>NC_088418.1:40350870-41090870 GCF_034236695.1 Oncorhynchus nerka | reverse complement strand
GGTGGAGAAATCAGAATTAGCTAAGTAACAGATAATTAAGATGCCTTATCTGCAGAACATGCTTATATAATTGAACTGTTGAACTCGTCATTAGAATATCTCCTTTCCGAATCTGGTGTTGGCAGCTGCACTGCCTCCATCACCTTTGGCCCAGAGAGGTGAGAAGTCAGGCTTGTCTTTCACATGTCCCCGTTGCAATGCAGAATATCAGCAAGGAATATGGCAAAAAGGAGGTAAGAAGGAAACATTGCTTCCATATGTGAACATTGCATCCTTCCCTCATGCTGCCAAACATACCCTCGTAAAACTCACCATCCTACCGATCCTCGACTTCGCCGATGTCATTTACAAAATAGTCTCCAACACTCTACTCAACAAATTGGATGCAGTCTATCACAGTGCCATCCGTTTTGTCACCAAAGCCCCATATACTACCCACCACTGTGACCTGTATACCCTTGTTGGCTGGCCCTCACTTCATACTCGTTGCCAAACCCACTGGCTCCAGGTCATCTAAAAGTCTCTGCTAGGTAAAGCCCCGCCTCATCTCAGCTCACTGGTAACCATAGCAGCACCCACAGCACGTACTCCAGCAGGTAAATCTTACTAGTGACTCCCAAAGGCAATTATTCCTTTGGCCGCCTTTCCTTCCAGTTCTCTGCTACCAATGACTGGAACGAACTGCAAAAAATAAATCACTGAAGCTGGAGACTCATATCTCCCTCTATCTTTAAGCAGCTCACAGATTACTGCACCTGTACATAGCCCATCCAACTACCTGATCCCCATACTGTATGTATTTATCTTGCTCCTTTGCACCCCAGTATCTCTACTTGCACATTCATCTTCTGCACATCTACCATTCCAGTGTTTAATTGCTATATTGCAATTACTTTGCCAGCATGGCCTATTTATTGCCTTACCTCCCTTGCACACACTGTATATAGACTTTTTGTACTGTATGTTTGTTTATTCCATGTGTAACTCTGTTGTATGTGTGGAACTGCTTTGATTTATCTTGGTCAGGTCGCAGTTGCAAATGAGAACTTCTCAGCTAGCATACCTGGTTAAATAAAGGTGAAATAAAGAAAAACATTAAAAAAAATTGCTAACCATGTAAAGAGATGGCCTAAGTAATGGGAAACCAATCACTTGTCTCCAGGATGCTGACCTTCGAGGCAGAGTAAAAAATTATTTTTTAAAAGCCATCTCTGTCCAGTGTCTGTGTTCTTTCGCCCATCTTAATATTTTATTTTTATTGGCCAGTCTGAGATATGGCTTTTTCTTAGCAACTCTGCCTAGAAGGCCAGCATCCCGGAGTCACCTCTTCACTGTTGACGTTGAGACTGGTGTTTTGTGGCTATTATTTAATGTAGCTGCCAGTTGAGGACTTGAGGTGTCTAGTGTCTAGTTTGAGAAACAATGTACTTGTCCTCTTGCTCAGTTGTGCACCGGGGCCTCCCACTCCTCTTTCTATTCTGGTTAGAGACAGTTTGCGCTGTTTTGAGAAGGGAGTAGTACACAGCATTGGACGAGATCTTAAGTTTGTCAATTTGTTGCATGGAATAGCCTTCATTTTTCAGAACAAGATTAGACTGATGAGTTTCTGTAGAAAGTTCTTTGTTTCTGGGCTTTTTGTACCTGTAATCGAACCCACAAAGGCTGATGCTCCAGATACTCAACTAGTCTAAAGGAGGACAGTTTTATTGCTTATTTAATCAGAACAACAGTTTTCAGCTGTGCTAACATAATTGAAAAAAGGTTTTCTAATGATCAATTAACCTTTTCAAATTATAAACTTGGATGAGCTAACACAACGTGACATTGGAACAGTTGCTGATAAAGAGCCTTTGTACGCCTGTGTAGATATTCCATACAAAATCTGCTGTCTCCAGCAACAAAAGTTATTTACAACATTAACAATGTGTTTGATACATTTGATGTTATTTTAAATTTAAAAAACAATGACATTTTATAGTGACCCCAAACTTTGGAACGGTAGTATAGTTTAAGTATAACTCAGATTTGTGTGATAAGTCTCTCTCCTCATTTGATAGTATTTATAATTTCCACCACAGTATCCAACTGTTAAATTTGAGTAAAAGTAAATAACTTCATAGAAAATGACAGAAGTAAAAGTCTAAAAGTGTTTGGTTTTTAATATATTTAAGTCTCAAAGGCAAATTTCATTGGTAAAATATACTTAAAAACAAATGTCAAAGTTCAAGGATAAATCATTTCAATTTCCTTATGTCAGCAAACCAGAAGGCAAGATTCTAGTTTTTTAGAATTTACAGAGCAAGAAGCACACGCCAACACTCAGACATAATTTACAAACAAAACGTGTGTAGTGAGTCCGCCAGATCAGAGGCAGTAGGGATGTTTGAATGGGACAATTTTTCTGTCCTGCTCAGCATTCAAAATGTAACGGTTTTGGTGTCAGGGAAAATGTATATCTTTAGGAATGTAGTAGTGGTAAAAAATGTAAATACCAATGTAAGGTACAGATACCCCTAAACTATTTTTACACCCCTGGATTGACCATACCTGATGTGCTTCACCAGGTTCTCGCTCATATGGCTCTCTGTGTTAGGGGAACCAGTAGGGTCCAGGACAATGGCAGAGTGGGTCCTGCGATTGACATACTAAACAAACACAAGCGGTAATTCCAAGTCGGTATATCAAAATGGCCTCAAACATAACATATTCAAGAATAGTACTGTCTAATCTCTCACTAAAATGGAGCTTACCAAGAGTATCCAGTGGTAGTTTCCCACGTTGCAAACGCCAATCAAGCAACTGTGGTGCTCCAGATTGGTCTACAGCAGGGGTGTCAAAGTCAAATGGACGGAGGGCCAAATAAAAAAATCAGCTACAAGACGAGGGCCGGACTGTTCGAATGTTCATTGAAATTTTTTTAAATGACGCATATAGTCTAGTGAACCTACTGAAAACCTAACAAATATATTACAATATGATCAGATAAATAAAGCAATATTTTCTTATGGCTCTGTCAGTAATCTTTAATTTTCAACAGACACAAAAGACAAATTTCCTTTATATAAATATCCCCATAACATGAACATTAAATGAAAGAAACCGGTATTCAAGGCACCATCAGTAGACTATATTTTCTATTTTAGCAAAAGTGGGCTAAATTTACTTCAAAGAAAAAACAATAATAGCAATTTTCTATCATCCACTCAACTGAAATATTTTTAAAATATAATTGGATTGAAATACAAAAAAATAAAGTGCAAAAATCTATTAATCAAAAACAACACTTTGTTTAAGGAGAAGTAACATGCAGTGAAAACAAATATTAAATTTTAACTTTTAAACTTGAACTGAGTAAAAACTCTAAATATGTGATTGCACAGTAATGTTCACTTGTTTGAGGTTGAGGGTGATACTTGGTGGTGTCCCATCTTTTCCACAAGTTCATCAATGTTCGGGGTAAGGCTCTGAGCTGAAGAAATCCTCAGAATTGAGTGGAGGTGTTCAGCAGTAAGTCGACTTCTGTGTGATGTTTTGTTCAGGTTCATCAAAGAAAACAGTTGTTCACACAGGTATGTGCTGCCAAACATAGACAACGTTTGAGCAGCCTGGATGCGCAGCTGGGGCATTGTGCCGGGAGGAAACGGGCGAACTCCGCAGCACCCACTGCCGCATATTTTGCCCTCAGTGCATCATTGCATTGGAGGTCAATCAACTCCATTTGGAGGTTTGGTGGTGAGCTTTCCACGTCAACAGCAAATGGGTTACCGAGCAGTTCCAACCTGCTTTTTTGTGCTTCAAAGTCAGCAAATCGGCGTCGAAAGTCAGCGGCAAGCATACCTATTTTATCAGCCAACTGTGTGCTCGGGAACGCACTGGTAGAGAGCTTCTCTTTCATGGTCTGGCAGCTGGGAAAGTGGCTCAAATTTTCTTTCCGCATCTGCGTCTCCCACAGAGTCAGTTTGGTTTTAAATGCCTTCACTGTACTGTACATATCAGAGATGACACGATCCCGACCCTGCAGCTGCAAGTTTATTGCATTCAGATGACTCGTAATGTCACACAGAAAAGCCATTTCACACAGAAACATTTCGTCTCGGAGTTGTGTTGTGTCTTTCCCTTTGCTGTCCAAGAACAGACAAATCTCCTCACGAAGCTCGAAACATCTTTGAAGCACCTTTCCCTGGCTTAGCCATCGCACCTCTGTGTGATAAGGCAAATCACCATGCTCCGTTTCTAACTCCGTCAGAAATGCCTTGAACTGGCGGTGATTCAAACCTTTGGCTCTGATAAAGTTAACTGTGCGCGTGATGATGCTCATTACATGCTCCATTTTCAAGGCTTTACCGCACAACGCTTCCTGGTGTATGATACAATGATAAGCTGTCAGCTCACCTGTCGCGTTTTCCTCTTGCATCTTTTCCCGTATCTTCGCCACCAGTCCGCTCCTGTGTCCACACATCGCAGGTGCTCCGTCGGTTGTCAAACCCACGAGTTTTTCCCAAGGCAGCTCCATCTCATTTACACATCTTGACACCTCTTCATACAAATCATGCCCCGTAGTTGTGCCATGCATAGGACGTAAAGCCAAAAACTCCTCTGTCACGCTTAGGTTGGAGTCCACTCCGCGGATGAAAATTGACAACTGGGCAATGTCAGAAATGTCGGTGCTCTCATCCACAGCCAAGGAATATGCAATAAAATCTTTTCCCTTTTTCACAAGCTGCTCTTTTAGATTGATGGACAACTGGTCTACTCTCTCGGCAATGGTGTTTCTGCTCAGACTCACATTTAAAAAGAGTTGCCTTTTTCTGGGCAAACTTCGTCACAAACTTTAATCATGCAGTTTTTGATGAAATCCCCTCCGTAAATGGCCGGGCTGATTTAGCGATCTCTTCTGCCAAAATAAAACTGGCCTTGACAGCAGCCTGGCCTTGTGATTTGGCTTTTTTGAACAGAGCCTGTCGAGATTTGAGGCCTCGTTTTAATTCCTCTGCCTTTTGTAGCCTTTGTTCCATGTCCATATTCTTGTTTTTGTCCGCGTGTTTCGTTTCATAATGTCGTCTCAGATTATACTCTTTCAGTACCGCCACACTTTCTCCACACAGAAGACACACAGGTTTTCCAGCTACCTTTGTGAACATATACTCCGACTCCCACCTTGTTTGAAACCCCCGGTTCTCAGTATCCACCTTCCGTTTTGCCATTTTTGATGGGTATCTGAAAGTTAATTTTACTGTGATGCTGACGACTGCTGTGCCAATAAATATTGAAATGAAGCAGCCTACTGCTCGGTGCGTCACCTTTGCATTGTGGGAAATGTAGTATTGGTGCGTGTAAAAGATCTGCGGGCTGCCGGCTTGCTGCGGGCCGGTTCTAATAATAAATCAAGATCATCCCAGGGGCCGTAAAAAACCTTCTTGCGGGCCGGATGTGGCCCGCGGGCCTTGACTCTGACATATGTGGTCTACAGGAATAGGAGTGAAGATACATCTATACGGTGTGGCAGGCAATCTTTTGTCAGGAAGGTGGCCGCTCTCCCTACATTGACCCCTCTAGCCTCTTATTTAGAAACATGACACAAAAGCAACTCTGCGGACATGCCTTTACCTTTGACAAGGTGTTCATGCGCATCGCCACCTTATCCCCATGCAGGATAATCCCTGCCACAAAGTGATCCACAATAAAAACATCCCTCTCCACTTGAAGGTCAACCCTCTTCAGTTGGAGGTAGAGGTAGAAGTCAATTACCTAAAGCAGAATGGCATATGGTTGACATGATGCTCAGGCAATAGTCAGCTCAGTCAACAACTCTAATTGTACTTTATACCAACTGCACGCATGGAAATTTCATACAATTCAACCATAACATGTGGGGGAGCTTAACATACCTCCCCACTAAGCCACTCATTGGGCTTCAATGTAAGGAAGTCATGGAGGTGCAGGATGGCAACGGATTCCCCCTAACAAAATTGTGCAGTTGCCCTGTCCACTCCATCCGTCGACATTGCCCCACAGTTGCTTCACCTATACAAACAGATTTTGGCCATCAAAAATGGGGTCCAAACTGCCTGAGAGTACAGATGCAATCAACATGCAGTAGGAAAACATGCAGAATATAACAACAGTCACATTCCACTTACTCTATTCTCCAATTCGTCATCCCTGCTGGGGTGTTTCTCAGACAGAGACTGTTGGAATTGCTCACCCTATTGAGTAATGGTTACAGTTCAGTTTGGGACAGATCTGCATTTTGTCTTCACGGATATACATTAAACCTATGAGGATCACATGGCTTAGTAAAAATGCTTACCATTTTAACATACCCAAATAAGAAATGTAACTAAATAGCAACACATAAGACCGACCTGTTGATGAACGGTCGATTGATCTTCCTGTTGTTTGGTGCCCGTCTGGACATACTCCTTGGTGGCACACTTATGGCCAGAGCGTTTTGCGGCCAGATGCCTTGTCCTCAGCTTTATTGGCATAGGACTGTCCACACTTCCGCCAATGGCCAGTACAGCTGCCAGTCGGTGGACACACCTCTGGGCACTGTCAGATGCAGAGCAGTAGCACGTCTCCGTTGGTAACAGAGTAACCACATGCTGCTTGTCTGAGAAGCCCTGGTAGAGGAACGATTTGGTGCTTGGCACCAGGAGGATCCGTCCTATTGCCACAATCATCCTGGCTGAGGCCTCCGCTCCAGTTTCTGCCATGACAACCTCTTCTTGTGCCACACAGGACTGGATGCATTCAGCAAAAGACACCATGTCTCCCTCTGACATGTGGTAGGGGAAACTGGTGGTGGGCATTCGCCTGGAAAATTGCTCATGGCACTCAGGGGTCAGGTGGAAATTCCCTAGATTACAGTAGCCCCGCAGCACCTCCCTCAAGGCATTGGTTTGGAGTTGGTAGAGTAGATAAACCAATTTATCTACTCTGACCTTCTTCCATCCAACCGATGCCTTGAGGACAGCATTGAAGCTCTCTGAGCAGTTGTTGGTTATTCCATCTGACTGGATGCCCAAGCTGTTGAGCACGTATTGTGCGCTCGTCTATGGCATCAGAGAGCGACTGATGGAAATAAGCCGTGAAATCAGGGCTCCAGTGAAGACACACCCTCGCCAGTGTGCATTCGTAGTCACTCCTTGATTTCGTTGCCAAGAGTTCTTTGATGGCCTGCTGGTAATCGGCCACAGCTTGGGCACCCTCTGACCCCATCTTGTGCTTCACATTGTTGGAGATGTCTTTCCAGCAATTGACAATCCTGGCTTGCTCCCTCTATAGCCGCCTCACGGTCTGTGCAGAAGATTGCTGTTGATAGTTGGGGAAGGATGGTGCGAAAGAACTGTTTGTGGTTTTCCATGTGCCGGGTGGTGTAAATTAGTTATGCCAGGGGAAGGACAGGTGCCTCTTGAAATGCAACATGATGGAAAACAAGGGGTGAAACATAAAAATTGCAGAGGTCAAACGTGGTGTCATAGTGAAAAATGTGTGCCCCTTGGTGTTTGCTTTTAATAACTGCCTTGGCCTCTTCAACCATTTCTGGTGCTGCCACTACCAGAAGGGTTGCGGGTCGAGTCTCCATATGGGTGACAAATCCGGGGAGAATGTCACCCATATGTGTTGCCACCAACTCGTCCCGGTCCAAAACAGTGACGTCCCTTGCTCAACGAATTGTGTTCTTTACTTGTGCCAAGTTGCGAGGTAAACTAGCATGAATGATGCATTTGTGGGTGGTGGTGGGTTATTAGTAATGTCTGAGTATACTTTGCCAGGTGTTTCAGTCTTTCGCCGGGACATTTCATCTATGATTGAGGTAGCCGATCGGATGAAATCCCTTGCTTGCTGCTGTTGGCGTGGGGGTGGGGGACATTGGAGTGTGCCTCCTCACCAAAGTAGTGAATTAGCACAGGAGTATCAGGCTGGTGAAGCAACTCATACTCCCTTTTTTTGGAACCCTGGTGCTTCCTTTCCTGCATAGTACCGCACCCTTAGTTTTGGTGAACGGCGAGGAAGGCTGTGGGATCCCTTCTGAATCCATCTTTTTTGGTCCGCTTTCCAGTCCTCACATGACAAGGAACTACCTGCAAACAGAAAAATGTCTCCAGGCTTGGGGTGGAGTGGTGGAAGGTGGGATACCTTAGTGGGATCAACCGTTTCAATCATTTCAGCTGCTTGTGCTGGTGTTAAAGGCAGCAGGCGTGTGGTGTATACTTGTTGTGGTAGTGATTGGAGGACCTGGGGTTGTGCATTGGCCATCCTTCCCTTACTCCATACATCGTAGAGTTGACGGCGATAGCTGAAGGTGTTAGACCTTTCCAGTTCAATGACTATCAAAGAAAATAATCGATTTTCCTGATGGTAGCTCGCTGTTGTAACTTCCTCTGGTGAGAGGCCAAGCCTTTCAACAACTGAGGCAATGTAATCAAAAGTTGGGGCCCTCTTTCTCTTTGGCATTCTGACAAGGAAAATTACATTGGTATAAGTATTGATATTAAGACACTTAACTAACTATATGGAATGTTATATGGAAAAATATCTCCAGTGCTTCAAATCGTTTACTAAGCCAGACTGGGGTACATTCACAAAGAATTTGAGACCTCTTACATTCTACATAAATTAAATCATTTTGATTTAAAATCTGCATGCAGAATTTAAATTAAATCATTTTGATTTAAAATCTGCATGCAGAATTTGACATTAAAGGTAAAGGATTTAAAGTGAATTCTAACCTTTGATAAAAAATGAACCATATCCCCCCTGTAATCATTTCTAAATACATGACTTTCCAAATCATGTCTAAGCAATGATTACGCTATCATTCATAACCAGTGGGCTGCAGGTATAAGGGACATAAGCAGTAGCTAGGGGGCCACCTACCATTATTATTAGGATTGATTTTTTTAAAGAATTCAGTCACTTACTATTGTATTAGAATAGTAAAATACACAAGTTGAAATTGAGATTTGGTTATGAATCAGCAGTTGGTTATCAAATTGTAACATACACAGTAATACCTAACAAAATGTTTTTGCAATACCTAACAATAGAAAACACATTTTCTTTAAAGTATGTAATAAATATCAGAACAGGTTGTATAAGTCACTGAGTCACATGTCGGCTACAAATATTTAGATTGGTAGTCGCACCAGTTAAACTTCTAGTAATAATGGCCCAATACGGATTTTGTTGGGGGGGGGGGGGGCGCTAAAAAGTTGCCAGCGAGGTGGGGGCACCCCAACAAAATCTCAGTTAGGGCCCCCAAAAGGCATGTTATCCAAATGATCATCAGAACATGGACAGAGGGGGACCTGGAACTTCATCCACAAATCATCTCAGAGTCAGTGTTGATCTAGGATGTGTAATCTTATTCTTGTTGTAAACTGAAAAACTGATCCGAGAGGAACACTTCTACTCTGAGACACTTGATACGCAAGACCCCAGGTTAGATTGAATGTTGACACTCCCTGGGGTTGAGTGGGGTTATTTGGGTATCAAACTTAATGCTAATGAATTTACCTGGAGTAGGAGTGATGAGTTATTGCTGATGCGGATGACGCAGACGCTCAAGTGTTTCCACTGTACGAGATATCTGGAATGGTACAGACAGTATACAGGTCAGAGGTAAAAAGTCTATTATATGCAAATAACACAATTGGGATGTCGAGCTGACAATAGTGGCTTGCTCAATCTTTACATACAGTGCCTTGCGAAAGTATTCGGCCCCCTTGAACTTTGCGACCTTTTGCCACATTTCAGGCTTCAAACATAAAGATATAAAACTATTTTTTTGTGAAGAATCAACAAGTGGGAAACAATCATGAAGTGGAACGACATTTATTGGATATTTCAAACTTTTTTAACAAAACTGAAAAATTGGGCGTGCAAAATTATTCAGCCCCCTTAAGTTAATACTTTGTAGCGCCACCTTTTGCTGCGATTACAGCTGTAAGTCGCTTGGGGTATGTATCAGTTTTGTACATCGAGAGACTGACATTTTTTCCCATTCCTCCTTGCAAAACAGCTCGAGCGAGGTTGGATGGAGAGCATTTGTGAATAGCAGTTTTCAGTTCTTTCCACAGATTCTCGATTGGATTCAGGTCTGGACTTTGACTTGGCCATTCTAACACCTGGATATGTTTATTTTTGAACCATTCCATTGTAGATTTTGCTTTATGTTTTGGATCATTGTCTTGTTGGAAGACAAATCTCAGGTCTTTTGCAGACTCCATCAGGTTTTCTTCCAGAATGGTCCTGTATTTGGCTCCATCCACCTTCCCATCAATTTTAACCATCTTCCCTGTCCCTGCTGAAGAAAAGCAGGCCCAAACCATGATGCTGCCACCACCATGTTTGACAGTGGGGATGGTGTGTTCAGGGTGATGAGCTGTGTTGCTTTTACGCCAAACATAACGTTTTGCATTGTTGCCAAAAAGTTCAATTTTGGTTTCATCTGACCAGAGCACCTTCTTCCACATGTTTGGTGTGTCTCCCAGGTGGCTTGTGGCAAACTTTAAACGACACTTTTTATGGATATCTTTAAGAAATGGCTTTCTTCTTGCCACTCTTCCATAAAGGCCAGATTTGTGCAATATACGACTGATTGTTGTCCTATGGACAGAGTCTCCCACCTCAGCTGTAGATCTCTGCAGTTCATCCAGAGTGATCATGGGCCTCTTGGCTGCATCTCTGATCAGTCTTCTCCTTGTATGAGCTGAAAGTTTAGAGGGACGGCCAGGTCTTGGTAGATTTGCAGTGGTCTGATACTCCTTCTTCCATTTCAATATTATCGCTTGCACAGTGCTCCTTGGGATGTTTAAAGCTTGGGAAATATTTTTGTATCCAAATCCGGCTTTAAACTTCTTCACAACAGTATCTCGGACCTGCCTGGTGTGTTCCTTGTTCTTCATGATGCTCTCTGCGCTTTTAACGGACTTCTGAGACTATCACAGTGCAGGTGCATTTATACGGAGACTTGATTACACACAGGTGGATTGTATTTATCATCATTAGTCATTTAGGTCAACATTGGATCATTCAGAGATCCTCACTGAACTTCTGGAGAGAGTTTGCTGGGCTGAATAATTTTGCACGCCCAATTTTTCAGTTTTTGATTTGTTAAAAAAGTTTGAAATATCCAATAAATGTCGTTCCACTTCATGATTGTGTCCCACTTGTTGTTGATTCTTCACAAAAAAATACAGTTTTATATCTTTGTGTGAAGCCTGAAATGTGGCAAAAGGTCGCAAAGTTCAAGGGGGCCGAATACTTTCGCAAGGCACTGTATATCCCTCCTTTCTTCCTCCCTAAAAGTAATCACTGATTATAAATAACTAGAAGGTTTAAACTTATGTAGTGGAGCACTTGGTTTGACCTGCCCAATCCTGTCTAAGCAGTGATAGCTTCATTGAGGGAGGAAGGAGTTAGTACCAAACATCTCAGTTCTCCCAAAGTGCACCCATTCAATTCTCAGTATGTAGAGGAAATATGGTGCAAAGTCCTTTTAGGCCATGCATGTGCAAATCTAAATGCTTTTACACATATGGCAAATAATAATATGTGCGCCCTTCAGGAGAAGTGAGTGTTTGATATCATTAAACTAAATTGAAATCATGATCATTATTAGTTATTTGTTACATAGGCATCAGACCAGATTATGTAAAAATATTTACAGCCGACTCAAAACGACAAATTAATAGACTACAAATTAAATGCTTCACCCACATATTCAAAGTATGTCTACAAGAACATGTACTGATATACAGATAATATTTGCTATTTCAGTTGTCATTGATTGGCATTTCCCCTCATCCCAATTCACATGCAATGTCTACATCGTGTAGAACCTTTCCATTTAACTGCATAGTAGGCCAGCCAACATTTGACAAGTGCTGGGGGAAAAAGTCACATGCTAGATCAAACAGTGACATACCAAAGTTTGGAAGGATGTCATCCAGAATGTGGAAATTAAAGGGCGTTTGCAAGGGGTCAAAGGTCACAATTGGGCAGAATGGGAAATATCATCGATAATCAGAGATTGGATGCATTATTAGTATATTTGTATACAGTTATGCTTAAAGACCCGGTTCATTTTTCACACATTATATGGATTTTTTCTACCCCAAATTGTCATAGTTTTAGTAGTTCATTAAAGTCTTTGTACAGGAAAGTTGTGGTTAGCTAATGGGCCACTAAAGGCTATTTTTTTGTATAAAAGCAAAACGTTACTAAATGTTTTCTGATAGGGTATCCTACAGCATAGGAGAATGGTCCTTAGTGGTGATGCAGACCATCAAGGTAACAGAAAACCCAATTTCAACATTTCAGTATATTTCCATAACTGTAAAGGCTAAAGATTATTAGGGTAATGCATGCATGTTTGTCTGATAATGCATTCAGTCATTTTGGTAAATTAAAGGGTATTTCACCTGCATGTGTTACTAGTGCCATTCTGGCCCTAAAGATAAGATATTGGACCGTTGACCCTTCTAAATTCCGGATGACCTCCACCCATACAGTGTTCATCACCCTATCATTTCATATAGCATGGATGACTGACTGCAAAATTTAATGTAAATGACTCACCCAAAATAATTGGGTGAAATGTTTTCAATACACTACTTTTGAAATGTGAAGTCTTACATTTTAGATTGGAGGGTCACATCCTTTCACTTAAATTACATGGCATCTGTATATGAATTTTACCATGTCATGTGTAAAATGTGATGCTATAACAAATAAGTCAATGAATTGTTGGAGTCACGTTCCAGATTGCAGATGACTTTTAAGATGAATGGAGACTGATTAGATGAATTTATAAACTACTTAATATTATTTGAAGCTCAGTTATTCAGTCACAATTCACCCTTCATCGATCAGTCTTGATGCTCTAGAACACAGCAAAGGAGTCAGTCTATGATTTCAAGCACTTATAATGAGCACCTAGACAGACACCTGTGTAGCATTGACTGCACTTCTACTTGCACTAATGTGTGGTCAATTAGACATTAATGACAACAAATGACTAGACACCTTGTAAATACTTTACTTAACCCTTGTGTACTCAACATTCTGTTTACCCCGAAAATAAGCAGCTTAATTGAATTTTAAAGCCAAATCTATTTTGAATGAATAAACAACCTGTCATTCATCAAACTTTGAATGTCTGGGTTTTCCAGAAATACTGCATTTAGTCAGTGGACACCACTTGTTTTTATTACTAAAGCAGAGGTTAATTATTATTATTACTGCTAAAGGTATTGCAAAGTTATCAACATGTTGTTTTTCAAGAGATAGCACTTGTATAGCCTAAGACGGTAGCTGTAACGGTTTTCTTTAGGTGAAGTAGAGGCGGACCAAAATGCAGCATGGTTGTTATTCATTGTACTTTAATAAAGAAACTGTACACGAATAAACTAACAAAACAACAAACCTAAAACAGTCCTATCTGGTGCAAAACACAGAGACGGGAACAATCACCCACAAACACAGTGAAACCCAGGCTACCTAAATATGGTTCCCAATCAGAGACAATGACTAACACCTGCCTCTGATTGAGAACCATATCAGGCCAGACATAGAAATAGACAAACAAGACATCCAACATAGAATGCCCACTCAGATCACACCCTGACCAACCAAAACATAGAAACATACAAAGCAAACTATTGTCAGGGTGTGAAAGTAGTTTGGAAATATTTTTATTGAAGGGAACAATAACAGTCTTGAGCTTTTTGGAATAAGTTCTGATATATTCTGATATACAGTACAATGAGGAAGTCTTCTCCTATTTTTTTAAACCATTGTCCTCACCTGCAAGGTGTATAAACCTTGTGTAGAATGTTCTTTAATAGAGTTCTGATAACGTACTATGTTGTGGAGTAACAATATATTATCCTTGTCTGCAAAAGCCAACTTTGACCTGGGGGCATGCTTTGTAGACCATTCAAAAGCGTTCCGATACCTTGTTCCCAAGAAAACCCACATGTTATGATAGCTTATAGACAGTAGTAGGCAAATGAAGGGACAAAGTTCCAATATTAAAATTTTGGAATAACATTTCTAGGGTCTATTTGTTGGTAATTGGAAACACGCCTCTTTCTAATTTCGTCCCCCGTTCCTAAACACATCCATTTGTAGTCATCAAAAGAAGATTGAGGAACGGTTGGTGGACCCAAGAAGAACAAGCCCCCACACCATTCTCTAACCTCTGAAATGTTGTCTTTGATGTGTGCATTTTGAAGTACCCCTTAACATTCTGTCTCTGTCTGTCTGGTAGAGTAGTGGTTATGGCGTTTGCTCCCCACACCAGAGTTTGAGTTCAAATCAAAGAAGGGAGATTTTTAGAGAGCCATTTTTGATGTTGCCCTTTGTGGGCATGAAAGAGCTAACTTGAGGTGTGTAGAGGGGTAGGGGATTGTTCCCATTCAATATTTAAAAAAATGAAGTGACACCTTGTGATATCAGTAGTAAATCTATAAATGATTTGACCTTCCCTATATTAAAAACCAGACAGCACAACTTTCTTGTTTTTTTATTTAAGAAATAGCCATGGGAGCACTCAGACATGATTTACAAATGAAGCATGTTTAGTAAGTCCGCTAGATCAGATGCAGTAGGGATGACCAGGGATGTGTGATTTGGACCATTTTCCTGTCCGGCTTAGCATTCGAAATGAAACAAGCACTTTTGGGTGCCAGGGAAACTGTATGGTGTAAAAAAAAACATGATTTTCTTTAGAAATGTAGTGAAGTAAAATTAAAAGTTGTAAAGAAACAGAGAGTAAAAGTACAGATACAAACCCCCCCCAGATATAAACATAATGTAGTGGAGTACTTTAAATACATTTTTTGTTAAGTAATATACACCGCTGGACTTGAAAGGAACACCTCAATTACCTCGACTAACAGGTGCCCCCACACATTGACTCTGTACCGGTATCCCATGTATAATAGCCTCGCTATTTATTTGTTACTTAAAAAAAATAATAATAATTTACTTGACACATTTTTCTAACAACTAAATAGTTGGTTTAGGACTTGTAAGTCTGAATTCCACTTCAAAAGTCGGAAAGTTATTCAAAAGGAGGTGTAGTGAATCAAGCATCTTGGGGTTACCTGAAATAGGTCAAAGTATATATTTTAAATGTTCTAATTTATTTCATCTTTATTTAACTAGACAAGATGAACTCAACAACATCGACACAAGTTACCTGCTATATTTGGGAAACAGGATTAACAGAGAGAACTTGGCAAAAATACAATGCATGCGTCTGTAGTACGAGTAGGTATATACAGTATCATCGGTAACAATGATGTACAAGCCACCTAGCTAATAAAATTCTGGGGCTTGCGGTCATTAGTCACATTTCAACCACAGCGATTCCCCAATTGAGGAGCAACAGAGTTCACCGGCAAATGCAGGAACACCGGAAATAATAACTAAACCAACGAATGAGAAATGGTGGAGTCTACCAGAACGAAAATACATTTTTTTCCGAATAAACGTGGTGAGTGAAAAACGTAATTACATAGCTCACTCCCTACCCGGTATCTCATTCTACTGTTATATGACTCTGTATGTGTTGTTTGTTGGCAACCTTGTTATTTACGAAGTTTTTGGGAACGGATTCCTGTTGGAACATTACACAAATAATACCCACCCATCTGACAGGCTGGTTGAGCTCTGGGGATTTCAGTAAGATTAAGTGGCCCAGGGCTGACATCTGGTGGTTGTGTGGGGAACTGACGTTATGGCCAAATTTACCTACGAATTGGACAGGCCTATGTGCTCTAGTGCATTTGGGAATGTCTTTCACACTCATTCAACACCATGACATGAAGTTGGCCAAACGGGAGAAAAGAAGTACTCCGTCTGGGTCTTTTGACGATAGAATACATATCGATAACATTGGTGTTCCGGGGGGTGCCAGACGAGTTCAAAGCATGAAATCCGATCTTAGCAGGATTAGAGTAAAGTATTTTCTGGTGGTCCACTCTCAATAAGAATGTGGACTGGATCAATTATGTTTATTATAATCCACGATATCAGAGATGCAATAAAATGATTGGCAGAGCAGACTAAAGCGACCAGCCCAATGGCTTGGCAGAATAGAATAGCCTTGGATATATTACTGGCTGAAAAGGGTGGGGGGTGTATGAGGGTAATTTCAATCCGATTGACACAGCTCCAGACGGATCAGTGACCAAGGCCCTGGCAGAGAACTCTGGTAGATAATGCTCTAATGAATGTTTGATAGTGTGTTTGAGAAATGAATAAACGTCATGATCACTGTGTTTCGGGCAACCTTCACCTGTGTGACTGTGTTAGTTTTGTGTGAATGTTGTGAGAAAGGTTCTCATTTCTAGGACTCTGGAGAAATCGATGACACTACAGATGGTGAGGTACGAACCGATTCCAAGGTCTGATCAGTGGAATGATGAATTCAGACCTAGTAGATGAATCCGGATCTTTCACATATGAGGAGCCTATGTTGGATGAGACCATTTTTTATGTTTAGGGAAATTAGATGGTCTCTTGTTTTTATTGTTTAGACTGTTTCTTTGATGAAGATTGTAACGAAAATCCTGATAAGAGTTATGATTCTGATGTAGGGTAGAACAGTCATTGATGATGATCGAGTGTAAATACATGTATTGTTTTATTCTTGTATAACATTAATGTATCCATATAGTGTTTGATATGTCATTAAGGGTGGATTGTTAGGAATTTTATGAATGACTAAACAATATCTACATTGAAATAGAACTAATTAAACTTTACCCTGTTTTACAATATCTGATTAATAATGTTAGTTCCTAAGAAAGAGATTATGTAGCATGGATAAGGGGTAATTGGAAATGATAACCATTGTGTAGGAAGGAATGTGTGTGTGTCTTAAGTAAGCAAAGAGGGTCATTACCCTATTTTTGAACCGACTCAACTATAACTCTGTGGCGATCAAATACAGTGCCTTGCGAAAGTATTCGGCCCCCTTGAACTTTGCGACCTTTTGCCACATTTCAGGCTTCACACAAAGATATAAAACTGTATTTTTTGTGAAGAATCAACAACAAGTGGGACACAATCATGAAGTGGAACTACATTTATTGGATATTTCAAACTTTTTTAACAAATCAAAAACTGAAAAATTGGGCGTGCAAAATTATTCAGCCCCTTTACTTTCAGTGCAGCAAACTCTCTCCAGAAGTTCAGTGAGGATCTCTGAATGATCCAATGATGATAAATACAATCCACGTGTGTAATCAAGTCTCCGTATAAATGCACCTGCACTGTGATAGTCTCAGAGGTCCGTTAAAAGCGCAGAGAGCATCATGAAGAACAAGGAACACACCAGGCAGGTCCGAGATACTGTTGTGAAGAAGTTTAAAGCCGGATTTGGATACAAAAAGATTTCCCAAGCTTTAAACATCCCAAGGAGCACTGTGCAAGCGATAATATTGAAATGGAAGGAGTATCAGACCACTGCAAATCTACCAAGACCTGGCCGTACCTCTAAACTTTCAGCTCATACAAGGAGAAGACTGATCAGAGATGCAGCCAAGAGGCCCATGATCACTCTGGATGAACTGCAGAGATCTACAGTGGAGGTGGGACACTCTGTCCATAGGACAACAATCAGTCGTATATTGCACAAATCTGGCCTTTATGGAAGAGTGGCAAGAAGAAAGCCATTTCTTAAAGATATCCATAAAAAGTGTCGTTTAAAGTTTGCCACAAGCCACCTGGGAGACACACCAAACATGTGGAAGAAGGTGCTCTGGTCAGATGAAACCAAAATTGAACTTTTTGGCAACAACGCAAAACCATATGTTTGGCGTAAAAGCAACACAGCTCATCCCCACTGTCAAACATGATGGTGGCAGCATCATGGTTTGGGCCTGCTTTTCTTCAGCAGGGACAGGGAAGATGGTTAAGATGGATGGAGCCAAATACAGGACCATTCTGGAAGAAAACCTGATGGAGTCTGCAAAAGACCTGAGACTGGGACGAAGATTTGTCTTCCAACAAGACAATGATCCAAAACATAAAGCAAAATCTACAATGGAATGGTTCAAAAATAAACATATCCAGGTGTTAGAATGGCCAAGTCAAAGTCCAGACCTGAATCCAATCGAAAATCTGTGGAAAGAACTGAAAACTGCTGTTCACAAAATGCTCTCCATCCAACCTCACTTAGCTCGAGCTGTTTTGCAAGGAGGAATAGGAAAAAAATTCAGTCTCTCGATGTGCAAAACTGATAGACATACCCCAAGCGACTTACAGCTGTAATCGCAGCAAAAGGTGGCGCTACAAAGTATTAACTTAAGGGGGCTGAATAATTTTGCACGCCCAATTTTTCAGTTTTTGATTTGTTAAAAAAGTTTGAAATATCCAATAAATGTCGTTCCACTTCATGATTGTGTCCCACTTGTTGTTGATTCTTCACAAAGAAATACAGTTTTATATCTTTATGTTTGAAGCCTGAAATGTGGCAAAAGGTCGCAAAGTTCAAGGGGGCCGAATACTTTCGCAAGGCACTGTAAGACAGCGAGAGCCTCTCCAGGTTTTCCGTATCTGGAACTGTCTGCTAAGTAGTGATAAATTATGGTGAGACTTCAGGAGTTCCATATAGTGTGTGTCATGAGTGTGCGGTAGTAGGTTGGAATGAACTTTTGAACCTGCTTTGTCCTGGTCGAGAGGAGGAGATACATTTTTATAACCTATAATGTCATTTTACATATAAACAGCTGTAAATTGTTCTATGGGCAGCGCGCTCCGGGAATACATACTATTGGCTCATTTTTGATAGACTGGTCTGTCCATTTTATGCAAATAAGGATCTTACAAATTCTTAGAAACAGAGAGTGATTTTAATTGAATTGGTTAATGAACACATATAGGAATTGTAAAATTCTGTTGACAGTTTGATCCCTGTACTGGCCATGAGGTACATTGAGTGTTACATGAGTGTGTATCGTCAAGGGTGCCACATAATTAATTTTGGTGGCTTGCCAAAATAGCTCAGTTGGGAGAGCGTTAGACTGAAAATCTTAAGGTCTGTGGTTTGAGATTTGACATTAATTGTTCTTTCTTTATGCTCTGGCTTCAAGGAAACTGCCCACAGCTTTGTTTGTGGGCCTCAATGGTGTGTGCTATGCTGCTCCTCTGAAAGTAAGTAATGTCTTTCTTTTTCATCTGACATTGTGACATCAGTGTTACATGAAAGTTGCTTGTCATTGATGTAAGACAAGGCTGCATGAAGTGTGGATCTATGATCCACAAAAAAAAAATTGGGGGGAATGCGGGTTTCAATCCCACTACCTCTCGCATGCTAAGCAAGCACTCTACCATTTGATCAAATTACCCAGCTGTTTGGAATTGCCACAAGGAGCAACCAAGAGTGTCCAGTCTTGTCAGGCTATGCTGTTGGACTTGTTAGTTTGCGCTCCAGCACTTGCAGAGGCTCGGGTGCATCTCAACAATTGTGCTTTGTAGCCAGCGGCCGGTTAGCTCAGTTGGTTAGAGGGTGTGCTACGCTGCTCCTCTGAAAGTACGTAATGTCTTTCTTTTTCATCTGACATTGTGACATCAAATTTATTCATATAGCCCTTCGTACATCAGCTGATATCTCAGAGTGCTCTTACAGAAACCCAGCCTAAAACCCCAAACAGCAAGCAATGCAGGTGTAGAAGCACGGTGGCTAGGAAAAACTCCCCTGAAAGGCCAAAACCTAGGAAAAAACAGAGAGGAACAAGGCTATGAGGGGTGGCCAGTCCTCTTCTGGCTGTGCCGGGTGGAGATTATAACAGAACATAGCCACGATGTTCAAATGTTCATAAATGAGCAGCATGGTCAAGTAATAATAATCACAGCAGTTGTTGGTGTTTCATACTGGAGAGGGAATGCAAAACAACGACGCTGGACAGAGTGGAATCAGGTGTATCAAAAAGGCTGTTTATTGGTCAAAGATATCTTGTCCTGCCGTTTATCGTGCACGGACCTCAGGAATGTGACTCCTGTGAGGAGTCAGAATAATTAGGCTGCTCAGCCAGAGTTTACAGAATAATGTAGGTGGAGTCTCGTCGTGTTGGTCTTCTGACTGGTCCTGAAGAGTTTGAGGCGGGCCTTGCTCTAGCCAGAGCGGGCCCCATTGGTGCACAGCAAAGTCCTTTGCTCTTGGCACCCGACCAGTAGGGGGGGGGTAGAGTGTGTGTGTACAGTGCTCATGAAATGTATGTGTGTCAAGGAAACGTGGATATTGGTAATGTCTGCTTTAGGCCCAGGTGTTTCCTGTCTTTGCAGGAGTGCATGCAGGGTTCAATGTCAGTGAGATAGCTTGGCACTTCTAAGCTCGTTATTGTTGCAGGCTGCTCTTTGTAGTTTACAGGGGAGTATATTTGCGTGATGGCAGCTGTGTGTCCTTCGGATAATCATGTTATTGCACACAGGCTCTAGACTTGACTGTAACCAGAGCTTTGGTCTGCTAGTAACGCTTCATATTCGATTATTTATATAACACAAGTCAGCACCTCAGGACTAAATGTCAGTTGGCTTTTCATAGCCAATGGGTTTTAGTTGTCTCGCCTTCACCTACTCAACATGGCATCTTATTGGCTGGTTTGCGTAGCTTGCTTACGAGGGGGGATGTTTCAGTTAGAATCGTCCCAGTGAACAAGCACCAAACCAGCGGTAAGTTGTTGGTTGCAAAGCACTGTACGTCAAAAGTGATTTTTATACTCCCAAGTGATGATTTAAATGTACAATATATATCAATTTGTTTGTATATGTTATTCGAACATCACACATAAGATGCAGTGTTTTTGGGAGAATATTTGTTGTGCATTTTGTTGTAAAGAATTCCTGCCAGTACTAGCTAGCAACTTACGGTGTCTGGTGGAGGGGTTCATATATTTTGTACAGCGCGTGAGTGTGGAGTTGGATGGGGAGCCGTGCATTGCATGACATGCAATTTTGTGCTGTTCCTATCAGGTACATTGTTAAAGGTATTATTTTGGTAACTACATGCCCAGTGAACAAGCACCAAACCAGCGTGTGTGAGTGCAGAGTTGGATGGTGAGCTGTGCATTGCATGCTGTTCCTATCAGAATAAATGTTCATGACTGGTGCTACACGTTGGAGTTCGTGTCGATGATTGATTGTACACAACGCAAGCAGAGTACTGTTACACAGGGATAGGAGTATAGTGTTGTGTGTTAGAGAGTTGACGGGCTTCAAAGAGGTACTGTTGGTTGTCCATAATAATTATCTTTGAGCCTTTGTCTGCTGGCTTTATGGTTATATGTTTGTGTTTCCTTAGTTTAGCTATGGCTTGTCTTCTACTGTGATATTATGTTGTGAAGTTATGGTGGTGGTATGGAATTCTCTGTGTGTGTTGGTTTTAATGAGTTTCCTAAAGGGTGCTGATATTGTCTGTGATTTTGGTTCCCATCTGGATGGAGCTGTGAATGGCAGGGTTCGATAGTCAAAGTGGTCCAAAAGTTTCAGAGCTCTATGATACCTGTAGATGTCCCCATAGTCAGACTGCAGTGGTGTGGGGATAAAAGTGAGTCCCCTCTCCAGCAGTCGAGTCTCAGCGGGTGGGTGATAAGTGAAATGTGGATGAAAGATTAAGGATGTTTGTGTCTTGGTGGAGGGGCTGTGATGTAGCCATACCCTCCCCCACTATTTTAGTTGTTCCATCCAATGTTGGAGTATTTTTGCCCCTGTATTTGGTGTCCAATGTATGTTGTCTTTCTCTGTGTGGAAATCTAAATGGTGGATTTCTAATAGGGGGCTGTAGTGTGTGGCGATGTGCGAATTGCTATATTTCAACATGGTTTGTTGTTTCTCTGACAGGCGGGGCGGGGGCGGGGGGGGGGGGGGGGAGTAAATGGTTGCATTGGGATACATCGCTGTTGCTTTACTGTGAAGTGATTGCAGTTGTCCTAGGGTGTTTGTTCCTGTGTTTGATCTTTGTTGTTCAGGCACAGAGACAGCACAACTACCTTGGTGTTAGGATTTGGGGTAGATTTTTCCAATACCTCAGTAATGTGGTGGAACTGTGCTCCGGGATAACTATCAATTTGGATGTGTTTGTACGGATGGTAGGGTATTCTGTTCAAGTTTGAATCGCCAATGATGGCAATCGGTTTGAGAGATTTTATTTTCCAATTGTCGATTTTTCTATTTGTCATGTCATGTCTAGTTGGCTGGGGATGTTGGGGTAGAGTGTATTTTTATTTATTTTATATTTCACCTTTATTTAACCAGGTAGGCTAGTTGAGAACAAGTTCTCATTTGCAACTGCGACCTGGCCAAGATAAAGCATAGCAGTGAACAGAGAACAGAGTTACACATGGAGTAAACAATTAACAAGTCAATAACACAGTAGAAAAAAATGGAGTCTATATACATTGTGTGCAAAAGGCATGAGGAGGTAGGCGAATAATTACAATTTTGCAGATTAACACTGGAGTGATAAATGGTCAGATGGTCATGTACAGGTAGAGATATTGGTGTGCAAAAGAGAAGAAAAGTAAATAAATAAAAACAGTATGGGGATGAGGTAGGTAAAAATGGGTGGGCTATTTACAGATGGACTATGTACAGCTGCAGCGATCGTTAGCTGCTCAGATAGCAGATGTTTGAAATTGGTGAGGGAGATAAAAGTCCCCAACTTCAGCGATTTTTGCAATTCGTTCCAGTCACAGGCAGCAGAGAACTGGAACGAAAGGCAGCCAAATGAGGTGTTATACACCTGCTGGAGCGCGTGCTACGGGTGGGTGTTGCCATCGTGACCAGTGAACTGAGATAAGTCGGAGCTTTACCTAGCATGGACTTGTAGATGCCCTGGAGCCAGTGGGTCTGGCGACGAATATGTAGTGAGGGCCAGCCGACTAGAGCATACAGGTCGCAGTGGTGGGTGGTATAAGGTGCTTTAGTGACAAAAACGGATGGCACTGTGATAAACTGCATCCAGTTTGCTGAGTAGAGTGTTGGAAGCAATTTTGTAGATGACATCGCCGAAGTCGAGGATCGGTAGGATAGTCAGTTTTACTAGGGTAAGTTTGGCAGCGTGAGTGAAGGAGGCTTTGTTGCGGAATAGAAAGCAGACTCTAGATTTGATTTTCGATTGGAGATGTTTGATATGTTTAGTCTAGCCAGACACCTAGGTACTTATAGATGTCCACATATTCAGGGTGGTGATGCTAGTCAGGTGTGCGGGTGCAGGCAGCGAACGGTTGAAAAGCATGCATTTGGTTTTACTAGCGTTTAAGAGCAGTTGGAGGCCACGGAAGGAGTGTTGTATGGCATTGAAGCTCGTTTGGAGGTTAGATAGCACAGTGTCCAAGGACGGGCCGTAAGTATATAGAATGGTGTCGTCTGCGTAGAGGTGGATCAGGGAATCGCCCGCAGCAAGAGCAACATCATTGATATATACAGAGAAAAGAGTCGGCCCGAGAATTGAACCCTGTGGCACCCCCAGAGACTGCCAGAGGACCGGACAGCATGCCCTCCGATTTGACACACTGAACTCTGTCTGCAAAGTAGTTGGTGAACCAGGCAAGGCAGTCATCAGAAAAACCTACTGAGTCTGCCGATAAGAATATGGTGATTGACAGAGTCGAAAGCCTTGGGAAGGTCGATGAAGACGGCTGCACAGTACTGTCTTTTATCGATGGCGGTTATGATATCGTTTAGTACCTTGAGCGTGGCTGAGGTGCACCCGTGACCGGCTCGGAAACCAGATTGCACAGCGGAGAAGGTACGGTGGGATTCGAGATGTTCAGTGACCTGTTTGTTGACTTGGCTTTTCGAAGACCTTAGATGGGCAGGATGGATATAGGTCTGTAACAGTTTGGGTCCAGGGTGTCTCCCCCTTTGAAGAGGGGGATGACTGCGGCAGCTTTCCAATCCTTGGGGATCTCAGACGATATGAAATAATTTTGCACGCCCAATTCTTCAGTTTTTGATTTGTTAAAAAAGTTTGAAATATCCAATAAATGTCGTTCCACTTCATGATTGTGTCCCACTTGTTGTTGATTCTTCACAAAAAAATACAGTTTTATATCTTTGTTTGAAGCCTGAAATGTGGAAAAAGGTCGGGTTGGAGCGAGCCGGTCGCATCCGCGCTTCGGTCTGCAGGTTGTATAACTTTTTCATTACATTTCATTACATTTCATTATAGTACAACGGTCTGATTTGTCTAATCTTAGCAATTTCTTCTTAGCTAGCTACATAGTCGTCGTTGTATCAAAGATAATTGCGTAATTATCGTATTTCGTCGTCTCCTATCTGCCCAACACGTTCACCGTCTACCGTAGCACTGTAGTAACTATCACACTCAACTGAACGACTTGATTAGTGTAGTGTTAGCTAGCTACATAGTTGTCTTTGCTGTCTTCGTATCCAAGATAATTGTGTAGTTTAGAGTATGGAGTCTTAGAGTGATAATTGCGTTATTATCGTATTTCGTCGTCCTCCTATCTGCCTAGCAGCTAGCCAGCTAGCATACGTTCACCGGCTACCGTAGCACTGTAGTAACTATCACACTCAACTGAACGACTTGATTAGTGTAGTATTAGCTAGCTACATAGTTGTCTTTGCTGTCTTCGTATCCAAGATAATTGTGTAGTTTAGAGTGTGTAGTCTTAGAGTGATTATCTTAATTCACCGAGGTTAGCTAGCCAGCTATTTTGTCGTCCTTAACGTAGGAGACACTCCTAGCTAGCCAATAGCCAGCCAACGTCTACTGAATAGAACTTTCGCATTCCGGTCGCATTCCGCTTCGCTCCACAGGTAGTATCACATTTTCATTTCAGTCCCAACGGTGTGATTTGTTTGATCGTAGCTAGCTACATAGCCGTCTTTGTTTCAAAGATAATTGTGTAGTCTAGAGCGATTTTCTAGGTTAGCTAGCCAGCTATTGTCGTTCTCCTAACGCAACGTAACGTAACCAACACTGCTAGCTAGCCAGCTAGCTCCCGAAAAGCAGCATTGTAGAAACTTCACACTCAACGGTACGACTTGATTAGGGTAGTGTCAACAACGCAGCTAGCCTACCCCAGCAGTACTGTATCATTTTAATCATTTTAGTCAATTAGATTCTTGCTACGTAAGCTTAACTTTCTGAACATTCGAGACGTGTAGTCCACTTGTCATTCCAATCTCCTCTGCATTAGCGTAGCCTCTTCTCTAGCCTGTCAACTATGTGTCTGTCTATCCCTGTTCTCTCCTCTCTGCACAGACCATACAAACGCTCCACACCGCATGGCCGCGGCCACCCTAATCTGGTGGTCCCAGCGCGCACGACCCACGTGGAGTTCCAGGTCTCCGGTAGCCTCTGGAACTGCCGATCTGCGGCCAACAAGGCAGAGTTCATCTCAGCCTATGCCTCCCTCCAGTCCCTCGACTTCTTGGCTCTGACGGAAACATGGATCACCACAGACAACACCGCTACTCCTACTGCTCTCTCTTCGTCCGCCCACGTGCTCTTGCACACCCCGAGAGCTTCTGGTCAGCGGGGTGGTGGCACCGGGATCCTCATCTCTCCCAAGTGGTCATTCTCTCTTTCTCCCCTTACCCATCTGTCTATCGCCTCCTTTGAATTCCATGCTGTCACAGTTACTAGCCCTTTCAAGCTTAACATCCTTATCATTTATCACCCTCCAGGTTCCCTCGGAGAGTTCATCAATGAGCTTGATGCCTTGATAAGCTCCTTTCCTGAGGACGGCTCACCTCTCACAGTTCTGGGCGACTTTAACCTCCCCACGTCTACCTTCGACTCATTCCTCTCTGCCTCCTTCTTTCCACTCCTCTCCTCTTTTGACCTCACCCTCTCACCTTCCCCCCCTACTCACAAGGCAGGCAATACGCTCGACCTCATCTTTACTAGATGCTGTTCCTCCACTAACCTCATTGCAACTCCCTCCAAGTCTCCGACCACTACCTTGTATCCTTTTCCCTCTCGCTCTCATCCAACACTTCCCACACTGCCCCTACTCGGATGGTATCGCGCCGTCCCAACCTTCGCTCTCTCTCCCCCGCTACTCTCTCCTCTTCCATGCTATCATCTCTTCCCTCTGCTCAAACCTTCTCCAACCTATCTCCTGATTCTGCCTCCTCAACCCTCCTCTCCTCCCTTTCTGCATCCTTTGACTCTCTATGTCCCCTATCCTCCAGGCCGGCTCGGTCCTCCCCTCCCGCTCCGTGGCTCGACGACTCATTGCGAGCTCACAGAACAGGGCTCCGGGAAGCCGAGCGGAAATGGAGGAAAACTCGCCTCCCTGCGGACCTGGCATCCTTTCACTCCCTCCTCTCTACATTTTCCTCCTCTGTCTCTGCTGCTAAAGCCACTTTCTACCACTCTAAATTCCAAGCATCTGCCTCTAACCCTAGGAAGCTCTTTGCCACCTTCTCCTCCCTCTTGAATCCTCCTCCCCCTCCCCCTCCTCCCTCTCTGCAGATGACTTCGTCAACCATTTTGAAAAGAAGGTCGACGACATCCGATCCTCGTTTGCTAAGTCAAACGACACCGCTGGTTCTGCTCACACTGCCCTACCCTGTGCTCTGACCTCTTTCTCCCCTCTCTCTCCAGATGACATCTCGCGTCTTGTGACGGCCGGCCGCCCAACAACCTGCCCGCTTGACCCTATCCCCTCTCTTCTCCAGACCATCTCCGGTGACCTTCTCCCTTACCTCACCTCGCTCATCAACTCATCCCTGACCGCTGACTACGTCCCTCCTGTCTTCAAGAGAGCGAGAGTTGCACCCCTTCTGAAAAAACCTACACTCGATCCCTCCGATGTCAACAACTACAGACCAGTATCCCTTCTTTCTTTTCTCTCCAAAACTCTTGAACGTGCCGTCCTTGGCCAGCTCTCCCGCTATCTCTCTCAGAATGACCTTCTTGATCCAAATCAGTCAGGTTTCAAGACTAGTCATTCAACTGAGACGGCTCTTCTCTGTATCACGGAGGCGCTCCGCACTGCTAAAGCTAACTCTCTCTCCTCTGCTCTCATCCTTCTAGACCTATCGGCTGCCTTCGATACTGTGAACCATCAGATCCTCCTCTCCACCCTCTCCGAGTTGGGCATCTCCGGCGCGGCCCAAGCTTGGATTGCGTCCTACCTGACAGGTCGCTCCTACCAGGTGGCGTGGCGAGAATCCGTCTCCTCACCACTGGTGTCCCCCAGGGCTCTGTTCTAGGCCCTCTCATATTCTCGCTATACACCAAGTCACTTGGCTCTGTCATAACCTCACATGGTCTCTCCTATCATTGCTATGCAGACGACACACAATTAATCTTCTCCTTTCCCCCTTCTGACGACCAGGTGGCGAATCGCATCTCTGCATGTCTGGCAGACATATCAGTGTGGATGACGGATCATCACCTCAAGCTGAACCTCGGCAAGACGGAGCTGCTCTTCCTCCCGGGGAAGGACTGCCCGTTCCATGATCTCGCCATCACGGTTGACAACTCCATTGTGTCCTCGTCCCAGAGCGCTAAGAACCTTGGCGTGATCCTGGACAACACCCTGTCTTTCTCAAATAACATCAAGGCGGTGGCCCGTTCCTGTAGGTTCATGCTCTACAACATCCGCAGAGTACGACCCTGCCTCACACAGGAAGCGGCGCAGGTCCTAATCCAGGCACTTGTCATCTCCCGTCTGGATTACTGCAACTCGCTGTTGGCTGGGCTCCCTGCCTGTGCCATTAAACCCCTACAACTCATCCAGAACGCCGCAGCCCGTCTGGTGTTCAACCTTCCCAAGTTCTCTCACGTCACCCCGCTCCTCCGCTCTCTCCACTGGCTTCCAGTTGAAGCTCGCATCCGCTACAAGACCATGGTGCTTGCCTACGGAGCTGTGAGGGGAACGGCACCTCAGTACCTCCAGGCTCTGATCAGGCCCTACACCCAAACAAGGGCACTGCGTTCATCCACCTCTGGCCTGCTCGCCTCCCTACCATTGAGGAAGTACAGTTCCCGCTCAGCCCAGTCAAAACTGTTCGCTGCTCTGGCCCCCCAATGGTGGAACAAACTCCCTCACGACGCCAGGACAGCGGAGTCAATCACCACCTTCCGGAGACACCTGAAACCCCACCTCTTTAAGGAATACCTAGGATAGGATAAAGTAATCCTTCTCCCCTCCCCCCCCTTAAAAGACCTAGATGCACTATTGTAAAGTGGCTGTTCCACTGGATGTCATAAGGTGAAAGCACCAATTTGTAAGTCGCTCTGGATAAGAGCGTCTGCTAAATGACAATGTCTTAAATGTAAGTTCAAGGGGGCCGAATACTTTCGCAAGGCACTGTATATCTGTTCTTAGTTCTGCATTTTTTGAACGGAGCATGCTTATCTAAAATGGTGAGGAAGTTACTATTAAAGAATGACCAGGCATCCTCAACTGACGGGATGAGGTCAATGTCCTTCCAGGATACCCGGGCCAGGTCACAGAAGTGTTTTAGGGAGCGTTTGACAGTGATGAGGGGTGGTCGTTTGACTGCGGCTCCGTAGCGGATACAGGCAATGAGGCAGTGATCGCTGAGATCCTGGTTGAAGACAGCGGAGGTGTATTTGGAGGGCCAGTTGGTCAGGATGACGTCTATGAGGGTGCCCTTGTTTACAGATTTAGGGTTGTACCTGGTGGGTTCCTTGATGATTTGCGTGAGATTGAGGGCATCTAGCTTAGATTGTAGGACTGCCGGGGTGTGAATCATATCCCAGTTTAGGTCAACTAACAGAACAAACTCTGAAGCTAGATGGGGGGTGATCAATTCACAAATGGTGTCCAGGGCACAGCTGGGAGCTGAGGGGGGTTGGTAGCAGGCGGCAACAGTGAGAGACTTATTTCTGGAGAGAGTCATTTTCAAAATTAGTAGTTAGAACTGTTTGGGTATGGACCTGGAAAGTATGACATTACTTTGCAGGCTAACTCCTCCCCATTTGGCAGTTCTATCTTGACGGAAAATGTTAGTTGGGAATGGAAATCTCAGAATTTTTGGTGGCCTTCCTGAGCCAGGATTCAGACACGGCAAGGACATCAGGGTTAGCAGAGTGTGCTAAAGCAGTGAGTAAAACAAACTTAGGGAGGAGGCTTCTGATGTTGACATGCATGAAACCAAGGCTTTTTCGATCACAGAAGTCAACAAATGAGGGTGCCTGGGGACATGCAGGGCCTGGGTTTACCTCCACATCACCCGCGGAACAGAGGAGGAGTGGTATGAGGGTGCGGCTAAAGGCTATCAAAACTGGTCGCCTAGAGCGTTGGGGACAGAATAAAAGGAGCAGATTTCTGGGTATGGTAGAATATATTCAGGGAATAATGCGCAGACATGGGGTATGGTGGGGTGCGTGTACAGCGGAGGTAAGCCCAGGCACTGGGTGATGATGAGAGAGGTTGTATCTCTGGACATGCTGGTTGTAATGGGTGAGGTCACCGCATGTGTGGGAGGTGGGACAAAGGAGGTATCAGGGGTATGAAGAGTGGAACTAGGGGCTCCATTGTAAACTAAAACAATGATAACTAACCTGAACAACAGTATACAAGGCATATTGACATTTGAGAGAGACATACAACGAGGCATACAATAATCACAGGTGTTGAATTGGGAGAGCTAGCTAAAACCGTAGCTAAAACAGTAAGTGAGACACCAACAGCTAATCAGCTAGCACAACAACAGCAGGTAAAATGGCGTTGACTAGGCAGGGAGGGTCGGGAGGGTTAACTACACACAGAGCCTGAGTGCGGCTGGGGCCGACAGATAAAACATAAACAAGCAGAATGGAGTACCGTGATTAATGGACAGTCCAGCATGCATCAGCTATGTAGCCAAGTGATCAGTGTCCAGGGGGCAGCGGTGGATGGGGCAGGGAAGCTAGACTGGCGAGTATTATCCAGGTTTTAAAAAACTGGCTGTCTGTGCAGAAGGTAAAAGCCGCTAGCAGTGGCTAACAATGACTAAATAGCTTGTAGCTGGTTAGCTTCTGGAGGTTCTTGAATGTGTTCTAAAAATTAAAAAATAATAGAGATTCCGTATCACATTGGGTGAGGCAGGTTACCGGAAGGTATAATCAAATTAAAAATCGAAAAGAGATTGAAAGTAAATATGGGTCCAGTGAGTGGTTGGGACACGGCGATTCAGACAGTTAGCAGGCCTGTGCTAACAAGCTAACAGTTAGTAGGCCGGGGCTAAACAAGCTAGCAGTTAGCAGGCCGAATTAGCAAGCAAGGAGATAGCAAGGGCTAGAAAGTTAGCCTTTGGGGGACGTCGCGATGGGGTGAATCTGTTTATGCCTCTTCATGCGGTGACATCGATAGACCGGTCATGGGTCCGGATATTGTAGCCCAGGAGTATGCTTCGGTGATAGCACAGGAGCTCTGGCCGGGCTAGCTTCAAGCTAAGTGGATGGAAACGCTAGCCAGCTCTGGTTAGAGTCGCTAGTTGTGAAGATCCAGCTGAAAATGTTCCGTTTGCGGTGGGAATCCGGGGATAAAAAAATAATAGGTCCGTTATGCTCTGGTTAGAGTCGCGTTGTTCGAACTGGCGAGAGATTTCCGAGCTAAAGGTTAGCTGATGACCGGTTAGCAATGGTTTGCTGACTGATAGCTGGTAGTTAGCTGGCTAGCTTCAGTTGAGGGGTTCCGGATCCGAAGTAAATATAAATACTTTCGAGAAAAAAAGGTGAGGCGGGTTGCAGGAGAGTATTTAGAAGTTGAGGTTTAGCTAAATGTTTTAAAGATATGCAAAAAATATGTAAAAAATGTTAAAAAAAAAAAATATATATACAAGGGACACGACACGACGTCTGACTGCTACGCCATCTTGGGTGAAGGCAGAGGGGAGAGTCTCTGAAAGAACCCTATTTTTTGGAGACAGACTAAGTGGGGTGGGTAAGAGGCAAGAATTGGGGAAGGTTTGATTTTCCCTTTGTTTTCTCCCATCATCACAACTTTTTCCACCTTTTCTCCTCTTTTCATAATCACCACCTCAGCGGAGTTTTTGTGTCTATTTGGTTTAGCCTCTGTTGGAACAAAAGTGGAGATGTTAGTGTCTGACCCAGAAAGGTCAGAAAGGTTTAAATCAGAATGAGTCGCTACATTACTGATAATTGGTGTTTGGGGTGGTTGTGTGGTCTCCAGGGCCCTAGTCAATGTGGGGGCATTCCGGGAGTCAAGTTGGCTGCAGGGTCTGTGGATCAACGGTGCCTGGACAATGAGAGTCTTGGTCTGGGCTATGGTGTGTTCTGTCTGCACCATGATCGACTGGAGAGTGAGAAATTCTTCCTCCTCTAAGTTCAAAGTCTACTAAAAATTCATCAGGGTCAGGTGGTGGGGAGGTGAACTGGGGAAAAGCAAGGGTGTCCCTATTAAGAGTGGGGGAAGGTATTGGTGGTATGTTGTCTAGAGCCTTAGTCAGTGTCGAAGCTACGGGTATGGTAACAGTGCCCCTTGAGGACCAAGTCAAATTTGGAGGGGATGTTGGTTTGCTACTGACGGACCTAGGAGCCAAAGTTGGTGTTTTAATTGCTCCATGTCTCGGAGCTGGTCGTGTTGCCCTTACTACAGAAGATTGAGTGAGCCTGGAGGCCAGAGTGGATGGTAGTGTATCGGCTAGGACGTGTGGGGAAGGCCCTTAAGTTGGTAAACTGGTCTTAGCTCCGGCTGTTGGATGACGTGGCCATGAGGCTTGAGTAGGTCGTCTGGCCTGTGCTAAGGTTGGGCTATTTTCAGTCTTGGGGTGGTGATAGGAGAAAGGGAATTGTCCTAAAGCACTAGTAGATGGTGGGTCTTCTAACAGTGATTGCACTATGGGGACTGTACTGTCACGTAATTTGCGCTTGTACCTGTGTTGGGCCCAACGAACTGCTGTCTGGAAGGCACTACTGCTAAACAGGAAGCCTGTAGGGGATAGTGTTTAGTATTCCCTGATAGTGTTCATGTAAGATATGCATATTAGCTGACATCCAATTTTTGTATTGTCAGCTACTTTCTGCTTTGTCTCTGTTGGGGGATGATGGTTTAATAAAGTCTGAGTTTAGTGACCTGTCTCATCATCCCCACTGGAAATGTCTGAGTGTTGAGTGCATGTTCAATGATTTGTTTTTAGTGTATGGCTTGTATCAATTTGAAGTAGGTCTTAGTTGTGTGTTGAGTGGAAGGTGTGTTAGGCATTGTGTGTTGTACGTGTTTGTCTCCCCCTCCTGAGGAAGAGTGTTCAAAACAGTAAATCTATTGCTAAGCATATTTAACTCAGCTAATGTTCGGTCACATACAAAATGGTGGTTGTTGGATTATGCTTACCGCCTTCTGTGAGGGGTATTAGCACAGGTGGATGTTACAACCGACTTGACTGTTATCGTTGAAGTGGTGAATTCCTTTAAAGTTTTATGAGTTCATTATCCTTTTTGTGTTGGCTTGGAGCGACCCAGGTAGCTTATGTTGTTCATTGTCTTCTGGATAGTCTTTTTAGGTTTTCAGTTGTTGGTTCTTCGGTTGTCTTTGGTTGTTAGTTCTTAAATTGTCTTGTTTCCTCCCAATAGCTGGATTAAAATGTAACTTTATTATTAAAAAACTTCCAAAAGCGAATTTCAATAAATCAAAGAAAAGGAAAGAAAATCCTGACGTTTTGCATGTATGAGAGCTGTCTTTGAGGAAGGGATATAAATCCTATTTGGAAGGGGAGGGGGGTGGGTTCTCGACAGATTCCAAGAATGCTATTGGTTCATATTTGCCTCTGTTATTCTTTTTGGAAGAATGATATGTCCTAATTCTAATGTGTCTGATTGGATCGTAAAGTAGTGTTTACTAGTATGCTAGGTTGGGAGGGCATAAGTCAAGAACGTTTAGGCTGATGTTAGCTAGTATGGTAGGTTGAGAGTACAAGAGAACCCACTTATATCAGAAAGTAGAGGGGCAAATAGGCTAAAAAACTGTAGATAGAGAGAAAAAGAGGAAGACATTTAAATCAATATATATGTTGTAAGAACAATGATCGTCTCCCCCAATCTGGGTATTGTGAGAAGCCACACCATTGTTCTTTTTTAAGGATATTTTTAAGATAATCAAAAAGTGATAAAAGAAAAATGATACTACAATAGGATAGAATGTACCTGCATAGAAGTAAAATCTATCTAGGAAGGGCTCCTTAAAATATACTAAAATGCCAACATAATCTCTGGGTTCTAGTGGGTGTGGTTATGTAAATATCTATTGGTGTTGCATCATGGGTCTTTCTATATGGGGGGATCCCGTGAATGGAATCCATGTCTTTGTCCATTACCAGCATCAGTAGGTGTGCTATTTGGTTTATTAAAAACATCAGCAACCAACCAGAAAAATGTTAAGTAATATCTTTCAGACCAGTTCAAGTTTATCCATACAGAAGTTTGTCAGCTTTCTGGAGTTACCATGTTGTCAATGTTTCCTTTATCATGAGTGGATGGTGAATGTGTGTTCTGATCTCTCCAATAGGCCGAGCTTGTGTATTGAATGTGTAGCACTTTGATTTCTGTGGAGTCGAACACAAAGAATTCACCAAGAGTCTGTCAGTAAAATAACCATGGAGGGGGTGGACAGAGAATGTATAAAATAAAACTGTGATAATAAAAGGTGTACTGGTTATTCTGCAGATTACCGGGCAGATAAGTGGGAGCAATGGCACTGGCTAGGTTATAAAGGTTACACCAAATCTCATATAAAATCACATTAAAACATGTATACCAGATCAATTAGATAATTTAAAAAATGAATATTTAAATAAATAATCAAGTCACATGCCATGCTAAAATGTATAATATAATTGAATTCAGCACAAAATACAAAAAAAGACATCACCAGGTTGAGCAATCAAACGCTTATTTTTATTATTTTAAATGTGAACTTCCTCCTTGCTTCCGTGGCCCCTCCAGCCCTCTTCCTTAGGCCTCCACCCCCTCCCCCTGTTAGTGTTTTTTGTTATTTTATATTCAATCCCAGTGGAGACAAAGTATTCCGTTTTGAAATCCACCTAGATTCTGCCGTTTTTCTCTGGCCTGTGGTCCAGGTGGATTTCGTCTACAGACCGGTAATGCGGAGGGAGGGAGATTGATGGGTGGATTTGAACGTGTTGGACCAGGTGTGTTTGTAATCTGTTTATTCCAATTGTGTAGAGGTGCTGTTTGAGGCGTGTCAATACTGTGTGACCGGTTTCTCCTATATAAATGTTATGGCATAGACAATATTGGTGCTTTGAATGGTCATGAGTTGTGAGATAGGACTAGAGGTTTGCGCATGTGGATTTTGAATGTGTGTCTATAATACTGTTGTTCAATGAGTAGTTTAGGAGTGGGTTTATTGGAGAATTTTGCAAAAATTAAGAGATCCCTTAAGAACAATAAGTATTTTTTGGAAGATGGTAGGTTGAGAGGATATTTTGGGTTAATTTTATATTATCCAAGGATCCATGGTCCTGGTAACCCCAAGAGGAGAAAATTACTTTTTTGGTTAAATATATATTAGTTACCTAGTGATTTATTTGTACAGGATCCAAGGGATCATTTAGGATACATTTAAAGTACATTTTTAAGAGTCCGTGGTCACGGTAACTCTGAAATGCTATTAATCTGTTATGTCTGCGATCCCCATACAGGGATCAACATCAGGGAAAATTTCAGAGTGACAATTAAAAATACAACTTCGTAACATTAAACATTCTTGAAAATGCAAGTGTCTTACACCCTTCAAAAGATTAGAATCTTGGTAATCGAACTACGTTTTCCAATTTAAAATAGCTATTACAGAGAACAAATCCCATGCTTTTGTTTGAGAAGAGCAATCAACAACAGAAACATTTTCCGCCATGACAGTTTTTACACATTCACATCTGAAGGTAAAATTATGACTTACATTCTGATATCTTGCTCTTATTTCTCTTCGAGGGTCCCAGTGATCAAATGAAGTGCCGTTTTCTTTGATAGAAACATTTTGTAAACCGTTTTTGCCGTGAATTCCATCTCTATCAATTCTTTACGGAGCATTCGAGGTGATTCCCCCTGTTAACAATCGTTTATCTAGACATGGTGGGTTTCAGTGCATTCCTCTGGATGTTTGCAACACAGCCAAACATCATTGTTTTTTTGCAGGGAGTATTGACCAAAGTGAGCTGATTTTAAGACAACGATAAATTACTACCTTACGCAGCAATAATTTTAGCGAAGCTTCATTGATTGACTATATTTCTGCCCAATGACCACTGATCTTCTTGAAATCTAGCTGGGTAGATAGCCAATGAGCTGAGGTAAACGCCAGTATGTAATGGTTTTGGGTTGGACCACAATTCCTTTTTTGTAATCGCACGCGCAGGGAACTCCATTCTCGCCTTGACGATCAGAGGAGTTGCTGTAAGGCTTTTTACGTGCAGCTGTATTTCGGAAAGTTGTAGTTTCAACAATTTCAATGAAGATATCATGGCGAATAAATCAGTGAAAGTGAGATTTTTAGTTTGAGGAATCTTTAGTGTTATGATTCAAACGAACTGAGCTGTTTCTCCAGATCTCAACCCCAAAGAAAATCTTGAGGGAGTTGAAAGTCTGTGTTGCCCAGCAACATCCCCAAAACATCACTGCTCTAGATGAGATCTGCATGGTGGAATGGATCAAAATACCAGCAACAGTGTGTGAAAACCTTGTGAAGACTTACAGAAAACGTTTGACCTCTGTCATTGCCAACAAAGGGTATATAACAAATTATTGAGAAACTTTTGTTATTGACCAAATACTTATTTTCCACAATTTGCAAATAAATTAATTAAAAATCCTACAATGTGATTTTCTGGATTTTTTCCCCTCATTTTGTCTGTCATAGTTGAAGTGTACCTATGATGAAAATTACAGTCCTTTTTATGTTGGAGAACTTGCACAATTGGTGGCTGACTAAATACTTTTTTGCCCCACTGTACATCGGTCCTCAGCTGGAGACCTGCAATGTAGTGGTGCTCTTTGGCTTCCAATGTTTCCGGATTTGCCAACCAGTGATTGCTGTTTCTGTCCCTGCCAAATACCTGTATTCCAATTCCTTGCGACGTCAGGCTCTGCCATCTCAGGAACTCTACTTCTCCAGTCAGGAGTGACTAGGCTTTTTGGACTCACTGATTCGGTAGGGTCTGCACTCCATACAGTCTCCTCTTCCCTTTCTTCCATGGGAGGCAAACCTGCCTCATCCCCACCGGCTCTCATCAACATCCCAAGGTACTCCCTTGCCTTCACTGTCCTGCGGGTGACTAGCCGTGTAATGCCATCCTTGGAATGCCATAAGCGGAAGACCCTCCTAGCCTGGATAGCTGGGATTTGACAAGCTAGCTTTCCTATGCCAAGTCCTCCATCCCGGCATCTTGAGTAAAGCAGCCCATCACAGGTACACGGTGGAATGGGAAGCCACACCTTCACCGCTTTCCTGGTCATCCCATCAACTACCTTCAGGATTTTGGGCCTCAGCCCGCCAAGATCAGCCTGATACACCGTCCTCGGAATCGCATAAACATCCTCACCTTCTGCGAAGGCTTCAGCGGTGACAGCCCAATCGATCTAATCCAGTTACGGAGTCGTTCTACAGGTTCTGGTTCCATAATACCATGCCACGGACTCACCTTCAAACCCAGGTACGCCACCGACTCCTCCGTCCCGACCATGTGTAGTTCTTCCTCACACATTGTCCAGGGTTTACAGAGGTTAATCAGCCGCACTCACTGGACCCTCTGCGTGAGGAAACCGTGGCACGTCCTGGATTCTCAACCCAGTCAGACGGCAAAATTCAGGATATTGTACGCCATGCCCTCCCAAGTACAGCTCACCAAGACCAAATCATCAGCGAATGCCAAGGTTGTGATCTGACGATCATCCATCTTGTAGCCTTCAAGAGTTTCAATCAATGGGTCCAGGGCCAGATTGAACAACAGCGGAGACATTGGATTTCCCTGTTTGACCCCTACCCTCACGTCAACGGTAGGGGACTGTTCCCCGTTGACTGTAATTGTGGTCTCTACTTCGGTGTATGAATCACCTACGATTCCAATGATGTATTCATCGAGGCCTCTCATCCTGAGCACCTCCATGATGTGCAGATGACTTACCGAGTCAAATTCAACCAAAACCATGGCCAGCATCTCACCTTTCTCCCTACTATGCTTGATTAGCCCTCCCAAGATCATCAAGTTTTCTGAACACCCAGGTGAGGATATAAATCCTCTCTGGCGCAGGTTAATGGGACACACCCGCGCCAGAATTCGGGAGTATAGCCTCAATACCACCAACCCGATAGGTAGAGGTCTCCACCCAGCGACTTGGGTATCAAAGTTGTTCTGCACTTTTTGAAGGGCCCAGGACGGGTGCCCAACGTTAACCATATGGAAAAGGTAGTGGCCAATTTCGCACCAGAGGGATCCCATTATTTTATTGCCGTTTTCGCTATCCCATCTGGCCCAGCTGCTGTACCATTTTTTTATTGACCCCAGGTTCTCACATACCTCAGCCGCCGAGATAGGTGACCGAAATTCACCATTATCCGCGTCACCCCTCTGTGAACTGTCCAAGACCCAGGTATTCTTCTGTTACCTCCCACCACCTCTTGAATGTCGAAGCAACCTCCAGCGGCGGATATATAGCAGCCAATCCTCCTTTGCCATCTAGAATATTTTTGACCAACCTGGACTGATTGTTTTGAAAGATCTTTTGTACTTTTCCGTACTTTGTTTGCTTCAATCTTTTCTCAATCATTTGGCAATGTGGTCTCACCGAGTAGGTTTCCCGGACTCTGGGACCTCGATTTCCCACCTAGCAACCGCTGCAGCTCAAGAGCGGACGTATTGAGCAAGGCTGAGTCTTGCTCCACTCCCATTAGGGTCAATTTGACAGTTCCAATTTGGACACCATCTTTGGTAGCACCCCCTTTTAACTCTCAGCGGAGGATTCCACGTAAAGTATTTGGGGACGTTAATGGTGCCCCAGGGTTGAACAGCATTGAGAAAATCCTTTCCCTCACATGCTTCCTTGGAACTGCCACTTGGTACCTCCAAGTCTCATTTTACGCCTTCTCATCCTCACCTGTTCTGCGGTTTTGCCAGTTCCCAGGCTTTTTGGTACTCGCCTGTTGGTATGTCTTGTCCCAGTCATCTCACCACACAGTCGAGTAAGCTCAGTTTTCCCACTCGCTCCACCTCTCTCTGTTCACTTCACTTCCCCTTTTCCGCGCTGTCACCTCCCCCTCCTTCTCCCGACAGTATAGCTCAATGTGTTTGTGTCTCTTATGCTGGGTCAGCCCCCTGGAAGTTGTAAATCTTTTCATCATCTGTCATTTTCTCTCGCATCTGATCGTTCTCTTTTCGCCCCTCCAAGTTTTGCTTCTCACAATCATGCCCTTGGAGTAGCATGGTTGATCCCCCAGTTTGGACCCTCTGGGATGAGAAATGAATCAAAAACATTTCCCTGGTGAACAAATGGCTAGGATTCTGTCAAGTAGTCACTTGTACCTAGTTAAGAACCTTTGGTACGTCTAAGCCCGGAATCCAGCCAGGAGGGGCAGAAGGGGCCCTACTAGAGAGCCCCTCCCCCACCTCCCGGCCTTCTCCCACCAGAGCCCTTCAATATACACCACAGGTGTCATGTAGTGAGGGGTTGGGGAGGCCCTCAAAGGGCTCCCCCGTTGCCTCCCTGCTTTGACCTGTGTGAGCAGATCCGAAACATCCCCGCCACGCTTCTCACCAGGAGAGGCTGAAAAAGCCCGACTAGAGGGCTCATCCCCTACCCCCCGGCATCAGCCTGTCAGAGACATCTCGACCCACCCCTGCTAGGCATCATATAAAGAGGGGTTGGAGAAGCCCTAACAGAGCCTCCCCCTTACCTCTTCAGGAGCAGCTCCTCGAGCCTGCTCTATCTCCGACTCTTCCTCATACAGAGCTCTTAAACAAGGTCGTACAACGCTGATACCAACATCAATGGTCGAGGAATTATTGGAAATCGGTGAGTGGAGACTGATTACAGTTGGATCGATTGTCCTGAGACTCGAGAGGGCATGTCCCATTAACCCTAGACAACGGGGATTTATCGCCACCCCTGGGTGCACAGAAAACCTGATGGTCCTGAATGGAATAATACATCAGAGTAAGAAAGGTCATAGCAGTGGTATTCATTGATTTTGCGAAGGCATTCAACTCAGTGGCCCATGAACACACCATGTTCTAAGAGGAAGGGGCCTTGACGACCACATAGTAGGGCTGATCAAAAACTCCTACGAAGAGGATTACATGAGAGTAAAGGTTAAGGAAGGAACCTCACCGCCTATCAAAGTGGAGTGAATGTCCCCTCTCCTCTTCAATTTGGAGGTAGACCCTCTGATCCACAAGTTGGAAGAGATCGGAGAAGGATATATGTTCGAGGGACAGAAAGTAACTCCCTTGGCATTTCCCGATGATTTGGTGCTTATGAGCAGGCATGCAACATAACATCAAAGTATTAAAACTATTTTGTCAACTTTCTGGATTGCGTGTGCAGTGCAACCAAGGAAGTGTCATGGATTTATGGTGAGATGAGGGGCAGTGGCTTTCACCATCAACAATTGGGAAAACCTACACCTGATTCACCTAGATAAATCTTTAAAATATCTGGGCCTGAAAGTTAACCCCTGGCTGGGAATCGCTAAACCGGATTTGAGAAGACACATCTTTGAGTGGGTCAGCAAGATAAATAAAGCGCCACTCAAACCCAGACAGAAAATAACGATACTGAACTCGTATGCAGTCCCCCGGATGATATATAAGGTGAACCACGGGGACATAGGGTCAGTGGAGTTGACAGTCCTAGACGGTATAATAAAAACAGCCGTAAAGGTGGCTCCATCATACGCCCGGAATAGGCGAAATTGATACCAGCAATCCAGGCTCGAAGGTTATTCAACCTATCAGTGTCGTCAGACGCACTGACCAGGGCGGTGACGACATATGCCGCAAAGTTAATTCACTAAGTTGTGGGTGAGGGCAGGAGGAGACCCAGATCAAACTCCGGAATTGGGAACATACCCAGTTGAGGAGGAGAGCACTAGCATGAAGGGAGTTAAAGTAGTGCCGAAGAAGCACAAGCAGGTGTGCAGTCTCTTTCTGCTGTAAAGCAGAGGGTTACTGAACAGCTGGTGCAGGTGATGGGGCATTTCCTGTGACAAAGGACACAACGACGTCTCCCTATTGTGCCCTTTTTGCCCTGAGGCACATTCATGCCTGCAGAGATGAATCTGGGCAGGTGAACACTACTGGTTGGAGCAGAGGGGCCAGATGTAGAGGGGACAGAAGGTGCTACAGTGGACTTGCTGTAGCTAGCAAGCTCATGGATGGGGGGATGTCCACAGCTCTGAGCCATTTCTTTCTGGAGGATGAAGGCGTTCACCACATCAATGTCAACGAAATGATAAAAAAAATGTCTTGTACCACTTCATTGTCTTGTGGAGAACATTGTAGTATCCTATAAGCGCATCTGAGAGGTCTCCACCTCCCATGCTCTTGTTGTAGTCCTTGATTGCTTCAGGAATGGGGACATTTTTGGTGGTCCATGCCCCAGCAGCGTCCTTCACACGCCTGATGACGTGATCTCCACTGAAGGACTTGTGGATACTGGAGCACATGACCACCTCTCTGGTGTCCATCCACTTCACAAAGAGCAGGCCATCTTCACGGATCCATCTCATGGTACCCCGCTCAGCCCGCTTAGGCATGTCATTCACCTTGGTTTTCGGAAAGCCCACTCTATTGGGCCGAATGGTGCCACAAGCCAACACATCCCGCTTCCTCAGCTCTGTAAACAGGGTAGGGCTTGTGTAAAAGTTGTCCACAAAAAGTTTGTAGCCCTTCCCCAGCAGTTGAAAATCTAATAACTGCATAACAGAGTAACTAAGTCCCTTACCGGTCGCAAAACTGTTCTTCCCCTCATAAACAAAAAAATGCACGTGTATACACACACCGAATCAGCCAAAACAAACAGTTTGTAACCCCATTTAGTTGGTTTGTTGCGCATGTATTGTTTTAGGCCAATTCTGGCTTTTGAAGCTACCATCCTCTCATCGATGGAAACGTTCTGGGCAGGCTGAAAATAGGTTTTGCAAGCCTCAACGATGCTGGGGTAGAGAGGTTTTATTTTGCACAGCCTATCAAACCTAGCTGTGCCTCTCTTCTTCTCGTTGTCCTCATCAACTTCTGGGTCACTGATATGAAGCGCCCCTGAGATTGTCATAAACCTTTTGCATGATATGACCGTGGATGGGAAAGGCAGTTGATAGAGGGAAGCAGTTTTCCAGTAGTCTTTCAGGGATTTTAGCTTCACAAGACCCATTTAAATGACCATTGACATGAACCCAAAAAAATCTGAAATGGCAATGGGCTTCCATCCCTCTTTCTTGCCCGCCTGCTTCTTAGCACCATACTTGTTTGTGTTCGACACCAGGGAATCAACAACTGCCGAGGTGAAAAACAGCTGAAAAAGTTGCATGGGGCTGTACTTAGAAGTCATGTCCAGCTGAGGTCCTGTTGGCCTCTTCAGTCTGAATACTGGAGGTGTAAGGCAACACATCCTCCTCCAGCACAGAGTGCCAACGACCCTCCTCCTCTCTGATTGCAGGTTTAGCCCTTCCCCACCTCCGCTTCTTTGTCACAGATTTCACACCTTGCAGGGCGGGGGTAGGTGTGGAGCCGGAGACAGCAGGGGTCCGGCTAGATGGTCCAGCTCCTTTCAGTGGGGGCTCCCAATCAGAATCAGAGGGACTGGGACTGTGAAATAAAGACACAGAAACACAGATTATATTAGAGTAGGGAATGTAAATCACTCAGGTGAGGTTCAGACACACACAAGGCAAAGGGAAAGCCATGTGGCCAACAAACATTTCATGTTTAGATAAACTACATTATATATAGGAACGCGCAAAGGGAAAGCCATGTGGCCAACAATACAAACATTTCATTACTGAATATATAAATATATATATATATATATAATGTCAAATATTTCAAACAACTGCATGAGAAATACTTACCAATCGAGAATGGCATCCTCACCATGCAGAAACATGTCCTCAAAGTTGCTGTCCAAACTTGACACACAATCTGATAGATCATCTGGGAATTCTGTGTCACTTTCTCGTTCAATCTCGCAAATAATCTCTTGGAGATCCGTATACTTGGACTTTTCCTTTGCTTTTACAGCTTTACTCGCCATAATTACTTCAATAAAAGAGCGGAAAATTATCTTGACTAAATACTGCGTCGGGCAAAGAAAATGGCTCCTTCTGGTAGAAATTCCAATGGCGAATGGCTGCGTTACGCTCGAGTTTCGGTCAAGAGCTGGTCTTCCCTGATACAAACAATTGCTATTTCCATTTACCTCAGCCCATTGGCTATCTACCAAGCAAGATTTCAAGAGGATCAGTGGTGATTGGGCAGAAATACAGTCATTCAAAGAAGCACAGGTGAGATCATTGGCGCGTAATCAGGTCATTGTTTGCTGGGTTCAAATCACCTCCTTTCGGTCAATATGCACCTAACAAGAGCCATCAGGTGTCGTTGTGTTACTAACAAACAAAGGATTTCACAGAAACCAACCATGACTAGATAACGTCAATGCTGTGTGACTGATTGCATCCCATGTCTCGTTGAACGTCGAAGGATACGGAATTCACGACACAAGCCTTTTACAAAATGTGTTGTTTTATGCATAAAAACATGATTTAATCGAACAAAGCAACCATTTATTGTGAAGATTGAAGATCTTCTTTTGGCAATACAAAAGGTCCAAAGGTAATTGATTATTTTAGTGCTATTTCTGGCTTTTTGTGACGCTAATGCTTGGATGGAAAATGCTTGTAATACTTGTGTGTGTGGCGCGCTGTCATCAGATTATTGTAAGATTGCTTTCGCTGAAAAGCATTTAAAAAATCTGACACGGTGGTTGGATTAAGAGGAAGTTAAGCTTTTAAATGATGTTAGATACATGTATTTACAAGAAAGTTTAACATTACGAATTGTGCATCTAGTATCTTTGCGCTATGCTATTTCACCGGCTGTTAGCCTATGTGGGACGCTGACGTCCCACATAGGAGTAAGAGGTTAACAGTTCTGGCTCAGTCGTGTTCTTTGGTTTCCCGATGGGGACCCGTGGGAAATGGCCTACCTCAAGCTACGATCTGTTCAGGACGTTGGGCCTATCAAAGTCGCGAAGCCCGAGATTCGCAAAGGTGATCAGTATACGGGCTCTGTTGTACTCATTGGACATTCTGAAAGCCTTTGGCTTGGAGTGTGGAATAGGCGGGTGGAAGTTGGCTCTGTTCGGCAGCGGGAAGTTCCATCCCTTTGCTGCCTGGAAATTCGCAGAATGAAGAAACCACTTGCATAGCGTTTTTGTAAATTTGGCTATAAATTGGTGAACTGAGCCTAAATGTCTATCTAATCTGTTTTCCACAGATCAGACAGTCTCATATCGGTCTGCCCATTGTAACCCTTCGACGCTATTGCACTTCCCTTCCAGCCATTTAACCTAACCCGGAAGGGAGACCAGGTGCAGTTTGACCGGGAAGAGGATCCGTCAGATATAAAAACCAGCTTCGGAAACTCCGGACACCCGGCCCCGTCTCGCTCATACTGAGCCGACCACTACAAGACTTGAACAACATAGCGACAACAACTCACTGGCTAAGAATGACACCCTATGGGGAACCACGATCCTGGAAGCGAGTGGCCTCACTAGTCTTGCCATCTCAACCGCATTGCCTGATCCCACACCAAGTATGCTGCGACAGCACCAGCTAGACGTGAATACACGGCAATCGTTTCAGAGTAAGGATCCTGGAAGGGAATTATTCTTAAACGTATTGATGAACAAAAACATCCAGGATCCAATAACGGACGGACACTGAGTGACACTCGGCTAATCAGCAGTGGAGGACGGCCCCAGGGGCAATTTTCTCTCTGGTGGCCAGTTTTCACCACCTTTGACACCTTGACCAATCGAAGGACTCCTCTTATCCTTATGCTAACCCTAACCTCACTCTAACGCTAACCCCTACCCGGACTTAAAATAGACCTAAAAACCAACTCTAATGAAGTGGGCAACTATAGGGTTCTACAACCTGGACGGATCTGTGACCAGACCCCTCGACTCCCCCATTCCGCAAGCATAGTACACCCATCCCCCGGTCTCTGCATTAGCTTGAAGGCATCAGATCGACCTTGTGGATTCCTTAACAAAAACCTAACCCCTAACCCTAATATAGGAGAAACCGGTCAGTCTTGACACGCCTCAAACAGTACCTCTACACAATTGAAAAAAATCACCTGGTCAAACATTTTCAAAATCCACCCAACAACCTCCCTCCGCATTACCAGTCTGGAGATTAAATCCTCCTGGACCACAGGCCAGAGAAAAGCAGCCGAATCCAGGTGGATTTCAAAACGTAATACTTTGGCTCCAATTGGAATGAATATTAAGGAGTAGTATAAAACAGTGGGAGTGGATGTGGGCCTAATTAAGAGAGCTGGAGGAGCCACTGATAAGAGGAGGAAGTTAAAATTAAAAATGATGCATTTGATTGCTCAACCTGGTTTAGTCTTTATATTTCGACCTGAATTGTATTATATTATGCACTTTAGCATGGCATGTAATCCCTTCATCCCCCCACTTTTTTTTGTGGGAGGGGGATTTCTACTTACATACTTTGATCTAGTATGCATGTTTTATTGTGATTTTATATGAAATTTGGTTTCAAGTTAAACCCTTTACTCATAGGTTTTTATTGATTGTCTTCCTCCTGTTTATGAATTGTTGTGATTGACCCCTTGGATCTCTCGGCCTCCATGTCCTCCCACTTTCTCCAGACCGGTCAAATGTACAACACTGAAACAGGATAGAACGTTGCAATAGGCCCGTACAACCCAATGTTGGATACCAATATAAACATAAACCCTCTTAAACCTAACCCTAATCCAAGTGGATAGCCACCCGTAGAACTTTGGCTCCACTTGGACTGAATGGCAAAATAAGGGTAGGTCAAATATTTACACATTTTCACACACAAATTTCCCCGTAAACCCAGGATTGGAAACAATAACAGAGGAGATCACATTAGATCCGTGCAACTCAAGGTAAAAAACCTGAAACCGAATTTACCATAAACCTAACCCTGTTAGACATCCCAGCACAGGGAGAAAGCGATTGGAGATTGACATGATTAAACCTATTGTAGTGTTTGGAGATTCGAATTTGTCACGTATCCCGACCTTCTCGGATGCAGGTGGACAGCTTCCTGGCAGCAGCCTTTCATCTTTTGTTTGAACCAAACCCGGTGATAAGGGAATTTATATGTTTAAAGTCATGACTAAAGAATTCCACCTTGAAACGTATTTAATGGTGTGAAATGTATTAGAATTATAATACAATAATGTGTGTGTGAGACAAGTTAAGGGTGAGAAATGTATGGTTGAGAAAACTACACATGACCTGGTTGTAACTCTGAAAGCTGACAACAGGAAAGACGGCCCTTCCAAGGCCTCTCTAATCTAGGGAGGAGAGGAACGGCAAGAAACTGCCAAGGCTGGTAGAAAAGTGATGTGTGCGTGTCGGTAAGTTATAAAATGACTATTTGCATTTTTGATTTCAGAAATGTCTGAATAAAGAACTAACCTATTGCAGACTGGGAGCTTTGTCTAATTCTTCATTAACCAGGGTCTTACAAACTTATGGGAATTGGTCAAAGCTATAGTGATAGTTGAGTTCAACCACTGGGATAAAAATTCTCGTGACACCCGGCAATAGAGAAGGTGATTCTGTTGGCAGGCTTAAACAACTGCCTTTCGAGACAGAAGGCAAGTACCACCTGGAAACAGCTACAGCAGTTGCTGAGGGTGTGTAAGAATAAGTACCCCAATGCAATACTTGTCCCACTCATAAACCTTTTGGATAGGCTGGAAAAAGATCAACAGACCCTTATAAACAGATTGAAATGCAATTATTTACCGGAACTCAATAGACTCCGGTTCCATATATGTCACCGTGATCCAGAGACAGTGGCTGGATACCTTAAACATGTGAGGGGAGATCAGTGTCAGGATACAGCTCCCCAATCGAACATTACCAACCTCTCCCTATCGTATAGACTCACAGAGATGGAGGGAAGTTTGAGCAAGGACTTTTATTCCCACCAAATCGGATAGACCGCATGGAGCTTCTTAGGGACTTGTATACTTGTTATTGGACCATTTTGAGTACGAGACAGAGTTTCCTGATATGACCTTTACGAACAGCTCCACTTGGGATCCTGAATTAGAATCCGTCTCACATCCCATACAGACTCTCATACGGAGGGACTTGGAGTCCTTTGTGAACAACAATTGAATGCTATTAAGAATCTTGGCATAAAACCAGCTGATAAGGGGTCACAAATTGTTATTATGGATGAAGTCCAATATCTGGAAAAGGCAAATGGACAGCTAAGTGATGAGAAATATTATGCCCTGCTACCCCAATCTATTCAATTGGAGACACAGAGTAGGATCCGCGATATAGTATTAGTTGTAGGAAAAAAAGTTAGTTACGGTAAAACATATGTTTTGTTGGGACCGGATTTACCCAGGCCTAGACCATTTTACTTGCTCCCGAGATCCACAAAGCTCCAGAGGGTTGGACAGTTCCCTTCCAGGTCGTCCGATCGTTAGTGACTGTGGCTCAGAGTTGTACCGAGTTGCGGAATACGTTGACTCTTTTATTAATCCTCTTTCACAGAAACACGCATACGACTTCGTAAATAAACTAAAAGGCTTGAAGATGCTGATGGAGGCATTTTTATTCTCTATAGATAAACTCACTGTATACTAACATTGAGATGGCTCTGGGCCTACAGGCAGTGAAACATGCTTTTAATAGATTCCCCGACGTAAAACGCCCAGAGAGGATTATTTTTCATTTGTTGGAACTGAGCCTGACTAGGAATGACTTTGAATTTAATGGCAAGTTTTATCTCCATACCCATGGAAGTGCTATGGGGAAAACATTTCCCCAGCTTTCGCCAACCTGTATATGTGTTTTTGGGAGGAAACAGCATTGATGAAATGTAAGACCACACCACTGCTTTATTGCAGATACCTCAATGACAGCTTTGGTGTCTGGGGGAACTGAGTTTGAAGAAGTGTTGTGTGTGTTAAATACATTACCATCACACATAATATACAGGAGGAGAAACTAGAGTTTTTAGATACAAGCATTTTTTATACCCGAGGGGGGGAAAATGAAATCATTGGCAACAAGAGTTTTTTTTATAAAGAAACAGACATGCTATTTTGCACAAATCCAGCTTCCACCCAAAACATACATACAGGGGGTTGACTAAGTCCCAATTGATAAGCTTCCATAGAATTCGCAGTTCCCCTGAGGACATAGAGGAGACCACAAGAATACTCTTTTCAGCCTTGAGGCCCAGGGGTTATTCCAGGTGTTTCCTGAGGGAGGTTAGGGCTGAGGTAAATCAGGCCTTCCAGATTCACGGAGCATATCAGATAGAGAGGGACAACCGCCCGGTGGTACCATTTATAGTGACGTATTCTCAGGCTTTGGGGGGACTCAATTTTGAAATTAAATCTAATTTCCAACGAGCCCAGAATGATTGTGAGGCCCTGAGAGGGTTCAGGGTAATTTCAACGTATAGGAGGAATCCTAATACATTCAAGTCTGACTAAGAGTAAATTGAGAAAGAATAAACATTTTACCCAAACAAAGTTTCTGTTCAATAGTTATTCAGGCTTGGAGGCCCTAATGAGGCATCATGTCCAACTGGACACTGGGAATATGGTATATGTGATCAAGTGCCTGGTCTGTAATAAACGTAATATTGGAAAGACACAACACACTAGAATGCAGATTGAAACAATACCTGTACCACATTCAGAAGGGTGATAGACCTACTGTGTTGTATGCCCACTTTAGGGTGCATACAGTTGAGAACCTTTTTTGGTTTGGAGGCAAATACAGGGTGGTCAAACACTCAAAGACAAAAGGCGGAGAGACAATGGATTAGAGCAGTAGGAACCATTTGACCCTGCTGGTCTCAATGAAAAATACTAGGACATCTAGAATATCTCTATTCTGGTTGCTGTTGGAGTCCCTATTGGGACTTCTGAAATGGTTTAGGATAAAGTTACAGATCTATAAACTCAATGAATATGGCTGCCTAAATATGTTTCCCAATCAGAGACAACGATAAGCACCTGCCTCTGATTGAGAACCACTCCAGACAGCCATAGACTTTGCTAGATAACCCCACTAGCTACAATCCCAAATACATACACACCAAAACCCCAAGACAAAACAGACCACAATACAAAAACTCCATGCCTGACCCAATACATGAAGAAAAACACAAAATACTTAGACCAGGGCGTGACAAAAACTCTTTGACCTCTGTTTAATTCTAACCATCCCCGAGGCCTGAATCCTAATCCTAGCCTTTCTAACCCCTAGGTCTAACCTTAACCATTTTGAGATGTACCTAAACATAAATCCTCTCCTTCCCTTTTCTATCCTCCCCCCCTTTGTTCCCCCAATTTTCTTTTAAACTTTACTCCTGTTTTTTCCCCCTCGACAAATTCCCACGCCCCTTCTTTGATTTCATTCAAATATACTGGAGGACATATCACCCCTGTACTCTATTGTCCCCACCCTAACCCCTACCCCTTAACCTACCATTACCCTAATTAGGTCCAACAACAATTCCCCCCCCCACACACACAGAAATCAAGGCTGGACCGGTGGACAGCAAAAGAGGGTGAAGCGGGACTAACATCAAATGGCCTGAATGAGAGGAACAGAACATGGTTTTATTCAGTTTAGTTTGACATTTCCTCTTTTTAGGTCTTTCCTTTTAACAGAATAAAACCATTGAATGCACAATGTTTCTTTTATGTTCATATCAAACAACACTATGGTTGAATGTGTATGTCACCCAGGAAAATAGTCTTTAGAACTTACTTCACGTCATTTCAAATCAAATGAACATGGTTAGCAGATGTTAATGCGAGTGTAGCGAAATGCTTGTGCTTCTAGTTTGTGGAGGGTCCTATGGTGCTAAATGCTGAACTGTAGTCAATGAACAGCATTCTCACATAGGTATTCCTCTTGTCCAGATGGGTTAGGGCAGTGTGGTTGCGATTGCATCGTCTGTGGACCTATTTGGGCGGTAAGCAAATTGGGGTGGGTCTAGGGTGTCAGGTAGGGTGGAGGTGATATGGTCCTTGACAAGTCTCTCAAAGCACTTCATGATGACGGAAGTGAGTGCCACGGGGCGGTAGTCGTTTAGCTCAGTTACCTTTAGCTTACTTTGGAACAGGAACAATGGTGGCCCTCTTGAAGCATGTGGGAACAGGAGACTGGGATAAGGATTGATTGAATATGTCTGTAAACACACCAGCCAGCTGGGGATGCCGTCTGGGCCTGCAGCCTTGCGAGGGTTAACACGTTTAAATGTTTTACTCTCGTCGGCTGCAGTGAAGGAGAGTCCGCAGGTTTTGGTAGTGGGCCGTGTCAGTGGCACTGTGTTGTCCTCAAAGCGGGCAAAAAGTTATTTAGTCTGTCTGGGAGCAAGACATCCTGGTCTGTGATGGGGCTGGTTTTCTTTTTGTAATCCGTGATTGACTGTAGACCCTGCCACATACCTCTTGTGTCGCGACTCTACTTTGTCTCTATACTGATGCTTAGCTTGTTTGATTGCCTTGCGGAGGGAATAGCTACACTGTTTGTATTCGGTCATGTTTACGGTCACCTTGCCCTGTTTAAAAGCAGTGGTTCGCGCGAATGCTGCCACCAATCCACGGTTTCTGGTTTGGGAATGTTTTAATCGTTGCTGTGGGTATAACATCGTCAATGCACTTTCTAATGAACTCACTCACCGACTCCGTCAATGTTGGACACAATGCAGAACATATCCCAATCCACGTGATCGAAGCAGTCTTGAAGCGTGGAATCAGATTGGTCGGACCAGCGTTGAACAGACCTGAGCGCGGGATCTTCTTGTTTTAGTTTCTGTCTGTAGGCTTTTAGAACTTCATTTCATTCATGATCTTAGGAGGACACCTACGGGCCTTTTTAACCATTACAGCTAACGTAACATATCATTAAAGGGAGGGGATAAACAGGAGATAGGCCTGTGCACCGGAATGCAAACCAGCTAACCCAAAACACAATCACATTCAAAATCTAACCCGTGCCATCCCTCTACAAGTATAGTGCTGTTCAGGCCTTCACATCTTTAATTCTAAATATAGTATTGCCCTGCTTTTTTAAATTACACTGTCTGGTCCTCCTCGACTGAACACCCTGGTTGTATCATATTTAATTATTTTAGCTTCATGGTTTAGTTAGTAACCATGCAGTCATTAATGAATTTGACAACCAAGTCACATGGCAGGATATCACAACCCCAAGCATACAGACAGCCTGGCCTATACGAACCCGCAGATGAGGAGAAAAGTTAGACTGCCAAACTGTATTTTAACCTGCTCAAATTTGCTCGTGTCTCAAACTGTTACCAATTTGGGATGCAACTTTAATTATTATTATTAATGTGTGCAGAAATATCACCAGAATCAAAGTCATTTCAAAAGAGACTTCCTTTGTTCCAAATCCCATCTCCCTAGCTTTTGACAATTACCTCTTGCAAACATCTGAGGATCCTCACTATCTATTTCATCATCTGACTCATGACTTGGAATTGTGAGGGGAGCAGCAGTCAAGCCTTTTGAAAAGTGTGATTTAACAGTGCCATCGACTTCAGTGGACCCAGTCCTCTCTTTGGTGTCATTTTTACACGGGCTTAAGACTGGCTCAGGCACCATCTAGTTCACCCATCATGTGCTGCTGTTCTACCTTGTCAGCAGCAGAGACTAAAACTGTGTCTCATGTATTGCCAGATGACATTACTCTCTATCTGCTACTGTCTCTGGAATCACTCTCCCCTCATCTTCCTCAGAAGTGAGGTCCATTGTTTGCAAAAATAAGTTCTTTCCCTTATTACATCTACATCTATCTTTGGGTCTGTCACACATTAACTATGTTCAAACATTCTCTAGCATAATGCTCTTGTTCACTACATTTATGTCATGTGAATTCCGGGCATTCCTTAAGGATGTGCCCTGGCTGAATGCATAGTCCACATACCTTCACTTGCTTGTCATGGATCATACGGAAGAATTGAAATCCCTCGACTGTATTGAATTTGGTTGAATATGGCAAGGATTGCACACTTTGCAAAATCTCGTCCCGTCTACAATGTCTGTTCCTGGACACATCCACTTCTTAATCGGCGTGGTTGCCTTCACTTTCCAGCCTTGTAATTTCTCATATAATTCACCATCTGTAATATATGCAGGCAAGTTTAAAAAGGACACCACAAGTTCATCATTCCCCAGTTCTTTATCTTGAGCCCGTCCATTAGGCTTTTCCATGCGACATTGTTACTTATTACTAATTTCCGTTTTTCGTTCCACAAACTTCTTATACCTCTCACCCCTTCCATCACTGTTATTTTGTATTCTCCAATGATTTCCACATTCACCGTCAGTTCTTTCTCATTATCTTCTACTCAGCTCTTCATTTGAAATAATTTTGTCACTGTTGTCCTTTCTCCTCGTCGTTGGTATTATTGATGTCGAAGCCATGGCGTCCGTCCAGTTATTTTCAGCAGAATACCCCAAACAGCTCGCGCCGTTAGGGTATAATTGTAAGGGTTTTCTGGTGAAAGAGGCGGACCAAAATGCAGCATGGTGGTTATTCATGTTCTTTAATTTATAAAGAAACTACACATGAGATAACCTAAAACAGCCCTATCTGCTGCAAAACACAGGAACAATCACCCACAAACACACAGTGAAACCCAGGCTACCTAAGTATGATTCTCAATCAGAGACAACTAATGACACCTGCCTCTGATTGAGAACCATACTAGGCCGAAACATAGAAATACCCAAAACCTAGAAAAACAAACAGACTTCCCACCCAACTCACGCCCTGACAATACAAAACAAAGGAAATAAAGGTCAGAACGTGACAGTACCCCCCAAAGGTGCGGACTCCGGCCGCAAAACCTTGACCTATAGGGGAGGGTCTGGGTGGGCGTCTGTCCGCGGTGGTGGCTCTGGCGCGGGACGCGGACCCCACTTCACCATTGTCTTAGTCTGCTTTATTGTCCGCCTCCGTGGCTTTCTAACCATGGCCACCCCTCTCAATGACTCCACTGGACAGAGGGGCAGCTCGGGACAGAGGGGCGGAAGCTCTAGACAGAGGGGCAGAAGCTCTGGACAGAGGGGCAGAAGCTCTGGGCAGAGGGGCAGAAGCTCGGGACAGAGAGGCAGGGGCTCTGGCGCCTCAGACTCCGGCAGCAGCGCCGGACAGGCGGGAGACTCCGGCAGCAGCGCCGGACAGGCGGGAGACTCCGGCAGCAGCGCCGGACAGGCGGGAGACTCCGGCAGCAGCGCCGGACAGGCGGGAGACTCCGGCAGCAGCGCCGGACTGAGTAGCTCTGGTAGCGCTGGAGAGGAGGAAGGCTCCGGCAGCGCTGGACAGGCGGGAGCCAGAGAGACAGCCTGGTGCGGGGGGCTGCCACCGGAGGGCTGGTGCGTGGAGGTGGTGACGGATAGACCGGGCCGTGCAGGCGCAGCACTGGAGCTCTTGAGCACCGAGCCTGCCCAACCTTACCCGGTTGAATGGTCCCGGTCGCCCTGCCAGTGCGGTGAGGTGGAATAGCCCGCACTGGGCTATGCAGGTGAACCGGGGACACCGTGCGCAAGGCTGGTGCCATGTAAGCCGGCCCAAGGAGACGCACTGGAGACCAGATGCGTAGAGCCGGCTTCATGGCACTTGGCTCGATGCCCACTCTAGCCCGGCCGATACACGGAGCTGGAATGTACCGCACCGGGCTGTGCTGTGCACCTGCACTGGGGACACCGTGCGCTCCACAGCATAACACGGTGCCTGCCCGGTCTCTCTAGCCCCCCGGTAACCACCGGAAGTTGGCTCAGGTCTCCTACCTGGCGTAGCCATACTCCCTGTGAGCCCCCCCAAGAAATTTTTGGGGCTGACTCTCGGGCTTCCATCCGCTCTGCCGTGCTAGTTCCTCATAATGCCGCCTCTCTTCTTTTGCTGCCTCCAGCTCGGCCTTGGGGCGGCAATATTCTCCTGGCTCTGCCCAGGGTCCTTTCCCATCTAGAATCTCCTCCCAAGTCCATTTCTCCAAGTAGTGCAGCCTCTCCCACTGCTGCTGCTGCTGCTCTTGTTGCTGCCTTTGTTCCTTCTCCTGCTGCTGCTTTTGCCCGTTACCATGCCGCTTGGTCCTGTTGCGGTGGGTGATTCTGTAAGGGTTTTCTGGTAAAAGAGAGGCGGACCAAAATGCAGCATGGTGGTTATTCATGTTCTTTAATTTATAAAGAAACTACACATGAGATAACTAACAAAAACAACAAACGTGAGAAAACCTAAAACAGCCCTATCTGGTGCAAAACACAGAGACAGGAACAATCACCCACAAACACACAGTGAAACCCAGGCTACCTAAGTATGATTCTCAATCAGAGACAACTAATGACACCTGCCTCTGATTGAGAACCATACTAGGCCGAAACATAGAAATACCCAAAACCTAGAAAAACAAACAGACTTCCCACCCAACTCACGCCCTGACTATACTAAATAAATACAAAACAAAGGAAATAAAGGTCAGAACGTGACAATAATGATGCAAATGTTTAAGAAAAAAATAAACTACACTCAGAAAAACTTTCAAACGTATGTATCAAATAAACCTAAAAAAAACTATTCTCTCTCAAACACTCAGCCACCTGCTGCTCATCCACTTCCTGAAATTCCAAAAAGGAGCGTATTCAGGATGGTATGGCCGTAAGCCGTGGAAGAAGAGTTGGATAGACTCTTTCAAGTTTATGTAACTCAAAAACCTTTGAGGAAGTGGGATGGCCATTCCATTTTAAAATGGCCATAATAATATACTCAACTGGGCAAAAAGCTAACAGCACCTGGTACTCCCAAGTGGTCTCCCAACCGAGTACAAACGAGGTTTGACCCTGCTTAGCTTCCGAGATCAGACAAGATCAGATGTATTTGTCGCGTACGTCGTATGAATAATTGGACCAAGACGCAGCGTGAGTAGAGTTCCACATTTTAATGAAACTTCCAAAACAACAAAGATATAACGATCGCGAAATATGTAACGCACATTGGCACTCATACAAAACAATATCCCCCATAGATTCTAAAACACTATTATTATCCTCCATATATTGATAAACTTCCAATAAAATAGGTGCTAAAAGACTACCATATATTTGATAAAACTCTGCAATTATTCCATCTCCCCCAGGACTCTTATTTACTTGTAAATCCTTAAATCACATCTTTGACTTCATTCACTGTTATCTTCCCATCACACATTTGTTTGTCCTCCACATCAATTTGCACATCCACACTATCCAAAATCTCCTTGACACACTCCTCATCCACCTCCCCTTTCTTAAATAAATCCTTATAAAAATGATCCACTGTTTCCAGTATCAATGTCTCTAATATACTGTATGTTCTCCTTTGTTAACTCTTCTCTAAACCAAGAAAACAGGAAGTACATTTCTCCCCCTCCAAAACATACTTTGCCTTACTTCTGATAATTGCACCCTTACACTTACGTATCTATTTCATATTTACTCAATTGTGTTAATTCCAAAAACCCTTTCTATATTATAATTAGGTTCACACATTTCCTCATTCAATTTAGCTCTTAACTCATTTTCTTCTCTTTTCATCCCAAATCTCTTCTTCCTTGCATATCTAATACTAAGTACTTTTATTTTTTCTTTAACATTTCCCCACCATTGACACTTATTTCTTTCTGCTTATCTTCATTTCATATTCTATCAATGCGTAAGTTTCCCATATTCCTCATCTCCTAAATACCCTGCATTAATACACCATATTCCACCTCCTGTTCTTCCCTTATCTAAACCCACCGAGAATATTAACGCTGCATGATCACTAAAAGTTGTAAAAACAATATCTTTCATAAAATTCCTTAAACAAAAACCAAATCTATCCTTGTTTGTTTCAATTCACCTAAAACCACCTGCCTTCTAGAAAATTATGTCTTGAATTTCGTCCCTCCATATTTCTATAATTCCTTTTTGTAATATCTTCTTTAAAACCTTCCTAGATGAATCACTTCTAAAAGTTGCTACTCTCGTCATATCAAGTCTGTCTATTTTAACATTAAAACCCCAACCACAATACAATTTCCCTCACACCATTGTCCTAATTCCATAAATAAATCCCTTTGCTCTATTTCATTATCAGGCGCATAAATATTTATATTTCAAAAAACCATACTCAAAATCTAAAATGAAAATCCTCCCATTTTCCACCACATCCTTCCTCAACAAAATTGCAACACCACTTGAATTCCCTCTATCATTATTTACAAAAATAAAATCTCTCCATATTTGTTTTACTTCTAATATTACATTTACATTTAAGTCATTTAGCAGACGCTCTTATCCAGAGCGACTAATATAGTCATTGTCTCAATGTGTCTCTTGTAGACATAATCAGAATTCTTCATTTGCACTATACTTTGAAATTTTTCCATTGTCCTTAAACCATTGACATAAAATTAACCATTCCAATAAATAAGAGAACATATTCTCATTGTCCTGTTCATGTTTTTCCCTCTGCAGTCCTTTTCCGCATCCGCAGCTGCTTTCCTCTTCCTGTAGCCTTCTGAATCAGACATAGATTCTAATTCCATTTCTTCCAACCAAATATTTTTTTCTGTTCCGTATCTTTTGTGTTCCCTGTGTCCATTTCAGTCTCCTGTACAGTTGTCTGTAACAAACTCCCCTCCATTTCATTACCTCCCGAGGTACTCACATGGGCGGAGCTTCCCCCCAAAACCTGTGAGTCACCAGTGCTTCCATTCAGCCCAATCTTTCCCTCTTCTTGACAGCTCCCCCTTGTCCCACCTCCACTCTCCTCCACATCCTCTTCTCCATCTTCTTGCTGTGATACAGCTTCTTTACCAAACAGTTCCTGACTCCCCTCCACAGCCACAACCTCTCCACAGTTGCACTCTTCTGGTCTCATTCGGCATCCACCGCAAAATGCCCTTTCCTTCCCTCCAACACATTCCCTCGCATAATGTCCTTGCTTCCAGCACTTGAAACATTTAAATTCAGGGCAGACTTTTACTATGTGTCCAGGCTGAATACATAGCCGACAGACCCTGACCTGCTTATCATGAATTACCCGAAAGTACTCTCCACCCTCGAGTGTCTGAAATTTAGTAGAATACGGCAAAGATTGTACTTTACAATATCGCGTCCCATCCACTATCTCCGTCCCTGGCCAAACTCTCCTCCTGATATTTGAGACAGGAGCTATGCCCCAGCTAGGCAGCTTATCCAGTATAGCGCTGTCCTCTATATATACCGGAAGATTCATAAAAGAGACTGAGCTCATTAGCAATCATATCTCTTGCCATGAATCCATCCATTAAACGTTCCTTTCCTTTTCCATTGCGCATTGTAACCTCATACTTTCTTTCGCCTTTCAACCCACCACCTCTCCACACACATCCTTCATTGGATCGTCATAATTCCATCATTTCTTCTGCCACCGTTAATTCTTTGCCGTATTTCATTACTCCATAATTTCCATGTTTCTTCCTTTGAGCATTTTCTTTGTCCTTGTCCATTCCGTTCGTCGTTGACATGTTGTCTATCATAGAAATATAAAAAGAGACCCAAAAACTCTCCCACAAGCAGCAAAACTGCAAGGGGGGGGGGGGAACTAACCAAACTTAAACTTATTCAAATACAAAAATCTAAATTACACGTCGTAAAGCTGTTAAGCGAGCAAACACACAGCGCAATCACCTTCACCGGAAGTGCGTATTCAGGCTGGTATGGCCGTAAGCCACTGAAAGAGTTGGATAGACCATTCCAAGTTCATGGGACTCAAAAAACTTTGAGGAAGTGGAATAGCCATTCCATTATATTGTTGTGTTTAGAATAGCATACTCTACAAAAAGCTTACAGCACCTGGTATTCCCAAGCTGTCTGCCAACCAAGTACTAACCAGGCCTGATCCTGCTTAGCTTCCGAGGTCAGATGAGATTTGTCATTTTCAGGATGGTATGGCCATACGTCACAGAAGAAGAGTTGGATAGACTATTTCAAGTATATTTAACTCAAACTTTGAGGAAGTGGGAATCGCCATTCCATTTTAAAATGGCCATTATATTATTATTGTGTATAGAAGAGTATACTTGACTGGGCAATATGCTTACAGCACCTGGTATACCCAAGCGGTCACCCAAGCGGTCTCCCAACCAAGTACTAACAAGGCCTGCCACTGCTTAGCTATCAAGATCAGAGGTGATCGAGCGTATTCAGGATGGTATGGCCGTAAGCCATATAAGAACTGTTGGATAGACTATTTCAAGGTAATGTAACTCAAAACAATTGAGAAAGTGGGACAGACATTCCATTTAAAATGGCCATTGTTGTGTATACTCGACTGGGCAAAAAGCTTACAGCACCTGGTATTCCCAAGAGGGCTCCCACCTAAGCACTAACCAGGCCTAACCCTGCATAGCTTCCGACATCCGAGGATAACGGGTTATTCCTGGATAGTATTGCCTTAAGCCATTGAAGAAGAGTTGGACAGACTATTTCAAGTTTATGTAACTCAAACTTTGAGGAAGTGGAATAACCATTCCATTTAAAAATGGCCATTATATTATTATTGTGTATAGAAGAGTATACTCGACTGGGCAAAAAGCTTACAGCATCTGGTATTCTCAAGCGGTCTCCCAGCCAAGTACTAAACAAGCCTGACCCTGCAAAGCTTTTGAGATCAGACGAGATTGGGCATATTTCTTTTTTTAATTAATTAAAAAAACTATTTTGCAATATACAAAAACCAATAAATACGACACAAGACTAAACATAGGCAGGTGAACAATTCACCCCCTGTCAAATAAAAATACCAAAACCTTCATACAAACATTGCATACAAGACTAAGACAAATCAAATTCCACAAAATTAGACCGATTTAAAAGCAACGCCTATCAAAACAATGTTTTCAAAATTATTAATGATTCCTCCCCAAAACTTTGCACATCAAAACCCATACACCAAACCCCCGTCCTCCCCCACAGCAATGAACCCACAATATTTCACATACACCCTCTCAAAATCCCTCTGCCTAGACCTATGCATCAGTCCCACAACCTTCCTGACCAAACCTTTAAACACCTTCCACACTGTCACACTCTTTCCCTCATACCTTGCCAAGTTCCTCCTTGAATATACAGCATACCTTGCATGTGACAACATAAAATTGAAAAAGTCCATTTTCACCCCCTCACATGCTGACCCACTCCAAACAATACCAATCAAACCTACCTATCAACTCTACTCCCCAGTACCTTTCTAATATGTCCCTCAACCTCACATAGAACCCAGCTACATCAACACACTCAAACATCATGTGCATCAGATTTTCATCCATAACTCTACATACGTCACGTCACACACAACGAGACACTGACCAGTCTACCTGATGCAACACCACCTTGGTAAAAACCTGATTGTGCCTCAGCATAAAATCTAAATGTGTACATCCAAAACTGTTGAACCTCACTAGCATATTCTCCCACAACCGCTCTACATCCAACCCTGGAAACACTTGCCTCCACAATTTTTCAGATGCAGGCGCCTTGACCTTCTTGGTAAGAAGAGCCCAGTAGAAGACCCTCACCCGGGTAGAGGATAAGGCCTGCACAGACTCCCCACATTTCACCTGCATCTCAGGCAAGGTCTCTAAAACACCATTACTTAAGTCATTGTCCAGCAGCCTCACCCACTCCCCTGGAACATATTCCTTTATCCTCAACACCGTCCCTTTCCTGACATCCTCATCTACACCCCAGACAGAATCTAAGATCGGCACCACCTCATACCTCAAGTCCCTCACTCTTGTTATACCCGCCCTCATTACTCTCCAGCATCTTACCCTCAGATTTCAGCAGTGGGTTCAGAAACAACGGTCGATTCAAAATCACCCCGACAGAGTCACACTCATAGCTAATCTGTGGTAAAAACTCAGCCCAGGCCCTGAACATCCCCTGATAAAACTCGGGCACCTCTGCATACATGCTAGGCTTTAGACACATTAACAATGCATAGTCTCCGCAACTTCCACTTCTATGCAACCAATGATGAAAAAACGAATTCCCCCCCCTGACCCTCCACATAAACCGTTGCACTCTTTTAACCCACATGGCTTTTCATTTAACCTCCAGATCTACTAATCTCAAGCCACCCCTATCATAATCTGCTATCATCACATCATGAGCAATCTTCGCACCCTTCCCACCCCACAGGAAACTACATTATTAATTCCCTTCAGAGCCCATACAGGCATGTTCAGAACCCCTTAAGTATACACACATTTTGACATTAATAATGCATTCACCACCACCACTTTCCCCCTCAATTTTAATTCCCTTTGTTTCCAGTACTTCAAAGTTGATTTAATTTGATTAAATCACCCCTGTCCAAGTAAAGTCCCTCGCCTCCCGCTCATCTACCCCAATATTCACACCCCAAATTCTCATATGTTCCGTTAAGAGTCTTAAAAGGAATGTTACATGTAGACACAACCATATTGCAGCACATAACATTTTTGATTTTTCAACATTCACCTTAGCCCCAGGAGCCCTCCAATACACATCAAAACACGTCATCAAACAATTAAAACTCCCTCCATCCCACACACTACAGGTGGTATCATCAGCATAATGATGCAGCACACTAACGCCTCCCCCCGGCAGGTCCACTCCATGCACTCCTCCATCACGCTTGACAAAAGCAGCCAAAGGCTCAACTGAGATGCTGTACAGCAAAGCAGACGGTGGACAACCCTGCCTAATAGACCTGCCCAGGGGAAAGGGATCAGTCAGCACACCATTACACTTAATGACAATGCAAGCTGACCCATACAAAAGCTTCACCCATTCTCTTAGATGAGGGCCAAGGTCTATCAGGAACCGATGCTCCACATGATCAAAGGCTTTATTCAGATCCAGACAGAGCACCACCCCACCCACATCCCCCATATGCCTCACTGCATCCCGGATAGTGCAGAGGGTGTCAACTACATCCTGCCCCGGAACCCCATAGGCCTGAGTAGGTGCAACGATGCTATCCATCACCTTTTTCAACCGATTAGCAAACACTACGGTCTGTAGTACTCAAGTTTCAGTCGACTCCCGTTCCCTTTATCCATCACAGTCAACACCCCCAAAGCTAAGGATTCAAGGACTACACTCCTCTCCATACACGCATCATCAGTGGGGCTAGGATGTCACTAAACTCATGGTAAAACTCTGCAGTAAGGTCATCTGAACCCGGGCTCTTATTCAAGTTCAGGCCTGAGAAAGCAGCTTTAACCTCTGCCAATGTAAAATCAGCATCACACATCACCACATCAGTTGACACCCTAGCCTCCATTGCGTCTAGCGCACTCCCATACACACCTCACCCCCCCCCCTAAGTAAATACACCCTTATAAAAAGACTGCCCTGTATTCAAAATACCCTCCAAATCTGTCACCCTCTCCCACCGCTAATGTATAAACTCAGTTAAAAAACTCATTTCCTGCTTCCGCCTTTCTAACCCCAGGAAAAAAGCAGTACTTCTCTCCCCCTCCACCACATACTGCACTCTACTCCTCACCACTGTCCCCATACACCTGTGCCTCTCTAAGACCCTCAACTCCTCCCGCACCCTCAGGTACTCTGCAACATCATAGAAAAAGTAGAGCATTTTCCAGGCTCACTCATAACAGGTGGAACTTAAGAATCCTCTCCTCCCGCCTCAACACACTAGCCTGTCTTGCAAAATACCATGCCTGCCGCTTGAACTCCCCTTTTAAACCTTCCCACCACACACACACATCAGACTCAGAGGATCTGACATGGCATCACACACACACTCTTTCACTGCTACACTAAACCCCTCGTCGTTCAGCAGACTGGCATTAAGACACCACAACCCACCCATCCCTCCCTCCCTTGACCCACCCAGCTGGAAAAGCAGAGCATCATGGTCACTAAAAAATGTGTGGGAATGTCCCCACAACCAAGTGCGCAACCCCTCTATGAGCGAGACACAAATCTATGCGTGACTGCCTGAGCTCACCCCTCACCACTTGTCTTCTAGAGAACACCCGCTTATCTGATTCCTCTCCCTCCATATATCCACCAAACCCTCCTCCCGCATTAGCCTTAATAGCGCGCCCCGAGATGAGTCAGAACAAAATATGTGCGCTACTTGAGGCATCAAGCCTATCCATCCACTCCTTAAAATCCCCAACAAGCAGACAGTTCCTCCCACATAATCCCCCATAGACAGAAACAAAACCCTTCTCTCAATCTCAGTATTAGGAGCATACACATTGTACAACTAATACTCCTCATCTTGAAAAGTGAAACCCACTCCCACCATTCGACCCACATTATCAGCATATAACATATAAGTTAAATTATACACAACATCTTGTTTGACCAAAATAGCTACTCCACATGCAATTGTAATTACTTCGCTACTACATGGCTTATTTATTGCCTTACCTGCTCATGCCATTTGCACACAGTGTATATAGACTCTTTTTTTCTATGTGTTATTGACTGTACGCTTGTTTATTCCATGTCTAACTCTGTGTCACACTGCTTTGCTTTATCTTGGCCAGGTCGCAGTTGTAAATGAGAACTTGTTCTCACTCAACCAGCTTACCTGGTTAAATAAAGGTGAAATAAATAAAGCGCATAGTACTCACGCATGTGTCCATTCCATCACTGTCTTACATTATACATATAAGGCTCAGTCCAGTGAGTATCCTGAAGACATAATAGATCCGCACTGAAGGCTTCCAGCAGCAGCTCTAACTTTTCTTTTTTTTGTATTTTCACCCCTGAACCCAGAATCTCTAGTGGGCCAGCTAGCACTGCGGTGCAGTGCCTTGCGCCACTTGGGAGGCCAGCTCTAGCTTTTCTGTGCTACGAAGTCCATTGGTGTTGATAGAGACATCTCTCACCATAATGGACACAAAGAGGAGATCAATCCAGTCCATCGTGATAGATATTTTCCGTTTTTCTTCTTCTTGGCTTTGGTTCCTTTTATTATCCCTCCGCACAGTTTGTATAAACTCCATCTCTTCCCCGTCAGCTCTTCTTCAGACCCTTTACGCGTGTAAGACTCACGCGGTCATGATAGGGGCTGCACCAATTGATTATGCTTATGTTGTACTAATAGAAGGGGAAGGGCGATAAGACCCCTCCTCCACTACATCTATAGGGTCATGGACCACAGATTAGCAATATATATATGCATTATAAGGTTTAATATTGTTCCACAGGTATTTTCTAGTCTCTGCTTCTTATAAGAAATGGTCTGAGAGATGTGTGAGTTATTGCAGTCAAAACAGGGTGTCTGAGAAAGTGCCTCAAGGCTAAAAGAGATTCATAGACACAGAACCCTGCAGGGGAGTGTAAGAGATGAGACTAGTCAGACATACCACTATAAAGCAACTTCGGGAGTGGAAAATTACTTCTGAACCCTTAGAAAACACTGGAACCATTGTCTCTCCTGCAAGTTTATATAACTATATATGCATGGGATGTCACGGTCAGGGTGTGAGTTGGGGTGGGCAGTCTGTTTGTTTTTCTATGTTTCGGCCTAGTATGGTTCTCAATCAGAGGCAGGTGTCATTAGTTGTCTCTGATTTGAGAATCATACTTAGGTAGCCTGGGTTTCACTGTTTGTTTGTGGGTGATTGTCTGTTAGTTGCTTGTGTCAGCACAGTTCTCATTAAAGCTTCACGGTCGTTATTTGTTTATTGTTTTGTATAGTTTGTATTCAGTGTTCAGTGCTTTCTTTAATTAAAAACTTCATCAGGAACACATACCAGGCTGCATTTTGGTCCGTTCCTTACGACGATTGTGACATGAGTAGAAGGTGTAACACTAGGGGTTGACTGCAAGCATATTAAAGCAACTTGGACCCTTTCCTATTTTGCAGAACTTACTCAGAAACATGCGTGCTATGTTCCAGTTGTCAACTTCTGTCTGCAATTGCATTAATAAAGGTTTTTGATTGATTTACTTAAAGATATTGTCTGATTTGCTGATTTCACCAATAAGCAAATGATTGACAAGGAACCTACCCCAACAGAGTCCACCAGACTACAGACACCTTCGGGATCTCCACCGCACCACCAGAACCCGAGGCCTCCACGCTACACCCGCCTCGCCACCAAGAATGCCCTCCAACTCCACATCATCTAGGGTTGAACAGATATCCTCACCCTTGGAGACCTCCTTTCCCACAGGACAAGGCCCCGTCTCTTCTTCATCCTCCATCTGTCCCTGGGACTCCTCCCCCATGCTGATCTCCTCCCCAGATTCCTCCACCTCACTCTCCTCCACGACACCATCTCCACTGAAGACCTGAGATGACAAGCCAGGAGGTCCACCACCATGGGAACAGGAACACTGCACAACACTCCCGCAACCAACACAACCGCGCTCTCTTCTCCCATTACACTCTCTTGCGTAATGCCCCTGCTCACCACACTTATGACAGGAAAAATCACGTAGCACGTGTCCTGGCTGAATACAAAGCCTGCAGACCTTGACCTGACGATCGTGTATTCCATCATCTCAAATTTGCCCGAATATGGCAGCGAGCGCACAGTGTCTGTGAATTTCACTTTACAGAAGTGCGTAACGTCTGTCTCCGTCCAGTAGCGCCTCTTCACCGGTGACATCGCAGACACACCCCATGCTCTAAGCCGTTCTAGAATGACCTCGTCTGTAATGTACACTGGAAGGTTTAAGAAAGAGACACCCATTTCATCAAGTGATAGGTCCTTAGCCATGATACAACAGTTCCCGAATTTTAAAACCATCCATCAGATTTTATTTTCCTCTCACACTTGACAATGTCACTTCCATCCAACAGTCACACACCAGTCCACAACCTTCCTTAATCCCTCTAAATAACTACATCATAGTACATTTTTCTTCACCCAACATGTCCACAGCCACTTTTAAGGTCTTTTCATAATTTTGCATCTGTCTAGTCGTAGAACCATTATAAATATTTCCTTTGCTCGTCATCCTTGTGTCTGCATGGGTCGAAGCCATTGTATCCATCCAGGAACAAAATAAACGCCAGGAGGAAAGTCCCCCAAACAGCAATATGCTGCCGGGGCACACAAACAAACAAAAACTCATACTTATTCAACAATCAAAAATGGGATTGCATTGCAAACACTCAACCTCAGCACAATCAGCAACACCTGTCTCACTCTCCTGCACAGGAAGGGAGTGATCAGGCTGGTATGGCCGTGGAAGAAGAGTTGGCTAAACTATTTCAAGTTTATGTAACTCAAAAACCTTTGAGGAAGTGGGATGGACATTATATTATTGTGTTTAAAAGAGTATACTCGACTGGGCAAAAACAGCACCTGGTATTCCCAAGCTGTCACCCAACCAAGTACAAACCAGGCATGACACTGCTTAGCTTCAGACGAGAGAGCTTTTTCAGGATGGTATGGCCGTAAGCCATGGAAGAAGAGTTGGATAGACTATTTCAAGTTTATGTTACTCAAAAAACTGAGGAAATGGGATAGCCGTTCCATTTGAAAATGACCATTATATTATTATTGTGTTGAGAAGAGTATACTCGACAAAAAGCTTACAGCACCTGGTATTCCCAAGCTTTCTCCTGACCAGGCCTGACACTGCTTAGCGTAAGAGATCAGGCGTATTATTTTTTTATAATAAAAACGTTATAATAATTTTCAAACAAATCACATAAAAACGAACAATTCCTCTTAATTTCACAAAAATTCCAACTCAGAAAGAACAGATTTCCAGTACAACAACCTAAAGAAAGGCATAAATCCGCCATCACATTCACAAATAAACATAAACATCTGATATAGACATACACCATTTCAAAAGATCACCTTAAATCCTCCTCCTCCATAGACACTAGAGTACTCCCCTCTACAAACATACATTCACATTTCTCAAGTTTTGCATTGTACCTGCTTTAAAGATAACCCAGACACATTTTCCCTTCAAAATGGGTTATATTCCTTCTACAGTACATGACATACCTAACGGAACTCAATACAATGTTCTTCAGGTACACATTCACACCTGAACATTTCCCCACCACTCCAAACAATATTAACCTGTCCCATGCAAAACTTTCTAAAAACTTCTCCAGTGCCTCCACAACAAAACTTTTACTTCATAGAGAAAATCTGTCAGACTTCAACATACACTTGTACAGTCTTTTCTGTGTTACTTTTGATAACAATTTTTTTCCCGGTCCCTTACCCACACTATATGGTACACTCTATGCCTGGGTCTCCGATATTACCCCACCCATAACTTTTTTTCACTCTAATAGCTAAGACCTTGGCTAAAATCTTATCACAAATTAAAAGTGTCAACGGTCGATAATTATCTAGATTTACACGACTCCCTTTATTTTTATACAATATGGTTAGGACTCCTGTGGCCAGCGAATCTGGCACCACTTGAGTCTTTTCATTATATTCACATAATTTTCTTAAAATTGGAGCCAACAAATATACAAAAGCTTTATAAAACTCTGCAGTTAGGCCATCAGAACCGAGGCTCCTATTGCAATTAGCATCAAATATGGCATCCTCTTAATGTCAGTTAGACTCATATGTGCATCACACATTTTTGTCTTCTGTTAACTTAGCATCCACATGACCAAGCACCCTTTTTTTGTATTTTCACCCCTATTACTATTATTAGTTTCCAATTGGTAGTAGTTACAGTCTTGTCTCATCGCTGAAACTCCCATACGGACTCGGGAGAGGCAAAGGTCAAGAGCCATGCATCCTCTGAAACCCAACCAAGCCGCACTGCTTCTTGACACAATGTTGGAGGAAACACTGTACACCTGGCGACCGTGTCAGCGTGCACTGCACCCGGCCCGTCACAGGAGTTTCTAGTGCGCGATGAAACAAGGATATCCCTGCCGGCCAAACCCTCCCCTAATCTGGACACCACTGGGCCAATTGTGTGCCACCCCATGGGCCTCCCGGTTGCAACAGAGCCTGGACTTGAACCCAGAATCTCTAGTGGCAAAGCTTGCACTGCGATGCAGTGCCTTAGACCACCGCACCACTCGGGAGGCCCCATACAGGAATCATTAACCTCATCGTTTTTAAATAAGCATTCATAATATCTCTCTACCGTATCCAGAATCCCCACTAAATCATTGACCTTATCCCCCTTATCATTAATTAACTCCGTAATGTAAGTCTTCTCTTGCCTTCTTTTTTCTAAATTCAAGAAAAACGAAGTACATCTTTCCCCCCTCTATCGCATATTGCACTCTAGTCCTTGCAATCGCCGCATAATATTTCTTCTTCTCATATTCAACAAGTGCATCCTTAGCCAGTAAATAATCCTCCACCCCTATACACTCAGGTTCATATGGAACCTTCTGACGTAGGTCCCTCTCCTCCCTTTTCAAAAAAGAATTCCTCTTAACAGCGTATTTTATAGTAAATTCCTTACATTTGATTTTCAGCTCCTCCCACCACAACCCCATGTTCTTCTCCATTAGCTGCTGTCCTTTGGCCCGCCCAATACATTCTGATATCATAGCAATATACTTTTCCTCCTCTAGCAAGCTATTATTTAAACACCACATTTAGTAGGTGTCTTTTACCCCACAAGAAAATACCAGCGCAGCATGATCACTTAGAGCATTAAAAATATATTCAGGATCATGTATTAGATGCTCTACATCACATATGTCAGAGTCAAGGCCCGCGGGCCACATCCGGCCCGCAAGAAGGTTTTTTACGGCCCCTGGGATGATCTTGATTTATTATTAGAACCGGCCCGCAGCAAGCCGGCAGCCCGCAGATCTTTTACACGCACCAATACTACATTTCCCACAATGCAAAGGTGACGCACCGAGCAGTAGGCTGCTTCATTTCAATATTTATTGGCACAGCAGTCGTCAGCATCACAGTAAAATTAACTTTCAGATACCCATCAAAAATGGCAAAACGGAAGGTGGATACTGAGAACCGGGGTTTCAAACAAGGTGGGAGTCGGAGTATATGTTCACGAAGGTAGCTGGAAAACCTGTGTGTCTTCTGTGTGGAGAAAGTGTGGCGGTACTGAAAGAGTATAATCTGAGACGACATTATGAAACGAAACACGCGGACAAAAACAAGAATATGGACATGGAACAAAGGCTACAAAAGGCAGAGGAATTAAAACGAGGCCTCAAATCTCGACAGGCTCTGTTCAAAAAGCCAAATCACAAGGCCAGGCTGCTGTCAAGGCCAGTTTTATTTTGGCAGAAGAGATCGCTAAATCAGCCCGGCCATTTACGGAGGGGGATTTCATCAAAAACTGCATGATTAAAGTTTGTGACGAAGTTTGCCCAGAAAAAAGGCAACTCTTTTTAAATGTGAGTCTGAGCAGAAACACCATTGCCGAGAGAGTAGACCAGTTGTCCATCAATCTAAAAGAGCAGCTTGTGAAAAGGGAAAAGATTTTATTGCATATTCCTTGGCTGTGGATGAGAGCACCGACATTTCTGACATTGCCCAGTTGTCAATTTTCATCCGCGGAGTGGACTCCAACCTAAGCGTGACAGAGGAGTTTTTGGCTTTACGTCCTATGCATGGCACAACTACGGGGCATGATTTGTATGAAGAGGTGTCAAGATGTGTAAATGAGATGGAGCTGCCTTGGGAAAAACTCGTGGGTTTGACAACCGACGGAGCACCTGCGATGTGTGGACACAGGAGCGGACTGGTGGCGAAGATACGGGAAAAGATGCAAGAGGAAAACGCGACAGGTGAGCTGACAGCTTATCATTGTATCATACACCAGGAAGCGTTGTGCGGTAAAGCCTTGAAAATGGAGCATGTAATGAGCATCATCACGCGCACAGTTAACTTTATCAGAGCCAAAGGTTTGAATCACCGCCAGTTCAAGGCATTTCTGACGGAGTTAGAAACGGAGCATGGTGATTTGCCTTATCACACAGAGGTGCGATGGCTAAGCCAGGGAAAGGTGCTTCAAAGATGTTTCGAGCTTCGTGAGGAGATTTGTCTGTTCTTGGACAGCAAAGGGAAAGACACAACACAACTCCGAGACGAAATGTTTCTGTGTGAAATGGCTTTTCTGTGTGACATTACGAGTCATCTGAATGCAATAAACTTGCAGCTGCAGGGTCGGGATCGTGTCATCTCTGATATGTACAGTACAGTGAAGGCATTTAAAACCAAACTGACTCTGTGGGAGACGCAGATGCGGAAAGAAAATTTGAGCCACTTTCCCAGCTGCCAGACCATGAAAGAGAAGCTCTCTACCAGTGCGTTCCCGAGCACACAGTTGGCTGATAAAATAGGTATGCTTGCCGCTGACTTTCGGCGCTTCGATTTGCTGACTTTGAAGCACAAAAGCAGGTTGGAACTGCTCGGTAACCCATTTGCTGTTGACGTGGAAAGCTCACCACCAAACCTCCAAATGGAGTTGATTGACCTCCAATGCAATGATGCACTGAGGGCAAAATATGCGGCAGTGGGTGCTGCGGAGTTCGCCCGTTTCCTCCCGGCACAATGCCCCAGCTGCGCATCCAGGCTGCTCAAACGTTGTCTATGTTTGGCAGCACATACCTGTGTGAACAACTGTTTTCTTTGATGAACCTGAACAAAACATCACACAGAAGTCGACTTACTGCTGAACACCTCCACTCAATTCTGAGGATTTCTTCAGCTCAGAGCCTTACCCCGAACATTGATGAACTTGTGGAAAAGATGGGACACCACCAAGTATCACCCTCAACCTCAAACAAGTGAACATTACTGTGCAATCACATATTTAGAGTTTTTACTCAGTTCAAGTTTAAAAGTTAAAATTTAATATTTGTTTTCACTGCATGTTACTTCTCCTTAAACAAAGTGTTGTTTTTGATTAATAGATTTTTGCACTTTATTTTTTTGTATTTCAATCCAATTATATTTTAAAAATATTTCAGTTGAGTGGATGATAGAAAATTGCTATTATTGTTTTTTCTTTGAAGTAAATTTAGCCCACTTTTACTAAAATAGAAAATATAGTCTACTGATGGTGCCTTGAATACCGGTTTCTTTCATTTAATGTTCATGTTATGGGGATATTTATATAAAGGAAATTTGTCTTTTGTGTCTGTTGAAAATTAAAGATTACTGACAGAGCCATAAGAAAATATTGCTTTATTTATCTGATCATATTGTAATATATTTGTTAGGTTTTCAGTAGGTTCAATTAGGTTCACTAGACTATATGCGTCATTTAAAATTTTTTCAATGAACATTCGAACAGTCCGGCCCTCGTCTTGTAGCTGATTTTTTTATTTGGCCCTCCGTCCATTTGACTTTGACACCCCTGCTCTACATTCTTCCCCGTTAAACAGTAATCAAGCCTGCTTTGTTTCACCTTATTTAAAACTATTTGCTTTCTAGAGAAATCTCTCCTCCCAGGTTAACATTCTCTCCAAAAATCATGCAAATCATAAACTCCCATAACTGATAACAGTTCCTTTCGTGAAGTGTCAGGGCGGAATTGCACACTACTCTTCGCTAATCGACCTAACCGCACATTAAAATCCCCAACCAAAATTGCATTGCCATTACACAGAGACCGAAATGCCCTGAAAAAACCCTCGCTCTCCTTTACTACATTCGGGGAATAGGCAACAGAACCCACTGAAAAATCTACAGCAAGAAGTCGACCTTCATAAGGCGTTCCCGCTATCCGTACATTTTCCACAGTATCGCCACACCACATGCACCAACAAAACATAGATAAATCCATAGACAAAGGAGACCATATATCTGTATCTGCAAATGCCAATAACATATTCAGCTTGTCAGCCCCACTCAACCCACGTGCATTTAAAGACAATATCTTTATACCCGACATTAGTAACACAAGCAGATGTCATAGAGTGCAACTTATTCCTTCTCTAGATATTTGAGCTTCTTACTGCACTTCTTATACTGTGTCGATATTCTCTTTTGACATAGTAAAGCCTGGAGCACTCCCAAATCTACTTCATCATCCCCTGATCCCATCAGACTGTTTGGAGAAATTGGAGCATTCCCTGCTTCCTCAGCAGGTTTGACATTCTGAACAGTCAAATCAAGTTGTACATCCACCATTAGAGGTTCTGTGCATGGGTCCTTGCCACACTCAGATTTCTGTAAGTCCATCTGAGCTTGTCTAACCCTTGCATCTTCCCCCTCCACACCCTCCAATGAATTTATCCAGTCTACAGCAATGTCCATACTGGATCCCAGCTCCATCATCACCCCCATCTCTGCATACTTGCTGGGACTTCTCACCCCCTCATGCATTCCACTGATCCCCTCCATATCACTCTTTTCTCCCAGATCACGTTCCTCCACACACCCTTCCGTAGACACTGAGCCTCTCTCATTTACGATCTCAAGCCCTTCACCACACTTGCCCCACATATAAAGTTAAATGAGTGAAATGTATGATGCAAGAGCACCCCTAGTGGACAAAACGTTTACAGCACCTGGTATTCCCAGGCGGTCTCCCATCCAAGTACTAACCAGGCCCGACCCGGCTTAGCTTCCGAGATCTGACGAGATCAGGCGTACTCAGGCCGGTATGGTCGTAAGTAACAAAATAGCTCGTGGTGCACTATATAAAGTCAAAGTGAGTCTGATTAACAGATGTTGCATTTTCACCTTTTAGATAAGCAGCTTCGTGTCACTCAAAAAGTGGAAGAAATTGCATATACTGTAGCCATCACTTTGTAGCACAGATCGTTGGATGAAATACAAACTAACCTTGCTTACTTATTTCAAAGCGAGGGCACATATTTCAGCCTTGTGGGAAAAACGTACAAAGAGTTTTAATTCTACAAGGCAGGGATGCTGATGAAATGATGCAAGAGCACCCCTAGTGGACAAAGTTTACAGCACCTGGTATTCCCAGGCGGTCTCCCATCAAGTACTAACCAGGCCCGACCCTGCTTAGCTTCCGAGATCAGGCGTACTCAGGCCAGTATGGTCGTAAGTAACAAACTAGCTCTTGGTGCACTATATAAAGTCAAAGTGAGTTAGATTTTTGCAGTTGAATAAGTTTGTTTTGCTGCTTGGGGGAGTTTTGGTGTCTTATTTTGGTTTACCATGACGGACAACATGGCGAGTACAAAGGCAATGCACAACGGACAAAACATTGACCTGAAGGTGGTTTAAAATATGGCAAAGAGCGAATGGTGGCAGTGGAATTGATGGGAGAAGACAGAATAACGACGATGGAATTATTAAGATCAATTAAGGATGTGTGCGGAGAGGTGGTGGGGTGCAGAATAAAAGGAGACAGAAAATATGAAGTCACGATGTGGGATGCAAAAGGAAAAGAGCATTTAATGGATGGTTTCATGATTAAGGACACGAAGATAATGGCGAGAGACATGATGACAAACAAACTAATAGTCTCGTTTATGAACTTGCCGGTTTATATCGAGGTCGGCTATACTGGAGAAACTGCGCAGCTGGGGTGTAGCTGCCGTCTAGGATATCCAAAGGAGAGTTTGGCCGGGGACGGAGATACTGATACTGAAACGAGATACTGTAAGGTGAAGTTCACTGACACCGTGCAGTCTTTGCCGTATTCCACAAAGTTCGAGACACTGGAAGGTGGCGAATATTTCAGGGTGATTCATGACAAACAGGTCAGGGAGTGTCGCTTGTGTATTCAACCTGGACATATTTTAAGACTACCCTGATTTGAGGTGTTTTAAGTGCGGAAACCATGCGAGAGAATGTGTCGGAGTGAGGGATAGGGCAGTTTGCGGAAGATGCAGGATAAGAACAGAAGTGTGGAGAGGTTTTGGCTGTGGAGAGAAGTCAAGTACTGATTGATGAAGCAGCTGTATCACCGCTTGGAGAAGAAAATGATAGAGAAGAGGACGTGGTGAAGAGCGGAGATGAGGAGAGAGAGAAGGTGGCGGATGAAATAGGGAGCAGCATGGATTGAGATGAGAAGAGGGAGTTTTCAGGAGGAGGGAGGGATTGGGCTGGGTGGAGGCACTGGGGACGCACAGGTTTTGGGCGGAGGCTCGGCTCTTGTGGGTGCCTCGGGAGGAGGTGAAGTGGAGGAGAGTGGGACACTGTCAACGATACAGGAGACTGAAATGGATACAGAAAGCACAACTGACATGGGAAAGAAGAATTTGAGTTGGTTTGATGAGATGGATTTAGAGTTGATTTCGGATACAGACGACACTGAAAAGATAGCTTCCCCTTATCCTCTCTACAGGAAGAGGAAAGTGGCGGCTGGGGACGTGAAAAAGGATGGAAAAGGGAAAAAACACAATGAAGGTATATTTTTTAATTTTATGTCCCTAAATGTAAATGGACAATGAATACATTTCAAAATATAGTTCAAATGAAGAATATGGATATCTTATGCCTACAAGAGACACATTGGGACAATGATTGTGTATTGAAAGTCAAAAAAGTGTGGAGGGATTTTATTTTTGTGAATAATGGTAGGGGGAATTCTAGTGGCGTCGCTATTTTAAATAATAGCTTGCTAGAGGAGGAAAACTATATTGCTATGATATCAGATTGTATTGGGCGGGCCAAAGGACAGCAGCTAATGGAGGAGAACTTGGGGTTGTGGTGGGAGGAGCTGAAAATCAAATGTAAGGAATTTACTATAAAATATGCTGTTAAGAGGAATTATTTTTTGAAAAGGGAGGAGAGGGACCTACGTCAGAAGGTTCCATATGAACCTGAGTGTATAGGGGTGGAGGATTATTTACTGGCTAAGGATGCACTTGTTGAATATGAGAAGAAGAAATGTTATGCGGCGATTGCAAGGAGTAGAGTGCAATATGCGATAGAGGGGGAAAGATGTACTTCGTTTTTCTTGAATTTAGAAAAAAGAAGGCAAGAGAAGACTTACATTACGGAGTTAATTAATGATAAGGGGGATAAGGTCAATGATTTAGTGGGGATTCTAGATATGGTAGAGAGATATTATGAATGCTTATTTAAAAAAGATGAGGTTAATGATCCTGTATGGGGCCTCCAAAGAAAAAAAAATTGGCTCACGGCTGAATCAATCCCTGCTGTAGGGTCTAGTAGTAGCTCCACTATGCCCTATGATAGGCTAGTTGTAATTCTGACATATTGTTTATAGCTTTGCCACTAGAGATTCTGGGTTCAAGTCCAGGCTCTGTTGCAGCCGGCTGCAACCGGGAGGCCCATGGGGTGGTGCACAATTGGGTTAGGGGAGGGTTTGGCCGGCAGGGATACCCTTGTTTCATCGTGCACTAGCAACTCCTGTGGCGGGCCGGACGCAGTGCACGCTGACACAGTCGCCATGTTTACTGTGTTTCCTCCAACACTTTGGTGTGGCTGGCTTCCAGGTTGGATGGGCATTGTGTCAAGAAGCAGTGCGGCTTGGTTGGGTTGGGTTTCAGAGGACGCATGGCTCTTGACCTTTGCCTCTCCCGAGGCGGTACGGGAGTTGCAGCGATGAGACAAGACGAACTACTACCAATTGGAAACCATGTAATTGGGGAGAAAAAAAGGGGTGAAAATACAAAAAAAAGGGTGCTTGGTCATGTGGATGCTAAGATAACAGAAGACAAAAATATGTGCGATGCAGATATGAGTCTAACTGACATTAAGGATGCCATATTTGATGCTAATTGCAATAGGAGCCTGGTTTCTGATGGCCTAACTGCAGAGTTTTCTAAAGCTTTTGCATATTTGTTGGCTCCAATTTTAAGAAAATTTTGTGAATATAATGAAAAGACTCAAGTGGTGCCAGATTCGCTGGCCACATGAGTTCTAACTATATTGTGTAAATCTAGATAATTATCGTTGACACTTTTAATTTGTGATAAGATTTTAGCCAAGGTCTTAGCTATTAGAGTGAAAAAAAGTTATGGGTGGGGTAATATCGGAGACCCAGGCATAGAGTGTACCATATAGTGTGGGTAAGGGACCGGGGAAAAATTGTTGGAATACTCTTCTCAACACAATGATAATAAAATGGCCATTTTCAAATGGAATGGTTATTCCACTTCCTCAAAGTTTTGAGTTACATAAACTTGAAATAGTCTATCCAACTCTTCTTCGGTAGTTTATGGCCTGACTACCCCAGATCTCATCTGATCTAGGAAGCTAAGCAGCGTCAGTCCTGGTTAGTGCTTGGTTGGGAGACAGCTTGGGAATTCCAGGTGCTGTTATCTTTTTGCCCAGTCGAGTATACTCATCTAAACACAATAATAATAATATAATGTCCATCCCACTTCCTCAAAGGTTTTTACATTTACATTTAAGTCATTTAGCAGACGCTCTTATCCAGAGCGACTTACAAATTGGTGCATTCACCTTATGACATCCAGTGGAACAGTAGTGCATCTAAATCTTTTAAGGGGGGGGTGAGAGGGATTACTTTATCCTATCCTAGGTATTCCTTAAAGAGGTGGGGTTTCAGGTGTCTCCGGAAGGTGGTGATTGACTCCGCTGTCCTGGCGTCGTGAGGGAGTTTGTTCCACCATTGGGGGGCCAGAGCAGCGAACAGTTTTGACTGGGCTGAGCAGGAACTGTACTTCCTCAGTGGTAGGGAGGCGAGCAGGCCAGAGGTGGATGAACGCAGTGCCCTTGTTTGGGTGTAGGGCCTGATCAGAGCCTGGAGGTACTGAGGTGCCGTTCCCCTCACAGCTCCGTAGGCAAGCACCATGGTCTTGTAGCGGATGCGAGCTTCAACTGGAAGCCAGTGGAGAGAGCGGAGGAGCGGGGTGACGTGAGAGAACTTGGGAAGGTTGAACACCAGACGGGCTGCGGCGTTCTGGATGAGTTGTAGGGGTTTAACCTCTTCAGTCGACCCTCTACTTTTTTGAACATTTTGTTAAAAATCGCGCAACATTTCAGCGCCCTGCTACTCATGCCAGGAATATAGTACGTTCATATGGTTAGAATGTGTGGATAGGAAAGCCTCGGACGTTTTTAAAACTGGTTAAATCACGACTGTGGCTATTACATAACGTGCGTTACATCGGAAAGCGCAGGAAAACCTGATCACAGAAAATGGAAATAAATATCCTTGCGCCACTTCCAGCAATTGTTAACAGTGAGCCGAATTAGATAAGACCGAGCATTCAACTCCCACAGCATCCCCATGTTGTCTATAGTCTTGTGAATTGAATCGTCTTTGATTCTTGGTTGAACCGAAAGAGGGGCACGACTTACCTCCGGTCTCCGCCCAGATCATTCCGGAAGAGCTCTCTCCTGAAATTTTTTCCAAGACGACAGCTAATGATATTTACATCGCCTACGGATGATTTTTATCGCTTATTAACGTTTACTAATACCTAAAGTAGCATTACAAACGTATTTCGAAGTGTTTTGTGAAAGTTTATCGTCTACTTTTTGAATTTTAAAAAATGACGTTACGTTGTGAAATCGCTGTTTTTTTTCGTTTATCACACAGTCTACATATAACGATATCTTGGCTTTATATGGCCCGATTTAATCTAAATAAAGACCCAATAGTGTTTATGGGACATCTAGGAGTGCCAACAAAGAAGATGGTGAAAGGTAATGACTGTTTTCTATTTTATTGTGCGGTTTGTGTAACGCCGAAATGCTAATTATTTTGTTTACGTCCCCTGCTGTGCTTTTGTGTTGTAGTGTATTGGTGCATGCTATCAGATAATAGCTTCTCATGCTGTCGCCGAAAAGCATTTTAAAAATCGGACTTGTTGCCTGGATTCACGAGTGTAGCTTTAATTTGATACCCTGCATGTGTATTTTAATGAACTTTTGAGTTTTAACTAATACTATTAGCATTTAGCGTAGCGCATTTGCATTTCCAGAGCTCTAGTTGGGACGCAAGCGTCCCAAGTAGAGGCAACAGGTTAATGGCACAGGCAGGGAGCCCAGCCAACAGCGAGTTGCAGTAATCCAGACGGGAGATGACAAGTGCCTGGATTAGGACCTGCGCCGCTTCCTGTGTGAGGCAGGGTCGTACTCTGCGGATGTTGTAGAGCATGAACCTACAGGAACGGGCCACCGCCTTGATGTTAGTTGAGAACGACAGGGTGTTGTCCAGGATCACGCCAAGGTTCTTAGCGCTCTGGGAGGAGGACACAATGGAGTTGTCAACCGTGATGGCGAGATCATGGAACGGGCAGTCCTTCCCCGGGAGGAAGAGCAGCTCCGTCTTGCCGAGGTTCAGCTTGAGGTGGTGATCCGTCATCCACACTGATATGTCTGCCAGACATGCAGAGATGCGATTCGCCACCTGGTCATCAGAAGGGGGAAAGGAGAAGATTAATTGTGTGTCGTCTGCATAGCAATGATAGGAGAGACCATGTGAGGTTATGACAGAGCCAAGTGACTTGGTGTATAGCGAGAATAGGAGAGGGCCTAGAACAGAGCCCTGGGGGACACCAGTGGTGAGAGCGCGTGGTGAGGAGACAGATTCTCGCCACGCCACCTGGTAGGAGCGACCTGTCAGGTAGGATGCAATCCAAGCGTGGGCCGCGCCGGAGATGCCCAACTCGGAGAGGGTGGAGAGGAGGATCTGATGGTTCACAGTATCGAAGGCAGCCGATAGGTCTAGAAGGATGAGAGCAGAGGAGAGAGAGTTAGCTTTAGCAGTGCGGAGCGCCTCCGTGATACAGAGAAGAGCAGTCTCAGTTGAATGACTAGTCTTGAAACCTGACTGATATTGTCAGGATTTGGCCAGGGTTGTTCCGGTTTTTGGTCACTAGATGCCCCCATTGTGCCTTTTGACCTTTTTGTTTTCCCTTGATCCCCATTATTATTTGCACCTGTGCCTCGTTTCCCCTGATTGTATTTAAACCCTTTGTTTTCCTCAGTCCTTTGCTCTGTGTTTGTATGTTAGCACCCAGCCCTAGTATTCTGTTAACTCTTGTTGATCCCAGTGGACGCTCTTGTGGAATTCTGTTTTTTGTTCTTGTTTATTTATTTTTGAGTATCTTTTGAGGCTTTTTGTGCTATACCTACCACCTTGTGGATTTACCTTTTTTGTCTTGGAGGATTACCTTTATTCTTGTGGAATTCCTTTTGAGGTTGTGGAGTTACATGTGTTCCTGAAGGACTTCACTTTTTACTACATTAAATACACCGTCTCAAGTACTGCTGTGTCTGCCTCATCTTCTGGGTTCTGCCGACTATTCGTGGCTCAGTTGGTTAAGTGACTGTTTCTCACTCCGGAGACCCGGGTTCGTAACCGGGTCCTGACAGATATGGATCAAGAAGGTCATTCTGAGAGAGATAGCGGGAGAGCTGGCCAAGGACGGCACGTTCAAGAGTTTTGGAGAGAAAAGAAAGAAGGGATACTGGTCTGTAGTTGTTGACATCGGAGGGATCGATTGTAGGTTTTTTCAGAAGGGGTGCAACTCTCGCTCTCTTGAAGACGGGAGGGACGTAGCCAGCGGTCAGGGATGAGTTGATGAGCGAGGTGAGGTAAGGGAGAAGGTCTCCGGAAATGGTCTGGAGAAGAGAGGAGGGGATAGGGTCAAGCGGGCAGGTTGTTGGGCGGCCGGCCGTCACAAGACGCGAGATTTCATCTGGAGAGAGAGGGGAGAAAGAGGTCAGAGCACAGGGTAGGGCAGTGTGAGCAGAACCAGCGGTGTCGTTTGACTTAGCAAACGAGGATCGGATGTCGTCGACCTTCTTTTCAAAATGGTTGACGAAGTCATCTGCAGAGGGGGGGGAGGGGGAGGAGGATTCAGGAGGGAGGAGAAGGTGGCAAAGAGCTTCCTAGGGTTAGAGGCAGATGCTTGGAATTTAGAGTGGTAGAAAGTGGCTTTAGCAGCAGAGAGAGAAGAGGAAAATGTAGAGAGGAGGGAGTGAAAGGATGCCAGGTCCGCAGGGAGGCGAGTTTTCCTCCATTTCCGCTCGGCTGCCCGGAGCCCTGAGTTACAGAAACTTGAAATAGTCTATCCAAATCTTCCACAGCCATACCAGCCTGATTACTCCCTTCCTGTGCAGCAGAGGGAGACAGGTGTTGCTGATTGTGCTGAGGTTCAGTGTTTGCTCCAGAGTTTTTTTGTTTGAAATGCAATCCCATTTTTGTTAATTGAACAAGTTTGAGTTTTTGTTTGTTTGTGTTCCCCGGCAGCATATTGCTGTTTGGGGGACTTTCCTCCTGGCGTTTAGTTTTTTCCTGGATGGATACAATGGCTTTGACCCATGCAGACACAAGGATGACGAGCAAAGGAAATATTTATAATGGTTCTACGACTAGACAGACGCAAAATTATGAAAAGACCTTAACAGTGGCTGTGGACATTTTGGGTGAAGAAAAACTTACTATGATGGAGTTATTTAGAGGGATTAAAGGAATTTTGTGGACTGGTTTGTGACTGTTGGTTCAAAGCTGACAAACAATGTCAAGTGTGAGAGGAAAAGAACAGCTGATGGATGGTTTTAAAATTCGGAACTGTCCTATCATGGCTAAGGAACTATCACTTGATTAAATGGTTGTCTCTTTCTTAAACCTTCCAGTGTACATAACAGACGAGGTCATCCTGGAAAGGCTTAGAGCATGAGGTGTGGTGTGTCTGGCCGGGGACAGACGTTGCAGATGGTACACGCTTCTGTAAAGTGAAATTCACAGACACTGATGCACGCTGCCATACTCAACCAAATTTGAGACATTGGAAGGCACCGAGTATTTCTCAGCGATACACGATCGTCAGGTCAGGGTCTGCAGGCTTTGTATTCAGCCAGGACACGTGCTACGTGAGTGCCCTGATTTTGCCTGTCATAAGTGTGGTGAGCAGGGGCATTACGCAAAAGAGTGTAATGGGAAAAGAGAGCGCGGTTGTGTTGGTTGCGGGAGTGTTGTGCAGTGTTCCTATTCCCATGGTGGTGAACCTCCTGGCTTGTCATCTCAGGTCTTCAGTGGAGATGGTGTCGTGGAGGAGAGTGAGGTGATAAGCATGGGGGAGGAGTCCCAGGGACAGATGGAGGATGAAGAAGAGACAGGGCCTTGTCCTGTTGGAAAGAAGATCTCCAAGGGTGAGGATATCAGTTCAAGCCTAGATGATGTGGAGTTGGAGGGCGTTCTTGGTGGTGAGGCGGGTGAAGCACCTGGAGAGGCGTTGGCCTCGGGTTCTGGTGGTGCGGTGGAGATCCCGAAGGTGTCTGTAGGCCTGGGGGACTCTGTGGGGTAGGTTCCTTGTCAATCATTTGCTTATTGGTGAAATCAGCAAATCAGACTATCTTTAAGTAAATAAATAAAAAACCTTTATTAATGCAATTGCAGACAGAAGTTGACAACGGAACATAGCACGCATGTTTCTGAGTAAGTTATGCAAAATAGGAAAGGGTCCAAGTTGCTTTAATATGTTTGCAGTCAACCCCTAGTGATGCAACTGCCTACGTCAACACCTTCTACTCATGAGACCAATCCCATACATATTTAGTTATACAAACTTGCAGGAGAGACAATGGTTCCAGTGTTTTCTAAGGGTTCAGCAGTAATTTTCCACTCCCCAAATTGCTTTATAGTGGTATGTCTGACTAGTCTCATCTCTTACACTCCCCTGCAGGGTTCTGTGTCTATGAATCTCTTTTAGCCTTGAGGCGCTTTCTCAGACACCCTGTTTTGACTGCAATAACTCACACATCTCTCAGACCGTTTCTTATAAGAAGCAGAGACTAGAAAAGACCTGTGGAACAGTATTACACCTTATACTGCATATATATATTGCTAATCTGTGGTTCATGACCCTATAGATGTAGTCGAGGAGGGGTCTTATAGCCCTTCCCCTTCTATTAATACAATATAAGCATAATCAATTATTATAATACATCAATCATTTGGTGCAGCCCCTATCATGACCCCAAGGTGAACCCCATCAACTCCTGCTCGGGATGATTCTTACAAGCGTAAAGGGTCTGAAGAAGAGCTGACGGGGGAAGAGATGGAGTTTATACAATCTATGCGGAGGGATAATAAAATGAACCAAAGCCAAGAAGAAGAAAAAGGGAAAATATCTATCATGATGGACTGGATTGATCTCCTCCTCTTTGTGTCCATTATGGTGAGAGATGTCTCTATCAACACCAATGGACTTTGTAGCATAGAAAAGCTAGAGCTGGCCTCCCGAATGGCGAAGTGGTCTAAGACTAGCTGGCCCACTAGAGATTCTGGGTTCAAGGGTGAAAATACCAACAACAAAAAAGCTAGAGCTGGTGTTGGAAGCCTTCAGTGGGGTAAAAAAAAAAAAAAAAAAGTAATAAATGTATTTGGTCACCTACAAACAAGCAAGATTTCTGGCTCTCACAGACCTGTAACTTCTTTAACCTGTTACTCCTACCCCCTACTTTTTTGAACATTCTGTTAAATATCGCGCAACATTTCAGCGCCCTGCTACTTATGCCAGGAATATAGTATATGCATATGATTAGTATGTGTGGATAGTAAACACTCAGACGTTTATAAAACTGGTTAAATCACGGCTGTGGCTATAACATAACGTGCGTTTCATCGGAAAGCGCAGGAAAACCTGATCACTGAAAATGGAAAAATTGATAAAGGTGAACCACAATTAATGAGGCTGAGGTTGCAGTACCTATAGCTTCCACACGGTGTCTAGAGTCTTGTCATTTGCCTACGATTTGTTTCTTGGTCAAACAGATTAAAGGCAGCGCAGTTCTTCAGGTCTAGGACCGGATATTTTGGTTGAGTTTCTAGCCGGACATTTTTCCAGACGGACAGCTATAGAATATACTTCGTCTTGTGATTAATTTGATCGCTTATTAACGTTTACTAATACCTAAAGTTGCATTACAAAAGTATTTCGAAGTGTTTTGTGAAAGTTTATCGTCGACTTTTTGAATTTTAAAAAATGACGTTACGTTATGAAACGCTGTTTTTTTTCGTTGATCACACAGTCTACATATAACGATATCTAGGCTATATATGGACCGATTTAATCGAAAAAAAGACCCAATAGTGATTATGGGACATCTAGGAGTGCCAACAAAGAAGATGGTCAAAGGTAATGAATGTTTTCTATTTTATTGTGCGGTTTGTGTAGCGCCGAATATGCTAATTATTTTGTTTACGTCCCCTGCGGGTCTTTTGTGGTGTTACATGCTATCAGATAATAGCTTCTCATGCTTTCGCCGAAAAGCATTTTAAAAATCTGACTTGTTGCCTGGATTCACAACGAGTGTAGCTTTAATTCAATACCCTGCATGTGTATTTTAATGAACGTTTGAGTTTTAACTAATACTATTAGCATTTAGCGTGGCGCATTTGCATTTCCAGAGCTCTAGTTGGGACGCAAGCGTCCCGAGTAGAAGCAAGAGTTTAAGAGGCTCCTTTGTCCTCCACTCGTTACCTGTATTAATGGCATCTGTTTGAACTTGTTATCAGTATAAAAGACACCGGTCCACAACCTCAAACAGTCACACTCCAAACTCCACTATGGCCAAGACCAAAGAGCTGTCAAAGAACACCAGAAACAAAATTGTAGACCTGCACCAGGATGGGAAGTCTGAATCTGCAATAGGTAAGCAGCTTGGTTTAAAGAAATCAACTGTGGGAGCAATTATTAGGAAATGGAAGACATACAAAACCACTGATAATCTCCCTCGATCTGGGGCTCCACGAAAGATCTCACTCCGTGGGGTCAAAGTGATCACAAGAACGATGAGCAAAAATCCCAGAACCACACGGGGGGACCTAGTGAATGACCTGCAGAGAGCTGGGACCAAAGTAACAAAGCCTACCATCAGTAACACACTACGCCGCCAGGGACTCAAATCCTGCAGTGCAAGACGTGTCCCCCTGCTTAAAGCCAGTACATGTCCAGGCCCGTCTGAAGTTTGCTAGAGAGCATTTGGATGATCCAGAAGAAGATTGGGAGAATGTCATATGGTCAGATGAAACCAAAATATAACTTTTTGGTAAAAACTCAACTCGTCGTCTTTGGAGGACAAAGAATGCTGAGTTGCATCCAAAGAACACCATACCTACTGTGAAGCATGGGGGTGGAAACATCATGCTTTGGGGCTGTTTTTCTGCAAAGGGACCAGGACGACTGATCCGTGTAAAGGAAAGAATGAATGGGGCCATTTATCGTGAGATTTTGAGTGAAAACCTCCTTCCATCAGCAAGGGCATTGAAGATGAAATGTGGCTGGGTCTTTCAGCAGGACAATGATCCCAAACACACCGCCTGGGCAACGAAGGAGTGGCTTCTTAAGAAGCATTTCAAGGTCCTGGAGTGGCCTAGCCAGTCTCCAGATCTCAACCCCATAGAAAATCTTTGGAGGGAGTTGAAAGTCCGTGTTGCCCGGCAACAGCCCCAAAACATCACTGCTCTAGAGGAGATCTGCTCCAAAATACCAGCAACGGTGTGTGAAAACCTTGTGAAGACTTACAGAAAACGTTTGACCTCTGTCATTGCCAACAAAGGGTATATAACAAAGTATTGAGAAACTTTTGTTATTGACCAAATACTTATTTTCCACCATAATTTGCAAATAAATATCCTACAATGTGATTTTCTGGATTTTTATTTCTCATTTTGTTGAAGTGTACCTATGATGAAAATTACAGGCCTCTCATCCTTTTAAGTGGGAGAACTTGCACAATTGGTGGCTGACTAAATACCTTTTTGCCCCACTGTAAGGGTGCAATTATAAGAAGTAAGGCAAAGTATTGTTTTGGAGGGGGAGAAATGTACTTCCTTTTTTATTGGTTTAGAGAAGAGTTAACAAAGGAGAACATACAGTATATTAAGAGACGTTGAAAATGTAAAGGGTGAAGTTGTAAATGATTATGTAGAGATACTGGAAACAGTGCAGAATTTTTATGGGGGGTTGTGTCAAGGAGATTTTGGATAGTGTGGATGTGCAAATTGATGTGGAGCACAAACAAATGTGTGATGGGAAGATAAGAGTAAATGAAGTGAAGATGCGATTAAGGATTTACAAGTAAATAAGAGTCCTGGAGTAGATGGAATAATTGTAGAGTTTTATAAAATATATGGTAGTCTTCTAGCACCTATTTTATTGGAAGTTTATCAATATATGGAGGATAATAGTGTTTCAGAATCTATGGGGGTATTTTGTATGTGTCAAGGCAGATTTCCTCCTCTTCCTCTGAAGAGGTAAAACAAGGATCGGACCAAAATGCAGTGTTGTAAGTGTCCATGGTTTTAATATAAAAACTCAACATGAACACAACAAGAACCGTGAAAAACCGAAAACAGTCCCGTGTGGCACAAACACTGACACAGTAAACAATCACCCACAAAATACCTAAAGAATATGGCTGCCTAAATATGGTTCCCAATCAGAGACAACGATAGACAGCTGCCTCTAATTGAGAACCAATCTAGGCAACCATAGACATACAATTTACCTAGACAGGACCAGCCCCATAAACATACAAAACTACCTAGAAAGGATACAGCACCATAAACATACAAAACCCCTAGACAAGGCGAAGCACATAAATCCCCCCAAATAAAACAAAGATAACTAAGGCCAGGGCGTGACAGTATGAGTGCCAATGTGCACTTCGTGGTTCACGATCGTTATGTATTTTTGGGAGTTTCACTATCATTAAAATGTGGAACTCTTCTCACGCTGCGCCTTGGTCCAATTTTTCATACGACGTACGTGACAAATACGCCTGAACTTGTCTGATCTTGGAAGGTAAGCAGGGTCAAACCTCGTTTGTACTTGGATGGGAGACCGCTTCGGAATACCAGGTGCTGTTAGCTTTTTGCCCAGTCGAGTATACTTCCTTACGTATGGCTTACGGCCGTACCATCCTGAATACGCTCCTTTTTGGAATTTCAGGAAGTGGATGAGCAGCAGGTGGCTGAGTGTTTGAGAGAATATTGTTTTTTTCAGGTTTATTTGATACATAAGTTTGAAAGTTTTTCTGAATGTAGTTTATTTTCTTCTTAAAACATTTGCATCATTATCCCCTAACGGTGTGAGCTGTTGAGGCCAATTGCACATAGCACATCACCCACCTTGCAATCTGAGCAGAGGGAGTACAGTGCCTGGACGTTTTATATAATTTTACAAGGCATATCTTACCTGGTTTCTAAGTAATGTTGATAATGGGATATGATAAAGGGTGAGTCGGTCAAGGATCGATGCAGACAAGGTGGTAGATTGTACGACAAGCGACAGGTTTATTTCAGAGTGGAGATATCTGGTACAGCGTATATACGGGCCCCTCTGTTAGCTCATCAGAGACTAGCAAAAAAGGCACTAGTTAACAATGGGTACAAGCTTCATATACAGAACAGAAAGTAGGTTGATATCTAGGAGATCGGATCTTCGGATTGGATCAGGCTGGGGTGTAGTCATCCGGCATTGGCTCTGTTGTCTGTCCGTCATCGTAGAATCCTGCCATGCCTGTTCTTGGTCGTCACACCATGTTCAGCTGAAAAGGAGATTTGGTGTGTGCGCTATCCTCAATCACACAATGTTCGGCTGGGAGGGAAATTATGTGTGTGTGCTTAGTTTGTCTCTAAGTCTAGGCTTTCTGCCAATGTGTGGGTGTCTTATCTGGGTGTCCTCGGCAGCTATGTGTGTACTGTATGTGCGTCGTCCCTGTCTTCTGGGGTCAGTGTGTAAGAGCGTATGCGTCCCTGTCCTGTCCTCGAGAGTCCGTGTGTAATGTGTGTGCGTCCCTATCTTCTGGGGAGTTGTGGCCGAACTGATGGCTAGCACCTGTGGCTAGGAGTATCCTGTTGTGACAGTGTTCTGGATGATTACAGTGAGTGTGTGTGTGAGAAATATCCTGTATGGGGCCCGACCTGTTTTACTATGAAAATACGTTGTCTCAGCTATAGTAGTGTAATGTCACCTACATAGGAATTAATAGTAATGTAGTGTCACCTACATAGGAATTAGCAGTCCTCTACAGTAACCTATACAAAATCCGACCATAAGCTAAACATTTCCTCATTAACATTATGAAATTGAAACCAGCATTTTCTCTTCTGTTGGTTTTCAGATAAACATTATTTTTTATGTCCAGAAGCCAAACACGCAATCATATTATCAACCCATGTTAGTTGTTAGATCTTTTTACATTTCTCAAGAATATTTATATCCCGGTCACATGAAACTTCTCGCATTTCAGGCGCCAGTGCGCTTTGGAGACATTTTACATTTTTTGAACATCACACCTACAGGCAACGGAGTTGTGCGATTGCTGCATTTAGTATGTGAATAAATAATAGTTAACATTAAGCTAAACGTTCTGATCAGTTGTATCTGCCCCGTGGGCATGGCTTTAATTACAGGGTGTGTATGGATTTTGTATATATCATCCCAGAACTGGCCCAGTCTGTTTCGACCGGCTATTATTTCGAGCCCTGAATCACTGTAGAAAGTGTTGTTAGGTTATCGTGTTGAATTGTTTCTTTTGTACTTGATTATTGATGTGCCTGTTTAAAGTGCGCATTTATGTGGTCTATTAATTTGCGCCTGTGTCATCTCGTTCTTGACCATAGGACTGCTTGGAAAAGATAAGTTTTCAAAGGAATTATCAAGGCCTCTTTACAGCCGTTTTGCCCATATCACATGGTATATAGCTATTTATTTGGACATAAATGTAATCCTTTTTGTCTACTGTGTTCTTGGACTAAAACGTTAGTTATTTTTGGAAAAATATTAATCGGGCACTGCTCTTAGCCTATAATAAAACCTTAATTTCATCTTTATCGAACCAACTGCACACCTTCTGCATGTGATGTTTGTTTCTCTGTTCCTTGTTTGTCTCTTTGTGCTGGAGTTCTTTTAATAACTTGATGGTATATCAATAGCATAATAAACTTGATATTAACTTGAATCTTCTCTTCATTTTACCCACAAACAAATTCACCTTTAAGTCTAGTACAGCATATTGTTTGTTATTGCCAGTATAATTGACCTAATAAACTTTATTTTCCAATCAAATTTGACGTTTACACTCATTTGGTGAGGGTAATTCAAATCGTTTAGTGAAACATTTGCTGTTGGATGACCTCAAATAAAGGTATTTTTTATGTCGTCTGTAGAACGGCCAGCAGCATGCAGATTTGGCATGCAGATTTGGCATGCATCGTCCAAAGGGCGAATGCGATCTAATGCTGACGTCTCGGCGACATCTTGCCAATGTGGAAACGCTCTCCATACTACATCAGGCCGACGAATATGTGCTGTCTGGGATTTATAGATATACATTCAGATTGGTCATGTACATTGAAGGACATGAACACTTTTACATTGCTAGAGGGAAATGCTTCTCAACTACTGGCCTTGGGACTCCACTACATTCCTAAAGACAATTATGCACTTTTTACACCACACAATTTCTCTGGTGTAAAAATGATTGAAAGTACTACTGAGTTTTTTTTGTATCTGTATTTTACCTCATTCCTAAAGAAAATCATGTATTTTTTACTCTATACAAATTTCCCTGACACCCCAAAGTACTTGTTACATTTCCAAAGCTTAGCTGGACAGGAAAATGGTCCAATTCACACACTTATCAAGACAACATCCTTGGTCATCCCTACTGCCTCTGATCTAGTGGACTCACTAAACACATGCTTCGTTTGTAAATTATGTCGGTGTTGGAGTGTTCCCATGGCTATTTCTTACATAAATAAAAAAAAGAAAATCGTACTGTCTGGTTTGCTTAATATAAGTCATGTCAGGTACATTTTAGCAATGATGTTTACTTTTGACACTTAAGTATTGTCAGAAGGTGATTGTAGCTGGTGCATGAAGTCAGGCGCAGGAGAGCAAAATAAGTGAGCAACATACTTTAATAAAAAAATAAAGGCACAAGGTAACAAATACTCTTGACCAATAACCAACGGTAAATATTACGCACGGGTGAACACAGCACCCGTCAAAACACCAGCCATCAATAAACAGAACTGAACAAAGACATACTCACGCACAACAAAACAGAGGGTTAAAATAGAGAGGGTTAAATAAATAAAAAACAGGGTTAAATACATGAACATGTAATTGGGTAATGAAAACCAGTTATGTAGAAAATAAAGACAAAACCAATGGAAAATGAAAGATGGATCAGTGATGGCTAGAATACCGGTGACGTCGAATGCCGCCCGAACAAGGAGAGAGACCAACCTCGGCGGAATACTTTTAGACTTTTACTCATGTAGTATTTTACTGGGTGACTTTCACTTGAGGCATTTTCTATTGAGATATCTTTACTTTTATACAGCATGACAATTGGGTACTTTTTCAACCACTGTTCATGTAATTTAGCACCCCAGACCCAACATTCACTTGGTAGGAGTGCTGAACTAGGATGTGTTTAGCATTTCTGAGTATGAGGGGGTAACTGATTCCAGTTCAGCATTCTTAGCCTGAGACATTTAATAAATTGTGTACAGAGGAGTACTGTGGTAGGATCAGCTTTGTATAGATCATACTGAATCAGTTGTTTCTGGAATAAGATTATATGGACAGGAGTAATCGTAGATCCTCTACTCAACACCAGTTGATGCTAATGTTACGGATACAGGTATCCAGTGTGTTTCTTTTATCTCCTTCTCCCCTCACAGGTGACAATGATCATTCCCAATCAGAAGACACCTGCTCCTTTTCCTTTACCCGATCCTTTCCCTTGGTTTCAAAACCCTGTCAGTTGTTTTCCAATGAGCTCAATCTCTGTCATGCAATCTCTCTGTAGAGCTCTCTTTTTTTGGTTTAGCAACTACATGTCACTTTGTCTGTTACCCTGCGAGTATTGTTTTTTGTTATGGTGTTTGACTGTTTGTTTGATGGTGGGAAAAGGGGGTACCAAGAGGGCGTACACTACCTGTAGGAATACTTTGTCTAAGAACACTAGTTAGAACTGGGTGGACCACCCACTTTTTGGTTAGCTGTATTGAAGTAGGCTCGTCTAGCTTAGGGGTGTTTTTGGATATTTGTTTCTTTCATTGGGTCCAGCCTCTTTTCCTGCCCCCTTTACCAAATAAACCATGAGTGTTTGATTTAAATTGTCTGGGGTTATTTGTTCTCACGGTTACTTTTTCACTGTTATAAATTTGCATGAGTTATGTTACGGGTCTCGTTGCCATCCCCCCTAGACTGTAGAGGCAAAGGGATTCGTAACACCTAACATTTTATAATCCAATTTCCCTTGCTGTCTAATGTCCTTCTGGAACCCACCTCAACATGTGTTATGTCAAGGCCACATGAGCAAGTTGGCATGCTCCTGCTAGGATTTTAACTCAACCTCTCCTTCACCACCATAACTACTACTATTTCTAAACTATCATAACATGTGGGTTTATTCACAGGGACCAGGATTAGGACCACCTGTGAATGGTCTACAAAGCATGCCCCCAGGAAAAAGTAGCCTTTTGCAGAGGAAGTTTGTATTGTTACTCCACAACATACTGTTATCACAACTCTATTAAACGGACATTCTCGACAAGGTGTCACTTCATTAGCGCTAGTTGATGGGAACTAGCCCCTATCCATATGCGGCCAGTCATGTATAGCCGTAACGGAAATGTGTGACCTAATTTGACCTTTTCTGCTATTCCATCTATGGAAAGCTCTCACATACATGTAATCGATTATTCTCTACGCCGCACACAAGCCACAAAATAGTTAGAAGGTAAGGAGTTGTTCTACATAGAACATTGTGGGAAATCCCAGGACATTGACTAGTTGGATATTCCTTACCCATTCTAGAACTAAAGCCTTGCACGAAGTAAATCACCTCACACTAGAAATCGACAATGGATTGACAAAGGTCTACTGAGAATGCATACTCAGACTTCAAGAGGCAGTTGAGAATTCTACCATTACCAGAGATTTCTGGATAGCCTGGCAATCTAACAGATTTCTACCTCTGGGGTTTGTACACATGTCAAAAATCCCAAAATCCGTGAGACAGGCATGGATACTCACCACTATACTAACAAAGAGCAGGTGGTTACATTTTCTCCTATTATAGTAAATAAAACAGGGTCTGATAGGGCTCTTCTCTCAGCCGGCATTCCATATTGTTACCTAATTGGTGGATGTTGTGCTGACAAGTTTTATGCACAGAATGGTGGGTCGGCCGTGTGAAAAAATCAGGAGGGTTGTGTGCTAACCCTAACCATTACCCTTCTCCCAAGACGGAATGGTTTGAGCTAGAAACTATTATGACCCATCTTTGGAAAGCTGAAAACTCTCACAAACATGTACATGTAATATGTTTTGCTCTATGCTAATCACAAGCTACACAATAGTAGTTAGAAAACATAATCTTGAATTCCAAGCATATTTTCTGCTATGTGTACTTTTCTACCACTGAAACACCAATATCTTGCTAGACTGAAATTACCCCACAGACTGGACATCTTATCAGAAAGCATTAGCTTAAATTCCAAGCGTATTTCCTGCTATGTGGACTTAGCGACAATTCTACCACTGAAACACCGATATCTTGCAAGACTGAAATTACCCCACAGACTAGAAATCGCACCAGAAAGCATTAGCTTAAATTCCAAGCGTATTTCCTGCTATGTGGACTTAGCGACAATTCTACCACTGAAACACCAATATCTTGCAAGACTGAAATTACCCCAGACTAGAAATCGTATCAGAAAGCATTAGCTTAAATTCCAAGCGTATTTCCTGCTATGTGGACTTAGCGACAATTCTACCACTGAAACACCAATATCTTGCAAGACTGAAATTACCCCACAGACTAGCCATCGCATCAGAAAGCATTAGCTTAAATTCCAAGCGTATTTCCTGCTATGTGGACTTAGCGACAATTCTACCACTGAAACACCAATATATTGCAAGACTGAAATTACCCATGTTAGAGTTGCGTAAATTCGAATCTGGTATCAGGATAAATATGACAATGAGTCACCGATTGTATACTATGTATTTTTTTATTAACTAAGTGTAGCCGGTGATATACTGCACCGCTGTAACTCTGCGTTGTGTGTGGTTGATAGAGACTATAAACGTGGACTTTGGAGATCAGGTAGTTTTAATCAAGCAGAACTGACTCTCGGCATCTTGCATCTGCATCCAAAAGGAAATAAAACATTTGTAGAGCACATCTGTTCTGAGAATCGTCGCCTCTTTCTCTCTCAGTGCATCAAAAATTAATACACTCTCTCCTTATTATACATAATATATTTTACATTGATAAAACCACATACCTGCATCCAAAAGGAAATAAAACATTTGTAGAGCACATCTGTTCTGAGAATCGTCGCCTCTTTCTACAACAGATGCACAATAGGAGGGACTGGGATCATTCGAGGAGCTAGCCATCGTTCACACATACAATAGCCTGCTAATACCTTAGCTAGCTATTAACCACATGTTGAATTCAGAATGTTGATATCATCCTAAAAAGTACAATTACAAGTGCATCTTAACAATACCATCCACTTATGAGTAACCTCTAAATATACATCATTCATGAACAAAACACTGTGTGTATGACTTTGTACTTAAAAGAATCAAACTTTTCTGAAGACAGAAAAGGCGTGCCTACCTCTCTCAGTGCATCAAAATGATTTGAGCACGAGCACGCCGGGCAAAACGTAAGTACACACTCCCCTTCTCCCAGGATGCAGACATGCATAACAAATCAACACAACATATTGATATATGAACCTGGTGAAATTCACATAGTACTTTAACTGTTACATAAGCAATAAATGGCAAATGCAACTTTCGTATATACGGGCTCAATGTAATACCAGGCAGGGCAGAACAGGGAACTGACAGGATGTACGTAAACAGTTGTTCTTATACTGTAATAGACATTGTTCCAACCTGTTTGTTGGCCTATCACAGTAGAGGCTGAGCGTGGTTTAGACTTGCTCAGGCGGTCCCTGCCTCTTGGCGCTTCTTGGAGTCCTCCCTCCGTCGATGTATAGATTCTTACTGTTCTGGTATCACCCCCTAGTTATAACAGTTGCTCAGTTCCTGCTATTGTGTTGTTCAGTATTTTTCCATCTCAGTTAAACCTCGTGATGACCACCCCTCCCTATGCCTGCTTAACCACAACTTTGTAAGTAAGATACAGCAAGTCTCACCATGTGCTCAATATTGTTACATACAAACACAAGGACAAAGCATCTGCTGGGCTGTCATCTACAGTTTTGCAACATGCAGGTCACACCATGTTACTCAGTTCTTGTCACACACACAAACAGGCAAGTAGATGTAGAAAGCAGTTGTTTAATCTCATGATGATGCTCAAGTGCACAAATGCAGATACTTCACACAGCCAACATCGGATAATATTTAATCATATATATATGGTAATGGCTATAATGTAAAATACAGAATCCCACAATCCACAGACTGGAAATCTTATCAGAAAGCATTAGCAGAAAATACGCTAGGAATTCAAGCTGTGGATTTAGCGATATCGTACACTCTAGATATGCCTTAAAAAGCAGTCGTTCCTCCCCAATCTCCCACGTGACAGGCGGGGATTCTCAACCACTATGTCAACGAGGAGCAGTTGGTTACATTTTACCCTATTATAGTAAAAACAATTGGTGGATGTAGTACTGACAAGTTATTATCCACAGAACGGTGGCTCAGACATGTGAAAAAATTAGGAGTGTTTGTGGCCACCGACTCCTGGGCATTGGTGGGTTTCAGCTCCAATATTAAATCAAATTTCCAAAAAGCTCAGGAACAAATGTGGATTTTGAGAATTTCAGGGTCATATTGACAAACAGGAGGAACAAGACTGGATGATATCCGTGTACATTGCAGCATGATCAAAAATAATAATCTTCAAGATATTGTCATGATGTTGGCCTGGGGGGGTAGGTTTATGACCATCATAAATACCTCTTCCCCCCTTTTTCTCCTCTACCCTACTGATGTTACATTTGCAAAACCCTTGGTTAACATAGAGATTCTGGGAACATCAGAAGGTGGGGGGAAATTAACTATATTCTGGTAATCTGACCAATGGAACATTTGCGGTGGTACTTAATGAATATGATGTCAATTCGGTAGTCATCTGAGACATTCTCATCAATGATAAGATGACAAACTCTACAGTGGAATGTCTAAACATCAGAGTAATCAGATTCACATGGAATTGTTGTTCAATTTAAATGTTTGAATATGAAATTATTCATGATGGGATAAAATGTGAGATTTGGGTTTTCATAACATGGGGCTCTGCTCAATCAGTGGACCGCCCCTGTGAAGGGACATGGGCTATAAAACTGTTCAAACACGCCTCCTCTCCCTTCCTATATAAGCCCTTGACGACAATGTCACCTCCTGTTCCGAAGATGTGAGGACGACGGTCCAATGTCAGAATGGTTCTGTTACGGTTTTCTTCCTGGGAAGGAGAGGAGGACCAAAATGCAGCATGGTTATGGTTGAACATCTTTAATAAAGAAGATAACGTGAACAATATACATATACAAACCGTTGAAAAAGTACCCTCCCCCCCAAAGGTGCGGACTCTTGGCCGCACACCTAAACCCATAGGGGAGGGTCTGGGTGGGCGTCTGTCCACGGTGGCGGCTCTGGCGCTGGACGTGGATCCCACTCCACCATAGTCTTTGTCCACCTCCTTAGCGTCCTTTGAGTGGCGACCCTCGCCGTCAACCTTGGTCCAGAAACCCTAACAAAGGGCCCCACTGGACTGAGGGGCAGCTCGGACTGAGGGTTAGCCCAGGACTGAGAGTTAGCCCAGGACTAAGAGATAGAGATAGCCCAGGCATGTTGACGGCTCTGGCAGATCCTGGCTGACTGGTGGCTCTGGAAGATCCTGGCTGACTGGCGGCTCTGGAAGATCCTGGCTGACTGGTGGCTCTGGACAGACGGGAGACTCTGGCGGCTCTGGACAGACTGGAGACTCTGGCGGCTCTGGACAGACGGGAGGCTCTGGACCGACGGGAGACTCTGGCGGCTCTGGACAGACAAAGCGCACTGCAGGCCTGGTACGTGGTGCTGGCACTGGTGGTACTGGGCTGAGGACACGCACAGGAAGGCCTGGTGCAGGGAGCTGCCACCGGAGGGCCGGTGTGGAGGTGGTACTGGATGGACCGGGACGTGAAGGCGTACTGGAGATCTTGAGAGCAGGGCATGCACCAACCACCCTGGCTGGATCTTCACCCTAGCCCGGCAGATGTGTGGAGCTGGGTTTTAGCGTACCGGGCTAAGCATGCGTACTGGGGACACAGTGCGTTCCACCGCATAACACGGTGCCTGACCAGTACCACGTCCACCGCGGTTAGCACTGCTAGTAGCGCTGAGCTGGCACAGGACATGCAAGGCTAGGGAGGTGCACAGGAGGCCTGGTGCGTGAGGCTGGCACAATCTTCACCAGATGACTAGCACGCACCTCAGGACGAGTATGGAGAGCTGAGCCAGGTGCCATCAAATACCCGACACAGCAACTCCCTCATAACCCCCTCCAATTTCTCCATTAACTCCTTCACGGTCTCTGCTTCGCTCACCTCCAACACCGGCTCTGGTTCTGGTTTCCTCCTTGGCTCCCTACGATAAACAGGGGGAGTTGGCTCAGGTCTGACTCTGCCACACTCTCCCTGCTGTCCCTCCCCCCCCAAGACATTTTTGGGGCTGACTCTCGGGCTTCCATCCGCGCCGCCGTGCTGCCTTGTCAAACCGCCGCCTCTCCGCTTTGGCTGCCTCCAGCTCTGCCTTTGGGCGGCTCCTGCTGCCGCTGCCTGTCACCACGCCGCTTGGTCCTGCTTGGTGGGTGATTCTGTTACGGTTTTCCTGGGAAGGAGAGGAGGACCGAAATGCAGCGGTTGAACGGTTGGTTATGGTTGAACATCTTTAATAAAGATGATAACGTGAACAATATACATATACAAAACGTGGAAAACCCGAAACAGTCCTAACTGGTGCAAAACACAGAGACAGGAAATATCACCCACGAAATACCCAAAGAATATGGCTGCCTAAATATGTTTCCCAATCAGAGACAACGATAAACACCTGCCCCTGATTGAGAACCACTCTAGGCAACCATAGACTTACCTAGAATACTACACTGAACACAACCCCATCAATCTACAAAACCCCTAGACAAGACAACCACATAATCACCCATGTCACACCCTGGCCTAACCAAAAAACAAACAAACACAGAATACTAAGACCAGGGCGTGACAGGTTCAGATAATTACTACAGAACGAAGCCAACATCAGTGTGAGCTTTGGTTGCGAATGGTATGAACTTTGAACTCTTATTCACTACAGAAGTGATACCTCCTAGCCGTTGAGTTAGCAACATCTTCTGCAAACAAGGGTTAGGAAGGAACAGACAGAGTATCCCGTCTACCACACAACGACGTTACTACAACGTATTCAATTTACCAGCAGAGACATTCTTCAAAGGACACAGGACTCGGTTGGGCAACACGGCCTTCCATCTACCACCAACCTACCGAAGTGCAGCTCAGAGTAAATATTTATTGCATTTTCCTTTTCCAAAGGGGGGGGGGGGGTAATTTAGAATGCATAAGATACTGTATTTACGATAGCACAGCTTCGCCCTTTGTTCCTCCATCTTCCCGCTCTTTCACTCAAACCCAGCCCCTTTTCTTTTGTGTAACAAGCTGTCATATCTGTTCCGCCCACTAGCGACGTTTTCCTTTATGACGTAATGTGTAATCAAGTTATGATTTAATTATGTGTGTGTAATTTGTGTGATTAGTTAAGTATTTAGTAAATAAATAATTCAACCCAATTTTGCATTGCTGATTCAAATTGTTAACCAGGGTTCGTGCAGATAACCAAGAATTTAAAACTTTCAGATGAGACTGAATTAAGATGACGATTAATATTGACTGCTATTGATGTAAAATATTACTAGGTCTTTAGGAGTTTATTTGGAAGATAACAGCTCTATAAATATTATTTTGTGGTGCCCGACACTCTAGTTATTTACATTTACGTAATTACCTCAATCAAGTAATATTAATTACAGAGAAATTATTTTATAGAATAGCATGTCATTTCAATTAATCCAACATAGCCAAAGACACGACAATATGCATATCACCTATACAGGCTAATTGACAGAATTGGTTTGGGTGTTCCGATATGTGTGGTGGAATTATTGTAATCAAAAGGAGAGACTTTTAGATTTCTTCAAAATAAATCCAACTATTTCATTACTGCAGTAATGGAGCTGGTCAGTAACCATCGCTGAAGGTGATCGCTGAGAACTCAACGAGCTGGTAGGAGCCACAACATTTTATAACGAAGTCCATCCTTCTTCAGGCTACATAACACACAACAGATGTATGGAATGGGTCACAAGGTTAGGATTTGCATAAAATATACTTATAATTCGTAACAACAGTTTTCACCGTGTAGAGACAAGTGTCTGGCCCCCAACTCCAAACTGGAGCCATGTCTCCCTGGTACCGTATAGAACAAAACTCATGCTCTGGAATGCAGTATCCTCAAAGACATCGTAAATCTCCTGTCAGTGTAACTCCCAGAGTCCTACTTTCAGTTCACACAGACACAATTGACAGTTATAAGAACCCTCTATTCTGTTGCATAAAACAACCATTTGACGCAATAAAAGTATTATAACAATATTGTAATTTCCACCAATAATGGTAAATGCAATTAGATTATGTTAACGTGATGTATGCATTTAAGTGCAGTCTCTGCCAAAAACAATATATTGGTGAAACAAAAACTCAAATTTAGATTAAAACATATCACATCAATAAAGGTAATCGAAATACTGTATTGTATACCCATTTCATGGCCCATGTAGTAGAAAATGGCTCCATCTGGTGTCCAATATTGGACAGAAATCACAATTGGGATTTCCCTGATCTAATCAGTTACATCAGACCGTAAAAATCAAATATTAATACCCTGTTGGACATTAGACGGTAGACATTAGATTAGACAATTAGACGGTAAGTGTCACGGTCTGACCATCGTTCGTATGTGTTTTCCTTGTTTTAGTGTTGGTCAGGACGTGAGCTGAGTGGGCATGCTATGTTGTGTGTCTGGTTTGTCTATTTCTATGTTTGGCCTGATATGGTTCTCAATCAGAGGCAGGTGTTAGTCATTGTCTCTGATTGGGAACCATATTTAGGTAGCCTGTTTTGAGTTGGGTTTTGTGGGTGATTGTCCTTATTTTCTTGATGTCCTTGTTCTGTGTGTATGTGCACCAGTATTAGGCTGTTTCGGTTTTCGTTACGTTTATTGTTTTGTAGTGTTTAATATAGATTTGTGTTACGTTTGTTGAATAAACATGGATCGCAATCTACACGCTGCATTTTGGTCCGACTCTCCTTCACCACAAGAGAACCGTTACAGAATCACCCACCACAAACGGACCAAGCAGCGTGTAAACAGGCAGGAGCAGCCCAAAGAGGAGATGCGTAAGAAGGATTTCTGGACATGGGAGGAAATCCTCGATGGGAGAGGACCCTGGGCTAAACCAGGGGAGTGTAGCCGCCCAAAGGTGCAGCAGGAGAAGAGGCAACAGGAGCAGCCCAAAGAGGAGTACAGTATGGACTATACTTCTTGGGAGGAGATAGACAGGTGGGCGGTCGACCCAGGGAGAGTGCCGGAGCCCGCCTGGGATTCGATGGAGCAGTGCGCGGAAGGTTACAGGAGAATGAGGTTGGCGAAGCAAGCACGGCGGCGTGGACGGAAGCCCGAGAGTCAGCCCCCAAAATTTCTTGGGGGCGGCTCACAGGGAGTAGGGCTACACCAGGTAGGAGACCTGCGCAAAACTCCCTGTGCTTACTGGGGGGCTAGAGAGACCGGGCAGGCACCGTGTTATGCAGTGGTGCGCACGGTGTCCCCAGTGCGGGTGCATAGCCCGGTGCGGTATATTCCAGCTCCTCGTATTGGCCGGGCTAGAGTGGGCATCGAGAGGTAAGGTTGGGCAGGCTCGGTGCTCAAGAGCTCCAGTGCGCCTGCACGGTCCGGTCTATTCAGTACCACCTCCACACCCCAGCCCTCCGGTGGCAGCTCCCCGCACCAGACTTCCTGTGCGTGTCCTCGGTCCAGTACCACCAGTACCAGCACCACGCATCAGGCCTACAGTGCGCCTCGCCTCTCCAGCGCTGTCGGAGCCTTTCTCCTCCTGCGCCGCCGGAGTCTCCCGCCTGTTCAGCGCAGCCAGAGCCTTCCCTTCTCCTGCGCTGCCGGAGTCTCCCGCCTGTTCAGCGCAGCTAGAGCCTTTCTCCTCTCCAGCGCTGTCGGAGTCTCCCGCCTGTTCAGCGCAGCTAGAGCCTTTCTCCTCTCCAGCGCTGCCGGAGTCTCCCGCTTATTCAGCGCTGCTGGAGCCTTTCTCCTCTCCTGCGCTGCCGGAGTCTCCCGCCTGTTCAGCGCAGCCAGAGCCTTCCTCCTCTACAGCGCTGCTGGAGTCTCCTGCCTGTTCAGCGCAGCCTGAGCTGTCAGTCTGCATGAAGCAGCCAGAGCTGCCAGTCTGCATGGAGCAGCCAGAGCTGTCAGTCTGCATGAAGCAGCCAGAGCTGCCAGTCTGCATGGAGCAGCCAGAGCTGTCAGTCTGCATGAAGCAGCCAGAGCTGCCAGTCTGCATGAAGCAGCCAGAGCTGTCAGTCTGCATGGAGCAGCCAGAGCTGTCAGTCTGCATGAAGCAGCCAGCTGCCAGTCTGCATGGAGCAGCAAGAGCTGCCAGTCTGCAAGGAGCTGCCAGTCTGCACGGAGCCGCCAGAGCTGTCAGTCTGCCAGGATCCGCCAGTCAGCCAGACTCTTCCAGATCCGCCAGTCAGCCGGGATCTGCCAGAACTGCCAGTCAGCCAAGATCCGCCAGTCAGCCAAGATCCGCCAGGATCCGCCAGTCAGCCAGGATCTGCCAGTCAGCCAGGATCTGACAGTCAGCCAGGATCTGGCAGTCAGCCAGGATCCGCCAGTCAGCCAGGATCCGCCAGTCAGCCAGGATCCGCCAGTCAGCCAGGATCTGCCAGTCAACCAGACTTTTCCAGATCTGCCAGTCAACCAGACTCTTCCAGATCCGCCAGTCAACCAGACTCTTCCAGATCCGCCAGTCAACCAGACTCTTCCAGATCCGCCAGTCAGCCGGGATCTGCCAGAACTGCCAGGATTCGCCAGTCGGCCAGGATCCGCCAGTCGGCCAGGATCCACCAGTCGGCCAGGATCTGCCGAAACCACCAGCCAGCCAGGATCTGGTAGATCCATCAACTTGCCTGAGCTTCCTCTCACTCCTGAGCTTCCTCTCACTCCTGAGCTTCCCCTCACTCCCGAGCTACCCCTCAGTCCCGAGCTACCCCTCAGTCCCGAGCTACCCCTCAGTCTCGAGCTACCCCTCAGTCCCGAGCTACCCCTCAGTCTCGAGCTACCCCTCAGTCCCGAGCTACCTCAGTCCGGAGCTGCCCCTCAGTCCAGTGGGGCCCGTTGTTAGGTTTCCTAGGCCAAGGTTAGCGGCGAGGGTCGCCACTGAAGGGACGCTAAGGAGGTGGACTAAGACAACTATGTAGTGGGGTCCACGTCCAGCGCCAGAGCCGCCACCGCGGACAGATGCCCACCCAGACCCTCCCCTATAGGTTTAGGTTGTGCGTTCGGAGTCCGCACCTTGGGGGGTTCTGTCACGGTCTGACCGTATGTGTTTTCCTTGTTTTAGTGTTGGTCAGGACGTGAGCTGGGTGGGCACTCTATGTTGTGTGTCTGGTTTGTCTATTTCTATGTTTGGCCTGATATGGTTCTCAATCAGAGGCAGGTGTTAGTCATTGTCTCTGATTGGGAACCATATTTAGGTAGCCTGTTTTGTGTTGGGTTTTGTGGGTGATTGTCCTTAGTGTCTTGATGTCCTTGTTCTGTGTGTATGTGCACCAGTATTAGGCTGTTTCGGTTTTCGTTACGTTTATTGTTTTGTAGTGTTTAATATAGATTCGTGTTACGTTTGTTGAATAAACATGGATCGCAATCTACACGCTGCATTTTGGTCCGACTCTCCTTCACCACAAGAGAACCGTTACAGTAAGGGAACATCTGAGAGGGAAGGGTGATTTTAATAGTCTTTGATTAATAGAAAACGTGAATAAAGATATATTTACTTACTGGTGGCGTAATGAGGGACCGTAGTACATTTTCTATATTGTGGGATATGAATTAAATAACAAGGATAAGACCACAAGAGGAGTTGAAAATGCTCGGCAAGCGGAGTGCTCCCCCCCCGGTCTCTGTACAGCACGAAGGCTCCAGATCGGCCTTGTGGATTTATACCCTAATCTAACGTGGCCAGATGCCTGGGTATTGTGCATCCTGTGGCCCAGACACAGTCAGCTTCAGCATCATTCAACAACTCTTAACAAGACCTTCACACCAACAGTATATAAGAAGAAACCTGCACAAATACTACAATGGGCTGGTGTGGAACAACGGGTACTACTACAAGGGACGGAATCATCACCTCAACACAACTCTACCCTACAGAGGTGGAGTACTGGAGTGGTTAGAGGAATCTCAATGGAGCAAACACTTCAAAGAGAACCCAAACATGAAGACCCACCCAGGTATGTATGATGTTAGAGCACCACTCACTAAACGGAGGACAAGACACCCAGCTTCGAGGACATAGTGGGGCCGTGGAACACCACAGAGGCTGCCCTTAGGTCTGTTGGAACCCGAAAGAGGGGAACAACTGCTGCCAACACTCCTGGGGTCTGTCGCTACCTCACAACGTGAGTCGGAACCAAAAGAAAACAGCAGGTGAACATTGCGCTCAACCTTTATATACCAGTCAATGGGAAAACGGAGGTCAAGGCGCCTAAACAAAAAGACATGGTGAGACCGAAAAAACTCAGGCTTCCCCTAGGGCTGATTAGAACCACACGGAGTGTTAGAGTTGCGTCAATTTGAATCTGGTATCAGGATAAATATGACATTGAGTCACCGATTGTATACTATGTATTTTTTATTAGCTAAGCAATAAGTGGTAAATGCAATTTTCGTATATACAGGCTCTTTGTCCCACCTCGCAGGGCAAACAGAGAACTGACTTGTTCCTGACAAAAATATTATAATATACCCTGATGATAGTAGTAGTTCCTGCTTCCGAGCCGGCCTGTCAGAGTAGAGACTGGGCGTGGTTTAGACTCACCCAGCCTATCGTTGATTGTTGTCGTACGAGCTGGTACCAGCCCCCGGGCGCTCCAGTTGTTAGATGTAACTTGCTGTGTCGAGTATCTCTGCGCTCATGCTCGATTCCGTTATCTCACACCTGGCTCCTGTTATCTAACAAAAGACTGTTTGTTCTCGCAACACTACGTTCTGAATGTGCCCCCCCCAACTCATTGCACAGGTCCTGTCTTCATGTTATTCTGTATTTTTCCATCATGAGAAAAGCCCATGGCCCTGAAAATGTTAACAATGTTTCAAGTCAGCTATGTTGCAAAACACATACATACATCCACACAAGCCAACAGCAGATAATATTCTATCACATATATGGTAACGACTTATAGTGCATAATACAGAATCCTCATAATCCCCCTTTTTACACCCCCAAGGGGTGTAACCACACCAACCGATATATTAGGTTGCTGATGAACCCAGGAACTTTAAACCTTTATTTTGTGAATATATGAAGTGATGCACGTCCCTTTGTTGATTAACATATATATTAACTGGAGTTTTTGATTCCCCCTTTTGTCACTCATTATCCTTTATTTCAGCGGTCCCAACGTAGTAATATGTTAATAGCATTTCATGAAAATAATAAAACGTTTATTATTAATAAAAGTTTTTGCTTTTTTTTACAGAAAAACAAAAGAAAAATCAACCAAGAAAAATAGAAAAATCAAATCAACAAGTGGAATATGCTTTTGTCTCCCCCTTTTGACACCCATAAGGGTGTCACTTATCAAAAACAGGATAAAACTTTATTGTTTATTGACATGTAAGATAAAGGATAAAACTTTGGTCATGGAAAACAGAGTAAAGCAGAGCAAAGCATTATTATAAACCATCTGGTCCTCTCAGCTACTCCCATCCTGTACAAGGTGGGCTCCTTGCCACCCAGGGACTCTAAACCTTCACATAAGAGAGGACAAGTTATATCGTACACGTTATGTATTTAAGAAGTTATCATTCCATGACCTCACCCACAGCAAACCAGGGGTCATCCTCAGTCAGCCCCATCCTTCCCTGAAAGCTTGATTCAGTATCAGCATCTCGAACTGGAGCATCAAGCAAAGGCATCATGCCTAAAACCTTCACAACATCTGTAACAGACTTCTTAAAACACGGTATGATGCAAGCAGCACAACACATCAATAATAAAAATACAAGAATTAGGGTCAGAAATCCAGTAACCACCATACCAGTGTACTTACCAAACCAGGCTCCCAACCAAGAGAACAGTCCAGACTCCTCCACCCCCGCCATGGTCCTCATCTCAGCAGATAAGGGCCTTAGATATACTACCATCTGGACTGGTGTTATTAGGAATATACGTGCAACATTGTTCACCGCAAATCTTGCAGACACCCCCCTGACTGGCAAGAAGCATATCCAAAGCAAGTCTATTCTGTCTGGTAACCCTAGATGTGGCCTCAAGCTGTTCAGACATACCCGTGAGTGCATCATGGGAGTAATTCACAAAACGCTGTTGATTATAGTAGATATAATTAATCCATGCAGTCTGTCTTGTATCCACTATGGCTGGACCTATAATAGGTAGTAAGTGCCAGAGTCCGTCATTCCTACCTAATGCCTGAAATTCATGAGGAACCCCAACAGGCACCCCCAACAGATTAGTGTGTATGTCAACTACATCCTCCGTCCATGGAGCACTATGTCTATGTCTCCCATGGGATGGAATGTTTTCAGGCCCCCTGGATACAGAACCCAACAGCTGTTCAGCAGTAACATCAACAATGGTCAGTGGAATTATCAAACTGGTCAGAGCACACGTACCTTGCCAGTCTCCTCTAAGAATGTCTCTCAGTACTCTTTTGGGTCCACATATCCACCACACATCAGCCAGACCACTAGTTTGGTTTAGGCCTGCAACTGGCCAAGTGGCATTAATGGTCATGTTACTACTGCAATCAGCTTCAGGCAATCTCCCATAGTCTATGCCATTACCTGTACCCGTGATGCAACTGTAATTTCCTTTCTTTTCAGGGTCTTAGCTGTATACCTCATATAAGACAGCCACAAATTGTCCCTACCATCAAAACCAGTCTCCGTGCCTAATTGATCAATAGCTGAATCGTCTCTAACGTTAATTACCTGAATGGGATTTGACACAGTGGTGGTGGGTGGTAGGCTCGGTCCAGGGGTGGTAGAGGAGTGTGTCTGGCTCTGGTTCGTCTGGGACCTCTGTGGTTTTGGCAGCACCTTAATAGAAAACACACCCATCGTGTCTGTCCCGGTCCTTTGTAGTCCGAGGGTGTAAGTGCCTGCATCAGAGAGCTCAATGGTTTTGATGGTTAGTAGGATTTCATCACCTATACAGAGTTAAACAGTGCTCCCAGGTTTCCCCCATATCGTGGAAAACCTATCCTATAAGGATACCCTCTTCTCCAATCCCAGAACTGTCCCAAGTTGGTTATCATGTAATCCCCATATGGACACCCTCCCCCATTTGATACCTGGCTCTGCCCAGGTAACAACCTTACCTACTCTAAATAATGACTTAGGTAAGATTAGTATTATCCTTATGTTCTGACATTATCATGTAGGAGCGCCCCTTTCATTCTCCACATGTCCAATTCTTCCTTTTGTCTCCACTCAGTAACTGTTATCTACGCATTCTGTTATCTTTGCTCGTCCTGGCTTCCCTTCTAAAACTTCTCCTCTCTGCTCTCCAACCTTCAAGGTCTCTGCAGTGCGGGGGAGGGCTTTTCTGTCTGCCTTTTCCCCCTATCTGTCTGTAGCTCTTTTTCTCATGTTTCCAAATTTTAACTAAATGTCTCAATGTTTGGCTTTATCTAAACTCATTGATTTTTTTAGAAAAACATGTCTATGGTGCCAAGTCCTTATATAGGTTAATTAAACTCCACTATAATTAATTTACCTTAAAAAAATGTTTAAAAATTAAACAGTATTACCCATGACCACAATCATTATTCAAATGGCACCCCCCTGTGGCTGATCAGACCACCTGGGAGAGCCATGAAAGCAGGTCAAAGGTTACACCATCCCCTTACATTTGTGTTCTATACGGGCTTAGGAGAGACGAATGTCGAAAGCCACGCGTCCTCCGTAACACAACCCAACACAGCGCGCATCCAACCCGGAAGCCAGCCGCACCAATGTGTCAGAGGAAACACCGTGCACCTGGTTAGCGTGCACTGCGCCCGGTCCACCACAGGAGTCGTTAGTGCGTGATGAGACAAGGATATCACTACTGGCCAAACCCTCCCTAACCCGGACAGCGCTAGGCCAATTGTGCGTCGTCCCATGGACCTCCCGATCTGGACTATGAGAACATTCTTTGGACAATAAAATTAGGTAAAATGGAAGCTGGCTACAGTCTCAGTTTTATCCTCCAAGAGTTGAGTTGAAATGGAAAGCACCTTTGGCAGCAATTACAGCTGTGAGTCTTTCTGGGTAAGTATCTAAGAGCTTTCCACACCTGTATTGTGCAACATTTGCCCATTATTCTTTTCAATATTCTTCAAGCTCTATACTAGGCAGTGTCAGAGGAAGGCCCTTAAAATTGTTGAAGGCTCCAGCCACCCAAGTCATAGACGGTTCCCTCTGCTACTGCACAGCAAGCGGTCCCGGAGAGCCAAAAGGCTCCTTAACAGCTTCCACCCCTAAGCCATAGCAATGCTGAACAGTTATTCAAATGGTTACCCGGACTATTTGCATTATTTGCACCCCCTTATTTTATTCTTATTTGTTTATTATTTTCTGCACTGACTCTCTTGCACAGGCTCGATATACACTCACTGGACTCTAACCATACACTTACACATACTACACTGACACTCCAAAACAAACACATAAAAAGGCTTAAGGACAACAAAATCAAGGTGTTGGAGTGGCCATCACAAAGCCCTGACCTCAATCCAATAGAACATTTGTGGGCAGAACTGAAAAAGTGTGTGCGAGCAACGAGGCCTACAAACCTGACTCAGTTACACCAGCTCTGTCAGGAGGAATGGGCCAAAATTCACCCAACTTATTGTGGAAGGCTACCCGAAACGCTTGACCCAAGTTAAACCATTTAAAGGCAATGCTACCAAATACTAATTGAGTGTATGTAAACTTCTGACCCACTGGGAATGTGGATGTCTTAAGGTGAATGCACCAATTTGTAAGTCGCTCTGGATAAGAGCGTCTGCTAAATGACTTAAATGTGATGAAAGAAATACATCAATCTCTCTACTATTATTCTGATATTTCACATTCTTAAAATAAAGTGGTGATCCTAACTGACCTAAGACAGGGGATTTTTACTATGATTACATTTGAGGAATTTGGCTAAGGTGCATGTAAACTTCTGACTTCAACTGTATATTTCCCCTATAGGAAACAATGGGATGACCTCAGAGTTCCATGAACAATTTTTTTGTTGTTGTTTACGTTACAACGTGGGCAGGTCTCATTGCCAACAATAGCAAAGGAGGCATTGTGATGTAGAACAATGGGCTGGGAATAGAACATTCGGAAAACAAGTTGGTGCCACGGTGCTCAATAGAACTAATAGGAGCTGGCAGGGTGAAAAATGCCCTAAAATAAGGCCAGTTTTTTTGTGATTATTTCAAAACTACAGCAAACAGCTGGGATATGGTAATATTATGAAACTGGGCTCCACGGCGGATGCAATGAACAGTTTTTTTTATCAGAAAAAAACATTGTTAAAAATGTCATGAGTCCAGCCTAACTGGGACATCTAGTCTAGTCACTTCTCAGGGAAAAGATGCTCTTCAGTCTGCCTCTTGTCCACTAAGTGATAGTAACACACACAGGGTCGGTTTGGTGGTTTCTTCAAGTTCAATGCTTTGAGCCAAAGCCGAAGAGACTCCTCATCCATAGGAGGTGGGTGAAAATCAAAAGGTGCACAGCTGCACAACTGAACTCTAATCTTAAAAAAGTTTGGTGGTCAAAACCGTCCTGCTTCCTGAACAGCTTCCGTTTCTGCCAGTTATTGTGGCATCCCCTTACCGAACATTAAATGACCGTTTCGCATGAATCCATGTGTGGGAAGTTATGGGAGGTAGTTAGCTAGCTAGCTGCAAACTACTGGCCGGAAGTGCTAAACCGGAAGTCTCCCACACAAAAAAATATAAACAGACCTCGCCCATATTTCCATTGAAAACGGGCAGAACCAAACCAATCAGTTATAAGTATTGCAATGACCAGACTAGATCATAAAGGAACAATTGTCCAGACAGAGGATTGAGTTAACAAATTGACGGTTTATTAACCCAAATGTACACAGGCTACTGTTTGGCCGTAGCCCACGCCAAATAAATGAAAGATATCCTACAAACCAACCGTGACCTTCTCTTGTGAAGCCCAGACGTAAGAGGAAGAACAATGGCTAAGCCTGGTCTTAACTTCCAATGCTCCATCCCCCTGCCCAACCCCCCTCCACGCCACTCCGCCAACCACCAGGATGCCCGGCATCAGAACATTCCAGGCATTCCCGTGTTTGGCAGATAGCAGGTTGATTGGCATGTCGGACCCCGCGAACACTGGGTACTGGTAAGTGCAACACAACCAAATAATAGCCTAACATATAAGACACAGCTGTCTGTGCGGGTCGCTACACAGGCCCCCCACCACAAAGTCCCTCGTCCACGAGGGAAAAAACAAAGTCTCTGAAGCGACCCGGAGGTCTCCTTTGTCTGCGTGGCCGTGATGGTAGCAGAGTGTCCAGATGTGAAACGGGGCTCCATCCGTAGCAGGGGACTGCCCCTCTGGGACCCAGGGGATGAAGGCAGGGATATGGGGGACAAGGAAGCGGGAACGGGGAATATAGTCCGTGGCTCGAGGGAAACACACGGTGACACAGGGAGGGAGACAGGGGGAGTGGGCTATCTGGAGCCTTATCTGCGGCACCTGGGGGTTGGTGCCTGGAGAATGTCATTGCCAGATAGGGGAATTGTGGGGGACCCTGGGGTTTGGGGAGAAGAGGCTCCTCTGTATGGGCTAACCTGTCCTGGTGCAGTGCCACCTTTCTACCCCTGGGAGGAAGCTGCACCCAGTAAACAACCTCCTCTACCCTCTCCAGGACGCTGCAGGGTCCCACCCAGTGACTGTCCAACTTGGGGCATCTGCCTTTCTTTCTCAGGGGGCTGTAGACCCAGATCAGCTTCCCAGCCACAAAGTGCCTTCCCCGGGTGTGCACGTCATAGTTCCTCTTCTGCCTCACACCTGCATTCACAAGCTGCTCTCTGGCAAAGGTGTGGGCTATCTCCAGGCGGTCCTGGAGTCTCCGGGCATACTCTGGCCCCGGGGGAACATGAGGGCTCTCCAGGGACCGACCAAACGCCATCTCCGCAGGGGTGCGGATCTCTCTCCACAGCATGAGGAGGGCAGGCATGCAGGAGTTGGAGTCTTGGTTAGCGGAGCGGCATGCCATGAGGGCCATAGGCAGGTGTTTGGCAGAGACGATGGCCAGCTGCTTTCCAAGTGTTTTGTTGAAGCACTCCACAAGGCCATCACTTTGAGGATGGAGAGGAGTAGTGCGGGTCTTGTGCATACCCAGCATCTCACATATGGTGGCGAACACACGGGACTCAAAGTTTCTGCCTTGGTCGCTGTGGATGGACTCTGCAGCTCCAAACCTGCTGAACATCCCTGCTGTCAGGGCGTCAACGATGGTCTCTGCCTAATGGTCAGGCAGAGCATAGGCCTCGGGCCATTTTGTAAAATAGTCCATGGCCGTGAGCACCCAGCGGTTTCCACTGTCTGTGGTGGGGAACGGCCCAACTATATCTACTCCCACCCTCTCCATGGGAGCCCCCACTGGGAGCTGTTGGAGCTGAGCATGAGAGCGGCCTGGGGGGCCCTTTCTCGCTGTGCAGTTGTCACAGCGGCAGCAAAAGTCCTCCACATCCCTCTGTGCTGCCCCCAGTAAAAGCCCTGACGGAGGCGGCGGGGTATTTTTTTGACCACCAAAGTGTCCAGTCCCCACCCCCCCCATGAGTACTCTGGAGCACAGCCTCCCGCAATGCTTTTGGGACCACCACCTGCCACCTCTCCTGTCCCGTAGCTGACTCCTTCCATTCCCGCTGTAGCACGCCATCAGCCAGCCGCAGTCTCTCAAGCATTGACCACAACCCTTTGGTCGCGAGTGAGAGCGCTGTCACCTCTTCCCATGGTGGCCTCACCTGCGCCTCCACCCGCTGTAGCACTGGCTGTAGGTCTGTGTCCCGTCCCTGCTGCTGCCCCCATTCAGCCACGTCGACAGTCTGCAGCTCACAGCAGACAGGCCCGCTCTTCCGACACACTGTGGCACAGACCCCCTCCTCTGCACACAGCGCTCTCTCCCGTCCCTCTCTCCGCTCACAGTGGCGGCAGCCGTCTGCGGTACAGGGCCGGGACAGGGACATGGCGTCGGCGTTGGAGTGGCATGCCCCTGCCCTCTGCACCACTGTGAAGTCATACGGCTGAAGCTAAAGTGGAGAACACAGTTTTGTCTCTGGCCTCTGGGGAGAGGGGCACCTAACAGTAGTCACTGCAGAGGTCTAGTGAGGAGAACCAGGAGGACCCCCTAACCAGGTCCAGTGACTCATCCATACGTGGTATGGGGTATGAGTCCTTCCTGGTTACCTCATTCAGCCGCCTGTAGTCCGCACAGAACCTCAGCTTGCCCCCCTTCTTAGGAACCATGACGACTGGCGCCGCCCAGGGGTTGTCTGAGGGCTCTATGAAGTCTGCCGCCTCCTGGCGTGTCAGCGGGACATCACCTGTGTCAATCTCATGCTGCACCAAATGAGTCTGACCCACCTCTTCCTCACTCAGCGCAAAGCTGTCTCTGAATTCAAACAGCAACTGCCACAACCGTTCCTGCTGCTCGGGGTCAAGACCAACACAGTTCCTCCCCCATATCTCCCTCACTGCAGTCAGTGTCCTCTCCTCTCCCATCTGGGGTAACTGGGCTGGGGTGGCGCGGCCAGGGCTCAAGGAGGGATGTGTCGTGGAGGTAGCTGGGGGAATGTAACACACAGCCGTAGGTGACAGGGAGGCTGGGGAAAAGTCACACACAGATGTGGGGGAAGGGGGCAGCCATTAGTCTCTGCTGCTTTAACTGTTGGAGTAAAGAGTTTGTTGGGTTGTGTGAATGTGACATTGGGGGGGGGGGGGGGCATGGTGACTTCCGGCCCTCCCTGGAAGCTCAGTGTGCCCCCATTTAGGGGGCACAGCCGCCACCCACACAGGATGACGCACAGTCCTGCCCCCTACTGTCAGAGTCATTATTCCCTTTCATGGGTTCCAGCTCACCTGTGACTGCAGAGCTGCACAGTTGTGGGTTCACACTGAGTCCAACCTGGGAGTCCAACCTGGCACAATATCCGGCCTCACCAGGGTTACTGTAGACCCAGTGTCCACCAGAGCAGAACAGGGCACCCCCTCCACAGTGACAGGGACATGACAAAAGTCCCCAACACAGGTCCAGCCTACCACAACAACAGGCTCCATCAGCTTGCCCTCGTCTGCTTCTGGGGGAAGCGGAGCCTTGCTTCTCCGTCTGTGCCGGTGGGCTCCTCCTGAAGATGATGGTGGTTGGGAAAGAGAGCCAGGGGTCCAGGTCTATGCGGACCCCAAGCCATTTCCCTGAGCTCTGGGGGACATGGGGCAATCCCGGTGCAGATGGCCTTGCTGGCTACAACCCCAGCAGACTGTGGGACCAGGGCGTGTGTTTCGTGCCGCCTGTAGTGACACAGCACAAATGATTTCTGTCATTTCAGCCACCCATATGCAGGCTTTTCCAGCTCTGGGCTGCTCGGCCCCCGCACAGAGGGTCTGTCTCCCTGCACCACCACTAAAGCCCCAGCTGAAGCCCCAGCCCATACCAGCTCCCTCTCCAAAGCCATTTCCAAGGCTATCTGCAATGACTCAGGATGAACCAGCTGGGTCTGTATGCGCAGCTCTGCTCTGTAGGAGAGAGCGCCTTTATGAACTGGTCCCATGCTAGCTCGCTCTGCACGGAGGGGGGCATGTGAGCATATGCCTGCTGAGAGAGGCTCTCAATTTCATTAGCTAGCAACCGTAGAGGCTCTCCAGGCTGCCTGCATCTATTACTCAGTTCTAAGCGCAGCAACCCGGGCTGTACACACTGTCCATAGCGCCTGCTCAGTGCTCCCACTAAAGCACCATAATCACGTCTGTCCTCGGGGCTAATCAATATCAAACAGGCCAGAGCATCATCTGTGAGGCATAAAGCCAACTGCAGTGCCCTATCTTCATTCGACTACCCCTAAAATAAGCTAACAGTTCAACTGAGCATGAGAATCTTCCCAATCCACCCAAAAATTGTAGTCAACAGGGACTCAATTCTTTTGAAGTCGACTCCCCACCACTACCTGTGAGATTGAGAGTCTGACTAGTAGCAGCTTTGTTTTCTCTTCCCTAGCAGTTGAAACTCAAACATTGAAAAACAACGTCGCTTGTGAACAAAACAATGTAAATAGCCAAGAAACACAAGGACCAAGTCTCCCTCCAGTAGTCTTTAGTTTCAAGTAAATTAGACCAACTTCTATTCCTGTGCGCAGCCCTTCCAAAAATGTATCTTTCACTCAAATCTTCATTGTCAGGTACTGTTACGATATACGGCCTATGGTTATTGTATTTTTCACTATGGTGCTTTAGCACAATATTCCATCTGCTGACACAAAATTTGCCTTCTACTCAGTACAACACAACCCAGGAGAGGCCTATTGCAAGCACTGGATTGGAGCCATCAGAGCCTGTCTGCTGTGGGAGGACAACAGAAAATTCTGAATGGACATTATTAAAACAGAATTAAAATTTTTGTAATGCCCAATCGGGACTTTTGCAAATTGTTCAAATAAATAATTGTGTGGAGAACGCCCTATAGTTAAAAAAATTAATTATGAATATAGGGTTTCGGTGGTTCGACCCCCGTTACATTTTATATCATTGTGATTAACAGCAACCTATTACAGTTCGTAACATAACATTGTTGACACATTGTGGCAGCTCAAATTATGTGGTTGAAGATGGAATAGTGCAGGGCTCTCAACCTTGTTCCTGGAGAGCTACTGTCTTGTAGGTTCACTCCAACCCTAATCTAGTGCACCTGATTTTAATAATTACCTGCTTAATAAGTTAATCAGGTTAGTTACAATTGAGGTTGGATTGAAAACCTACAGGAGGGCAGCTCTCCAGGAACAAGGTTGGAGAGCTTTGGACTAATGGATCTAGTTCTTAGATCAATGCATTTGAAATTCGATAAGTCACTACGAAGGTGCAGTTCCTAGAAGTGGAGCTGTCACTTAATGCAATGGATGGGAAGCCTTATTTCATGTAGTTGTAATTAAATTATGTCTGAAGTTAATTTGTTCTTAATGTAGGACATTAAATGATCCGATTTGGATGAGTTGGCAGCAGTACTTCAGTCAATATCAGCAAAGGATATTGGTTATTAGTTAGTGTCAGTAAAGTGTTGTTTTTATAACACTGGGACAAACAATATGGACTGTGTAATTTAATATTTAAGATCATTAAGTGAACAGTAACAGCCAATATGGAAATACAGTGCATTTGGAAAGTATTCAAACCCCTTGACTTTTTCCACATTTTGTTACATTAGAGCCTTATTCTAAAATGTATTAAATAAATAATGTAGCGTCATACTGTTGATAAAAGGATATTAGAAGGGTGAGCCGGTTAAGGATCGATTCAGACCAGGTGTTAAAATTGTACGACAAGCGACAGTTTATTTCAGAGGGAGAATATCTGGTACACGTAAATACGGCTCTTCCGTTAGTTCGTGTTGGAACAGCAGGCAGAGAGAGCGTAAACAGTCAGCACAGCCCTTATATACGTCACAGAAAGTAGGTTGACCCTAGGAAGATCGGATCTCCGGATTGGTTCAGCTGGTTGTAGTCTGTAGTCTTCCGCCATTGGCTCAGTTGTCTGTCCGTCACTCTAGAATCCCGCCGTCACACAATGTTCAGCTAAAGGGGAATCTGGTGTGTGTGCGAGAGTTATCCTGTAGGGGGCCCCACATCCTTTACTGTGAGTATATGTTGCTATGTGTTGTCTCAGTTATAACAATGCAATAGCAGTATGCTGGTCACTTACATAAGAAATAGCACTTCCTAACAATACCCAAGAAGACTCGATGGTGTAATCGCTGCCAAAGGCGCTTCAGCAAAGTACTGAGTAAAGGGTCATAAATGTAATATTTCCCTCTTTTTACATTTGCAAAAATGGCAACCTGTTTTTGCTTTGTCATTATGGGGTATTGTGTGTAGATTGATGAGGGGGAAATTATTGTATTAATTTTTGAACAAGGCTGTAACGTAATAAAATGTGAAAAAGTCAAGGGGTCTGTATACATTCCAAATGCACTGTACAAACAATACATATGTAAGTAGATAAATTATTAAATGTTGATGTGGCAGTTACATTTTCAAACACTCAATTGCTACTGTAGTTTAGTGCTACTAGATACAATTATGTATCGTAATAATATGTTTTTATGCAACACCGAAATGTGGGGATTTCACAATACCGGAGGTCATGAATTCCCTAAAGGCATTGTAGGTGCTATGAAGAGGGAGCCTTAGTGTCACAACACACGTCTTTGACTCTGGGTACCATTTATTCTGCTGCCCAGTGAGACGCCCTCGCGCTGTATGGAGGAATTCGATGGTCGGGGTGTCCTCAAACCCAAGGGGTGGCACCACCGTTGCCCCAGTAGCAAACTCCAACACCATCGCCACTGTTAGAGGAGGACATTCTCCATCTGAGGAGTATACAGTAAAACATTTCAAATTCACATTTAAATCACAAAATGGAATAATATACAGTTACCGATAAACTGGAACAATTTACTATTTTACCTTTTACCTCAGCCAGCCAGTTGAACCAGTGGCAGATGGTGTCGTTCTCCAAACACCGCCGGTTGCCGCCAGGTATGGAATGGGTTACTTTAAACATGTCCCACAGGTCCCTGGCAGTGGGAGGCTTTATGGAGTCCACAAAAAGTGCTCGGAAGCTGTCCGGGTGGTTCCCCAATGCCTCGAGCAGCCCAAGAGAGTTGAGACCATATTTGAACCTGTCATGGTTTAGAGATATATAAACATATATGTAAAAATATATGTATATTCAAAATAAGTGTTAAGGACAATATAGTGATGTGTATTGATTTAGGGGGGTGGACTGATTAAAAATACTTATGTTAGAGGAGGGAATGACAAGTACTTCTGTCATGAGAATTTCTATCCCAATGTTCTAACTGAATTATTTTATAACTCCATCTGTATCCTAGAGGTTGTAAGGCTCTAAGTTTTAAGAAACAGAGTCCCAGCATGCAAATGATCAGTTCTTTATTCAGATAGCGCTATGTCTTCAAAATGAGAACAGTCTTTTTATAGCACACACACAAATGAACTCACATCAGTAGAAACTCCACCTCGCTTTAGGTGGGCTGTATTTTTCCACAGTTCACATACATTGTTTATCACACTTCTGCAAAATGTTTCATTATCTTCTGCAAGCCGTTTCTAGCAGTTGCTCTCCTTCCTAGGGTGGGGAGGCCTCTTTCCAGTTATTAGTTTCACCGTTGTCACAAGTCGTCTGTCAACAGTTCAGTTGTCCTTTGTTGTCTCATATTGTGAAATAGTAACACAATGGTCTTAAAATGTCTAGTCACACACATTATTGGATTACGACTAACACATTTCATACAATTATATGGTTTCAGGGTGGAATACTTTAGTCTTAAACATAGAAATTATTCTATCAACTTCACAGATTTATGACAGAGTTGACTTACTGCTCCAAGGCCACAAGCATGCTCCCTTGGACAAATTGTTGAGCCACCAAGTCAACCACACCATCTCTGTCCTCCATTTTCTTGACAACAATCCTTTTAGCCCCAGTAGGCTCAGCCAGTCTACCGATTCCTCCAAATGTGTTATTCACCTCTGATAGGTCCTCTGCTTTTTTGATCTAGAATTTTTTTTAAATATATGACAGGTAATTGAAATTTTTAAACACAGCAAAAGAAACCATACATGTAAAAAATGATTATCTATTATTTCCTATTGATGTTAGGGAGGACATCAAACTTTTTCAAATGTGCTCTCAGAGTAGTGTGGCTCACCTCCTCCAAACTGAGTCGAGGTGCAGGCTTCCCACACACTGCTGCGAAGAGTCGCTCAGAGAAGAAGTGTGGCCCAAACCCTCCATGGACCACACACACACTGATCATTTTCCCAATAGTTCCATACAGGCCCTCGTGATGCTAAAAATACAATTTCAATTGTGTTCCAGCTTTGTTACCCCTATGATATATCGCCCTGGACAGAGCACCTGAAAAAGCCTCTTCAGTAATTGTTTGACTGCTTTTACATGAAAATCAGACCTTAATACGGGTAAAAAAGAAGGCTTACCATGAACATCAAGGGACAGCCGTTTCACTCCTTCCGGACCCTCGAAGATGGCCGAGTACCTGATGTCCCCCTTGGTCAACTGCCCCCTCCGCCTTGGACTCAACGTCCACAAAGGCAACGTCCATCTTAGCCCCATTAAAGTTTTTGCATTGAAATGCATACAAGCTACTGTTTAGACGTTGTCCCTGTGGACATTTATTATGTTGGCGATGGGTCAGTGGTTCTGGTCCACTCTGCTCCAGAGCGTACGTAAAATGGCACTTATGTCCATTCTAGAGGGGAGAGGGGGGGTGTCGTGTCTTTGGCTATGCCGGATTAATTGCTATGACATGCTATTCTATGAAATAATTTCTCCGTAATTAATATCACCTGATTGAGCTAAATGTAATTAACTAGAGAGTCAGGCACCATGAAAGAATATTTATAGAGCTGTTATCTTCCGAAAAAACTCTTAAAGATTTAGTAATATTTTACATCAAGAGCAGTCAACATTAATCGTCATCTTACTTCAGTCTCATAATCTGAAAGTTGTAAATTATTGGTTATCTGCAAGAATCCTGGCTAAAAAGTTTAATCAGCAATACAAAATTGGGTTTAATTATTTATTTACTAAATACCTAACTAATCACACAGAATTACATATACAAAGAATGAATTATACCTGGGTAATTCTTTACGTCATAGGAAAACGTCACTAGCGGGCGGAACAGATATGACTGCTTGTTACACAAAGGAAAAGGGGCGGGGTTTGAGTGAAAGATCAGGAGACTGGGGAACAAAGGGAAGAAGCTATGCTATCGTAAATACAAGATCTTATGCATTCTAAATTACCGCCCATTTGGAAAATGAAAATGCAATAAATATTTACTCTGAGCTGCGCTTCAGTAGGTTGGTGGTAGATGGAAGACCGTGTTGCCAAACCGAGTCCTTTGACCTTCGAAGAATGTCTCTGGTGGTTACTTGAATAAGTTGTAGTAACGTTGTTGTGTGGTAGATGGGATACTCTGTCTGTTCCTTCCTAACCTGCGTTTTCAGATGCGGTTACTGACAGGCCTGCTGCTGAGAAGATGTGGGTAGAACTGTTTCCGAAGTTGGATGTTAATGTCTTATGGAAACATTTATACTTACCTGGGAATAAATTGGAAAATAATGATTTTAAAATAAGACAAAATTGTATATTCACAAAAGTAGTGTTGCATCACAATAATAAAGAAATAAAAAGCTAATGCGATATATATGGTAGTGTACCGGAAAATTGATTACACTTATTTGTAGAATGTGAGGAATTAAAATATTTTTTAGGAAAGTAAAGGAAATGACAAGTAAAAATTGGGGGAGTGTTTATTCGGAAAAGTATGTGTGGGAGGAATTGGTTTTATTTGGTGTGTGTGATGAATGAGAGACGGTTAATGTGTATTTGTTGAATGTTGTTTTGAGGTTGTTAGGTATGCTATTCTTTGTGGGAGAAATTATACGTATTTTGAGGGTAAGGGTGTGGAGTATTTTATAGCATCGTTTAAGAAGCACATATATATGTTTTATTGTTATAGAATGGAACATTTTGATTTTGATTAAGCTTTTGTTGATGGGAGTGGGTTAATTGCAAGGGTGGATGGTGGAGAATCACATAATTTTTGAAAGCATTGTTTTGTTATTTTATTTTATAGTTGATAACCTGTTTCTTTTTGTGAGTGGAATTTATGTCTTAGTCTTGACTGTATTTGTCTTCGTTCTTTCTTTTCTTTTTTTCTTTGAGTTCTTTGATTTGATAGGGGGTGAATTGTTCACCTGCCTATGCTAGTCTAGAGTTGTGTATTGTTCATTCTATAGATATTGTAATTGAATAATTTTTATAAAAAAAATATTTTTAAAAAATACGCCTGATTTCCTCTGATCTCGGAGGCTAAGCAGGGTCAGGTCTGGTTAGTACTTGGGTGGGAGACAGCTTGGGAATACCAGGTGCTGTAATCTTTTGCCCAGTCGAGTATACTCTTCTATACACAAAAATGATATAATGGCGATTTTAAAATGGAATGGCTAACCCACTTCCTCAAAAGTTTTTGAGTTACTGTAACAGTTCTCGTCCTCCTCTTCTGAGGAGGAGTAGGAAGGATCGGAGGACCAATGCGCAGCGTGGTAAGTGTTCATGATATTTATTATAACTCAGAACACTAAAATACAAAAACAACAAGAGAACGAAATGAAACCGAAACAGTTATGTCGGGTACAGATACGAAACAGAAAATAATGAGACAACGAACGACACCTGCCTCTGATTGAGAACCATACCAGGCCAAACACATAAACACAACCTAGAAAAACGAACATAGACTGCCCACTCCCTGACCATACTAAAACAAAGACAAAACAAAGGAACTAAGGTCAGAACGTGACAGTTACATAAACTTCAAATAATCAATCCAAGTCTTCTTCCGTGGCTTATGGCCACTTACCTGAATATGCCCGATCTCGACACATTATTCCATTTCTGTTAGTCACATGTCTGTGGAACTTGTTCAAATGTTAAAATTGCTGAAAATAAACGCACTTGACAGTGAGAGGACGTTTATTTATTTGCTGAGTTCATATACATGTACATCCCCACAAGGTGGGTGAGGGATTACATAGTGGTGATACAACATAACACTATCCTTCATCGTCGTGTTTCTATATATATAAGGCTGTGTAAAACTCAAATTAAGGAAAAAGAAAAGTACAAATGAAGAAGCAGCCAAAAAGAGACCCCTCTGACGACTGTGTGGGACTTGCATTCCTTACAGCAACACTACAGATCTAGAGGGGTCCCAGCCACGACGTGTTTCTGCCTTACTCGGCTTCAGCAGGTAGCAGGGAGAAAATATGGAAAAAAATTCAGAAAAGTGTAAAAAGTTGCACAAATTTGGTACTAGGGGTTAACTGTTCTCTACTGTATAATGTGTATATATACAGTCGGAAGTTTACATACACCTTAGCCAAACACATTTAAACTGTTTTTCACAATTCCTGACATGTAATTCACTGTCTTAGATCAGTTAGGATCACCACTTTATTGTAAGAATGTGAAATGTCAGAATAATACTAGAGAATGCTTTTTTTCAGCTTGTATTTCTTTCAACACATTCCCAGTGTGTCAGAAGTGTACATACACTCAATTTGTTTTCGGTAGCATTGCCTTTAAATTGTTTAACTTGGGTCAAACGTTTTGTGTAGCCTTCCACAAGCTTCCCAATAAGTTGGGTGACTTTTTGCACATTCCTACTGACAGAGGTGGTGTAACTGAGTCAGGTTTGAAGGCCTCCTTGCTCGCACACACTTTTTCAGTTCTGCCCACAGAACTATAGGATTGAGGTCAGGGCCTTTTCTCATTTTTGTCTGTCATAGTTGAAGTGTACCTATGATGAAAATTACAGGCCTCTCTCATCTTTTTAAGTGGGAGAACTTGTACAATTGGTGGCTGACTAAATACTTTTTTGCCCCACTGTAATTGTCCTCCTCATAATGCCATCTACTTTGTGAAGTTCACCAGTCCCTCCTGCAGCAAAGCACCCCCACAACATGATGCTGCCACCCCCGTGCTTCACGGTTGGGATGGTGTTCTTCATCTTGCAAGCATCCCCCTTTTTCCTCCAAGCATAAAAATGGTAATTATGGCCAAACAGTTCTATTTTTGTTTCATCAGACTAGAGGACATTTCTCCAAAAGGTACGATCTTTGTCCCCATGTGCAGTTGCATACCGTGTATAGCTTTTTTATGGCGGTTTTGAAGCAGTGGCTTCTTCCTTGCTGAGCGGCCTTTCAGGTTATGTCGATATAGGACTTGTTTTACTGTGGATATAGATACTTTTGTACCTGTATCCTCCAGTATCTTCACAAGGTCCTTTACAAACAACAGTACGCAAGTATAAACACCATGGGAACACGCAGCCGTAATACCTCTCAGGAGGGAGACGCGTTCTGTCTCCTAGAACAACACAGATGAGCATACTTTGGTGCGAAAAGTGCAAATCAACCACAGAACAACAGCACAGATGAACGTGGTACCTTCAGGCATTTGGAAATTTCTCCCAAGGATGAGCCAGACTTGTGGAGGTCTACAAAAAAAATTTCTGAGGTCTTGGCTGATTTCTTTTGATTTTCCCATGATGTCAAGCAAAGAGGCACTGGGTTTGAAAGTAGGCCTTGAAATATATCCACAGGCACACCTCCAATTGAATCAACTAATGTCAATAAGCCTATCAGAAGCTTCTATATCCATGACATTTTCTGGAATTTTCCAAGCTGTTTAAAACGCACAGACAACTTAGTGTATGTAAACTTCTGACCCACTGGAATTGTGATACTGTGAATTATAAGTGGAATAATCTGTCTGTAAACAATTGGTGGAAAAATGACTTGTGTCATGCACAAAGTAGATGTCCTAACAGACTTGCCAAAACTATAGTTTGTTAACAGGAAATGTGTGGAGTGGTTGAAAATGAGTTTTAATGACTCTAACCTAAGTGTATGTAAACTTCCGACTTCCAACTGTATGTGTGTACCCTCACGCCAACCCTAACCCCAACCCTACTGACGGACTGACCCTAACGCCCAGCCATCTCACCCCAGGGCCTTTTTATTACAGGTGGGCAACCAAGGGGTCTACATCTCTGGCCCATGCGTCAATGCCGTGGAGTGCACCTCCCTAATCCCCCCTCCGGTTTCCACATGACAGAGATGGAAGTGGATCAACCGACTCCACAACTAACAAAGAACCTAACCCTAACCCGGGTTCGCCTCCCACCCCTAACCTTAACCCGGGTTCGCATCCCACCCCTAACCTTAACCCGGGTTCGCATCCCACCCCTAACCGTAACCCTTACCCGGGTTCGCATCCTAACCTTAACCCTTAGCCTAACCTGGGTTTTCATCCCACTCCCACCCCTATCCTTAACCCCCTCCCCTAACCTGGGTTCGCATCCCACTCCTAACCCAGGTTCGCATCCCGCTCCCAACCTTAACCCTTCCTCCTCATCATCCCATCAACAGAAAATGTTCATCCCCTTGGTATCAACATTTTCACATAGAGTCAGACCCCTACATCACCAATAAAACACAACTTCTCCATAGCACAACAGGTTTACCCACCCCTTCAACCTTACAGAATCATTTCAGCATTCAGGAAAAGTACTCACTCAGGCAAAGTTCAGTAACATACCACCACAACCCCCCAAACCTCATACCACCCACTACAGACAGAGAAAATGAATCTCCAATCCCAACAGTGACACCTCTGCCCCGATCACAGATAGCCTCTCCCTCAGCACCTCCAATGTTATCTATATTATCACCTGTACACTATGAAATAAACACTATCGGTCAAACAAAACATACAATAGAAACCTGGTTGAAACAACATCTGCACAACATCAAACAAGCATAATTACAGACAGTACTGGTTAATCACTTTCAAGATCACCCCATCACAAACCTCAGTGTATCAGGTCTGCAGGCTGGTCCTGGGTGGACCGGGAGACAGCGAGGGGCAGCAGAATGCAATTGGAGTTTTAAAAACCATTACACCGGAGGGTTTAAATGAGAAACAGGGATAGGGCATTGAGGAGGGGTTGGAGGGATTTAACCTTTTTAGTTATAATACTACAACAACAAAAAATTAAGAAAGAAAGGTGGTTTGATGGATAATGTGTAGGTTTCTCTGTTAAGACTCACTCAGTACCATCTTTGTTTTATTGATGATCCTATGCTCCCATCTAGCAGCTCTTTGAAGATACTGCATTCGAATAACATTTTATTGAGACATTGGAGGGGCACATAGGAAAAGGCCTGTGCACCTATAAAAACAAGTTTATTTTAACCCTGCCAAATATAAAACCTAACCCTCACCCCACCCCTATCCTAACCCTACATGGACTTAAAATGGCATCAGATCTAACTTGTGGATTCCCAAACAAACAAAAACCTAACCCCACCCCTATCCTAACCCCACCCCTATCCTAACCCTAACCTCACCCTTACCCCAACCCTAACCCCCACCCTACATGGACTTAAAATGAACGTATGACCAAGGATGAAGACTCCTAAAACCAACGCACCCCATAACCAACTCTACTAAAGTGGGCAATTGGAGGGTTCTCCAACCTGGGCGGATATGTGCCAGGACCCCTCGACTCCCCCATTCGACAAGCGGAGTGCAACCCTCCCCCCGGTCTCTGCATCAGCTTGAAGGCATCAGATCAACCTTGTGGATTCCCTAACAAACAACCAACCTAACCATGGCCAGACACCTGGGTGTTGGGCGTCGGGGGGCCTGGACACAGTCAGCCCAGGCACCTTATCTATATCTACAACAGAGATCTACACTACAAAAGACCCGACACAGCACTTCTAGAACTCCAACCAATACACAAAACTGGACAGAAAACAACGGCTTCCACAACTAAAGGCAAGATCACACTTCACACCAAAGGACAAAACAAACAAGACCCCCTACACCAATGGAGACCACAACAAAAAGAGACCATCACCAACGGATACCACCAACACGACACCCACCTCACCTACACTCCACCAACACATAGGAAACACAACCACATTAATAAGTACCCCCACATTTGCAACGCGATGGCTTTGGCACCTGGATGGACGACTGGCGATGGACACATTAAAGGGAGAGGAGAGAAAAGAGAGGCTCAACAACAAAGACCTCCTTGAAACAGGACATCTCATCTACAAAACTTCATGAACACCACCTGACCCATACAGGTATGTATTATCCTCACCTCCTATGTGCCAACCCCAGGTAAGTATTCCCTCTAGCATGGGTAGCACCACCAACGGATGGACAACTCAGGATAAAAGAGACCACTGTCCCCAACACCAGAGCAGAGCTACTACCACACAACCAGAGGAGCTGTAGCACAACACAACATGTTTCTAAAACTCACACCTACCTAAGAGGATCCACCTCCTACTTGAACTCAGCACGGCACTTCACTGCTACCGCTAGAATGGAAAGCTATGGAATTGACACTACTACCCAACTCCAATAACAGTGGAAAAATAGAAAAACACCTGGGAGGACCAAAACACCAGACTGGTGACAATCTTAAGGGAGTAATCTTCATCATCCTATAGCCCCGGGATTCGGACCAACACCTCTGAGAAGCTTAGGCCTTCAACACGCTGATATAGCCCACCGCTCTCCACCGGTATAATGAATACCAATGGGAAACCGATAACACAGCACAACTACCTGAACTTCAACCACAGTGGAGAAAGAGTAAAACACCTCCCAGGAAGGAAACAATGGGTGGACTACAACCCCACACGGGTAGCCTTCATCCTATTATAGCCTCAGAATTTTGTCCCACACAGACAAGGAGCAAAGACCAACCTAACAACAGCCCACCGCTCTCCTCCACTACAATGGAAGCCTATGGAGAATCGATAACACAGACACCCAACTTCAAAGGTAAGTATGAACCACTTTAACACCTCTAAACAGGACCCCCTAACAGGAGCACCTACCCAGGAAGGTGGACATCTGCCCTAAACACCCCTTGGACCCTGGGAAGGCCCACACTCAATATGGAACGGAACCTACTACAATCAGTGCTAACCGCTCCCAACACCCCATACCAGGCAATGGGAGAGAGAGAAAAGACAGCTAACTACTCATCTTCATTCGCTTGCTATGACCACAAAACACCTCAGAAAGATCTCTACAGGGGCTGGCTCCAACTCCCCAAGTGTACACCCTTGTGTCTGACTCCTCCTGGACCTGCCACCATCAGAAAATCAATATGGCACTTAAAACCAGAGAGGATGAGCCTAACGCGCCTTGATGCTAACACACAGGTCTATGGCAGAACAAAGGTCAAGACTACCATCTTTGGAGGACCAGTTGAAGGACTTCTACACCACCTAGGAACCTCATCAATGACTCTTTCTAATCCCACAGACTTCGACTCTTAATTCCAATATGTCCTGGACCCCTCACCCACCCACAGCGGAAACGGCTCCCCAAAAGAAAAAGGTCACCGGGCCCAATGCAATTCTCCATTGTAATCAATGGAGCTAACTCTCTATCCCAGACCACTTGACCTCTAGATGACATGGACATCCCATGCAGGCCACTACAGGTACTGCGATCTGATTGGACGAAACAGCCATACCCCTCACATGCACAATGCATGCTCTCATCATGCTCCAATGAGAAGCCTCGACACCTGCTGGATCACACCCCCTTTCTCTATAAAAGAAGGGCATCATCTCAGGCTCAGCACCATTTGGTTGAAGCACTTCAAGGAGACAACTTCATCCAGATACCAGCAAAGAGCAAGAGTCCCACTGTAGAAGATTCGCCACACTACGGCTAGATCTACCAGACCTCCACTCCCAACAATCTGAGCTACTAGACCCTGGCCTTCACCGACTAGATCTTCCAGATCTCCACCCCCACTAACACTACACCTGCACCACACACACCTTTTTCCAGTCCGGAACGGGTAGCTCCTTAGTACCGACTAGGTGCACCTTTTTGCACACTTTTCACTTCCTTTTCCTCCCTGTCACCTGAAGAAGCCCAGCAGGCAGAAATGCGTTGTGGCTGGGACCCTCCTAGATCCGTTGTGCAGCTGTAAGGAAGGCAGGATCCGCAACGGACTTCGGGAGGGCCTCTTTTTGGCTACTTTCTTCTTAATTTGTACTTCATTCTCTCCTTAATTTGAGTTTTACACAGCTCCCACACACACTACACAAAACGCCGATGGACGAGACCCAAAGGACTTCACTCCAGCAACCTCAACACCCAACATGAAGAACACAGACACCCCCACAACTACGGCAGACCTCCAACAATGCTACGAGGGACAACCAGAGGCCCCACGCGGCCCACAACTATCCTTCCTACCCCCCACATCCTACAAGGGACGGCGCACCGAAGGGCCACCCGAAAACATTTTCTGGGGGGCAACCCCGTCACACCACCCGAACGTCATATCTTCGACGAACAGAACAATCTTCAAACACCTCTCCAGACCGATCTACTTATCACAGGAAGATGGAACCAGCACTACAACGCCACCACCACACTCATGGACCACCTGAGACCACTTGACTCCAACAGTCCGATATCACTACCAGATCTTCGGATGGCAGGAGCAAAACTAAGGGACTACAGGACACACTCTCCAACCGACCCTCTGAGACCACCAATAAGAGACCCATCACCCACAGAGGGACCAGGCCTACACAAATCTCCACCTCCGTTCAACACACCACCCAGCAGAGGACACACCCATCCAGCAGAACACCACCGCTCTCCACGAGACTGACCCAGCCCAGACACCTCCCGTCTGAGACACCACGACTACTACACAGGCCATTGGTCCCCCCTTGGTACAGCAAGATATCACCACCACAATACATCCTACAGCAGGCACTCCCACTACACAGGGAGGCAGAGCAGACCAACAGAACAGGACCGAACAGCTCCTGCACCTCCACGTAGCACCTCCAACCCAGAGGACCACCACCACACAGAGAAGATTGAACACCACCACGCCCTGGGACCTCCTCCACGCTACACAACAGCTTCCAGGGAATCAAGAAATCCACCTACCTCCAGAGAAACACCTCCCAAGCGGCAAACTGATCCACCTCTGACTCAACACCACCACAGCGACACCTCTGGAACAGAGGCTACGCCCCACACCGGCAGCAGCTTCAGCCACGACGCCGAGGCCATCACTTCTACTATGGGTACCATGGACTACTCACCAGTGCCCAGACATCTCCTCCTCCTCTTCCCTAACATCATTCCAGTGGCCCATCTCTCCTCTCCACACCCGTAGAACTACCAAACAACAATCCAGAGAGACCCCACCACATGGGACCTCCACCCTCTTCCACCCCAGTATCAAGACAACATCTAAACTCATCACAGCGAGACACCACCTGGAAGCAACCAGCGAACACATCTCCAGAGGCCCTCTACCACCTGGCTACCAGACCAAGACAAGGCAACTGATAGCCCTCTTTACCCCATCTAGAGCATCACATCCTCAACGAACTAACCACCACCACGCAATGGCTCAGAAGGAACCATGATATCCCGGAGAGACACTAGAGGAACGAAACAGAACACACCCACCACATCCTCTCTGACAACACCAACTGGACAGAGGCCTGGTACCTTGGCAGCAGATGGGCAGAAGAACTCCTCCAAAGACCTCCACCACTACCTCTTCTGGAGAGCCTGCGGAACTCCCTCCCTTACCTTCAAGGACCGCTACTAGAGGACGCAAGAGAACCCACAAGACCAACAGGGCCTCTACACCATCTCCAGATCCTAACAGAACCAAACCCTATGACAGAGAGGACCTAAACACTCCTCCAACCTTCGGTCCCTTGGCCCCCCAAGTGCGCTGAGCCTCCCTAGCAAATCAGGCCCATCCAAATCCTAACACCAAAGTGTGAAAACCACGGTAAACCGGTAATCATCTAAATATGCCTGGACACTTGGCTAATCAGCAGGAGAATATGGTTCCACCCTTATCCTAACCCTAACCTCACCCTTACCCCAACCCTACCCCCCACCCACTCTATCCCCGAACTGGACTTAAAATGGAAGAAAGACCAAGGATGAAGACACCTAAACAAACACACCCCAAAAATGCGGAGTGCACCCCGGTCTCTGCATTAGCTTGAAGGCACCAGATCAACCTTGTGGATACCTTATAAACAAAAACCTAACCCTAACGGACGTTATTATTTGGTCCCCAGAGCATTTTGCTTTTCTAGTTAGAGCCTAATGTTGGCAGTGTTGGCACTTTGTTCATTGTTGTTTAGCTAGCTAACATTAGCTGGCTGGCTCGTTAGCTAATGTTACGTGACGTGACGTGTGTACAACACCCGTTGAATACACACGTCTGCAAAAAAGCGTAATGAAATTGTTGCCAACAGAGCTGGTTAGGCTGTTTTCATGTTATCCAGAGGTTAACAAATCATCAGACAGAGCGTCAAGTGTGCGCTCCGAGAGCGAAACGAGATGGGTGGGGCTAAAGCTGAACGATGCTGAATGGGTGTAGACAAAGAAGATTTTCTCAAAAGTGACTTTACAAGTTGATCAAATTTCAAAGCAGAATTACTTTCCCATTGTTCCTCAAATGCAGTGTATGATATACCATGTTGTAGTTCTAAGTATCTACTTTTATCCAATGTAAAAAACACCATTTCACATTTTGCTACATAAGACCGAATCCAGATGGTGCATCACAATTAATGCATGTAATGCTTTTATTATAAAAGTGCATTTTTATGGTGAAAATGATCTCCCCCAAACTTGAATCTCATGCCCTGCTTATGTATGGCAGTTAGGCTCTATACCCCTTTTAAAGTGGATTAATGTTCTTAATAACCTCTAGTGACTCCCCATCCCGCATGAGGGAGCGTAATCATCGACTGACACTAATTAGCATAACGCAACGGACATAAATATTCCTAGAAAATATTCCTATTCATGAAAATCACAAGTGAAATATATTGAGACACAGCTTAGCCTTTTGTTAATAACCCTGCCATCTCAGATTGTCAAAATATGCTTTACAGCCAAAGCTAGACAAGCATTTGTGTAAGTTTATCGATAGCCTAGCATAGCATTTTGTCCAGCTAGCAGCAGGTAACTTGGTCACGGAAATCAGAAAAGCAATCAAATTAAATCGTTTACCTTTGATCAGTTTTGGATGTTTTCACTCACGAGACTCCCAGTTAGATAGCCAATGTTCCTTTTTTCCAAAAATATTATTTTTGTAGGCGAAATAGCTCTGTTTGTTCTTCACGTTTGGCTGAGAAATCGCCCGGAAATTGCAGTCATGAAAACGCCGAAAAATATTCCAAATTAGCTCCATAATATCGACAGAAACATGCCAAACGTTGTCTAAAATCAATCCTCAAGGTGTTTTTCAAATATCTATTCAATAATATATCCACCGGGACAATTGATTTTTCAGTAGGACCGATTGGAATAATGGCTACCTCTGTATTTTACGCGAGAATCACTCTTAGAGCATCAGGTGACCACTTGCGCAGTGTAGCCACTTATGGGTATTCTTCAACATAAATGCGTAAAACTACGTCACAATGCTGTAGACACCTTGGGGATTACGGAGAAAAAGTAATCTGGTTGATAGCCCATTCACTGCTCAATAGGGACGCATTGGAACGCAGCGCTTTCAAAACATGAGGCACTTCCGGATTGGATTTTTCTCAGGCAATATCAGTTCTGTTATACACACATTCAATATTTTTACAGTTTTGGAAACTTTAGAGTGTTTTCTATCCTAATCTGTCAATTATATGCATATTCTAGCATCTTGTCCTGACAAAATATCCCGTTTACTACGGGAACGTTATTTTTACAAAAATTAAAATACTGCCCCCTAGTCACAAAAGGTTTTAATTTTAAGAAGATATTTGGCCTCTTTTAGTAACACTTTTTTGGTTACTACATTATTCCATATATGTTATTTCAATGTCTTCACTATTATTCTACAATGTAGAAAAAATAAAGAAAAACGCTTGAATGATGAGTAGGTGTGTCCAAACTTTTGACTGGTGCAGTATACAAAATAATATATGTGTTGAAATCTGTTTAGAGAAGCGGACTAATAGCTGTAAGAGCAATCCATTTTCTGAACAGGGTGTTGTGCCTAATAAACTGTTCGGTGAGTGTCTATTGTAGTAGTGAAGTAAACCTGCTCACCTTTTAAACTAGTAAAATACTTGACAAAACGGAGCTGTAAATGAGACAAAGAATCAGAAACCGAATCACTTAGTAAATGTATTGTTTTCTCATGCACTTTCAACTCTGTGAAAGAACATTCTGTGAAAGTTATTTTTCTAAGAACCAAAGGAGAACCTTTAGGGAACGTTACAGGAACGTTCTGTGCTAGCTGGGAATGACCTTTATATCAAATCAAATTTGGAGTCACGCAATGACATGTGTGGTCCTCCCACTACGACTCGGGAAAGCATTATTAGGCTGCAGTTTATTAGGCTACAGATGAAATAAATGATGATGAACTGCACAGGATGGTGAAAGTGCAAAGTGATGAGCTTGATGCTCCTTTGCAATAAATATTGAGGGTCTTATGCTGGTGACACGATGATTGATGCTTGGCTGCTGTTTGATAAATAAAAATAATCTCGCTATTTTGTCCATAGTAATCTCATCATGTAGGCTATATGCGTACTGTATTATGCGAGCTGTTGGCTAATGTGAACGTGCCAATACCAGAGTGGGCACACTCACTACATAAGTCCATTTTCTTGGTAACAAAGCCATCAGTAGAGTTGAAAATGCAATGGAAACCCATTTAACTTGGCCGGGGTAGGCCGTCATTGTAAATAAGAATTTGTTCTTAAGTTCTTAACTGACTTGCCTAGTTAAATAACATAAAAAATTCAAACCAAGCCAAAATAGTGCTCAGGCGTAAACACAATGACCCTGTTGGTGGTGATAAAGGGGTGCTCTGTGGCATGTGGGACTTTTGAGTCACACCCTTAGCTTTATTCAAGTCCATAATAAGAATCCTTTTGGCAGCAGTCTCTCATGACAGACACACAGTGCAGCTGGCCAGCACACACACAAAATGTAGTTCTGGGCTCTAAGCTTAGTTTGGCCGTGGTCCATTCTTCAATACTGGTGGGTACTGCAGGAGCTAGTGAGGCTCTGCTAGGCCCAACAGATTATCAGTTGGCAGAGAGAGTCAAAGTCAAATATCAAATGGTTGACTGTGTGCTGTCATTGGTGGTGGTGCTGCCTGTCCTCTCCTTCCTCATCGCTCTGAGAGGACACAGAGTAGCCACACCCCTACTCCTCCTCCAGCGACCTGTCTTCACAAACAGACAAACAGGACCGGTAGCAACACCAAGTCACACACTCGCAAATTGAACAATAAATTGCTTTATTGAAGCCTCTGTAGAACTCAAAGGGACACATTCATTTTCAAATCAATTCAAATATATTTAAAAGGCCTTGACACAAACTTGCCACAAACAACATCAATTTCAATCACCAGGTAGCCTACAGAATAGTAATAACAAAACACTCACCTGTCCTTAGAGATCCTGATAGAGCAGAGGAGGTATTAGTATGAAGGCTTGGGATGACTGACAGTCCATCCACCTCTGATGATCCCTCCCCTTTCTCCATGTGATTGGTCTCGCTACCCTGCCCCTGCCAATCACTAAGAGCCGTTTGAAAGCTCCTTGCCAGACAAGCGGTGATGTCCTTAGCTCTCTCAGCACTGGTGCACCAGAATATCTTGCACTGTAACTGCAGTTGCTGGCCTTGCTGCTTACAGATGTACAGGAACACATTGGGGTGCTTGGAGTCGGCCGCGCAGAACGCAATGTCTCTCAGATAGGTCTTAGCGAGCTGTCTCCCCGTGGCAATCTCCTTCACCTCTATGTAACGCCGCCGCAACACCAGAGCGTGCTCCTTGCACAGTTTCTCAGGGGCCCCCGGGGCCCACTGCTGGAGCAGCAGGCTTATGGCCCCCTGGGCCTGCTCCAGATCCAGGGAGTAGATTTTCTCAGTGCCCAGGTAGAGCACCTTGTAGAGGGGATCCCCGTGGGAGAGGGTAGCGGTGCGGTTGGGCCGGAGGTGGAACCGGCGGCAGAACACAGCGGGAGACTTCCTCAGAGTCTGGATGAGCTGGAAGGAGGGGTTACTCTGAGACATGGCTAGAGGTCAAAGGTCAGTACCAGGGTGCGTTCAGACTTCAGAACCTTTGGTTGTTGTTATTCTCCCAGAAGCCTCTCTTATTAAACCCGGTAGAAAGTTATTCACTCATTGCACCTGGGGGTAAAGAATTTAAGTTAGAAAAAATATGAATTGCTTGAGGGAAAAAGTTGTAGTTACGAGTAGCTTAAAGGGTCGGATTCCCGGATACAGATCAAGGTAAATCCTGGACCAAAAAGCAATTTCAATGGAGAGCGTTTTTAGGCTTTTACTGAACATAATCTGTGTCCAGGAATCTGGCCCAAAATGTTATTTTATTGTTTTAGCGGAATGAAGATACGATATCTTCAGTACATCATGTACTTCCTCCCTTTCTTTTCTTAACTTACATTAATGATGGCTTTCAATGTAAGTTCCTCAGTTCAAACTGACAACTATGGTGCTACACCTCCACACTTTGGGAGGCTTTGGCTGGATGTTGTACATTTGATTATCTCAAACAAACATGAATGTACAGTATATTCATACAGTTGCACTATTTCAGCCATCTTTTAGGTCTATGTATTTACATCAGCAAAACTATGTGGAAATAATTAAAGAATACGATCAATCTTGGAAGTACTGCAATACAATTATCAACTTCTAGGGTTTTAAAAAGAAAACAATAACACTGCAAGAGGCTCAATATTGGACAAGTAAAAATTGCATTTTTAAATATATTGTCTTTATAACTGTGGACCTATATATGGCTATTTGCCTTAACTTCATGCATTTGGTATAATTTATTATCATTTTTCCAAAACAGTAGAGTAGTGGCTATACAGTCCCATTTCACTAGCTCATTCTCTGCTCCTATGAGGTTTCTCTGCATGGTTCAAATTCGAAACCAGCCCCCATGCTGCCGCCGCCACAAAATCCTTATCTGGACTTTCTGGTGGTGTCCAGCAAGAGTGTTTAAGTGTGATTGTAGAAGCGCAAAATGAGCCAAACAAGATCAATATGCCATATGTATAATGGCTAAAGCCATATTGAAGTAAGAGGTACAAATGTTAAACAAACGACTCAAAATGTTTCACAAATTTATACAGATCTATTGGTTTATTTCAGCATTTCCCTTACTTTGTGTCGCACTCCTGTCACTTACCTTACAATGTGTTTTTTTTTAAGTAGCCTACTTTCGTTGTATTCGAAAGAATGTCATAAAGTCCATTAACTTTGCAATAATTCTTCACAGTAAAATATATATTCTTGTCTGCATGTTTTTGTTGAGAAAGGGCTGCATCTGTGTGACCGTGAAGCTCTCCTACAGCGGTAGATAAGTTATGTGAAGGGGCCACTTGATCGTGTGAGAGAGAAGGGGAGAAGGGGGCGGGAGGTAAGACAACCTCTATGTAGTGCAAAAAAATTCTGAAGTATTTACTTTTATATGGGAAATAATACACACTGACCCTTGCTGGTATCAGTTTTATAATTGACCTATAGTATCTGTATGCATGTAATTACTGTTTTCCCCAAATCAGCAAAGGCTATAATAATGTTTATAATGAGTTTCTAAAATAGGTTCCCACTAAATGCACTACAGTCATTCAGAAAGTATTCAGACAACTTGACTTTTTGTCACGGCTGGCTGAAGGACTGGACCAAAGTGCAGCATGGTAAGCGTACATTTTCTCTTTATTAAAAAATGACGCCAACAAAACGAAGAACAAAATCCAAACCGTGATGCTTTGGGCTATGTGCCCTGAACAAAGACGAAGTTCATTTCCCACAAAACAGGAGGGGGAAAAGGGTACCTAAGTATGGTTCTCAATCAGAGACAACGATAGACAGCTGCCTCTGATTGAGAACCACACCTGGCCAAAGACATAGACTGAGCTCCAGAGTTCCTCTGTGGAGATGGCAGAACCTTCCAGAAGGAGAACTATCTCTGCCGCACTCCACCAATCAGGCTTTTATATTAGAGTGGCCAGACCGAAGCCACTCCTCAGTAAAAGGCACATAACAGCCAGCTTTGAGTAAAAAAATAAAAAATTATATGCTAGTGGTTGTATTCATTTGGGATTTACCGCATCCCACAACTGTCCCAGACCATGTTTGGAATATTTATTTCTCGCACAGAATAGAATAGATTGATTGACCTTTGCACTATGGGGGATAATAGATTGACATAGGCTAATGCTTTTGCTGTTCATTAGGCCTACACATATTGTTGGCTGACGAAAAGTAAATGTGGACAGTTCTTCCAATATCTTCAATAGGCACCTCGGAATTGGATAAGGGTGGGCGCAGTTGCGTCCCCGATGTGTCTGTCTTCACTTGTAGCCTGTAAGAAAGACCCGATCACGTGATGGAGAACACAGTGCTCAGGGAGAAACACCTGCATTGCTTGCTGTTTGGGGTTTTAGGCTGCGTTTCTGTACAGCACTTTGCGATATCAGCTGATGTAAGAAGGGCTATATAAATACATTTGATTTGATTTGACAGCGGCCACTGGCCGCAAAAGGCATGGATTTGTTTAGGGTGCATTACGGCGACACAAAGGGGATGCTGCTGTGAAATTCTAGGTATTATCAAGTGCTTGTCAAATTGTGAATGAGTGACTAATGTAGTGTGTACAGCCTGCGCAAAAAAACAAAGTAGAGCTCATGCCTTTCAAGCAACTTTTTTTTAAATAATCATTAGTCGCATCATGCAGCCTTGCAATGTATTAAAAATCTAACATATAGCCCAGCGTTTGTAGAACAACTAAAGTTGCATTAATCATTTTAAATTAAGCATAAAGGAATATCTATTTCTTTGTTAACCGCTCAACACGCACGCCCTCAAATTGTTTGGAGAAAATGTCCTTTTATATTTTATTCAGCTTTGTTCAATTGTATTCTTCATACTATAAAATAATGCCACAGAATGCCAGGAGATGCTAAATGTGTTTATGTTAATTAACGGTCAATGAGACCGACAGTTATTACCGGCTGATGAAATGTCATGAATGCCACAGCTCTAGACACTACCGTTTTGCTGTAGAATTTGTGATTTTTTTATACATTAGTTTATACTGGATTATGTGTCATTTTGTTAGTGATGTTCCAACATTCCCTCCTTCTGCCAATATCAGTAATTTTGAAGTCTTGGAAGACTTAAAAAACATTCCTTTTTATTCTATGAGTTTTATTTGAGAACGTTCACCGCTACCTTCATACAACCAAAAGAGAACATTCAAAGAACATTAATTAAATGTTTGGATGGAAACCTGGTTTGCCATTCAAACTGTTTTATTGTAGCAATATTATGATACATTTCACATGTGGCCTTGAGAGGGATATATTGAGTTGAATACACATTCATTCACACACTTTCATTACATATAAAATGTTTGATTTGGAGTTACAGTGGCTTGCATTAGTATTCACCCCCCTTGGCATTTTTTCCTATTTTGTTGCCTTACAACCCAGAATTAAAATAGATTTTTGGAAGGTTTGTATCATTAGATTTACAAAACATGCCTACCACTTTGACGATGCAAAATATTTGTTTATTGTGAAACTGTAACTTGAGCGTGCATAACAATTCACCTTCCCCAAAGTCAATACTTTGTAGTCACCTTTTGCAGCAATTACAGCTGCACGTCTCTTGGGGTATGTCTCTATAAGCTTGACACATCTAGCCACTGGGATTGTTGCCCATTATTCAAGGCAAAACTGCTCCAACTCCTTCATGTTGGATGAGTTCTGCAGGTTTACAGCAATTGGATACCACAGATTCTCAATTGGATTGAGGTCTGGGCTTTGACTAGGCCATTCCAATAAATTTAAATGTTTACCCTTAAACCACTCGAGTGTTGCTTTAGCAGTATGCTTCGGGTCATTGTCCTGCTGGAAGGTGAACCTCCGTCCCAGTCTCAAATCTCTGGAAGACTGAAACAGGTTTCCCTCAGGAATTTCCCTGTATTTAGAGCCATCCATCATTCCCTCAGTTCTGACCAGTTTCCCAGTCCCTGCCGATGAAAAACATCCCCACAGCATGATGCTGCCACCACCCTGCTTCACTGTGGGGATGGCGTTTTTGGGGTGATGAGAGGTGTTGGATTTGCACCAGAAAAAGCTATTTCCTTGATTACCAAAAAAACTCAATTTTAGTCTCATCAGAGTACCTTCTTCCATGTGTTTGGGGAGTCTCCCACATGCCCTTTGGCAAACACAAAACATGTTTGCTTATTTATTTATTTAAGCAATTACTTTTTTTCTGGCCACTCTTCCATGAAGCCCAGCTTTGTGTAGTGTACAGCTTAAAGTGGTCCTTTGGACAGATACTCTAATCTCCGCTGTGGAGCTTTGCAGCTCCTTCGGGGTTATCTTGGGTTTCTTTGTTGCCTCTCTGTGTCACATCTGCTCCAGCTATGCCCTCTGGTGTTCATCCGGTGTTTTCTTGACCTGCAGTTACTCCCCCTGTACACTCTCTCTCTCCCTCTCTGTGTGGTTATGTGGTTGGAGACAGGTGTGCTGGAGTCAGAGCAGATCCCTACCAGCTGAAACTCGTTCCATAATCAAGACCTCTACAAATACTCAGTCCTGCCGCTTCCACTCTGCCAGATCGTAATCTCTGCTCAGTCAGTTCATGATTCTAGCCATTTATGACTATTCAAGATCCTGTTACTCTGCTGTGCCTGTTTCCCTGCCTGACACCGTTTATCCTCTCATTGCAGTTACCGCTCTGTCTCTGGCTCCACATCTCACCACCCAACTACCTTGCTCTGGATTATACTTACCACCACTACCTTGGATTCCCCCTCAGGACCTGTTACCCTGTTCAACTCAGCTAACTCCAACCTCAGTCTCCACATCTGTTTTTTCTGCAAATCATCCGAGCTTCCCCGGATCTGCACTCCATATCTCCCTGTGTAACAATAAATATTTTGCAGACTCCACTACTCTTCACCAAATTCTTGTTGGTCAAGGTGCCATTCTTGAGCAACATGACCAAGCCCTAAAAGCCCTGCTGGAGAAAATCAACTAGTTTTCATGGAGCCTGTCTGACCTACAGGTCCGAACCTCCCCCAGAGTTCACAACCAGTCTCAAGTCCCTCTTCTCCGTCCTGGGAGCCTTTTGTTTACCGACTCCTGAGCGCTATGATGGTAATCTTGGCACTTGCAGAGCCTTTCTTGTGCAATGTTCACTAGTATTTGAGCAACAGCCCTACTCTTTTGCAAGTGAACGAGCCAAGATTTATTTTTTGATTGGCTGCCTTCGTGGAGCAGCGATTTTCTGGGCCACTGCAGTGTGGGAGAGACACCTATCTGCTTCTCCTACGGTGGATTCACAGATGAGGAAGGTCTTCGACCACCCAGACTGTGGAAAGGATGCCGCTAAACAACTTCGGTCCCTTCGTCAAGGCTCCCAGAGTGTGGCTGAAATGGCATGTGAGTTCCGCACCCTCGCCGCAGAGAGCGGCTGGAATGACGAGGCCCTTCACGGAACATTCCGGAACGCACTCACTGACACCCTCAAAGACGAGTTGGTGTCCAGAGAGGAGCCTGATGGACTTGACAAACTAATTTCTCTCACTATTCGCATTGACAACAGTCTCCGTGAGTGTTGGAGGAAGAGGGGAGGTAGGGTTGCATGTCCCATAACATCTGCTTGAGTGCCTTGCTCTCCTTCTCCGACTGCATCACATCTCCAGGCAGGTTCTAATCCTGAATCCATGCAGCTCGGCCGGACCCGTCTATCTCCAGAGGAGAGGCAGCGGCGTATCAGTACTAGGAGCTGTCTATATTGTGGCCAGGTTGGTCACTTGGTCTCCACTTGTTCCCTGTGTCCAGCAAAAGAAGGGGCTCGGCAGTAGTGGGGATATACTGTTGAGCCAAATCACCTGCCCATCATCTCCCAGACCTGGTTCTGGGTCATCCATGGTTATTAAAGCTATACAATCCACAGATTGACTGGACCACCGGAAGGGTAACTACTTGGAGTACATTTTGAAATTATAATTGTCTACATTCTGCCCTTCCTCCTGCCCTGTCTCCATTCTAGAACCCCCAGACCTGTCTTCTGTTCCTCCAGAATATCAGAGTCTAGCTCCTGTATTCAGTAAGCACCACATCCCATCGCTGCCGCCTCATCGGCCGTATGACTGTGCTATTGAGCTTCAGCCTGGAGCTTCTCTCCCTAGTAGCAGGTTGTATAACCTCTCTCGCCCCGAGAAAGATGCCATGGAAGAATACATCCAGGACTCCCTGGCTGCAGGACATGTCAGGCCTTCTTCCTCTCAGGTAGGGGCTGGTGTTTTCTTTGTAAAGAAAAAGGATGGGTCACTGAGGCCGTGCATAGACTTCCGTGGGCTGAATAATATCACTGTGAAGAACAAGTATCCCTTGCCACTCATCAGTTCTGCTTTTGCCCCCCTCCATGGTGCCACAGTGTTTACTAAACTCGACCTACGGAATGCCTACCACCTTGTCCGCATCAGAGAGGGAGTGGAAAACTACATTCAACACACCACTTGGACACTGAGTATTTGGTCATGCCTTTTGGGCTCACTAACGCTCCTGCTGTTTTCCAGAGCCTGGTTAATGACGTTCTGAGGGATGTGATTGGACGCTTCATTTTTTGTGTATGTAGAAGAAAAACCTGTCCTACATCCAGATTGCCAAACGTCTAAACTCCCGGTAAGCCAGGTGGGCATTGCTCTTTGCGAGATTCAACTATACACCCTCTTCTGCCAGTTCACCGCCGACAACACAAGTTCCGAGCCAGAGACCATTGTGCCATCCATCTGCATCGTTGCCACCTTCTCCTGGGAGATTGAGGCTCAGCAGAACCAACCTGACCTAGGTAATGGTCCTAGAAAGGCTCTGTTTGTTACAGATTCAGTTCGCTCTGAAGTTCTTCAGTGGGCCCATTCTACTCACATCACCTGTCACCCTGATATGAACCGGACTCTCACCTTCCTGCGTCAGCGATTTTGGTGGCCCACTATGGAGAGAGATGTCCGGGAGTTCGTCTCAGCCTGCTCAGTCTGTGTACGGAACAAAACCTCCACTAAACCCACTTCCGGTCTGCTTCACCCTCTTCCCATACCCAGTCGCCCCTGGTCACACGTAGCTCTGGACTTCGTCACTGGCCATCCCCCGTCTAACGGTAACTCAGTCATACTCACCATTATCGACAGATTCTCCAAAGCGGCTCACTTCATTCCCCTCTCCAAGCATCCGTCCTCCAGGGAGACTGCGGACCTGCTGGTATCACATGTGTTTTGGCTGCATGACATTCCCACTGACAATGTTTCTGACAGGGGACCCCAGTTTACATCCCAGGTATGGAGATACTTCTGTTCAGCTCTTGGTATCAATGTCAGTCTTTCTTCTGGATATCACCCCCAGGCCAACAGCCAGACCGAACGGGCCAACCAGGAGATGGAGACTGCCCTATGCTGCATGACTTCGTCTAACCGTTCCTCCTGGAGTGCTCAGCTACCCTGGCTGGAATATGCCCACAAAACCCTCACCAATGCCTCGTCAGAGCACACTCGAAGTTTGATATACCTGTGTTAACAACCCCCCTTTTGTTCCCCATCCAAGAGGTCGAGGTGGCGGTTCTCTCAGTCCATGAGCACATGCGCCGTTGTCATCACACCTGGAGGAGGGCCCGGGCTTCCGTGCCTCCGCCAAGACCCAGTCTCAAGCCAACCGTTGCCGTGCCTCAGCTCTAGTCTACACTGCAGGCCAAAAGGTATGGCTCTCGTCGAAGGACTTGCCTTTGAAGGTGGCTTCCAGGAAACTTTCCCCCCGATTCATTGGTTCCTTTGAGATGTATCATGTCATTAACCCCTCTGCAGTGCACCTGAAACTCCCAGTCTCTCTCAAGATCCACCAAACCTTACATTTATCCCTGATTAACCTCTCTTGGGTAGGGGGCAGTATTTTCACGTCCAGATGAAAAGCATGCCCAAAGTAAACTGCCTGTTACTCAGGCCCAGAAGCTAGGATATGCATATAATTGGTAGATTTGGATAGAAAAGTTTCTAAAACTGTTACATTTATTTCTGTGAGTATAACAGAACTGATATGGCAGGCAAAACCCTAAGGACAAACCATCCCCCAAAAAAACATTCAGTCTACCACTGTTTTCAATGGCTGTCACTTTTATTATAAGGCAAAATCCTCCCAGATTGCAGTTCCTAGGGTTTCCACTAGATGTCAACAGTCTTTAGAAAGAGTTTCAGGCTGGTTTTTGGAAAAATGAGCCAGAAATTGTAGTTTTTCTAGGTGGCTCCCATTTTGGCTGTAGTGTTTCCAAGCGTGTGGAAGAGAGCGCGTTCTTTGGTATTTTTCTCCGGTAAAGACCATAACGATTCTCCGTCTTAAATTGTATAGTTTATTTACGTATTAGGGTACCTGAGGTTTGATTATAAACGTTGTTTGACCTGTTTGGAAAAGTTCATTAGTAACGTTTGGGATTCATTTTGTATGCATTTTGATGGAGGGAAACTGGGTGGATTATTGACTGAAGCATGCCAGCTAAACTGAGTTTTTATGGATATAAAGGACATTATCGAACAAAATGACCATTTGTGATGTATCTTGGACCTTTTGGAGTGCCAACAGAAGAAGATCATCAAAGGAAAGGCATTTATTATATCGCTATTTCTGACTTTTGTGGCGCACCTGCCTGGTTGAAATATGTTTTCATGCTTTTGTATGTGGGGCGCTGTCCTCAGATAATCGCATGGTGTGCTTTCGCCCTAAAGCCTTTTTGAAATCTGACACAGCGGCTGGATTAACAAGAAGTTAAGCTTTATTTTGATGTATTACACTTGTGATTTTATGAAAGGTAAATATTTATCATTCTGTCTGTAGTCTGAATTTCGTGCTCTGCAATTTCACAGGATGTTGGCCAGGTAGGACGCTACCGTAAGAAGTTAAATCTGTCAGGTCCAGTCCCCTGTCTCCTCCTGCAGCAGCTCCTCCACCCCCTTGGATCATCGATGACCATCCTGCCTATAATGTTCGGCGGCTTCTGGACATGCGCCGTTGGGGTCGCGGCTGGACTGGGAACCCAGCCCAGCAGCGCTTGATGGCGCCCTTACAGGGGGGGTGCCACACCCCCCCTGGCCCGTGCTGGGTGCCACACCCTCTACTGCTCATCCTGTGGCTCCTTGACCTGCCACCACTCCCCCAGTGTGTGTGTGTGTGTAGATCCCCACTAGCTGCAACCTGTTCCATAATCAATACCAACAAATACTCAGCCCGGCCCAGCCCTGTCTCCAGTCCAACGTCTCGTCAGTCCTGCTACTCTGTCCTGGATCCCCCACTCTACTGCTCCCTTGGATTCCCCTCTGGACCTGCTTACCCTGTCCCAACACGTCTCGCTCGTGCCTCAGCACCTGTTTTCCTGCAACCCGCCTGAGCTTCCATTGGCCTGCACTACATCTTTCCCCTGTGTTTCAATAAATACCTTGGTTACCTCATCCGAGTCTCCTCGTCTGCGTCTGCTCTTGGGTTCACCTGTTCCGCTCCGTGTAACACCGTGTAACACCGTAAGGCAATCAAACAGGCAAAACGTCAGTATAGAGAAAAAGTGGAGTCGCAATTCAACGGCTCAGACACGATACGTATGTGGCAGGGTCTACAGACAATCACGGACTGCAAAAGGAAAACCAGCCACATCACGGACATCGACGTCTTGCTTCCGGACAAGCTCAACACCTTCTTCGCCCGCTTTGAGGATAACACAGTGCCACCGACGAGGCCCGCTACCAAGGACTGTGGGCTCTCTGACGTCAGCTACAAAGAAGAAGACATATAAGTGTGATTTTAAGCAGCCCAGACGGCATCCCTAGCCGCGTCTTCAGAGCATCTGCAGACCAGCTGGCTGGTGTGTTTATGGACATATTCAATCTCTCCCTATCCCAGTCTCCTGTCACAACATGCTTCAAGATGGTCACCATTGTTCCTGTACCCAAGAAAGCAAAGGTAGCACTCACTTCTGTCATCATGAAGTGTTTTGAGAGACTAGTCAACGATCATATCACCTCTACCTTAACTGACACCATAGACCCATTTCAATTGGCTTACCGCCACAATAGATCCACAGACGATGCCATCACACTGCACACTGCCCTATCCCATCTGGACAAGAGGAATACTTATGTAAGAATGCTGTTCATTGAATATAGCTCAGCATTCAACACCATAGTACCCTCCAAGCTCATCATTAAGCTTGAGGCCCTGGGTCTTCACCCCGTCCTGTGCAACTGGGTCCTGGACTTCCTGACGGGCCGCCCCTAGGTGGTGAAGGTAGGAAACAACACCTCCACTTCGCTGATCCTCAACACTGGGGCCCCACAAGGGTGAATGCTCAGCCCCCTCCTGTACTCCTTGCTCACCCATGACTGGTTGGCCATGCACGCCTCCAACTCAATCATCAAGTTTGCAGACGACACAACAGTAGTAGGCCTGATTACCAACAATGACGAGACAGCCTACAGGGTGAGGGCTCTGGGAGTGTGGTGCCAGGGAAATAACATCTCACTCAACATCAACAAAGCAGATGATTGTGGACTTCAGGAAACCGCAGAGGGAGCATCCCCCTATACACATCAACGAGACCACAGTGGAGAAGGTGGAAAGCTTCAAGTTCCTCGACATACACCGCCTGGTATGGCAACTGCACCGCCCACATAAGCAGGGTTCTCCAACGCATCACTGGGGGCAAACTACCTGCCCTCCAGGACATCTATAGCACCCGATGTCACAGGAAGGCTAAAAGATGATTTAAGGACAACAACCATCCGAGCCACTACCTGTTCATCCCGCTATCATCCAGAAGGCAAGGTCAGTACAGGTGCATCAAAGCTGGGACAGAGACTGAAAAGCAGTTTCATCTGACTGTTAAATAGCCATCACAACCTCTCACATTAGAGGCTGCTGCCTATATACATAGACTTGAAATCACTGGCCACTTTAACCTGTTGCTCCTACCCTCTACTTTTTTGAACATTTTGTTAAAAATCGCGCAACATTTCAGCGCCCTGCTACTCATGCCAGGAATATAGTACGTTCATATGGTTAGAATGTGTGGATAGGAAACCCTCGGACGTTTTTAAAACTGGTTAAATCACGACTGTGGCTATAACATAACGTGCGTTACATCGGAAAGCGCAGGAAAACCTGATCACAGAAAATGGAAATAAATATCCTTGCGCCACTTCCAGCAATTGTTAACAGTGAGCCGAATTATATAAGACCGAGCATTCAACTCCCACAGCATCCCCATGTTGTCTATAGTCTTGTGAATTGAATCATCTTTGATTCTTGGTTGAACCGAAACAGGGGCACCACTTACCTCCGGTCTCCGCCCAGATCATTCCGGAAGAGCTCTCTCGTGAAATTTTTTCCAAGACGACAGCTAATGATTTTTACATCGCCTAAGGATGGTTTTTATCGCTTATTAACGTTTACTAATACCTAAAGTAGCATTACAAACGTATTTCGAAGTGTTTTGTGAAAGTTTATCGTCTACTTTTTGAATTTTAAAAAATGACGTTACGTTGTGAAATCGCTGTTTTTTTTGTTTATCACAGTCTACATATAACGATATCTTGGCTTTATATGGCCCGATTTAATCGAAATAAAGACCCAATAGTGTTTATGGGACATCTAGGAGTGCCAACAAAGAAGATGGTGAAAGGTAATGACTGTTTTCTATTTTATTGTGCGGTTTGTGTAACGCCGAAATGCTAATTATTTTGTTTACGTCCCCTGCTGTGCTTTTCTGTTGTAGTGTATTGGTGCATGCTATCAGATAATAGCTTCTCATGCTGTCGCCGAAAAGCATTTTAAAAATCTGACTTGTTGCCTGGATTCACAACGAGTGTAGCTTTAATTTGATACCCTGCATGTGTATTTTAATGAACTTTTGAGTTTTAACTAATACTATTAGCATTTAGCGTAGCGCATTTGCATTTCCAGAGCTCTAGTTGGGACGCAAGCGTCCCAAGTAGAAGCAAGAGGTTAATAATGTTTACATATTTTGCTCTACTCATCTCATATGTATATACTGTATTCTATCTTAGTCTATGCCGCTCTGACACTGCTAGACCCAAATATTTATATATTCTTAATTACATTACTTTACTTAGATTTGTGTGTATTGTTGTGAAATGGTTAGATATTATAGTTGGAGCTAGAAACACAAGCATTTCGCTACATCTGCTAAACACGTGCGGGTGACCAATAAAATGTGATTTGAAGAGTGTGCAAAGCTGTCAAGGCAAAGGGTGGTTACTTTGAAGAATCTCAAATCTAAAATATATTTTTATTTGTTTAACACTTTTTTGGTTACTACATGATTCCATATGTGTTATTTCATAGTTTTGATATCTTCCCTATTATTCTACAATGTAGAAAATAGTAAAAAACCCTTGAATGAGTAGGTGTGTCCAATCTTTTGACTGGTACTATACATCTAATATTCTAACGTAAGCTGTGTATGACCTGCAATTACTAGAGCGGTTGAATATGTTTATTTGCTAAAAGTGTGATTTTATATTGTTGAACAAATGACATGCATGATATATTAAATCTACTACTCAGTCAACAAATGTTTCTGTTAATCAACACACAAAATCATTACGTTACACAGGAAAACAACTTGCGTCGCAAACATTTCTTTCAAATAGACTATTTTTCCTCAGAATGAAAAGGCAGAGGCACATCCAGACACATCTTATTTTAGCACACTGAGAAAGACAACTGTCACTTTATTCTCAGTACATTACGCCCACGGGGTGAAATTCTCCTCTCGACAGTCATATTCATGTGGAGGCGCCATTACATTATGGATTACATTTATTTATGCTGGAATATACAGAGTAAAGAATAGACCAGAAAGAGATTACAGAAAGATTAGCGTTTAACAATGTACATTTGGTAATATGAAGCAGATTATTTGACACACATACAGACAGGTTGTGAGTACAAAAGGTTAGAAGGCATGGTAGTATGGATAATAATTTTTCACAATGCTAGTGCAGTGTGTGTTGAACCCTCCTTGAGCACCAGGACCTGAATAGGACCACTCCCCACCCAACAGAGGTGTATTCAATGACATTTAATGTTCAAAACAGTGCATATAGAAATTCAAGGAATTAAACAAATGCTTCCGTGTCAAACATGACACACAATCCAACTGTCTGTTCTACAAAATATATCTGAATGTTCCGAAACACAACTCCCTCCTGAACAGAGCCCTGATCCCCATGCCCTCCCCACCCAATAGACCTGGGTTCAAATAGGAATGTTTTCTTGAAATACTTTTCAGTGTTTGATTTAGCAGACTGGAGTGCCAGATGGGTAGGGGTTGTACTTCTGGGACCATTCCATTGGTTCCAATGTGTCAGGCAAGCTCAATTAAGCACAACTAAAGCATTTGCAAGAAAACAAATATTTGAACCCAGATATGCACCCTTCGCCTCCCCCTCAGACGTCGGCATTGTTCGAGCCGAGCCCCCTTCCACCACACAGACACATGCAGACAAGCACACAGCAGCCCCCAACCATGAGCATGCCCAGAAAGATATATACCAGGGTGGTGGTCCAGAAGGCAAACAGATACAGGGTTTTGTTGCAGTGGAGAGCGTCTTCTTCATTATAGTTTGCAGGGAATATAGAGTAGATCCACACGTTGCCTGGAGATAGAGATAGAAGGGTGGGTGAAGAAATAGAAGGGAAGGCTGATAACCCTTTTGAATACATTATGGGCTGGTTTTGTGGGTTCCTGGGCACAAGTCCTTGACTAGAAAAACATGCTTAAAAAGAGAGTCTTCATTGAGAGTGCTTCTTAGTCCAGGGAGGAGACTGGCCCTATATGTTCAGATTTTGTCAAACAACAACATACTCTGATCTCTGCTAGTTTAATCCTCCAAAATCTTTATGTAGCTGTCACAGGTGTACCAAATGCCCTTAATTACTCTGCATGCTTCTACCGATGTGCTATTGCTTGAATCATTGAGTAATGCGATTAACTCCCTATTTGTCCCTGCCCCTTTATAACATTTGCGTTAAGGATCTGATTAAAGTTCATGTGCTTTCCTTGCACTGAAACCTGTTTTTGTTTGATTTAATTATGTTACTTGTTATATCCTCCCTCCATTTTGTTTGCTAAGCAAAAGATAACTTTGTTAATGGAAGCCGAAATTGGAAGAGAAATAAATTAACTTGTGAACCGATACCGGCTTCTGATTTTCCTGTCTTGTATTTCCACTCAAATCCATTCTCAAAGAACCTGTGTTGCCTGTGATAGAACTGTTATTCACAGTTGGTGGTCTATGGTCTTGGGCCCGATTCCGACCTGAATTAAGCATGCAAAAATGGAATGGAATTCTGTTTTTTAATACAATTCTCTCTGTTTTCTGACCTGGTGCTTAAGCATAAGAATAGCGTACTATTCAGACACTATTCATTTGGGGTTGAGGTTGAATAAATGAAGGTGTGGAGGTGTCTACAGCTACACAATATTCTGACCTTGACCTAATTCCCGCCACAATTTTATTTATTTAACTTTTAACTAGGGAAGTCAGTTAAGAACAAATTCTTATTTACAATGATGGCCTAGGAACAGTGGGTTAACTGCCTTGTTCAGGGGCGGAATTACAGATTTTTACCTTGTCAGCTCGGGGATTCGATCCAGCAACCTTTCGGTTACTGGGCCAATGCTCTAGCCACTAGGCTACCTGCCACCCCAAAAGCTTTAAGCTTAAGGAAACCATGGAAAAAGCATCTAATGTATTTTTCCAGATATAAATAACACCATTCTCCATCCACTGTATTGATAAGAGCTAGGTAAATTAGTAATCCACTTGGAAGGGAATTGTATACAAGACACCTTTTAAAGATATATTTTACATTATAATCGCTGGAGACAAATGTGAAACCAGACATATGGAGCAAACAGAAGCTTATCATTTTGAAGAATTTTAATTGTATGGTTCTCTTCAGTTGGTATAGCCTACATTACCATTCCATTTAATTACATTGTTTCGTTTACCTTCATTTGATTCCTCTGTAAACGCCTCCACGGCCTTCACGAGGATCATTAGTAACAGTTGATAATACACATGACCAAAAGTATGTGGACACCTTCTCGTTAAACATCTCATTCCAAAATCATGGGCATTAATATGGATTTGGTCCCCCTTTGCTGCTATAGCAGCCTCCACTCTTTTGGGAAGACTTGATGTTGGAACATTGCTGCGGGGACTTGCTTCCATTCATTTGGTTACTACATGATTCCATATGTGTTGTTTTATAGTTTTGATGTTTTCACTATTATTCTACAACGTAGATAATAGTAAAAAAAAGAAAAACCTTTGAATGAGTAGGTGTTCTAAAACTTTGGACCGGTAGTGTATGTCCGAGTGAATGGACTGCTTATCCTTCAACATCACGCTGTGTGTGACTGCTGTCTTTCCATCGGCCCTATGCAGTTGTGTAGTGGTGCATACTAAAGGTTTGCACACAAAAAAAATCCCAAACGGCCTGCCCAGCGAAGGAAAGGCCCCATGGGTGAAAATTATATGTTTTACCATGGTTTTTATTAGTTTTCCACACTTTCTTAATAGAAAAACAAACATGTGATCTTCTAAGTCCACAACAATGCTTAAAACACTTAGGATTTAGGAGGTCTGAGAAAAATATAAATTAATATATATATTCTTTTTTGGGGGGGTATTGTGGAGTATTTTTGTAATATTAATAATGTATTATTTTTCTGTTTTTGCTCAATCTGATTGGGTGGGTCTGGCTCCCTAGTGGGTAGGCTTGTGTCCACCCAGGCCTACCCATGCCTACACCCCGAATGCAAACAGGGCATAATGACTGAATTGTTGCTTTGTGCTTTACAAACAAATGCACTCTCCTACATAAGTGCGCCTGGTATTACCATTGCTGTCCTTTTCAGCATCACAAACCTGTAACACACTGAAGCCCTAGTTCCAATAGGTTCACCAGTTTGCAAACATGTCTATAATAGATATAAAGACTGCAGGTATTAATGTTTTAAGAAAGGAGTGTGTATATTTGGCCTGGCAAAGCGGTTTTATGAGCTTACAGAATGGAAGCAAATAATTATGAGTTTTTTACTCCGCTGCTCTAATTATGAGTCCTCACTGTCCGAGACAGTCAACACTGAGTACAAATGTATCCGACACCGAGACCACATTGACACCGGTATCAAGTACTACAACACTGCCAAAAGGAAAGGTGTGCATAGGAAAGGCATACATTCCTAAATCGGGATCGGGCTCTTAAAGCATATCAACAATGGGCAATTCCACAAAATATTCTAACAAGCCTTTCATGACACAAGCACACAGTACCGTAACCAAGTTACAGCCAAGCAATCAAAATAAAACAGCTACTCTAGTAGTGTATATGTTCAGCCCTCTGACTGTTTGAGGTTGTGGACAGGTGTCTTTTATACTGATAACAAGTTCAAACAGGTGCCATTAACACAGGTAACGAGTGGAGGACAGAGGAACCTCTTAAAGATCTGGTCTGTGAGAGCCAGAAATCTTGCTTGTTTGTAGGTGACCAAATACTTATTTTCCACCATAATTTGCAAATAAATTCATTAAAAATCCTACAATGTGATTTTCTGGATTTTCTTTTCTAATTTTGTCTGGCATAGTTGAAGTGTACCTATGATGAAAATTACAGGCCTCTCTCATCTTTTTAAGTGGGAGAACTTGCACAATTGGTGGCTGACTAAATACTTTTTTACCCCACTGTAATTGTCCTCCTCATAATGCCATCTACTTTGTGAAGTGCACCAGTGTCCCACTGTATGTGCTGCATGATGTGACTTTAGGCTACTGATGATTTGAGAAAGTAAAAGAAAAATCTTACACTCTGTTCCTAGCCTCAGTCTGCACAGGCTGTTATGTCATCAAGTGATCATATTTTTACCAATCACTATTCTCAATTTAATCTTGTCTTTACTAATATGTCAAATGAGTGTAGATTTAGAATGGCCCATTATCAAATGGGCAGGGACATGGACAGGGCCAGGGGGTAAAAATACATGTCATCCGTATGCACTTGAATAGTGAAGTCCACTTTCCCTCCAGTTGGTTTTCCACTCATGTGGGGTAGGCTACTCCAGTTATTTCAGTCCACACATCAACCACTGTTTGAGGAGCATGCAGTCTCTCTCTGCGCGACAGGCAATATTCAGCCCAAACTCTGTATGCCATGGGCTCTCTGACAATGTTCCTGCAGCTACCCAGTATTTCATTTAGGAAACCATACCAGCTCTACTGGCAGTACTGCTACTACCAGCAGTACTACACCTGCACCTGTCAACGACACAAGTTGTTCTGCTTCCACGAGCACATCCAATGCTAGCATCAGTAATTCTACATTTGTTGTTAGCCCAGCTAGCATGGACACTGACAGTTGTGAATCTGATGCAGCCGAAGAGCAACTGCCCCCTGACCCGGGAAAGCACCGAACAACAGACGTTGGACCATCGAAGAGGCGCCAATATGATGAGAACTACATTGATTTGGGCTTCACTTATATTGGGAGTAGTGCCTTTCCTCAGCCACAGTGAGTTATATGAAACCTTCATTCTTGCACAGACTTTGAGAAATAAGCTACGGGAGTATTTTGTGGAAGAACCAAGACGCTTTCGAGTAGTAAGAATTGTATAAAAGCAACAGATACCATTAATAAGAAGTGGCTAGAAGCGTCTTATATGGTCAGCTACCGAGTGCCTAGGACAGGCAAGCCCCATACTATTGTGGAGGACTTCATTCTTCCTGCTGCTGCGGATATGGCTGGTACAATGCAGGGGGAAAAGGCAAAAAAATATATACAGACAATGCCTTCATCAAACAACACTGTTTCATGATAAATGGCAGGAGATGTTTGGAAATAATTACTGCTTTGCATACAAGCCAGTGAATTCTATGCATTACTGCTGGATGAGTCAACAGACATGGCGGGCCTGGCACAGCTCCTGGTATATGTCGATTAACATTTATGGGGGGTCAATTAAGGAAGACATCCTCTTCTGGAAACCAGGACAACAGGAGAGGATATTTTTTAAGTACTGGACAGCTTTGTGACATCAAATGAACTTTGGTGGTCAAGATGTGTTGGTATCTGTACTGATGGCGCAAAAGCCATGACAGGGAGACATAGTGGAGTGGTAGCGCGCGTGCAAGCAGTTGCTCCCAACTCCACTTGGGTACACTGCAGCATCCACCGAGAGGCTCTTGCTGCCAAGGTAACGCCTGACAGCTTGAAAATCGTTAACACTATGAAAATGGTTAACTATGCAAGGCCCCTGAATTCTTATGTATTTTCTGCGCTATGCAATTATATGGGCAGCGAACATGTAACGCTTTTGCTGGTTATCAAGGGGCAAAGTATTGACGAGCCTAAAGTTTTCTTTACTGACCATAATTTTCACTTATCTGACCGCTTTCATGATGACGAGTTTCGCACACAACTGGCCTATCTGGGTGATGTTTTTTCTCGCCTAATAATCTGAATCTAGGATTATAGGGACTCTTCAGCTATATTCAATGTGCGGGACTAAATTGAGGCTATGATTAAGAAGTTGGAGCTCTTCTCTGTCTGCATTAACAAGGACAACACAGGTCTTTCCATCATTGTATGATTTTTTGTATCCTAATGAAATCAAGCTTACGGACAAATGTCAAATGTGATATAGTGAAGCACCTGAGTGAGTTGGGTGCGCAATTAAGCAGGTCATTTTCCAAAACGGATGACACAAACAACTGAATTCATTATCCCTTTCATGCCCTGCCTCCAGTCCATTTATCGATATCTGAACAAGAGTGCTTCATATTATTATTTGTGCCCTGGTCTTATAAGAGCTCTTTATCACTTCCCATGAGCCGGGTTGTGAGACAAACTCACACTCATTCTTATGTTTAATAAATGTATCGTATAGTATGTGTGTGGCAGGCTTACAATGATGGCAAAAAAAAGTAGAGTACGCTGAACCTGGTGCTATAGAGGGGGTACGCAGCTGGAGGTTGAATGTTTGAAGGGGTACGGGACTATAAAAACTTTGGGAACCACTGGGCTAGAACAATTATGTACCAAAGATATCATAAATTATGTTTTGAAATGCATGCGTAATATGCAGTAGGCTTTTTTGCATAACAGCACACTCATTATTTTAATTCCGTTTTTTTGTATAGCTTGGGCTCATATAAAGGCCTATGCGCATGCATAAGCTCTAATATACATATGGGTGTTTTGAATTAATCATCACCTGAGAAAGTGCTGTCCATTTTGTTGTGTTTGGCTTTGAAACAATATCCACAATATCCACGTTTTCCACTCAGTTTAAACCTGTTGATCTTCTCTCTTCAAATTCATTACACAGGACCTGATGGAGGGACAATAGAGCTCCGAGTACCAGGCCATTAGTGACCTGATGGAGGGACAATAGAGCCCTGAGTACCAGCCCATTAGGACCTGATGGAGGGACAATAGAGCCCTGAGTATCAGGCCTTTAGGACCTGATGATCGTTACCAAGTTTGGTAGTACCAACTCATGTCCAGAGTGCATAAGAGGAGATTACCGTGACTCAATGGTCACGTGGAATTTTACTGCAGTCAAGACTGCCGATGTGTCGGTAATATGGCAAGGGAGAGGGTCAGAGTCCAGGATTGGAGCCTCCCAGTTACCTCATTGATCCTCAGAGGCTTGTGACTTGGAATACTTGGTCCTTGTCACGTTCTGACCATAGTTCTGTTATTTTATTCTTTGTTTTAGTATGGTCAGGGTGTGAGTTGGTGTGGGCAGTCTGTTTGTTTTTCTATGTTGGTTTTTGTGTTCGGCCTAGTATGGTTCTCAATCAGAGGCAGGTGTCGTTAGTTGTCTCTGATTGAGAATCATACTTAGGTAGCCTGGGTTTTACTTTTAGTTTGTGGGTGTTTGTTTCCGTGTGTGTTGGGCCACACGGTACTGTTTCGGTTTTCGTTTTGTTCACATCATTTATTGTTTTGAATTTCAGTGTTCAGTTCGTTTCAATTAAAAATCCATCATGAATACTTACCACGCTGCGCTTTGGTCCGATCCTTACTCCTCCTCAGATGAAGAGGAGGAAAACCCTTACAGTCCTTCCTTGGAAAGTATTTATTTATTTTTGCACGTTCTGTTGTGTTACAGCCTTATTCTAAAATGGATTTTTTCAAATCAAATCAACACATAATACCCCATATTGACAAAGTGAAAACGGGTTTTTAGAAATTTTTGCAAAGTTATTCAAAATAAAAAACAAATACTTTATCTACATAAAGTACCAGTCAAAAGTTTGGACACACCTACTTTTACTATTTTCTACATTGTAGAATAATAGTGAAGACATAAAAACTATGCATTCCAGGTGACTACCTCATGAAATTCTGCAGCATTGAAGGTCCCAAGGACACAGTGGCCTCCATCATTCTTCTTTTTTTTACCCCCTTTTCTCCCCAATTTCGTGGTATCCAATTGTTTTGGTAGCTACTATCTTGTCTCATCGCAACAACTCCGTACTGGCTCGGGAGAGACGAAGGTTGAAAGGCATGCGGAAGCCAGGAAACACCTGGCAACCTTGGTTAGTGCGCACAGAGCCCGGACTTGAACACGATCGAACATCGTTGGAGAGACCTGAAAATAACTGTGCAGTGACGGTCCCCAGCCCAGACAGAACTTGAGAGGATCTGTCGAGAAGAATGGGAGAAACTCCCCAAATACAGGTGTGCCAAGCTTGTAGCTTTATACGCAAGAAATCTCAAGGCTGTAATCACTGCCAAACAAAGTCCTGAGTAAAGGGTCTGAATATTTACGTAAATGTGATATTTCAGATTTTCTTCATCTGTTTTTGCTTTGGAAAGGAAAAGGCTTATCTCAAATGGACAGATTTTTAATCCCATCTCAAACCACACCTCGAAACCAACTCCCGTTTGAATTCAGTCAGAGAGGAAGAGGCAAGCGAGAGGATTTACTCCACCTAAAAATCTGTCTGTGTGAGATGAGACCTTTTCTGTATGGAGATCTATGAGAGAGTCAGGCTTATTTGATCAGATAGAAGTTTAATAATGTTTAGGCTGTTACCAATGTTACCACATCGTGATATAAGTGGATGCACCAGGTATTCCGGCAACTATCTGCCCCCTCACTGCCCCCCTGCCTTCAATCATTGAGGACATGTATTTTCATTGTTAGAGTGGTCACGCGACTTTCTTGTCAATATAATAGATACTTTTTTACTCAGTCATGGCCGCTAGCATTTCTTAACTTATTGGTGACAGGGGGGCAGTATTGAGTAGCTTGGATGAATAAGGTGCCCAGAGTAAACTGTCTGCTACTCTGTCCCAGATGCTAATATATGCATATTATTAGTAGTATTGGATAGAAAACAATCTGAAGTTTCTAAAACTGTTTGAATGATGTCTGTGAGTATAACAGAACTCATATGGCAGGCGAAAACCTGAGACAAATCCAACCAGGAAGTGGGAAATATAATGCTTGTCGTTTTTTAACCCAGCCCCTATTGTAGATACAGTGGGATATTGGTTATGTTGCACTTCCTACGGCTTCCACTAGATGTCAACAGTCTTTAGAACGTTGTTTGAGGCTTCTACTGTGAAGTGGGACCGAATGAGAAAGGAATGAGTCAGAGGTCTGCCAGCAGTCACATGCATTTTACATGAGAGGTATCTCCCGTTCCTTTGCTTTTCTGAAGACAAAGGAATTCTCCGGTTGGAAAATTACTGAAGATGTATGTTAAAAACATCCTAAAGATTGATTCCATACATTGTTTGACAAGTTTCTACGGGCTGTAACGGAACTTTTTGAACTTTTCGTCCGAAGTTCGGCTGGACCTGAACGCGCTTTTGAATTTGTTTACCAAACGCCCTAACAAAAGAAGCTATTTGGACATAATCGAACAAAACAAACATTTATTGTGGAACTGCGATTCCTGGGAGTGCATTCTGATGAAGATCAAAGGTAAGTGTTGAATACCCAATATGGAGGATATCTTTTTGACTGCTTTGTTGTCTGAACCGCTGTTCTCAGGTTATTGCATGGTTTGCTTTTTCCGTAAAGTTATTTTGAAATCTGACACAGCGGTTGCATTAACCTTTTTGGAATAGGGGGCAGCATTTTCACTTTTGGATGAATAACGTGCCCAGAGTGAACTGCCTACTACTCTGTCCCAGATGCTAATATATGCATATTATTATTAGTATTGGATAGAAAACACTCGGAAGTTTCTAAAACTGTTTGAATGATTTGAATGACGTCTGTGGGTATAACAGAACTCATATGGCAGGTGAAAACCTGAGAAAAATCCAACCAGGAAGTGGGAAATCTGAGGTTTGTAGTTTTTCAAAGCTTGGCCTACCGAATACACCGTGTCTATGGAGTCAAGTTGCACTTCCTACGGCTTCCACTAGATGTCAACCGTCTTTGGAAACTGGTTTGAGGATTCTACTATAAAGGAGGGGCTCATGAGACCTGTTTGAGTCAGTGGTCTGGCAGAGTGTCTCAGGCTCGGGATGCGCGCTCCCGACAGAGTTAGCTCTCGTTCCAGTGCTTTTCTTCAGACATAGGAATTCTCCGGTTGGAACATTATTGATGTTTTATGTTAAAAACATCCTAAAGATTGATTCCATACATCGTTTAATTTGTTTCTACAACCTGTAACGGAACTTTTAGAGTTTTTGTCTGGACGAAGTGCTTGCGCCTCATGAAGATGGATTACTGGGCTGAACACGCTAACAACAAGTGGCTATTTGGATATAAATTATGGAACTAATCAGTGAAGGTAAGTGAATATTTATAGTGTTATTTCTAACTTCTGTTGACTCCAAAATGGCGGATATTTCTTTGGCTGGATTGGGCTTTGAGCGCCGTTCTCAGATTATGCTTTTTCCGTAAAGTTTTTTTGAAATCTGACACAGCGGTTGCATTAAGGAGAAGTCTATCTTTAATTATGTGAATAACACTTGTATATTTTATCAGTGTTTATTATGAGTATTTCTGCAAAATCACCGGATGTTTTGGAATCAAAACATTACTGCACGTAACGCGCCAATGTAAACTGAGATTTTGGGATATAAATATGCACATTATTGAACAAAACATACATGTATTGTATGACATGAAGTCCTATGAGTGTCATCTGATGAAGATCATCAAAGGTTAGTGATTAATTTTATCTCTATTTGTGCTTTTTGTGACTCCTCTCTTTGACTGGAAAAATGGCTGTGGTGACCTAACATAATAGTTTGTGGTGCCTTCGCTGTAAAGCATTTTTTAAATCAGACACTGTGGCTGTGTTAACGAGAATTCTATCTTTAAAATGGTGTAAAATACTTTAATTTTAATTATGAGATTTTTGTTGTTTTGAATTTGGCGCCCTGCACTTTCACTGGCTGTTGGCGAGGTGGGACACTTACCGTCCCACATATCCCAGAGAGGTTAATGAACCAAATCTAAAACAACGCCAAATCAGTAAGTGCAATAGCCCTTTAAGTACCTACAACTTCCCTTTTTACATCTCACTGTTGTTCACAACATTTACAACCACTCTCATGATCTTTTCTCACCTGCTATGAACCAGCAGAAGAGGAATAGTGACACTAGAGAGTTCCAGGCGGTACAAAGGCTGCTGAGAGGGCTCTGCTGCTCCCCCTCATCCTGCTCCCTGGTGCAGGGTAGGCAGGACAGGACAGCCAGGGCCAGGGCAAAAACCCCCGTCACCACCAGGTAGATGGGGATATAGCGCTGCTGGGGGCAGTTCTCCAGGAACATACCACCTGGTAGGGAGAAGAAGGTGTATGTGTGTCAGAAAGTAGGCTAAACAAATGTGTAACTAACATTACATCTGCGTGTGATAATAAAAATAATTGTAATTAATAGTATATGATACATACCTATTGCGATCTGGGCGACTGGCAAGGCAGTCATGATGAGTTTGGATATGACTGAAGGCACAGAGGATCACGGCAGACAATCACAAGTTATCTTTCAATGTTTCTGCATCCATGATGATGTGGCAAGTTACAATTAGCTTTTTGAAAGGCCTATATCTTGAAAACTTGAATCCTGACATGCAAAACATTTTGGAACTGTACTTACTGTGGATTAATGAAAAAATACCAAAAATATAGTTTTTTTGTGTATTATTCCTTTCAGTGGTGTACAGTGGCTAGCCACTTATCAACAAGCTACCTCAAAACACCAGGCAGAGAAAATAAGACTACAGTTGCATCAGATAAAACATGTGGTCACATATAATGGCACAGAGGAACTATGAAAAAAACTGCTAACACCCACACACATACATTCACACATAAGACAACAGAAAAACACAGTTTAAAAACACGGCTTGAAAACTGTATGTAGGGTAGCATACCAAGCACAGGAGTACTTGGTTTGGGCGCTTGGCGCATGTTCTGCAGTAGAGTCCCGTCTTCCATTTCTGCTGATACTCACTGATCTGCAGAGTGAGGCAGACAGTGAGCTGTTAGAGTCTAGAGTTCATCATAATCATCATCATTTAACTGTGCGACTGTGGATGGATACATGTCAACCGGGTCGTGTTCATTTGGCACCAAACAGAAGAAAACAAGGAGGAACTACCAGGGGTGTATTCATTAGTTGGATAGTGTTGAAAAACGTTTTGCAACATAAATAATTTACTCCAGACGCTCTTCAACATGATGTAAAAGCTGCTGGGTTCATAAACGGAAGTTGTAGTGTATTTTAATTTTATGGTTTCCACGCGTTGCCATTTGACATGAGCTGCACATCTATGAATGACAAATTCTTCCATGCTCTAAAGTGGAGTGAAGTCCACATGGTTCCTTCCAACTTCTTGCAGACACTTTTTTTAAGAGAGACATGACTGAACTACAACTTCCATTTAAGAACAAAATGTAACTCAAAGTTTGGAGCAGTGGAGGCTGCTGAGGGGAAGACGGCTCATAATAATGGCTGGAACGGAGCAAATGGAATGGCATCAAACACATGGAGACCATGTGTTTAATGTATTTGATACCATTCCACCTATTCAGCTCCAGCCATTACCTCAAACCCGTCCACCTAAATTAAGGTGCCACCAACCTGCTTTGGTTTGGAGTAAAAGGTTTCCGTTGCAAAATGTTTTGCAACAGAACCCGACTAATAAATACACCCCTGGACTCATTCAAAAAGAAACACTTGTTTTCGTTTCCATTGCAAAACATTTTGTTACGGTGTGCCCTAACGAACAAGACCTAGGTCACCAAACAAGTAAACCTCAGATGCAGTTCAGAAATTACAGAAAGTAGCATACAAAAGCTAAATTTAATTGAATGAACTTGAAATATATAGGTCTATGAAGCCTACACTGTATTTATATTTAAATAGGCTTAAAGTGTGACCAATTTGGTCGCATATGCTGACCAAATATTTTGCCATGTGACTTGCAGTTTATTTTGGGAGCACGATATGACTCCCCCCCTCCCAAAAAAATCCTCTAAAAATGTCAATGTGTTACAATATTTCGCCGCAACACTCTTCTCTACACTGCTCAAACAAGACAGGCTGCTGCACCCAAGTGTTTTGATCTATGTCCAATTGCAATATTTGGTTGAAGAATTGCAATTAAGAGTTTTTGCCCGGGTTTCCCAAAAGCATTTTATGGCTAGGTTCATCATTAGAACCTTTGTAGGAGCATCATTAAATCTCTGCGTTGTTCCCCAAAACGATTTATATTAATGTTGCACTTGAAAACGCTCGTAATCTAACACCTGCCTTAGACCACTCATAGAACAGCTAAGTGTGTCGTTAGATGATTTTTGTGCCCTTACTCGTCACTTTATACACCCTGCTAAACTTAGAATCACATGGTTTATCTGTCTCTCCAGCGGCAGATTGGTCATCTGGCAATTCTGGAAAATGCCAGATGGGCTGGACCATTTTTTAGTTCGGTGGGCTGGTTGAAATTGACACACAAAAATATTTATTTATATACAAATGGGTCTGTTAAGTTTCTCATTTTAGATTTTTATGCAATTTCTCTGTTATACTAATCGATGATGATTATTTGGCTGATCAAATAATTAGCAGCCCTACCCCCTGTTTTCTGATAGGCTGAGGTGAGGTCACGCAAACTCACATTCAAATTCAAATGCGGCATCCGCAAAGATTCCTGCTCCGACTCATCAATTACAGCCAAGTTCATGGATCGTAAAAAAATTGAAAATGTGCCTATAAACTTAGAAAGAGCACATTCTACATTGTCACCTCACTTAAAACGTGCCATTTTTTTGGCAGCTAAAACCACGATTTGGTCAAACAGTAAAGTGCATTAACTTCAACTTCATGCCCTGCCCCGTGACTGTTTCACTGGGGCCGGATGCTTTAATGAGCAAGCCCCCCCCCTAATTCTTGTAAGACAAGTGGAGATAAAATGTAAGATTAATCTCTTGTGAAGTTTACTGACTTTACTTACAAAAGTTTTTTTATAAGACAGACAAATATTGGATAACATATGTGAAAAGTCCAGACTGCACTTAATAGGTACTAAATTAGCCTACCTCTTAAAAATATTTATTTGTATTAATTTTCAAATGTTCAAAACTTACAAATTGACATTTCTTCTGTAAAATTGGAACAACAGTGATTTATGGTGAAAAAGACAGAATAGCAGTCTTCTCATACAATATTTGGAAACAAATGATCTGAAGTATACATATACTGTACACTATAAACTATAATTTTATGAAAAGTTAGTATTGATAATTTAAAAATATTTATTTATTGCCATTTGCATTCTGTATAGATATGGCATAGGGTTTCACACAAGTCTGTTAAAATCCATTTAGACAGTTTTATTTAGAAATTCTTTAGTAAGTAATACTTAGTCTACTTGTCTATTTTTAATAATGATTTAAATCAAATATGGGGGGGGAATGGTTTTGCACATGTCAGCATTAATATCCACACTATGAAGAGATTTGATACAAAGTCCCTCTTTTTAACTCACCTGCATATCCATTTTTTTCTTTATTTGTTGTTCCTTTCCCATACATACAAGTTGTTTTTAATTCTTTAAAAAATATATATAATATTGGAGTGGAATATAAATAATAACATTGGAATATAACATTTAATAACAATAAATGAACTAGCTCAGTGTAAAATTGATGTGGGAACTCTCTGCTATTGTACAATTCTAATTTGTACCTCTAATTCACAAATAAAGCTATCCCCAGTCAAATTGGAGCACAACTAATGAGCCCACCTCCTGCACTGCTTACACCTAATCCAGTCCCCACCTGTGACTGAAAACAGGGGTGGAGATGCCAATTGAAAAGCTCTCTCTTAAAAACATAGATATCTAGCTATATAACATAACATGCTCTGTAAAATAGCTAAAAGGCTATAAAGTTACATTAACTGTAAAGATATCAGTCACCAGTAGGAACATTTACAGCATTTATGTATTTTACCTCAGACGATCCTGTAGTAAGGTTGCTAGCTAGTACACCTAGCAACTTAATCTTGCTAACTAGCATTTACTGCTAGTGAAGTTGCTAGCTAGCAAGTTAGCATGAAGTAGCACTAACTGGGCTAGTCGTTGTCTAAATGACAGGTAGAAATAAAATCATTAGCATAAAGGGGTAACTAGCCCCCAGGGGGGAGGGGCGAGTTGCCCCCAACACACTCATCCAACTTAATACTACTTCATTAAAAAATGAACCAAATGTTTCTCTTTAAACGAGTTAATTATTTATTGTAAGGCTTTCCTACTTGTATATTTAAAATATATATATAGATCTAACTTAATTGGAATATATCTACAACTTTTTCTAAATGTTTTAAAAATAGATCAAGTTACCACAAAATGATTTTGTTGAAATATCTCAAAAAGTGTGATGACACGGAGGACATTTTTTGTTACCCCGGGGGGCTAATTACCCCCTACTACCCTAATTAACACTTGGGGTAGTTGTTGATTCAAAAGAACAAATGTGAAAGGCACTAATTTGCAATATAGCATAAATTGTTAGCTTGGCTTTTATAATCTATAAGGCTTAAGCAGACAGACAGAACAAGAAGAAGCACAGAGTAACAGCAGAGAAGATGCAGAGACAGACAGCATAACAGGGAGGCAAACACAATGGCTAGAGTAGAGGCAAAGTTATAGTGGTGAGTTTAATCTGCAGTGGTATTTTTACATCATGTATTTGTTTTAAGCATGAGCTGGTAAAAAAGAGGAGGACCATGTCTCACCAGTACTGGTACAAAAATAGTTGAGAAATGCTGTACTGTACTGCAAATGGTGTGTCAGCAGTATTGCCTGTGTCTTAGTAGCGTGTGTGTGGAAATGGTGTGTGTATAGTTGGGGGATGCCGATAACTTCAGAACAAAGTTGACTACAACTACAAAGTTGCCAATGTCTTTGCAGTTGATACAAACAAACAGAGATGACTGCATTAAAATATAAACAGTAGGCTATAGGCCAATTTCAATCAAGTTAGTTATATTTTGCTACTTGTAGGCTACTGTCTGTAATTTGTCTCAATGTACACTGAACAAAAATATAAACGCAACATGCAAAAATGTCAAAGATTTCACTGAGTTACAGTTCATATAAGATAATCAGTCAATTTAAATAAATTCATTAGGCTATAATCTATGGATTTCACAAGACTGGGAATACAGATATGCATCTGATGGTCACAGATACCTTAAAAATAAAGGTAGGAGCGTGGATCAGAAAACCAGTCAGTATCTGGTGTGACCACCATTTGACTCAAGCAGGACGACACATCTCCTTCGCATAGAGTTGATCAGGCTATTGATTGTGGCCTGTGGAATGTTGTCCCACTCCTCTTCAATGGCTGTGCGAAGTTCCTGGATATTGGTGGGAACTGGTACACGCTGTTGTACCCGTCGATCCAGAGCATCCCTAACATGCTCAATGGGTGACATGTCGGGTGAGTTTGCTGGCCTTGGAAGAACTGGGACATTTTCAGTTTGCGACATGGGGCCGTGCATTATCATGCTGAAACATGAGGTAATGGCGGCGGATGAATGGCATGACAATGGGCCTCAGGATCTCATCACGGTATCTCTGTGCATTCAAATTGCAATCGATAAAATGCAATTGTGTTTGTTGTCTGTAGCCTATGCCTGCCCATACCATAACCCCACCATGGGGCACTCTGTTTTACAATATTGACATCAGCAAACTGCTCGCCCACATGACACCATACACACTACGCATTCTGCCATCTGCTCGGTACAGTTGAAACTGGGATTCATCTGTGAAGAACACACTTTTCCAGCATGCCAGTGGCCATTGAAGGTGAGCATTTTCCCACTGAAGTCGGCTACGATGGCGAACTGCAGTCAGGTCAAGACGCTGGTGAGGATGACGAGCATGCAGATGAGCTTCCCTGAGACGGTTTCTGACAGTTTGTGCAGACAATCTTTGATTGTGCAAACCCATAGTTTCATCAGATGTCCGGTGGCTAGTCTCAGACGATCCCGCAGGTGAAGAAGCCGGATGTGGAGGTCCTGGGCTGGCGTTGTTACACATGGTATGTGGTTGTGTGGTTGGACGTACTGTCAAATTCTCTAAAACGACGTTGGAGGTGGCTTATGGTAGAGAAAATAACATTAAATTATCTGCCAAAAGCTCTGGTGGACATTCCTGCAGTCAGCATGCCAATTGCACGCTCCCTCAACTTGAGGGGAATTGTGTTGTTTGACAAAACTGCACATTTCAGAGTGGCCATTTATTGTCCCCAGCACAAGGTGCACCCGTGTAATGATCATGAGGTTAACCTGCATGGCTACCACAGCATTCTGCAGCGATACGCCAGTATATCAAACTTCTTGATATACTACACCTGTCAGGTGGATGTATTATCTTAGCAAAGGAGAAATGCTCACTAACAGGAATGTAAGCAAATTTGTGCACAACATTATAGAGAAATAAGCTTTTTGTGCATATGGAACATTTTTGGGATCTTTTATTTGAGCTCATGAAATATGGGAACCACACTTTACATTTTGGGTTTATATTTTTGTTCAGTATATAGTACCAGTCAAAAGTTCGGACACACCTACTCATTGAAGGGTTTTTCTTTATTTTTACTATTTTCTACATTTTCGAATAATAGTGAAGACATCAAAAATATGAAATAACACATATGCAATCATGTAGTAACCAACAAAGTGTGAAACAAATATTTGAGATTCTTCAAAGTAGCCAGCCTATGCCTTGATGACAGCTTTGCACACTCTTGGCATTCTCTCAACCAGCTTCATCACCTAGGATGCATTTTAATTAACCTCTTGGGGCTAGGGGGCAGAATTTTCACTTTTGGATAAATAGCGTGCCCAATTTCAACTTCCTGCTACTCATGCCAAGAATATAAGATATGCATATTATTCATAGATTTGGATAGAAAACACTCTGAAGTTTCTAAAACTGTTTTAATCATGTCTGTGAGTATAACACAACTTATGTAGCAGGCAAAACCCCGAGGACTAACTGTTCAGAAAAAAAATGTTTTCCCTCTCTCTGTTCCCTGATTTGTCATTGCCCAGGGATATTTCTTAGGAACCTGTTTTCAGTTCCTACCGCTTACACTGGATGTCACCAGTCTTTGGAATTTGGTTGAGGTTATTCCTCTGTGCAATGAAGAAGTAGGCCTAAACTAGGAACTGGGTACACTGTTGAGAGTTGCGCAAGACGTAAAAAGTATCGCTGGTTTGTTTTCATTCCTGTATTGAACACAGAAAGACCAGTCTACAATTTGATCGATTATTTAAAAATACCTAAAGTTGTATTACAAAAGTAGTTCGAAATATTTTGGCAAAGTTTATAGGCAACTTTTGAAATATTTTGTAGTGGCATTGCGTTTTTTGTAAGCTGTTTTTTCTGGATCAAACTTGACATTTTGGATATATATGGACGAAATTAATCGAACAAAAGGACCAATTGTGATGTTTATGGGACATATTGGAGTGCCAACAAAGAAGATTGTCAAAGGTAATGCATGTTTTATATTTTATTTCAGCGTTTTGTGTAGCGCCTGCAGGGTTGAAATATGCTAACCCCTTTGTTTACTGCTGGTGCATATGGTGCAGGCTATCAGATAATAGCTTATTATGCTTTCGCCGAAAAGCATTTTAAAAATCTGACATGTTGGCTGGATGCACAACGAGTGTAGCTTTAATTGAGTATCTTACATGTGTGATTTAATGAAAGTTTGAATTTTATAGTATTTTATTTGAATCTGGCGCTCTGCATTCTCCCTGGCAATTGGCCAGTTGAGGCATTTGCGTCCCGCCTATCCCTAACAGGTGTGCCTTATTAAAAGTTAATTTGTGGAATTTCTTTCCATCTCAAAGCGTTTGAGCCAATCAGTTGTGTTGTGACAAGGTAGGGGCGGTCAGCCCTATTTGGTAAAAGACCAATTCCATATTATGGCAAGAACAGCTCAAATAAGCACAGAGAAACGATAGTCCATCATTATTTTAAGACATGAAGGTGAGCCAATCTTGAAAGTTTCTTCAAGTACAGTCGCAAAAACCATCAAGCGCTATGATGAAACTGGCTCTTATGAGGACCACCACAGGAAAGGAAGACCCAGAGTTATCTCTGCTGCAGAGGATAAGTTCATTAGAGTAACCAGCCTTAGGAAATGCAGCCCAAATAAATGCTTCACAGTGTTCAAGTAACAAACATATCTCAACATCAACTGTTCAGAGGAGACTGTGTGAAGCAGGCCTTCGTGGTCGAATTGCTGCAAAGAAACCACTACTAAAGGACACCAATAAGAAAAACAGACTGGGCCAAGAAACACAAGCAATGGACATTAGACCTGTGGAAATCTGTCCTTTGGTCTGATAAGTCCAAATTTTAGATTTTTGGTTCCAACTGCCGTCTTTGTGAGACACAGAGTAGGTGAACGGATGTTCTCCGCATGTGTGGTTCCCACCGTGAAGCATGGAGGAGGAGGTGTGATGGTGTAGGGTGCTTTGCTGGTGACACTGACTGTGATTTATTTAGAATTCAAGGCACACTTAACCTGCATGGCTACCACAGCATTCTGCAGCAATACGCCATCCCATCTGGTTTGCGCTTAGTTCCACTATCATTTGTTTTTCAACAGGACAATGACCCAACACACGTCCAGGCTGTGTAAGGGCCATTTGACCAAGAAGGAGAGTGATGGAGTGCTGCATCAGATGACCTGGCCTCCACAATTACCCGACCTCAACCCAATTGAGATGGTTTGGGATGAGTTGGTCCGCAGAGTGAAGGAAAAGCAGCCAACAAGTGCTCAGCATATGTGGAAACTCCTTCAAGACTTTTGGAAAAGCATTCCAGGTGAAGCTGGTTGAGAGAATGCCAAGAGTGTGCACAGCTGTCATCAAGGCAAAGAATCTCTAATATAAAATATATCTTATATCTTTTTTTAATTTTTTTAATTACACTGTTTTCTCCCCAATTTCGTGGTATCCAATTGGTAGTTACAGTCTTGTCTCATCGCTGCAACTCCCGTACGGACTCGGGAGAGGTGAAGGTCGAGAGCTGTGCGTCCCCCGAAACACAGCCCAACCAAGCCGCACTGCTTCTTGACACAATGCCCACTTAACCCAGAAGCCAGCTGCACCAATGTGTCGGAGGAAACACCGTGCACCTGGCTACCGTGTCAGCATTCACGGCGCCTGACCCGCCACAGGTGTCACTAGTGCACAATGGGACAAGAACATCCCTGCCGGCCAAACCCTTCCCTAACCCGGACGACACTGGGCCAATTGTGCGCCGCCCCATGGGTCTCCCGGTCGCAGCCGGCTGCGACAGAGCCTGGATTTGAACCCAGAATCTCTAGTGGCACACTGCGCCACACGGGAGGCCATATAAAATACATTTTGATTTGTTTAACACTTTTTTGCTTAATACATGATTCCATATGTGTTATTTCATAGTTTTGTCATCCTACAATGTAGAAAATAGTAAAAATAAAGAAAACCCCTTGAATGAGTAGGTGTGTCCAATCCTTTGACTGGTACTGCATTTCATGATGTGTAGCCTGATCCGAAAGCAGCTCTCCCTTACTTTCGAGCCTATCAGAATCAACACATGCTCCAACGACGCAATTAGCAACCGTTCTCTCTGCTTGGTGTAATTGTTACATATTCGACTGTTGTCGGAAAGATGCATCGTTAAAACACTTGTCAGCATGAATTCCATCACTATCAGGAAACAGGTGTGGTGATACTGATGATTTGTCGGCACAGATGGTTTGTTTAGGATACATAGCAGGTTAGGATAATTAACTTGACAGGTTAGGATAACGTGGTGGGTTAGATTTAATTAACGTGGCAGGTTAGTAGAACTAACGCAGCAAGTTAGGTGAATTAATGTAGCAGGTGAGGAGAATGAGTTTAAGGTTAGGGGTTAAGGTTTGGCTAAAAGACATTTGATTCAAAAATGTTGTCGGAGGCGCCATATGGATGGTGCAATGCAATTGCGTAGTCAAATTGAGCTCTGTACTACAACGCCGTGCACCTCTCAAATGCTGAAACAATGCAGAGGGCTCCGTAAAGCTTATTTTATTTTATTTAACTAGGCAAGTCGGTTATTAAGAACAAATTCTTATTTATGATTGGTTGACATGATTGGTTGACGGTAGGTGAGGGTGGGAGGTCCTGTATAACACAAACACACTTCCTTGACAGCTTCCTTCGCAACAGCTCTCTGATGCACCGCGAAGTATGAATGTCCTTACTTCTGCAGTGGCCATATCACCATTAATGCTGCACGGCCAATGCAGACATTGGATTCACCATGCAGAGCCTTTTAGCTTCAATGCTAGTTGCCAACAACTGTTGTTCCTGAAGCAACCACTAGATGTAGCTGTCGACCTACTCCATCGAGCCACAGCGGCAGAAACTTAAACAAAGCATCTGTGGTGACAAATCATCGGTATCATAACACCGGGCCCTGTTCTGTTTGACCACAAGGGAAAACTCTGGGAACAAATGGCCTAACACATGCTGCATGGACAGAACCCCTGTTAACCCAATTAGCTAGTAAATCTGAAAAGGCATGACTCCACATCTGAGGCTAACAATGCAGCAGTCAGCCTCATAGTAAAAGCCAAGGATATCTGGTTTAAGCCTGCACGAGTTCAGTGGCTGAGCCTTGTGCTGCTCTAAGAGGGTAAGAATGTCTCTGAGTAAAGAGTAGTAGAATAAGTACTAGAACAGGGTCGTATAACATAATTTATTGAACCTTTATTTAACTGGGCCAGTCGGTTAAGAACAAATTCTTATTTTCAATTATGGCCTAGGAACAGTGGGTTAACTGCCTTGTTCAGGGGCAGAATGAAAGATTTTTACCTTGTCAGCTCAGGGATTCGATCTACCAACCTTTCAGGTTACTGGCCCAGGTTACTGGCCCAACGCTCTAAACACTAGGCTACCTGCCGCCCCAAAGAGGAGAATGTATGGAGAAACTTCTTCGAATGGCCCTGAAATTAGAATTTTCTGACGAGGGCTTCAGTTTAAGATTTCAACCACATTCCATAATCCAACATTATGTGGCCTCCAAGGCCATAATCCATTTTTTGTATATATAGGTGTGTGTGTGTTAATATCATAGCTGTGGTTGGTTGATTCCCACATTCTCCAAACGAAGCTACAAGTAGTTTTAACTTTAGATCAAGCTCTGGATCAAGTTTTACACAGAATCCAGATCTTGCTGTGAAATTGGCACTCCTCCAGCAGAGGATTACAATCTCACATCACCAATCACATGCTTTTTGCATTTCCTTTAGTCTTGTGAAATAGAGCAGCCACTCACTCACCATTTGACTAATATTTTGTAGTTAAGGCTACAAAATTATGGATATGGTGATGGCCTTAAATTGGCCTAACACAATGTATTTGTTAAGGATTGATATTATTTACAATATTGATCAAATCAAACATAAAATCAAATTAACAGTCAGTAAACTATCTGTGAACAATATTACAAATGTATCACTTGCTGTTACAACATTATCCCCCTACAAACCATCCTGATATCGCAAACTTACATTCTGTTTCGCTTCAGGAACGTGTAGCGTAACAGAATGCAAACTCGCGAGAACAGGGTGGTTCGTACGACGCTAACAACAGGTGAGGCACACCTGGAAAAACCTGTACTTATCGGGTGTTATGAATGGGGACTTTCGATTTATTTTACAAACGCTACATTGTTGCTTGACATTCCAGGCAAATAAAGGTGCGCTTTTCTGCCGCAATTATTAAACAGAGTAGGCCTACCAGTTGCTGACCATAATCTGGGGTCTATTCATTCTGCGAAACAGTTGCAAAACGTTTTGCAACTAAAACCAATACGTTTATATTGGACGGTAGGTACTCCCCGTTCCGTTCGCTTCCATTTAAGAACAGTTTTGCAACAGAATTGGCGGAATGAATACACCCATAGTATTTTCTTAGTTCGCAGAGTTTACAGTATCCGAAAATAATATTTTACCTGTCGGTCGTAGTTGTGACAGTGTACAAATCACCAGTTAATGCGATGGTGTCATAAAAGTAGAGACCGATGAATGTAGATTAGAGGCTAAATGAAAGTTAAGACAAAAAGTAGACTGAGAAGATTCAGCAAATTCAATTCCGTAAACTTCCTCCCTCTTTCTCCGTTGCTCTGCTGGGGTGGGGTGGAGTGGAGTGACAGAGGGAGGGAGGGACCATCCCAGCAGCTGAACATACCGAAACCCCGCACAGTGATATGAACGAGCTAGAGGATCAAAACAGCAATGTATCATGGGAAAATTGTGACCAACCGATCTATAAATATTAATGAGTAATAATGTATTATGAAAGATGATTTGTCGATCAGTCAGTCGGCTATTCCCTGCAGTCGTTTTGATGTTCTCGAACACGGCCAATGGGCGTAAACCGAAAGTAGCTGACTGTAGACGGAAGTCGAAGGGAGAGGTAGGTCTACACATGCACGGACAGCAAGTCTGACAACTTCTGCTGTTTCGAGGGAACGTGACAGTAGCTAGGTTTTTCATCCAACTGACGACTGATTTTCATGCAAATATTCAAAAATATGCATAAAGAAAATATGCGCATTTTACCACCAGTGGTGTGTTTTTACCAGACGGACCAAAACGGAGTTTTCATGTTGGCCTAACGAATACAAATCTAAAGTTCAATGTGTTTCCATCGCATTTTCATAGTAGTAGTTTTTTCACAAAAACTGTTGCATTAAATAGCAAATGTGTCTACTCTAGCCAACAGCTCACAGATACAATGCCAGTTAAAGGTCAGATAAATAGTTTTAAATAAAGGTTAAATAAAAAATAAAATAGTATACATTATGAGATTATTATGGATAAATGCAATAACACTTTTATTTGTCAAATGGTAGTCAAGCATCAATCATCATGTCACCAGAATAAGACCCTCAATATGTATTAAAAGGAGCATCAAGCTCATCAACTTGCAATTGCTCCTTTCCAATAAATATCGAGGCTCTTATTCTTTTGACATGATGATTGATGCCATTTGACAAATAAAAGTGTTATTGCTCTTATCCATAATAATCTCATAATGTAGACTATTTTTTACAACCCTGTGAGAATTATGTATTTCTTGCAGTGAAAGTATACAACAAATGTTCATTTTGTCTCAGGAACAGACTATAAATACAGTGCCTTGCGAAAGTATTCGGCCCCCTTGAACCTTGCGACCTTTTGCCACATTTCAGGCTTCAAACATAAAGATATAAAACTGTATTTTTTTGTGAAGAATCAACAACAAGTGGGACACAATCATGAAGTGGAACGACATTTATTGGATATTTCCAACTTTTTTAACAAATCAAAAACTGAAAAATTGGGTGTGCAAAATTATTCAGCCCCTTTACTTTCAGTGCAGCAAACTCTCTCCAGAAGTTCAGTGAGGATCTCTGAATGATCCAATGTTGACCTAAATGACTAATGATGATAAATACAATCCACCTGTGTGTAATCAAGTCTCCGTATTAATGCACCTGCACTGTGATAGTCTCAGAGGTCCGTTAAAAGCGCAGAGAGCATCATGAAGAACAAGGTACACACCAGGCAGGTCCGAGATACTGTTGTGAAGAAGTTTAAAGCCGGATTTGGATACAAAAAGATTTCCCAAGCTTTAAACATCCCAAAGAGCACTGTGCAAGCGATAATATTGAAATGGAAGGAGTATCAGACCACTGCAAATCTACCAAGACCTGGCCGTCCCTCTAAACTTTCAGCTCATACAAGGAGAAGACTGATCAGAGATGCAGCCAAGAGGCCCATGATCACTCTGGATGAACTGCAGAGATCTACAGCTGAGGTGGGAGACTCTGTCCATAGGACAACAATCAGTCGTATATTGCACAAATCTGGCCTTTATGGAAGAGTGGCAAGAAGAATGCCATTTCTTAAAGATATCCATAAAAAGTGTTGTTTAAAGTTTGCCACAAGCCACCTGGGAGACACACCAAACATGTGGAAGAAGGTGCTCTGGTCAGATGAAACCAAAATTGAACTTTTTGGCAACAATGCAAAACGTTATGTTTGGCGTAAAAGCAACACAGCTCATCAACCTGAACACACCATCCCCACTGTCAAACATGGTGGTGGCAGCATCATGGTTTGGGCCTGCTTTTCTTCAGCAGGGACAGGGAAGATGGTTAAAATTGATGGGAAGATGGATGGAGCCAAATACAGGACCATTCTGGAAGAAAACCTGATGGAGTCTGCAAAAGACCTGAGACTGGGACGGAGATTTGTCTTCCAACAAGACAATGATCCAAAACATAAAGCAAAATCTACAATGGAATGGTTCAAAAATAAACATATCCAGGTGTTAGAATGGCCAAGTCAAAGTCCAGACCTGAATCCAATCGAGAATCTGTGGAAAGAACTGAAAACTGCTGTTCACAAATGCTCTCCATCCAACCTCACTGAGCTCGAGCTGTTTTGCAAGGAGGAATGGGAAAAAAATTCAGTCTCTCGATGTGCAAAACTGATAGAGACATACCCCAAGCGACTTACAGCTGTAATCGCAGCAAAAGGTGGCGCTACAAAGTATTAACTTAAGGGGGCTGAATAATTTTGCACGCCCAATTTTTCAGTTTTTGATTTGTTAAAAAAGTTTGAAATATCCAATAAATGTCGTTCCACTTCATGATTGTGTCCCACTTGTTGTTGATTCTTCACAAAAAAATACAGTTTTATATCTTTATGTTTGAAGCCTGAAATGTGGCAAAAGGTCGCAAAGTTCAAGGGGGCCGAATACTTTCGCAAGGCACTGTATATAATATTTATACACACATATATATATATATATATATATTTTTTTTTTGTCAGCATCTCTTGAGAAAATGTGAATGAGTATCATTGACACTGTTATGTAAGCAGACAGTATTTCAACCACATAAAATATGCATCCAAGACCAACTGAAATCTTATCAGAATCATGTTTCTTCATTTTCTCAGCTTTTCATTTCCTTAAAACAGGTCAAACTGATGACATTTGGACATTTTGCACAGGACCAATCTTTTCACTGTTTTGGAGTTATTGCATTTTCTCCCCGGTTCCTAAACGAAACCAACAACTGTACCTGTGTTAGATTACTCAGGCATTAATTATATCAATGTATTTAGTCTTCTGGTGCAACAAGTTATGACAGAAGAGAAGCTGCATGTATCAAGCTATAGTTGACAAACAAATGGCCTACCAAATGTTGGAAATCAGGTGAGAAAGTAGCCAGTAGTAAATTATAGTAAATTATTTATAGTGGGCAAAATTATGGTGGATCGAACAGGTTGTCTACTTTATGAAGTGATTTGTTTGACAATCAGATGAAAACATCATCACACAACACCCATGATATGTGAAACTGAGCCTGAACAGACTGCAAAAACATCAGCAAAAACAACATTAAATGGGATAAGATGTTTACATGCCATTAGATCAGCATATCCCAGGCCTCTTATCCGGGTTTCTCATAACCAAGATACAAGATTTTTTATCTGGTTATTGTAAACGGGATATGATGTTTATATGCATTAACTCAAAAACAGAATACTTGAGTAGCCTATCCCCAATCATAAGGGGATAATGGTGTGCATGTGCACGTGGTCAGTGTGGAAGTACCACACAACAAATCATCGCGTGACTCCAAGTTTACTTCTATGTGGTGGTTAATATATCAATATTTGCACATCAAGGTGTTTCCACAACCATTTCTCGCAGAATTAAATTTACCTACACAAAAAGATCCCACCATTGTCCAACGAACAAATGATCTTTCAGCCTTTATACAATTGTACCGAAACTACGTTTCCATTACAGCTGTAATAACTTACTTTTATATGATATGACTTTACTTGCATAAAAATTGTGGATGGAAATGTGGTTTCTAACCAGCTTTCCATCCAACATTTTTATGCGAGTAAAGTAAAACAATTAGGCAATTAGGCTAGACAAGGTGAGATCTTTTTTTGTTGGTATAAACACTTTTATGCACAAATATTGATTTTGACAAATATCAATATACACTGCTCAAAAAAATAAAGGGAACGCTAAAATAACACATCCTAGATCTGAATGAATGAAATATTCTCATTAAATAATTTTTTCTTTACATAGTTGAATGTGCTGACAACAAAATCACACAAAAATGATCAATGGAAATCAAAAGTATCAACCCATGGAGGTCTGGATTTGGAGTCACACTCAAAATTAAAGTGGAAAACCACACTACAGGTTGATCCAACTTTGATGTAATGTCCTTAAAACAAGTCAAAATGAGGCTCAGTAGTGTGTGTGGCCTCCACGTGCCTGTATGACCTCCCTTCAACGCCTGGGCATGCTCCTGATGAGGTGGCGGATGGTCTCCTGAGGGATCTCCTCCCAGACCTGGACTAAAGCATCCGCCAACTCCTGGACAGTCTGTGGTGCAACGTGGCGTTGGTGGATAGAGCGAGACATAATGTCCCAGATGTGCTCAATTGGAGGTCTGGGGAACGGGCGGGTCTGGGGAACGGGCGGGCCAGTCTATAGCATCAATGCCTTCCTCTTGCAGGAACTGCTGACACACTCCAGCCACATGAGGTCTAGCATTGTCTTGCATTAGGAGGAACCCAGGGCCAACCGCACCAGCATATGGTCTCACAAGGGGTCTGAGGATCTCATCTCGGTACCTAATGGCAGTCAGGCTACCTCTGGCAAGCACATGGAGGAAAGAAGAAAAGAAATGCCACCCCAAGAAGAAAAGAAATGCCACCCCAATCTAGACGATTCTGTGCTTCCAACTTTGTGGCAACAGTTTGGGGAAGGCCCTTTCCTGTTTCAACATGACAATGCCCCCATGCAAAAAGCGAGGTCCATACAGAAATGGTTTGTCAAGATCGGTGTGGAAGAACTCAACCCCATCGAACACCTTGGGGACCCAGGTCTAATCGCCCAACATCAGTGCCCGACCTCACTAATTCTCGTGGTTGAATGGAAGCAAGTCCCCGCAGCAATATTCTAGTGGAAAGCTTTCCCAGAAGAGTGGAGGCTGTTATAGTAGCAAAGTGGGACCAACTCTATATTAATGCCCACTTTTGTGTATACAGTGGGGCAAAAAAGTATTTAGTCAGCCACCAATTGTGCAAGTTCTCCCACTTAAAAAGATGAGAGAGGCCTGTAATTTTCATCATAGGTACACTTCAACTATGACAGAAAATGAGAAAAAAAAATCAGAAAATCACATTGGAGGATGTTTAATGAATTTATTTGCAAATGATGGTGGAAAATAAGTATTTGGTCAATAACAAAAGTTTATCTCAATACTTTGTTATATACCCTTTTTTGGCAATGACAGAGATCAAACGTTTTCTGTAAGTCTTCACAAGGTTTTCACACACTGTTTCTGGTATTTTGGCCCATTCGTCCATGTAGATCTCCTCTAGAGCAGTGATGTTTTGGAGCTGTTGCTGGGCAACACAGACTTTCAACTCCCTCCAAAGATTTTCTATGGGATTGAGATCTGGAGACTGGCTAGGCCACTCCAGGACCTTGAAATGCTTCTTAAGCAGCCACTCCTTCGTTGCCCGGGTGGTGTGTTTGGGATCATTGTCATGCTGAAAGACCCAGCCACGTTTCATCTTCAATGCCCTTGCTGATGGAAGGAGTTTTTCACAAAAAAATCTCACTATACATGGCCCCATTCATTCTTTCCTTTACACGGATCAGTCGTGCTGGTCCCTTTGCAGAAAAACAGCCCAAAAGCGTGATGTTTCCACCCCCATGCTTCACAGTAGGTATGGTGTTCTTTGGATGCAACTCAGCATTATTTGTCCTCCAAACACGACCAGTTGAGTTTTTACCAAAAGGTTCTATTTTGGTTTCATCTGACCATATGACATTCTCCCAATCTTCTTCTGGATCATCCAAATGCTCTCTAGCAAACTTCAGATGGGCCTTGACATGTACTGGCTTAAGCAGGGGGACACGTCTGGCACTGCAGGATTTGAGTCCCTGGCGGCGTAGTGTGTTACTGATGGTAGGCTTTGTTACTTTGGTCCCAGCTCTCTGCAGGTCATTCACTAGGTCCCCCTGTGTGGTTCTGGGATTTTTGCTCACCGTTCTTGTGATCATTTTGACTCCACGGGGTGAGATATTGCGTGGAGCCCCAGATCGAGGGAGATTATCAGTGGTCTTGTATGTCTTCCATTTGCTAATAATTGCTCCCACAGTTGAGTTCTTCAAACCAAGCTGGTTACCTTTTGCAGATTCAGTCTTCCCAGCCTGGTGCAGGTCTACAATTTTGTTTCTGGTGTCCTTTGACAGCTCTTGGCTTGGCCATAGTGGAGTTTGGAGTGTGACTGTTTGAGGTTGTGGACAGGTGTCTTTTATACTGATAACAAGTTCAAACAGGTGCCATTAATACAGGTAACGAGTGGAAGACAGAGGAGCCTATTAAAGAATAAGATACAGGTCTGTGAGAGCCAGAAATCTTGCTTGTTTGTAGGTGACCAAATACTTATTTTCCACCATAATTTGCAAATAAATGCATTCAAAATCCTACAATGTGATTTTCTGGATTTTTTTTTCTCATTTTGTCTGTCATAATTGAAGTGTACCTATGATAAAAAGATGAGAGGCCTGTAATTTTCAAGTGGGAGAACTTGCACAATTGTTGGCTGACTAAATACTTGTTTGCCCCACTGTAACTAGTTAGAAACTTGAAGAAATGTGCACTAGTCTAGTATTGACATAGTGTAACAAGCTGTCAATGGTGATTTTGAATAGGCAAACAGTAAATGTGTCAGGGTTTATGTAGGAAATGAAAAGGGATTAGGAGCAATTCAGCAGTGACAACACTACCCACACAAATTCAATAGAGATTGAGTAGGCATAAACAGTAAGGTGTAGGCATTACGTAGTAATTCAATAGTGAACATGTAGGAATTTTTTTGGTATGTGAAGGTTTTAAGACAGGCCTGGGCAACTCCAGTCCTCAGGGGCTTGATTGGTGTCTTTATTGGTGACTTTTTCCCCAGCCCCAATAATCAACTACTCATAATCTTCAGTTAACAGTGCAATTAGTTTAAATCACCAGTAGGTTTGTATAAATCTTGTGTAGTAGTGATTAAGTAGTACTCTTTCATGAGGGCGGGCGTTAGGACTAAATAATATTAGTGGAGGAACCCGCACTAACGCCCTGGATCAGAGCTAGGGCAGGCACACCTCTGCATGCTACTCATCAATAGAAGTGATGCTGCAGGACTGACATGTTACGTCTTCCAACATCAACTCAGACAACGGCTCCTTGTCAAGAATGACATCATAACTGAAGTAGTTCAACAGAACTTATGTACGGCAAATGTTTTTGGCACCATTCCTTTCCCAACTCTTCCATTTGAGGGTCAGCAAAATAGCCTGCTACTGAATTATTTCCCATGAATGCAAGAATCTAGGCTTTTAGGCTACCAGTGTTTGTGCTACTGCGATCATCAGCTGTTAACCATATCATTGCCCTCTTATAAATGGAAAAAAACAAAGCAGTCGCCATAGAATCATTACAACATCAGTTTTATTATAGGGTGTAAAAAAGGAACATGAAATCAATTAGAATGTTGGTTGAACCATTATAAATGCCCACACAACTTTTAGGCGAGTGTGACTATATGTACAATAAGAAAAAGAGATGCTATTCGTGCACTTTACTGCATGCACCCATCCATTCCTCACTACCCATCATATTTTCACATACAGTGGCAAGAAAAAGTATGTGAACCCTTTGGAATTACCTGGATTTCTGCAAAATTGGTCATCAAATTTGATCTGATCTTCATCTAAGTCACAACTGACAAATACAGTGTGCTTAAACTAATAACACACACATTATTGTATTTTTCTTGTCTATATTGAATACATAATTTAAACATTCACAGTGTAGGTTGGAAAAAGTATGTGACTAATGACTTCTCCAAAAGCTAATTGGAGTCAGGTAACCTGTAGTCCAATCAATGAGACAAGATTGGAGATGTTGGTTAGAGCTGCCTTGCCCTATAAAAAACAATCACAAAATTTGAGTTTGCTATTAATAAGCACTGCCTGTTGTGAACCATACATCGAACAAAAGAGATTTCAGAAGACCTACGATTAAGAATTGTTCACTTGCATAAAGCTGGAAAGGGTTACAAAAGTATCTCTAAAAGACTCGATGTTCATCAGTCCATGGTAAGACGTTGTTGAAAAAAGTTCTGCACTGTTGCTACTCTCCCTAGGATTTGCCGTCCTGCAAAGATGACTGCAAGAGCACAGCGCAGAATGCTCAATGAGGTTAAGAAGAATCCTAGTGTCAGCTAAAGACTTACAGAAATCTCTGGAACATGCTAACATCTCTGTTGACGAGTCTACGAAACGTAAAACACTAAACAAGAATAGTGTTCAGGGGAAGACACCACAGAAAAACCCATTGCTGCACATCTGAAGTTTGCAAAAGTGCACCTGGATGTTCCACAGCGCTACTGGCAAAATATTCTGTGGACAGATTAAACTACAGTTTAGTTGTTTGGAAGGAACACAACACTATGTATGGAGAAATAAAGGCAAAGCACACTAACATAAAAACCTCATATCCCAACTGTAAAGTATGGTGGAGGGAGCATCATGGTTTGGAGCTGCTTTGCTGCCTCAGGGCCTGGACAGCTTGCTATCATCGACGGAAAAATGGATTCCCAAGTTTAGCCTAACATTCTTCTGCAAAATGTCTTTATCTATCCGCCAACTGAAGCTCTGCAGAAGTTGGGTGATGTAACAGGACAACGACCCAAAACACAGAAGTAAATCAACAACAGAATGGCTTCAAGAGTGGCCCAGTCATTGTCCTGACCTTAACCTGATTTAGATAGTGTGGCATGACCTCAAGAGAGCAGTTCACACCAGACATCCCAAGAATATTGCTGAACTGAAACAGTTTTGTAAAGAGGAATGGTCCAAAATTCCTCCTGACCGTTGTGCTGGTCTGATCAGCAACTATAGAAAATCTTTAGTTGAGGTTATTGTTGCCAAAGGAGGTTCAACCAGTTATTAAATCCAAGAGTTACTTTTTACACGCTGGTCTGTGAATGTTTACACGGTGTGTTCAATAAATACATGAAAACGCATAATTGTTTGTGTGTTAGTTTAAGCAGAACATGTTTGTCTATTGTTGTGACCTAGATGAAGATCAGATAAAATTTTATGACCAATTTATGCAGAAATCCAGGTATTTCCAAAGGGTTCACATACTTTTACTTGCCACATCCCCCGTTTTCTGACAATTCCTTTGCTACTCCAGAAGCTAGTTTCCACACCTGCACCAAAAGTCCTCGCTCCCAGGCACCTAGTCTCTGTTATCAGCCAATCAGATGGCTGTCTCACCCCACTCAGCCAATTACAAGCCAGTGTCAAATGGCACCATATTCCTTATATAGCACACTACTTTTGACCAGAGCCCTATGGGCCCTGGTCAACAGTAGTGCACTATAAAGGGAATTGTTTGCCATTTGGGACACACCCAGAGTCTTAGTGCGGGGACTGTGTGCTGGCGCCGGGGGAGTCTGAGCAATCCACCTTTATCCTGGCTTCCAGCAAGATGGGGGAGGCAGAACCCCACTCTTACTTTCCAGAGAGGAGGACGAGGGGAGGGACACCACAATGTACTTCTGGAGGGGTCGCGACCCCCCCAGGCCGCCGGACCCGCCGGACTCCAGCTTGACCAGAGGCTGCAGCGTGGAGGTAGCGCTGGCGACCGTGCTGGTCACTGAGGAGGAAGTCCGAGTGATCACCTAAAGTAAAGGAGAGGGGAATATTACATTTCACATCACCACTACTAGGGCATCTAGATAATGATTTTTTTTAGAGAAACTTAAATGTTGATTAAAAAGTGAATGTATGGGATATTAATGACTGTATATTAAATGTTTATTTACGACCACAACTTATACAGCACCAGTCAAATGTTTTGGGCACAACTTCTCATCCCAGGATTTTTTTATTAAAAAAAAAAACGATTTTCTACTATGAAATATGAAACTATGAAATAGCATGGAATCATGTAGTAACCAAAAAAGTGTTAAACAAATCAAAATAGATTTTAGATTCTTCAAAGTAGCCACCCTTCCCTTGATGACAGCTTTGTATTCTCCCTTCCCTTGATGACAGCTTCATGAGGTAGTCACCTGGAATGCTTTTCCAACAGTCTTGAAGGACTTCCCACATATGCTGAGCACTTGTTGGCTGCTTTTCCTTCACTCTGCAGTCCAAATCATCTCAATTCGGTTGAGGTTGAGTGATGTGGAGGCCAGGTCATCTAATGCAGCACTCCATCACTCTCATTCTTGGTCAAATAGCCCTTACACAGCCTGTAGGTGTGTTGGGTCATTGTCCTGTTGAAAAACAAATGATAGTGGGACTAAGCGCAAACCAGGTGGGATGGCATATCGCTGCAGAATGTTGTGGTAGCCATGCTGGTTAAGTGTGCCTTGAAGTCTAAATAAATCACTGACAGTGTCACCAGCAAAGCACCATCACACCTCCTCCTGACATGCTTCACGGTGGGAACAACACATGCTGAGATAAGACCGTTCCCCTGCTCCGCATCTCACAAAGACACGGCAGTTGGAACCAAAAACCTCAAATTTGGACTCATCAGACCAAAGGACAGATTTCCACCGGTCTAATGTCCATAGCTTGTGTTTCTTGGCCCAAGCAAGTCTCTTCTTATCATTGGTGTCCTTTAGTTGTGGTTTCTTTGCAGCAAATCGACCATAATGGCCTGATTCACTCAGTCTCCTCTGAACAGTTGATGTTGAGATGTGTCTGTTACTTGAACTCTGTTAAGCATTTATTTGGGCTGCAATTTCTGATGCTGGTAACTCTAATGAACTTATCCTCTGCAGCAGAGGTAACTCTGGGTCTCCCTTTCCTGTGGCGGTCCTCATGAGAGCCAGTTTCATCATATCGACTGCACTATTTGCGACTGCACTTGAAGAAAGTTTAAAAGTTCTTGAAATTTTACGGATTGACTTGTTTATTTGAGTTGTTCTTGCCATAATATGGACTTGGTCTTTTACCAAATAGGGCTATCTTCTGTATACCACCCCTACCTTGTCATAACACAATTGATTGGCTCAAACTCAATAAGAAGGAAGTAAATTAACTTAACAAAGCACACCTGTTAATTGAAATGCATTCCAAGTGACTACCTCATGAAGCTGGTTGAGAGAATGGCATTAGTGTGCAAAACTGGCAAAGGGTGGCTACTTTGAAGAATCTCAAATATAAAATATGTTGATTTGTTTAACACTTTTTTGGTTACTACATGATTCCATATGTGTTAGGTTTGATGTCTTCACTATTATTCTACAATGTAGAAAATAGTAAAAATAAAAGGCCTTGAATGAGTAGGTGTCCAAACTTTTGACTGGTACTATATCTGGTGAATGTAGAAGAACAGAGTGAATACTATTTATGCTCTTAAATACAAGAGTCTTTGTTACTATTTCAAAGAAAACAAAACTGCCGTCCACAGTACCTGCTGGGTGGAGGATGATCCTGAGCTGGTTGCCATGACGATGTACTTGGTTGCCGGGGGCGATGGCTGTGTTGGGGTGCCTGGTCGGGTGGACATGAGGGTGAGGGAGCTGGGTACCTTGATGATGCTGGGGGTACGGGACCCCCCTGACCCTCCTATTCCGCTCTGAGACACCGTTAGGGTGGGCCGAGGCTGCAACACAGAACCAGTAGAACTTCAGATTGGGTTTTGTTACGTTACTTTACACTAACAGGATGAAGTTGCTGATATTGTCAGTCACTTTGTTTTTCAATGAAGATAATTGGAATTTAAGTTTACTTCTTGAACTGACTGAATTTACATATTTTTTTACACAAAATGTCATGTTTACCTAACACTAAGCCGGGTCAATAGATGTTGACATCCATGTGCCCTACCTGTGTGATGGTGAGTGTGGTTCTGTTGACCTGCTGGGCCTGTAGTGCTGCCTGGGCCCTGGCCTTGACCACATGAGAACACAGCATGGGCCCCAGGTAACCGTAGTTTGCCCGGTACTGCTCCACGTTGTCAGGCAGGGGACGAGCTTTAGCAATGACGCTGGCACAGTGTTTCTGAGAGAGAAGAGGATATTAGTCAAGTATCTCTCACAGATGGGTATGTGACTTTAAAGGCCAGTTTCCTGGACACAGATTAAAAAGCATGTCCAGAACTAGGTTTCCTCTGTGTCTGGGAAACTGGCCTAAATGTACTGTATGAAGAGGTGTCTATAATACTGTGTGTTGTCTATGGTCTTATTTGTGTTAACAATCAGGTACATGAGAATAAAACAAACATGTTCTATTATAAAGAGGCATTGAGTATTACAATTTGAGTTAACAATAATTAGCAGAACAATAAGTTTGGCTCCTCACCAGTAGAAGGCTTTGGACGTGGTCTGCTCCTATCTTATCAATGTTGGAGACAACAGGTCCATCAGACACAGCTTTGATACGAGCTCCTTCTACAGTGAGCCTGGGCAGGATCAACGTCTTGATCACCTGGAGAGAGTGAGAAGAGGGAGTTAGATAAACAGAGAGGGGAACATAAAATTCAACATACCATTTTGTGAACTCTTGGTTGGTGAGCGGATCCCAGACCTTACAACCATAAAGGGCAATGGGTTCTATAACTGATTAGGATCTGGATAAAAATATTTGAATCAGTTGTAGAACCCATTGCCTTTTATGGTTGTGAGGTCTGGGATCCGCTCACCAACCAGAATTCACAAAATGGGACAAACACAAAATTGCGACTTTACATGCAGAATTCTGTAAAAATATCCTCTGTGTACAATGTAAAACACCAAATAATGCATGCAGAGCAGAAATAGGCAGATACCCGCTAATTATCAAAATCCAGAAAAGAGCCGTTAAATTCTATAACCACCTAAAAGGAAGCGATTCCCAAACCTTACATAACAAAGCCATCACCTACAGAGATGAACCCAGAGAAGAGTCCCCTAAGCAAGCTTGTCCTGGGGCTCTGTTCACAAACTCAAACAGACCCCACAGAGCCCCAGGACAGCAACACAATTAGACCCAACCAAATCATGAGAAAACAAAAAGAGAATTAATTGACCAAAAAACAGAGCAAACTGGAATGCTATTTGGTTCTAAATAGAGAGTACACATTGGCAAGACACCTGACCACTGTGACTGACCCAAACTTAAGGAAAGCTTTGACTATGTACAGACTCAGTGAGCATAGCCTTGCTATTGAGAAAGGCCGCCGTAGGCAGACCGAAAGGTTGTCAGCTCCGAAAGTAACCGAAAGGTTGTCAGCTCGGGATTCGATCTAGCAAGGTAAAAATCTGTTGTTCTGCCCCTGAAGAAAACAGTTAACAGCAGTTCCTTGGCCGTCATTGTAAATAAGAATTTGTTCTTAACTGACTTGCCTAGTTAAATAAAGGTTAAATAAAAAAATACCACAGCAGCAAGATTTGTGACCTGTTGCCACAAGAAAAGGGTAACCAGTGAAGAACATGTTTATTTATTTACTTGAACTATTTGCACATCGTTACAACAGTGTATGTAGCCACAATATGACATTTGTAATGTTTACTGTCCAATGGCGGCAAGCTTTACACCACTCCAGCCGACGCTTGGCATTGCGCAAGGTGATCTTAGGCTTGTGTGTGGCTGCTTGGCCATGGAAACCCATTTCAGGAAGCTCCTGACTAACAGTTCTTGTGCTGACGTTGCTTCCAGGGGTAGTTTGGAACTCGGAAGTGAGTGTTGCAACCGAGGACAGACGATTTTATCGTGTTACACGCTTCAGCACTCGGCGGGCCCGTTCTGTGAGGTTGTGTGGCCTACCACTTTGCGACTGAGCCATTGCTTCTCCTAGATGTTTCCACTTCACAATAACAGCACTTACAGTTGGCCCGGGACAATTTTGACGAACTGACTTGTTGGAAAGGTGGCATCCTATGACGGTGCCACATTGAAAGTCACTGAGCTCTTTAGTAATGCCATTCAACTGCCAATGTCTGTCTTTGGAGATTGCATGGCTGTGTGCTCGATTTTATACACCTGTCAGCAACGGGTTCGGCTGAAATAGACAAATCCAGTCATTTGAAAGGGTGTCCACATACTTTTGTATGTTTCCCATGCCAATAAGGCACTTTGAATTAAAGAGAGAGAAAACACTATAGGGAGAGAACATTTCTTCAAGTGTGCAAGAGACAAATGCACAACTCACGTCAGGTCCTAGTTCAGACAGTCCAGCGATACAGCCGTAGCGTGTCGTCCACTGAGTCTTGTCATCCAACCAGCTCTGAAAGAAATAGATGGAAGGTGATGTTCATGGCTAATAATAATACCACCACTTATTGTCTCAATCCCAGTATTATATGTTTAATGAAATGGTGTTCATTATTTTTTTTTACAAAAGTCCCCCACACACACACACCCCCTGATAAATCAGATGCATCTCCACATACCTTGGTGAAGGTCTTAGTGATGCGCGACTGGATGTTGTTGGTGGTGGTGCTGAAGGTCTTACAGCTCTGGGCCATCAGACGGGCAGCAAAGTCCCTCAGAGCCCAGTGGTTGTCCACGTCAGGCCGCAAACACAGCTGCTTACTCACTATACACGTCACCACCGCTGGGATCAACTCATGCAGCTAGACCATCACCAGGGAACCAAGAGAGGGACACATTCATGTGTTATGATCAGCACTGAGTTGAGGACTGTCTGTATTGAAATACTCTATAAAGTTTGTTATGATTATATTAAGATTTGGTTTTCAGTTTGTGTGTAATATTGATCTGCGTCATAGTTCGGTTTAATGCGTTTCGATTTCATTTTCAGTTGACTTTGTATGATTTTTAGCTGTGTTAGAATTTGACAGAATCGGAATCATGGCGGCTCTTACATATTTCTCTAGGTAGAGAGTGGGGTTGTCCATGAGGGCCTTGACCATCCTCATCAGGTAGATGAGCAGGGCCAGGTTGTTCTGCACCACGTTCACACGGACCTACAGGAGGACGTAAGAGAGAAGGCCATTCCAGAAAGATTTTTTATGACATAAGGGACTGAAACATCATATTTAAATAATTGTTGTTAAAAACAGTAGGAGAGAAACATATCTTGTCAGCTGGATCAGAGATGGTAAAGAAGCGGGCATAGATTTGGCCACATCCTTAAAAAGTACAGTAAGTCCAGAGGGGATTGCATCAATAATGATCATAGCAATGAATGACAGATCTCTTGCATTTCATCATCACAAAACTGACATTTTTAAAGAGACAGTGTACAATTTTCATGTAATGCATCCCAATAGGAAAATTGTGCTTTTACACAATGTAGAGAACAATGTAGAGAACCGTTTAGAAATTACAGCACTGTTGCACATAGTCCCCCAATTTTAGGGGACCAAAAGTATTGTGACAAATTAACTTACAAACCTTTCACTACACCCGCAATAACATCTGCTAAACACGTGTATGTGATCAATAAAATGTGATTTGATGTAGTCAAAAGTTTAGTATTTGGTCCAATATTCCTAGCACGCAATGACTATATCAAGCTTGTGACTACAAACTTGTTGGCTGCATTTGCTGTTTGTTTTGGTTGCGGTTCAGATTACTTTGTGCCCAATAGAAATTAATGGCGCATAAGTGTCATTTTGAAGTCACCTTTATCGTGAATATAATATGTTTCTAAACACTTCTGCATTAATGTGGATGCTACCATTATTACGGATACCGCTGAATGAATCCTTAATAATGACGAGTGAGAAAGTTAAACGCACAAATATCATACCCCCAAGACATGCTAACCTCTCACCATTACAATAACAGGGGAGGTTAGCATTATATATCCCCATTACAATAACAGGGGAGATTAGCATACCCCCAAGACATGCTGCCCTCTCACCATTACAATAACAGGGGAGGTTAGCATTTTATATCATACCCCCAAGACATCTCACCATCACAATAACAGGGGAGGTTAGCATTTTATATCATACCCCCAAGACATGCTAACATCTCACCATCACAATAACAGGGGAGGTTAGCATTTTATATCATACCCCCAAGACATGCTGACCTCTCACCATTACAATAACAGGGGAGGTTAGCATTTTATATCATACCCCCAAGACATGCTAACCTCTCACCATTACAATAACAGGGGAGGTTAGCATACCCCCAAGACATGCTGACCTCTCACCATTACAATAACAGGGGAGGTTAGCATTTTATATCATACCCGCAAGACATGCTAACCTCTCACTATTACAATAACAGGGGAGGTTAGCATTTTTTTCTGGGGGGTATGATAGATTCAAACATATATTTTACCCTCTAGTTAACTGTTGAGCTATTATTAGCATGTAGGCTATTACTGTTTGTCATCTCATGTCCCAAAAAATACATCACTGACATTCGCAAACAAGGCCATAAAGTTGATTGACTTTTTTCAAACGATTCATATAATTAAACTATTATTTTCAATGAAACAAACGATTAACTTTGCCATTGCATTAGTTGGTATTCGGTTCAATTGTGTTGAATCGAATCATGTGAATCAAAATAATAGTGAATCGTGAACATTCATTTTAGTCAAAAAGATTAGAGGTAGCCTTTCTTTTGGATTATGTGGCTTCAAAACTTGTTTTTGGGCATCCAATGTAGGGGATATTTCAACTCAATAGATGCTTATCAGCCTGAAAAGTAAACACCTATAAAAGGTAGCTAAGATAAATATGACTAAACTAGAAAAGGTCCATTTTCATGAACAACATTTGTGGGCATGCTTCAGCTGAATAGAATGACTTGTAGCCTACCATAGCCATTTGATATATTGAATGAGGGAATTATTTCAAAAGGCATAAAACGTATTTGTTTGTAATGTTGCAGTGTTTTACATCAAAGGTTGCCAACCATCCCTCATGAGATCTAATGGGTGTGCGGGCTTTCATTTCTGTCCCCCTCTAACAAACCACATTTGTGACTCAGTGAATTCAGTCTTCTGTAGCAAAATGTTTTTTTATTTTTTTTTTTTTTTTTTACATTGGTAAAAAGTAGAGACTCAGAGCTACAAAATGGTATATCATACACTGCATTTTTGAGGAACAATGGGAAAGTATTTCTGCTTTGGAAGTTGATAACTTGTAAACTCACTTTTGAGAAAAGGGCCCTTGAATGTTTTGGTACCTACGGGAGAGCTCTCCTTTGTCTACACCCATTCAGCATTGTTCACACCCTCTTAAGCCAGCTCAACCCATCTCTTTAAGGATTCACATGTGAGGTCATGTGCTAAACAGTGAGTAGTGTAGTAAAAATTAAGACTAAATGAGTAAAAGTAGTAGCCTACAATAAGGAACAATTCCAGGTAAACAGAAACAGCCCCACCCATCTCTTTAAGGATTCACATGAGGTCATGTGCTAAACAGTGAGCCTACAATAAGGAAAAATGTCAGGTAAACAGCAAGTGTCCAGACAGAAATATTTGATAAATATTAGATGACGCTTTCCCAGACACACTAAATTGATGGGTCATGTGAAATAAATGCTATGACCCCCAGCCACATCCAGTGGTGGAAAAAATACTAAATTGTCATACTTGAGTAAAAGTAAAGATACCTTACTAGAAAAAAAAAGTAAAATTCACCCAGTAAAATACTAGAGTAAAAGTATTTGGTAAAAAATACTTAAGTAAATGGAATTGCTAAAATCTACCTAAGTATCAAAAGTAAAAATATAAATAATTTCAAATTCCTTATATTAAACCAGATGGCCCGATCATTTTTTTCCATTGACGGATAGCCAGGGGCACACTCCAACACTCAGACATAATTTACAAACAAAGTATTTGTGCTTAGTGAGTCTGCCAGATCAAATGCAGTAGGGATGACCAGGGATGTTCTCTTGATAAGTGTGTGAATTGGACAACAAGTACTTTTGGGTGTCAGGGAAAATGTATGGAGTAAAAAGTACATCATTTTAATTCAGAATGTAGTGAAGTAAAAGTTGCCAAAACTAGAAATAGTAATGTACAGATACCCCCCCCAAATACTTAACTAGTACTATAAAGTATTTTTACTGAAGTATTTTTGACCACTGCCCAAATGCCTTCCCCCCCTGTACATTACCATACTTTATATACTGTTACACACACACTTATCACATAGTATTCCATACATAAGGCCATGCAACCAGAGTTGAAACCTCAGTGAGGTGCACATGTACAGTACATAAACCGCCATATATTTATGTGGTGGACACTTGATATTGTGGTATGTCACAAAATTATGTTACGACCACACATATCAATATTAATTGTATATATCAATGTCTTGCTAAGTGGATGGGTCTCTGGAGAAGCTGTAAACAGTACAGCCAAATGGTTACTTGCATAGTAGCAATATCAGAAATAGAAAGTGTCAATATAAATAACATTATACAGTATGTACAAGAACAATATCAATAACAATATCAGTGAAAGATGAGGTAGTTATATCCATACAATCAGGGGAAAAGTGGCTGAACAGCAGGATAAAAAAGAAAAATAGTAGCAGCAACGTATGGTGTGCATGTTATGAGAGAGTCATTTGAATAGAGGCACTGCAGATAGTGCTGATGACTGGTCCGTCAGAACCACGCATGAACAAGGGAAAGTTTTAGGCCTTTTCGGAGAGCCTGTTTCTGTCCTGCCCTTGACTTTGGTGCAGGGCATGTGATGTCCATAGCCTCTTCATCACAAAACTCCCTGATCTTCTCAAAAAGTACAGAGTCAGGTGTTGTTGCCAGTCATAGGTTTCCACCAGCACCGTATCATCCTCCAGTCCAACATCACTAACATTACACCCAGTTCATACACGCATGTTAATGTTAGCTAGCAAGCCAGCTATCTAACCTCAGCTAACATTAGCTAGCTAACAGCATGCTTTAACTTGGGGTCTTTTCTTTAACAGTAGACATGTAATGTTAATGTTAGCTAGATAAACATTGAACTATCATCCCAAACCATAGAGTAATAGCAATACAAACCGATTTTCATAGCTAGCCAAATAGGTTCACTGTTAGCTAGGTAACAGCAAGCTTTAACTTGCAATGAAAACAACTTTGACAAAATTAGAAATGTATAATATCCAACTGTAACTAGACTCTTACCCGTCCGTATACATGGATGAAAGCTTCACGGCAAACTGCAACCCCTTTCATTAAATAAGACGCCCTGTGTCATTTCTGTTTTGTATGTACAGCTTGCTTGGCCCACTGTTTTTGTGTCAAGTCACTCTGGTTCACACTGACCGTGTGCAATGCGTGTGCAAAGAAGCATCTTAAGCTTTAGCCCCCACCCAAACTCTGACCATTTTACTCGAGCCCTAACAGAGCTGGTTAGGCTGTTTTCATGTTATCCAGAGCGTTGGTGACTGTGCTCCTGGCAACAATTTAATTACGCTATTTTGCCGACTTTACTGACAGCGGCCATATTCAACCGGTATTGAGCATTCGTGTATTCATCACTGCACTCTGGTACACTTAGAGGAGAATGATCTGAAACTGTTTTTGCAGTGATGTTCTATTGAAATAGATACTTGCATACTGGAGATTTTTGTTAAGGTTTAATACGCAAAACATTTAAAAAATGTTGTGACTTGCGACATACGCCTAGTTTCCTGAAACGGGTCACATTTTACAAATGAGCTGCTCACCAGATCTTGATAAAGTGTCTCTGATGTGTTGAGCATTACTTGAGCAAAAGCTTGCGCACCAAGTAGGTCTCCAAACTGAGGGTTGATCACGTTTCATACAGTTGCCTAAGAGGTATTCTACTTTGGGTGGGTGCCTTACTCTACGACAGGACATGTGATCCGAGAGCAGCATCCCAGTGTCGATATTATGCTTGCTTTAAAAAAAAGTACAGTACCAGTCAAAAGTTGACACCTACAGTCGTGGCCAAAAGAATGCTATGATTAGTGATCAGATGAATTGCAAAGTCCCTCTTTGCCATGCAAATGAACTGAATCCCCCAAAAACATTTTGACTGCATTTCATCCCTGCCACAAAAGGACCAGCTGACATGTCAGGGATTCTCTTGTAAACACAGGTGTGAGTGTTGACGAGGACAAGGCTGGAGATCACTCTGTCATGCTGATTGAGTTCGAATAATAGACTGGAAGCTTCAAAGGAGGGTGGTGCTTGGAATCATTGTTCTTCCTCTGTCAAACATGGTTATCTGCAAGGAAACAGTGTCGTCATCATTGCTTTGCACAAAAAGGGCTTCACAGGCAAGGATATTGCTGCCAGTAAGATTGCACCTAAATCAAACATTTATCGCATCATCAAGAACTTCAAAGTGAGCGGTTAAATTGTTGTGAAGAAGGCTTCAGGGCTCCCAAGAAAGTCCAGCAAGCGCCAGGACCATCTCCTAAAGTTGATTCAGCTGCGGGATCGGGGCACCACCATAGCTTGCTCAGGAATGGCAGCAGGCAGGTGTGACTGCATCTGCACGCACAGTGAGGCGAAGACCTTTAGAGGATGGCCTGGTGTCAAGAAGGGCAGCAAAGAAGCAACTTCTCTCCAGGAAAAACGTCAGGGACAGACTGATATTCTGCAAAAGGTACTTGGATTGGACTGCTGAGGACTGGGGTAAAGTCATTTTCTCTGATGAATCCCCTTTCCGATTGTTTGGGGCATCCGGAAAAAAGCCTGTCTGGAGAAGACAAGGTGAGCGCTACCATCAGTCCTGTGTCATGCCAACAGTAAAGCATCCTGAGACCATTCGTGTGTGGAGTTGCTTCTCAGCCAAGGGAGTGGGGGCTCACTCACAATTTTGCCTAAGAACACAGCCATGAATGAAGAATGGTACCAACACATCCTCCGAGAGCAACTTCTCCCAACCATTCAGGAACAGTTTGGTGACGAACAATGCCTTTTCCAGCATGATGGAGCACCTTACCATAAGGCAAAAGTGATAACTAAGTGGCTCGGGGAACAAAACATCGATATTTTGGGTCCATGGCCAGGAATCTCGCCAGACCTTAATCCCATTGAGAACTTGTGGTCAATCCTCAAGAGGTGGGTGGACAAACAAAACCCTACAAATTCTGACAAACTCCAAGCATTGATTATGCAAGAATGGGCTGCCATCAGTCAGAATGTGGCCCAGAAGTTAATTGACAGCATGCCAGGGCAGATTGCAGAGGTCTTGAAAAAGATGGGTCAACACTGCAAATACTGACTCTTTGCATCAACTTCATGTAATTGTCAATAAAAGCCTTTGACACTTCTGAAATGCTTATAATTATACTTCAGTATTCCATATTAACATCTGACAAAAATATCTAAAGACACTGAAGCAGCAAACTTGGAAATTAATATGTGTCACTCAAAACTCACGACACATTCCAGGGTTTTTCTATATATATATATTTTTTTAACTAATTTCTACGTTGTAGAAAAATAGTGAAGACATCAAAACTATGAAATAACTAATATGGAATCATGTAGTAACCAAAAAAAGTGTTAAACAAATCAAAATATATTTTTCTTCAAAGTAGCCACATTTTTCCTTGACAGCTTTGCACACTCTTGGCATTCTCTCAACCAGCTTCATGAGGTAATCATCTGGGATGAATTTCAATTTCAATTAATAGCCTAAGTTATTTTGTGGAATTTCTTTCCTTCTTAATGCCTTTGAGCCGATCAGTTGTGTTGTGACAAGGTAGGGGTGGTATACAGAAGATAGCCCTATTTGGTAAAAGACCAAGTCCATATTATGGCAAGAACAGCTCAAATAAGCAAAAAGAAATGACAGTCCATTACTTCAAGACATGAAGGTCAGTCAATCCGGAACATTTCAGGTGCAGTCGCAAAAACCATCAAGCTCTATGATGAAACTCTCTCATGAAAACCACCACAGGAAAGGAAAACCAAGAGTTACCTCTGCTGAGGATACGCTCATTAGAGTTACCAGCCTCAGACATTGCAGCCCAAATAAATACTTCACAGAATTCAAGTAACAGACACACCTCAACATCAACTGTTTAAAAGAATCCGGCCTTCATGATCGATTTGCTGCAAAGAAACCATTACTAAAGGACACCAACAGAAAGAAGATAATTGCTTGGGACAAGAAACACGAGCAATGAACATTAGAACGGTGGAAATCTGTCCTTTTATCTGATGAGTCCAAATTTGAGATTTTTGGTTCCAACCGCCGTGTCTATGTGGTTCCCACCGTGAAGCATGCAGGAGGTGGTGTGATGGTGCTTTGCTGGTGACACTGTCTGTGATTTATTTAGAATTCAAGGCACACAACCAGCATGGTTACCACAGCATTCTGCAGCGATACACCATTCCATCTGGTTTGGGCTTAGTGGGACTATCATTTGTTTTTAACAGGACAATGACACAAAACACACCTCCAGGTTGTGTAAGGGCTATTTGACCAAGGAGAGTGATGGAGTGCTGCATCAGATGACCTGGCCTCCACAATCACCCGACCTCAACCAAATTAAGATGGTTTGGGATGAGTTGGACTGCAGAGTGAAGAAAAAGCAGCCAACAAGTGCTCAGCATATGTGGGTACTCCTTCAAGAACGCTGGGAAAGCATTCCAGGTGAAGCTGGTTGAGAGAATGCCAAGAGTGTGTCATCAACGCAAAGGGTGGCTACTTTGAAGAATCTCAAATATATTTTGATTTGTTTAACGCTTTTTTGGTTACTACATGATTCCATGTGTTATTTCATAGCTTTCATGTCTTCACTATTATTCTACATGACTCATTCAGGACTATCTGTAATTAAGGTAGCATCCACATTAATGTACAGTGGTTGCTCAACAAAAAATGTAGAGATTATGCAGCAGGATTTAGTGTGTAATTTGTGGTTTAGTACGGTACCCTGTGTCACTGCTTCATTGCTCCAGACCACCACAAGGGGAGTTAGATCACTAATTATGCTTTTGGGTTCCAAAGCCTAATGTGTCTCTACCTGACAATGAATGGGCGATAAAAACCAAATAGAAACTGATAATTGTGCACAACTTCAAATTGGAATTTCGATGAACTGAATGATGAGGATGAAGAAGGTGATTGAATTTAGTACAATAGTGTAAGAATTGCTATTCCTCTGTTCTGCACACACATGATTTTATGAATTCATGAATTAAATCACTTTAGCTGACATGTTGCGGTTCATCTGATGAAGATGCACATGGTCCTATTTATATGAATTCGGAGGGCAGAAATGATTAAATATCAAAGCATTAGACCTTCTCACTAAAGGCGTTAGTCACACAAAAGATTCCAGATTGCCTTTTCCGAGCGCTCATCATCTTCAACCATCAGGGAGTCGATGCCTTGAATAGTCTCGCTGGAAATGGAATACCACTGTAGATGCTGTGTTTTTGGTTAATTGCCAGGCGGCATTGGTGGAGAGTCAGGTGGAGAGCGACCTGTTTAAATGATATGAGGAAAAACCATTCCATTTTATTTGGAATGGCTAGCCAGTCAAAATTAAAAAGGTCCTATTGTCTCACCCCATGTTCAAGAATGGCCTTTATCCCTTTATTCAGATTACAACCGCTCACTTTTGGTTATTTGAAAACAAAATAATCTCAAAAATAGTTATTTTTTAAACAAGGACTTGAAAATGAGATCATGAACTCTGCAAACTACGTTTCCAGTCAGAGAATGAGAACGGTAAATTACTAATGAATCCATCCACCCATTATGGGCTATAAGCAGGACAAAATACTCTTGCCAAGGAGGGTAGAGGGAGAATTGTATCATTACGGAGTTATGTTTTCAGTTGATGCCAAACAAGTTCGATTGGGTTTAAATCAGGAGACCTACATGAAGAGATGAAAAATATAGTTTTAAATATACTGTAGTTCTACCGTAGGTGTTGTAGGTCTTTTATTAATTTATTTTATTTAACCTTTATTTTACAACATAAAGGTCTACTTACTCTGCTGGCATCTTGACCATATTTTATGTCCTCATTTGCAATGCAAACCCGGGCGGCAGTGTGTTAGGACTGTAACCACCAGAGGACTTGAAACTGAACCGGGATGGATCCCGAGGCAAATGTTGCTTCTTCATCAACATCTTTATGCTTTCGTTAATAAAATAATGATAAAAATACTCTCGCCAGCTTTGATCTGGGCCTGCAGGACGCAAAGTTCTTTGTTTGTCAGATGAATCATTGGATCGAAACTACACAACAGTAGAAAACAAGAGAACACACATGCATAATGTTCTGAAAAAAGAAATATATTGGTCATGGTTCCCGTGTGCCGCAGCGGTCTAAGGCACTGCATCTCGGTGCAAGAGGCATCACTACAGTCCCTGGTTCGAATGCAGGCTGTATCACATCCGGACGCGATTAGGAGTCCCACAGGGCAGCGCACAATTGGCCCAGTGTCATTTGGGTTTTGCCGGGGTAGGCCGTCATTGTAAATAAGAATTTGTTCTGAACTGACCTGCCTGGTTAAATAATAAATAAATATATATATAAACTCAGCAAAAAAAGAAGTCCCCTTTTCAGGATCCTCTCTTTCAAAAATAATTTGTAAAAATCCAAATAACTTCACAGATCTTCATTGTAAAGGGTTTAAACACGGGTTCCCATCCTTGTTCAATGAACCATAAACAATTAATGACCATGCACCTGTGGAACGGTTGTTAAGACACTAACAGCTTACAGACAGTAGGCAATTAAGGTCACAGTTATGAAAACTTAGGACACTAAAGAGGCCTTTCTACTGACTCTGAAAAACACCAAAAGAAAGATGCCCAGGGTCCCTGCTCATCTGTGTGAACGTGCCTTAGGCATGCTGCAAGGAGGCATGAGGACTGCAGATGTGGCCAGGGCAATAAATTGCAATGTCCGTACTGTGAGACACCTAAGATAGCGCTACAGGGAAACAGGACAGACAGCTGATCGTCCTCGCAGTGGCAGACCACGTGTAACAACACATGCACAGGATCGGTACATCCGAACATCACACCTGCGGGACAGGTACAGGATGGCAACAACAACTGCCCAAGTTACACCAGGAACCCACAATCCCTCCATCAGTGCTCGGACTATCCGCAATAGGTTGAGAGAGGCTGGACTAAGGGCTTGCAGGTCCTCACCAGACATCACCAGCAACAACGTCGCCTATGGGCACAAACCCACCGTCGCTGGACCAGACAGGACTGGCAAAAAGTGCTCTTCACTGACGAGTTGCGGTTTTGTTTCACCAGGGGTGATGGTCGGATTAGCGTTTATCGTCGAAGGAATGAGCGTTACATCGAGGCCTGTGCTCTGGAGCGGGGTCTATTTGTAGGAGGAGGGTCCGTCACGGTCTGGGGTGGTTTGTCACAGCATCATCGGACTGAGCTTGTTGTCATTGCAGGCAATCTCAATGCTGTGCGTTACATGGAAGACATCCTCCTCCCTCATGTGGTATCCTTCCTGCAGGCTCATCCTGAAATGAGCCTCCAGCATGACAATGCCAACAGCCATACTGCTCGTTCTGTGAGTGATTTCCTGCAAGGCAGGAATGTCAGTGTTCTGCCATGGCCAGCAAAGAGCCCGGATCTAAATCCCATTGAGCACGTCTGGGACCTGTTGTATCGGAGTGTAAAGGCTAGGGACATTCCCCCCAGAAATGTCCGGGAACTTGCAGGTGCCTTGGTGGAAGAGTGGGGTAACATCTCACAGCAAGAGCTGGCAAATCTAGTGCAGTCCATGAGGAGGAGCTACATTGCAGTACTTAATGCAGCTCTTGGCCACACCAGATACGGACTGTTACTTTTGATTTTGACCCCCCCTTTGTTCAGGGACACAGTATTCAATTTCTGTTAGTCACATGTCTGTGGACCTTGTTCAGTTTATGTTTCAGTTGTGGAATCTTGTTGTGTTCATACAAATATTTACACATGTTAAATTTGCTAAAAATGAACTCAGTTGACAGTGAGAGGACGTTTCTTTTTTTGCTGAGTTTATATATAACATGTCTTACAGAGCCTTTCCATAAGTCCACTCAAGTTCCTTCAACTGTCTTCTCACTGTGATTAGAGCGATGTTGATGTTGTTCCGTGATGCCAGCAGATTCCAGATGGCCTTTGCCGATCGCCCATCATCTTCAACCATCAGTGAGTCGATAGCTTGAATAGTCTTGCTGGAAATTGTAATGAAAAGCACTATACAAAGTAAATGTTTTATTTATTATGGTCTGACATCTCTGCAGAAATGGTGCAATTTTGTAATGTGTTTTGTTTGGTAAATTGTTTGGTAAATATTCATTCACATTTGTAGTGCCACTAAATAAACAATTAATTATTTAAATCAATAATTGTCAATATTGTTATTATTATTTAGGGAGGGTGGACAGGGAGTTAAAAAAATGAACCCCAAAAGGTTCTTCAAGGAACTATTATAAGGGGTTCTTTGAATAACCCTTTTCAAGGGTTCATCGAAGAACTTATAAGAGTTCAACCACAGTTTCAATTTGAAGATCCCCTATAGGATACTCCAGGAACCTTTTCTTTTTAGAGTGTAGGGAGTGTACAGTGTAAATGTCAGTTGGCTTTTCATAGCCGAGCATTCAGAGGTCAAGACAGCGAGAGTGAGAGAATATAGAAACACACACAGTAACGCGTGTTAAGGAGTTCTGATCTGTTATCCAACTAGTTTAATAGCTTGGCTACCGTGTGAAAATCCCCCCCAACAAGCAATAGGCCACCCGCTTGTGGTCAACTATTTCAGCACCGTTTCGCGCTGCTGAGACAAGCAAGAATACTTAATAAACATAAACCTTTTAAAACAGTTTTTTAAAACCCTGCATTATAATTGTATAAAAGCACCTTAGATATTAATTTAGAATCCTCTAAATGTAATTAGATCTACTACTGTCAAAGGAAATTTTATGGATCTGCCAGTATTTCCATTTAGAGATTCCGGTAAAGAAATGTGTATGTAGAGGGGTAACTTTCTTCACCAGTTGTCTTACCATTTTGTACAATTGTGTGATTAGCCTACTAGTTGGTGTAACTGTAATGTTATTTCTCTTGAGAGGAATTTTGCTCTTCACTATCACAATATTAATAACGTTCAAAATCACTTTAGCCGACATATTGCGGTTCAACTAATGAAGGATTTACTATCTATAAGCCCAAATAAGATACACTACAAGAAAGGGAATACATATCTGTAGAAAATGGTTGCAGGTCAGAGGGACATCTATCAAGTGCAGATTGGAGGGCCATCAAGCAAAACAGACCAATGAAGCACGGGTAAACGGCGGGAGTATCTCTGACTCTCTGAGGACTGGGTAGAGTAGGGGGCCCACGCCCTCCGCTTCTCCCTTCCCTCGGCAAGGGGTTCTGGGCCAGGAGGGTGGCTTTGGCTCTCGCCCGAGCTCGGATTCCCACATCTCCATGTCGCCTGGGTTGTGCCCGACCGGCTCCATCGCCCCCCTTTCCCCGTTAGGCACGGCCGCATGGCGTACCCCCTTTCCCCATAAGGCACAGCCGCATGGCGCACCCCCTTTCCCCATAAGGCACAGCCGCATGGCGCACCTTCAATATCAGGGTTCACATGGGCCTATTTATATACAGTGGGGAGAACAAGTATTTGATACACTGCCGATTTTGCAGGTTGTCCCACTTACAAAGCATGTTGAGGTCTGTAATTTTTATCATAGGTACACTTCAACTGTGTGAGACGGAATCTAAAACAAAAATCCAGAAAATCACATTGTATAATTTTTAAGTAATCAATTTGCATTTTATTGCATGACATAAGTATTTGATCACCTACCAATCAGTAAGAATTCCAGCTCTCACAGACCTGTTAGTTTTTCTTTAAGAAGCCCTCCTGTTCTCCACTCATTACCTGTATTAACTGTACCCGTTTGAACTCGTTACCTGTATAAAAGACACCTGTCCACACGCTCAATCAAACAGACTCCAACCTCTCCACAATGACCAAGACCAGAGAGCTGTGTAAGGACATCAGGGATAGAATTGTAGACCTACACAAGGCTGGGATGGGCTACAGGACAATAGGCAAGCAGTTTGGTGAGAAGGCAACAACTGTTGGCGCAATTATTAGAAAATGGAAGAAGTTCAAGATGACGGTCAATCTACCTTGGTCTGGGGCTCCATGCAAGATCTCACCTCGTGGGGCATCAATGATCATTAGGAAGGTGAGTGATCAGCCCAGAACTACACGGCAGGACCTGGTCAATGACCTGAAGAGAGCTGGGACCACAGTCTCAAATAAAACCATTAGTAACACAGTACGCCGCCATGGATTAAAATCCCGAAGCGCACGCAAGGTCCCCCTGCTCAAGCCAGCACATGTCCAGGCCCGTCTGAAGTTTGCCAATGACCATCTGGATGATCCAGAGCAGGAATGGGAGAAGGTCATGTGGTCTGATGAGACAAAAATTTAGCTTTTTGGTCTAAACTCCACTCTCCGTGTTTGGAGGAAGAAGAAGGATGATTACCATCCCAACCATGAAGCATGGAGGTGGAAACATCATTCTTTGGGGATTATTTTCTGCAAAGGGAACAGGACGACTGCACCGTATTGAGGGGAGGATGGATGGAGCCATGTATCGCGAGATCTTGGCCAAAACCTCCTTCCCTCAGTAAGAGCATTGGAGATGGGTCGTGGCTGGGTCTTCCAGCATGTCAACGTCCCGAAACACACAGCCAGGTTAACTAAGGAGTGGCTCCGTAAGAAGCAACTCAAGGTCCTGGAGTGGACTAGCCAGTCTCGAGACCTGAACCCAATAGAAAATCTTTGGAGGGAGCTGAAAGTCCGTATTGCCCAGCGACAGCCCCGAAACCTGAAGGATCTGGAGAAGGTCTGTATGGCGGAGTGGGCCAAAATCCCTGCTGCAGTGTGTGCAAACCTGGTTAAGAACTACAGGAAACGTATGATCTCTGTAATTGCCAAATATTAAGTTCTGCTTTTCTGATGTATCAAAAACTTATGTCATGCAATAAAATGCAAATGAATTACTTAAAAATCATACAATGTGATTTTCTGGATTTTTGTTTTAGATTCCGTCTCTCACAGTTGAAGTGTACCTATGATAAAAATGACAGACCTCTACATGCTTTGTAAGTAGGAAAACCTGCAAAATCAGCAGTGTATCAAATACTTGTTCTCCCGACTGTAGGTTATGGAGGATTCATGGTGTAGGTGTAGGCTGAGTTCGTGCAGATTCTACGCCATTTGGAATGAGACTGATGTGAGGTAAAGAATAATTCATTAATAGAAGACTAATTGATCAGATATTAAAATATCTGAAGAGTTATATTCGGAAAATTATAACTTTGTAATATGAAGATTTTCCGTGGTGCCCCGACATCCTAGTTAATTACATTTACATGATTAGTTTAACCTTTTGCGTGTAGGGGGCAGTATTTTCATTTTGGCTAAAAAACATACCCATTTGAAACTGCCTATTTCTCAGCCCCATAAACTAGAATATGCATATTATTGTCAGATTAGGATAGAGAACACTAAAGTTTCCAAAACTGTAAAAATATTGTCTGTGAGTATAACAGAACTGATATTGCAGGCGAAAACCTGAGGAAAATCCAATCAGGAAGTGCCTCTAATTTTGAAACCTCTCTGTTCCTATGCATGCCTATCCTCCACTTAAAGGGATATCAACCAGATTCATTTTTCTATGGCTTCCCTAAGGTGTCAACAGTCTTTAGATATAGTTTCAGGCTTTTATTTTGAAAAATGAGCGTGAAAGATCACATTGCGTAAGTGGATAGGTGGGGGCTCTCAGAGTGAGTGTTGCGCTACAGAGTAAAGCGGCCATTGTTCCTCCCGGTGTTATTGAAAAACCTACACACCCGGTTGATATATTATCGAATATATATTTTAAAAACAGCCTGAGGGTTGATTATAAAAAATGTTTGACATGTTTCTGTGGACATTATGGATATTATTTGGAACTTTCGTCTGCGTTGTCGTGACCGCTCTTTCCTGTGGATTTCTGAACATAACGCGACAAACAAACGGAGGTATTTTGGGTATAAAAATAATCTTTATGGAACGAAAGGAACATTTGTTGTGTAACTGGGAGTCTCGTGAGTGAAAACATCCGAAGATCAAAGGTAAACGATTATTTTGATTGCTTTTCGTGACTTAGCTGCTTAGTGTACATAATGTTATGTTATGCTGTAGATAAACTTACAAACGCTTGGATTGCTTTCACTCTAAAGCAACATTTCTAAATCTGAGACGACAGGTGGATAAACAAAAGGCTAAGCTGTGTTTTGCAATATTGCACTTGTGATTTCATGAATATGAATATTTTTTTGTAATATTATTTGACTGTGGCGCTATGCTATTCAGCGGTTGCTGACGAAAATGATCCCGCTAACGGGATGGGTGCGCCAAGAAGTTAATCACGTAATAATAATTACAAAGAATTGATTTGATAAAATAACAGTCTTCACCTTTAATGATGACAAAGACACGACAGTGGCCTTATCATTAAAACCATTTTTATCTGGGATATTTTTCTCCTAGTCGCAAAAGTGTTCCCAAAATAAAACTCCTGGTTGCACAGCTAAATACTTTGTTTCATATGCGACGAAATTGGTTGCACTTTAGAGCCCTGGGTGAGAGTAATTGACAGGAAAAACAGCTCACCCCTTCAGAAATAAAAGTGCTGAATCTGGGAAGCATCTGGTAGAGCCCGGGGTCTGTGGCGATACTCTGTAGGGCCTCCTGAAGGAGAGAAGAGACACATACTGGGTCAGAGACATGACATGATTCGAATATAAGAAAACCACACACGCACACACACTGCCGTTCAAAAGTTTGGGTTAGAGTGTCTAGTTTGAGAAACAGACGCCCTTACAAGTCCTCAACTGGCAGCTTGATTAAATAGTACCCGCAAAACACCAGTCTCAACGTCAACAGTGAAGAGGCGACTCCGGGATGCTGGCCATCTAGGCAGAGTTCCTCTGTCGGAGTTCTTTTGCCCATCTTAATCTTTTATTTTTATTGGCCAGTCTGAGATAAGACTTTCTCTTTGCAACTCTCCCTAGAAGAGGAGTAGTACGCAGCGTTGTACGAGAACTACAGTTTCTTGGCAATTTCTCGCATGGAATTAGCCTTCATTTCTCAGAACAAGAATAGACTGACGAGTTTCAGAAGAAAGTTCTTTGTTTATGGCCATTTTGAGCACGTAATCGAACCCACAAATGCTGATGCTCCAGATACTCAACTAGTCTAAAACCGGACAGTTTTATTGCTTCTTTAATCAGCAAAACTAATTTAGAATTATAAACTTGGATTAGCTAACACAACGTGCCATTGGAACACAGGAGTGATGGTTGCTGATAAGGGGCCTCTGTACGCCTATGTAGATATTCCATAAAAAATCTGCCATTTCCAGCTACAATAGTCATTTACAACATTAACAATGTCTACACTGTATTTATGATCAATTTGATGTTATTTCAAAAACAAGGACATTTCTAAGTGACCCCAAACATTTGAACGGTAGTTTACATAACAGGTAACTGCTCAAATAAACAAAACACTAGTGCAAATGAGGGACACAGAGTACAAAACATTAGGAACACCTTCCTAATACTGAGATGCACCCCCTTTTGCCCTCAGAACAGCCTCAATTCATCGGATGCTGGCCTATTTTGACTCCTATGCTTCCCACAGTTGTGTTAAATTGGCTGGATGTCATTTGGGTGGTGGACTATTCCTGATACACACAGGAAACTGTTGACCATAAAAAACCCAGCAGCATTGCAGTTTGACACTCAAACCGGTGTACCTGGCACCTACTGCCATACCCCGTTCAAAGGCACGTGACTCTTTTGTCTTGTCCATTCACCCTCTGAATGGCACACATATACAATCCATGTCTCAATTCTCTTAAGGCTTAAAAATAATTATTTAACCTCTCTCCTCCCCTTCATCCACACTGATTGAAATGGATTTAACAGGTGACATCAATAACGTATCATAGCCTTCACCTGGTCAGTCTGTCATGGAATGTCCCTAATGTTTTGTACACTCAGTGTATATTAAAAGTAGGTGATTCCACACAGGTGTGGTTAAGAAATTAACATCCTATCATGCTTAGGGACATACAAATGCCCAGTTGGCCATTATTTAGGCTACCATGGTTAGAAGAGAACGCAGTGACTTTGAAAGAGTGGTCTCAAAGGAGCATAAAGAGTGTGTGTGTGTGTCTCAATCACATATGAGAGATTCTGGAATGGGGCCTGAGGCAGCGTTTTTCACCACCATCAACAAAACCTTTAACCTTTATTTAACTAGGCAGGTCAGGTAAGAACAAATTCTTATTTACAAGGCCTCCCGGGGAACAGTGGGTTAACTGCCTTGTTCAGGGGCAGAACGACAGATTTTTACCTTGTTTGCTCAGGGATTCGGTTACTGGCCCAACGCTCTAATCACTAGGTTACCTGCCGTCTCGGTAGAAGTGGCACAAATAATAGCGCACCCTGCTCAAAAATCCACTTATTCCTCTGTTATAATCAGAAATGTTTTTTTTCTTCATTTAAATACAACCTATTATCATTATGAGTTCAGTTTTATATAAGCTACCCAGGAAACGGTTAAAGTTAGCTCATATATGTAGCCTCAGAAACAAAGTTCATGAGATTAGTAATTTGCTAAATCGTAGGATATATTAGCAATTTCTGAGACTCTCTTAGAAAGCACCTTTGATGATACAGCAGTAGGAATACAAGGATTTTAAAAAGTGAGCGGGTCTGTATACCTTCCAAAAGCCCTGTGCATTTTTTACATCTTAAAAATAAGAGCTCTGTCAGAGTGACCATTGGGTTCTTGGTCACCGCCGGGCGGCCAGTTCTAGGAAGAGTCTTGGTGGTTCCAAATCTCTTCCATTTAAGAATGATGGAGGCCAGGAGTCTTCCGTTGAAGATTTAAAAAATGTACAGTAAATTTGGAAAGTATTCAGACCTCTTCACTTTTCCCACATTTTGATACGTTACATCCTTAATCTAAAATGGATTCAATTGCTTGTTTTTTCCCCTCAACAACCTATACACAATACCCCATAATTACAAGGAAAAACTTGGTTTTTAGAACATTTAGCAAATGTATTTAAAAAGAAAAAGAAGGATATAACACATTTACATAAGTATTCAGACTCAGTACTTTGTTGAAGCACCTTTGACAGCGATTACAGCCTCAAGTCTTCTTGGGTATGACGCTACAAGCTTGGCACACCCTTTACTCCTGCATTGTTATGGCTGTGTGCTTAGGGTCATTGTCCTGTTGGAAGGTGAACCTTCGCCCCAGTCTGAGTTCCTGAGTACTCTGGAGCCGGTTTTCATTAAGGATCTCTCTGCACTTTGCTCCGTTCATCTCTGCCTCGATCCTGACTAGTCTCCCAGTCCCTGCCGCTGAAAAACATATCCACCTTAGGGATGGTGCCAGATTTCCCCCATGCCAAAGAGTTCAATAATCCTTTCATCAGACCAGATAATCTACTTTCTCATGTCTGAGTCTTTAGGTGCCTTTTGGCAAACTCCAAGCAGGCTGTCATGTGCCTTTTGCAGAGGAGTGGCTTCCGTCTGGCTACTCTACTATAAAAGGCCTGATTGGTGGAGTGCTGCAAAGATGGTTGTCCTTCTGAAATGTTCTCCCATCTCCACAGAGGAACTCTAGAGCTCTGTCAGAGTGACCATCAGATTCTTGATCACATCCCAGACCAAGGACCTTCTCCCCTGATTACTCAGTTTGGCCTGCGGCCAGCTCTAGGAGGACACTTTGCTCTTGGGGACCTTCAATGCTGCAGAATTTTGGGGGGGAGCCTTCCCTAGATCTGTGCTGAAACACAATCCTGTCTCTGAGCTCTACAGACAATTCCTTCCATCTCATGGCTTGGTTTTTGCTCCGACATGCACTGTTAACTGTGGGACCTTATATAGTGTTGGGTTCTGAGAATATGAAATATACTTACTCATGTCACTGATGGAGTGCTGAGGTTTAGAGGGTCCACACCAGAAGTTAAGGGTTAAAAGAGGAAGGTATATAGTGTGTGCAACTAACCTTGGGATGTGTTGAGTTTAGGGAAGCGATTACATGTGGCAGGCATTGATAAGGGGAGAGCGCCATGAATTAGTGATGGAGGTGGGTTGATGTCAGGTCAGGTCACCATAACCTCTTCCTCCTACCCTCTACTTTTTTGAACATTCTGTTAAAAATCGCGCAACATTTCAGCGCCCTGCTACTCATGCCAGGAATATAGTATATGCATTTGCTTAGTCTGTGTGGATAGAAAACACTCAAACGTTTATAAAACTGGTTAAATCACTGCTGTGGCTTTACCAGAACGGCATTTACATCGAAAAGCACAGGAAAAACTGATCACTGAAAATGGGAAAATATATCCATGCGCTACTTGAACCCATTGATAAAGGTGAATGTAAAGAATTGCTATTATGCAGGAGACCAACCTACTGCTAAATACATGGCTATTGCATTGTTATAACTGAGACAACACATAGCAACGTATTTTCACAGTAAAGCCTGTGGGGTCCCCTACAGGATAGCTCCCACATTACACACATAATCTCCCTTTTTTAACCGAACACTGTGTGCCCGAAGAAGATCCTACGATGACGGACAGACAACTGAGCCAATGGCGGAAGACTACAGACTACAACCAGCTGAACCAATCCGGAGATCCGATCTTCCTAGGGTCAACCTACTTTCTGTGACGTATATAAGGGCTGTGCTGACTGTTTACGCTCTCTCTGCCTGCTGTTCCAACACGAACTAACGGAAGAGCCGTATTTACGTGTACCAGATATTCTCACTCTGAAATAAACTGTCGCTTGTCGCACAATTTTAACACCTGGTCTGAATCGATCCTTAACCGGCTCACCCTTCTAATATCCTTTTATCAACATGAACCACAATTAATTGACTGAGGTTGCAGTACCTACAGCTTCCACACGGTGTCTAGAGTCTTGTCATTTCCCTTTGAGTTTTTTCTTGGTCAAACACATGCAGGGCACCGTATTTCCTCAGGTCTAGGACCGGATATTTTCGCTGAGTTTCTAGCCGGACATTTTTCCAGACGGACAGCTAATGATCTTTACATCGCCTCCTGATGAATTTTATCGCTTATTAACGTTTACTAATACCTAAAGTTGCACTACAAACGTATTTCGAAGTGTTTTGTGAAAGTTTATCGTCGACTTTTTGAATTTTAAAAAATGACGTTACGTTTTGAAACAATGTTTTTTTCGTTTATCACACAGTCTACATATAACGATATCTAGGCTTTATATGGACCGATTTAATCGAAATAAAGACCCAATAGTGTTTATGGGACATCTAGGAGTGCCAACAAAGAAGATGGTGAAAGGTAATGAATGTTTTCTATTTTATTGTGCGGTTTGTGTAACGCCGAAATGCTAATTATTTTGTTTACGTCCCCTGCGGGTCTTTTGGGGTGTTACATGCTATCAGATAATAGCTTCTCATGCTTTCGCCGAAAAGCATTTTAAAAATCTGACTTGTTGCCTGGATTCACAACGAGTGTAGCTTTAATTCGATACCCTGCATGTGTATTTTAATGAACGTTTGAGTTTTAACTAATACTATTAGCATTTAGCGTAGCGCATTTGCATTTCCAGAGCTCTAGTTGGGACGCAAGCGTCCCGAGTAGAAGCAAGAGGTTAAGGGAGAAATAAAAGTGTATGGCCCATATCACTAGTGTCCTGTCTAGCAGTAAAGATTCAATGTTTGTACAGATGTGTAGGAGGAGACTCAGCCTATGAGGAAGGGTTAAATATCAGTTATTGTGTGAAAATGTTTTTGTCTAATGCAGCTGTATTGATCCTCTGGGAAGAATAAACTTGGTTATGCTTTCATAATGTCCGCAGAGTTTTTACTCTGGGAATTAGAACATAACAATAGATAGGTGTGTGCCTTTCCAAATCGTATCCAATCAATTACATTTTGCCAAGGTGGTCTCCAACCAAGTTGTAGAAACATCTCAAGGACGATCAACGGAAACAGGACACACCGGAGCTCAACTTCCGGTCTCATAGCAAAGGGTCTGAATACTTATGTAAATAAAGTATTTCTGTTTTGAATTTTTTTATAAAATTTGCAAATATTTCTAAAAACCTGTTGTCATTATGGGGTATTGTCTGTAGATTGATGACATGTTTTAATTCAATCCAGTTTAGAATAAGGCTGTAACGTAACAAAATGTGGAAAAGGTAAAGGAGTCCGAATACTTTCCGAATGTTGGTCTGATGTGTATAAGGAGGACAATCCAGATGCAGCACTTGAAAAATTTGTAAAATTATTCTTGACAATTGTTAAAAAACACACACCTGTTAAGGAACTAACTGAGAACTGTTAGAGCCACCTGGTTCGATGATGAATTTATACAACAAACAAAAAAAGTCAGGCTGCTCAGCTGATTGGTTGAAATCCTGTACATTTTGAAACTGAGACTAAAGTAATTATATGACCAAAACAAAACAAATTATAAAAACAATGGGAAAATACTTTGGAGCACCTTAAATGATATTATGGGCAGAAAACCAAATTAATCTCCATTGAAGTTAATGGGTCATTTATAACAAAACCTTTGGATTTAGCCAATAATTTCAATGCATATTTCACCATTAAAGTGGACAAACTGACAACAACACTGTAACGTTCTTTGTTTCACGGAAACATGGCTCACTCGGGATGCATTATCAGAGTCGGTACAGCCACCTGGTTTCTTCACGCATCGCGCCGACAAACAAAACAAATCTCTTGTAAGAAGAAGGGCGGGGGTGTATGCCTTATGATTAACGAGACATGGTGTGATCAATACAACTTACAGGAACTCAAGTCCTTTTATTCACCTGACCTAGAATTCCTTACAATCAAATGCCGATCGCATTATCTACAAAGAGAATTCTCTTTGATTATTATCACAGTTGTGTATATCCCCCCCAAGCAGACACATCGACAGCCCTGAAAGTACTTCATGTAAACTGGAAACCACATATCATGAGGCTGCATTTATTGTAGCTGGGGATTTTAACAAGGCTAATCTGAAAACAAGGCTCCCTAAATTTTATCAGCATATAGAATGCGCGACACGGGCTGGCAAAACCCTGGATCATTGTTATTCTAACTTCTGCGACGCATACAAAGCCCTCCCCCGTACTCCTTTTGGAAAATCTTATGTCTCCATTTTGTTGCTCCCAGCCTATAGACAGAAACTAAAACAGGAAACGCCCGTACTCAGGTCTGTTCAACACTGGTCCGACCAATCGGATTCCACGCTTCAAGATTGCTTCGATCACGTGAACTGGGATATGTTCCGCATAGCGTCGGACAATAACATTGATGAATACGCTGATTCGGTGAGCGAGTTTATTAGCAAGTGCATCGATGATGTTGGACCCACAGTGACTATTAAAACCATCCCCAACCAGAAACCGTGGATTGATGGCAGCATTTGTGCAAAACTGAAAGCGCGAACCACTGCTTTTAATCAGGGCAAGGCGACAGGAAACATGACCGAATACAAACAGTGTAACTATTTCCTCCGCAAGGCAATCAAACAAGCTAAGCGTCAGTATAGGGACAAAGTGGAAGTTGTAATTCAACGGCTCAGACACGAGAGGTATGTGGCAGGGTCTACAGTCAATCACGGACCACAAAAAGAAAACCAGCACTGTCACGGACCACAATGTCGTTCTCCCAGACAAACTAAACAACTTCTTTGCTCGCTTCACATTTACATTTAAGTCATTTAGCAGACGCTCTTATCCAGAGCGACTTACAAATTGGGACGATACAGTGCCACCGACATGGCCCGCTACCAAAACCTGCGAGCTCTCCTTCACTGCAGCGAACGTGAGTAAAACATTTAAACGTGATTAACCCTCACCTGCTTGGCCCAGAGGCATCCCTAGCCGCGTCCTCAGAGCATGTGCAGACCAGCTGGCTGGTGTGTTTACGGACATATTCAATCAATCCTTATCCCAGTCTGCCATTCCCACATGCTTCAAGAGGGCCACCATTGTTCCTGTTCCCAAGAAAGCTAAGGTAACTGAGCTAAACGACTTCCTTCATCATGAAGTGCTTTGAGAGACAAGTCAATGACCATATCACCTCCACCCTACCGGACACCCTAGACCCACTCCAATTAGCTTACCGCCCCAATAGGTTCACAGACGCACGCAATCACACTGCCCTAACCCATCTGGACAAGAGGAATACCTATGTGAGAATGCTGTTCATCGACTACAGCTCAGTATTTAACACCATAGTACCCTCCAAGCTCGTCATCAAGCTCGAGACCCTGGGTCTCGACCCCGCTCTGTGCAACTGGGTCCTGGACTTCCTGACGGGCCGCCCCCAGATGGTGAGGGTAGGTAACAACATCTCCACCCCGCTGATCCTCAACACTTGGGGCCCCACAAGGGTGTGTTCTCAGCCCTCTCCTGTACTCCCTGTTCACCCATGACTGGTTGGCCATGCACGCCTCCAACTCAATCATCAAGTTTGCAGACGACACAGCAGTGGTAGGAATTAGAGGTCGACCAATTATGATTTTTTTAACGCCAATACCAATTATTGGAGGACCAAAAAAGCTGATAACGATTAATCGTCCGATTTAACGTATGATCTCTGTAATTGCAAACAAAGGTTTCTATACCAAATATTAAGGTCTGTTTTTCTGATGTATCAAATACTTATGTCATGCAATAAAATGGAAATTAATTGGTTAAAAATCATACAATGTGATTTTCTGGATTTTTGTTTTAGATTCCGTCTCTCACAGTTGAAGTGTACCTATGCTTTGGGGCTGTTCTTCTGCAAAGGGACCAGGACGACTGATCCGTGTAAAGGAAAGAATGAATGGGGCCATGTATCGTGAGATTTTGAGTAAAAACCTTCCATCAGCAAGGGCATTGAAGATGAAACATGGCTGGGTCTTTCAGCATGACAATGATCCCAAACACACCGCCCGGGCAACGAAGGAGTGGCTTCGTAAGAAGCATTTCAAGGTCCTGGAGTGGCCTAGCCAGTCTCCAGATCTCAACCCCATAGAAAATCTTTGGAGGGAGTTGAAAGTCTGTGTTGCCCAGCAACAGCCCCAAAACATCACTGCTCTAGAGGAGATCTGCATGGAGGAATGGGCCAAAATACCAGCAACAGTGTGTGAAAACCTTGTGAAGACTTACAGAAAACGTTTGACCTCTGTCAAGTATTGAGATAAACTTTTGTTATTGACCAAATACTTAATTTGCAAATAAATTCATTAAAAATTCTACAATGTGATTTTCTGGATTTTATTTTCTAATTTTGTCTGTCATAGTTGAAGTGTACCTATGATAAAATTACAGGCCTCTCTCATCTTTTTTTAAGTGGGAGAACTTGCACAATTGGTGGCTGACTAAATACTTTTTTGCCCCACTGTATTTGTATTGTTTTTCACAGTCTTTTGCTCATCTTTTCAAGTGTGCCAATCATTCTGGAGGAGACACAACCACACAACTCTTTCTTACATGCATGCACACTTGATAAACAGTTGACTCACAGCTCTCTTGGCCTCACAGGACCCGACGCAGGCCTCCGTGATCTCCTTGTAGTAGAGCTGCTGTTCCACTGAGAGCTCGTGAGTACTGCGGGGCTTCATCCTCATCAGACCATCCTTCTTTCCTGGGAATGGGGGGCAGAAAAACACACAGGGAAAGAGAGAGAGATGGAAACAAATGTTTATTAAATAGGAATTGCTTTTCCTTAATGGGGCTATCTGCAGCTGCTACATCAATTGTTGGACTTATAAATTAATGATATGTACCTATTTATTCTTGAAGAATATAACTAATAAATGCATGGCAGTGTTGTCGTGGAAATATTCGGTCAATCATATTTCACAAATACCGGAGCCTGTGAGTTCAAACAGACGTTTTATTACTTCATAATAAAAGCCGAGCTGGTTCATGAATACAAGTGCCTTCCAGTCTTGGCACAGACTAATTATACATTTGTCCTCCTTACGTCACACTCATAGTAACTCCTCTTAACGGCTCATCCCCTCTGGCATTTAGCCACCGTTTTCATATTGCCTTCATATTAGGGCATGGAACCCGTAGAGCCACAGAAATAGACACAAATAGACCTGCACTCGCCTTAAGCCAGGTTCATGCATGTAGGACCATAGACCTTGGCACTCTACGGGAATAACCATACATGTCATCCTGCTAACTCCTCTGAAAGGGACACCATTGTTCTGGAAAAGACCCGAGATGTGTAACCACAGCAACAGTACATAGTAGGCCGTAAGACAGTTACAGGAATAACCAGTCGTGTCTACACCCCAGACAGGTGCATGTCTAATGGTGTCCAACGACCTAGAGCACATATAGAGTGCACTAGTTTTTCTGGCTCCTTCTGAAATAAATAATTGCCACATATGTACTGAAGAATTCACAATAGTGTCCACTGAAAGTTGACTAGCAACAGCAACTTAAAAGACACCCACCATGAGCGCACACTAAATTTGCCCAGGAAGAGGCAAACAAAAGAAAAACCTACACCAGGAAGCAAAACAAAAAGGTGGAACAAAATGAAATCAGGGAAATCAGTTAATGGATTGTTGGTCTAGAAATCAAAATAGGGAGAGCCAACTAAAGGTGTTAACCCTCTGCATTTATTTAAACCGATGGTCATGTGCGCCAAATTTTTCTTAACTGCATTGTTGGTTAAGTAAATAATAACAGTAACAAATAATTAAAGAAAAGCAGTAAAATAACAATAGCGAGGCGAAATACAAGGGGTACCGGTACAGAGTCAATGTGTGGGGGCACCGGTTAGTAGAGGTAATATGTACATGTAGGTAGAGTTAGTGACTATGCATAGATAATAAACAGAGAGTAGCAGCAGCATAAAAGAAGGGGGGAGGGGGGGAGCAATGCAAATAGTCTGGGTAGCCATTTGATTAGATGTTCAGGAGTCTTACGGCTTGGGGGTAGAAGCTGTTAAGAAGTCTTTTGGACCTAGACTTGGCGCTCCAGTACCGCTTGCTGTGCAGTCTATGACTAGGGTGGCTGGAGTCCATCTCAAAAAGTTGTTTGAATAGCCTAAAAACGTACGGTAGCCAGGGGACTAATAATGAGGGAGAACAAACAATATCAATGGCGTACAGAACAATCTGGTTTAAGCTTATAAAAAAATGAATGATCCGTGAGAGGTGGACAAATCGCTCCATTTGAGGTTGAAAACCAAATGGCCAATAACCTATCCTCCTACTAGGTCTATCATACAAGCTTTAAGACAAATTCAAGTTGTGAATAGTAGCCTATTTCCCAAATATTCTAATACGTTTGCCCTAAAGTTGCCGCTTTCAAAAAGAACGAGAATGAAAGTCGAGAGTCTTTAGGCTATTCTCATGAACACAGCTTTATGAGAGACTGAAGAAACAGCCTATTAAGAGAGTAGGATGAGTCAAAGCAATTATTATCCAGTTCTTAAGACGGTAGAATTTGCTTCTATCCAGTCCATGATTTATAATTCACTTACGGTAAGACAGCCCGTTCCTCATCAGTTGCGCAACACACATTCTATAATGAAGCCCCACCAGAAAGGAATATTAGAAAAGATTTGTCTGTACTTAGCCTCTGGCAAGCTTTCAACAACATCTTCTTTCATCATGATTATTCCAGATGTAGCATACAATTTCGTACTGTAGCCTAACGGTGGTTTCAGCCCAACTGTGTTTTTGTCTTATTATTTTTATGTTTGCGGTTGGCCAATAGGGTGCGATACCATCGTATATATCACAATGCTTTATGAGTACATAATGACGATAGGAAAAAGGTTCACATCACCTAAGGGGAGCACACTTTGTTATTGTTTAAAATGCTGATTGCCACTTGAAGAATGGGTTTAATACTGAAGAATATCTTGAATGTCATTGATGTGGTTTGTTTTGTCCCACACATAAAATTAAATAAATATCTATTTAACATTTTAGAGCAAATAATCCAACTCTACTTGTGCACGTACAATTTTAAGATGGCATATAGTACCGACACACAGACAATACAGACAGACGGATAGAGAGACAATAGACATTACAAACAGAGAATACACTGACCTTTAGGCTCTGCAGATGTAGCTCCCTGGCCCTTCTGGATGGAGCCCTCCTCCTCCTGACCAGGCTTGACGGCTTTGAGAGGCTCTGTAGATTCAGTCTTCTGCTGCTCTTTGGGGGCTGAGGGAAAGAGATTTATTTTTTAATGTTTATTATTTATTTATCCGTTATTTTACCAGGTAATTGACTGAGAACATGTTCTCATTTACAGCAACAACGACCTGGGGAATAGGGGGAGAGGAGGGGGATGAATGAGCCAATTGTAAACTGGGGATTATGAGGTGACCGTGATAGTTTGAGGGCCAGATTGGGAATTTAGCCAGGACACCGGGGTTAACACCCCTACTCTAACGATAAGTGCCATGGGATCTTTAATGACCTCAGAGAGTCAGGACACCCGTTTAACGTCCCATCCGAAAGACGGCAACCTACACAGAGCAGTGTCCCCAATCACTGCCCCGGGGAATTGGGATATATATATATTTATTTATTTATTTTTAGACCAGAGGAAAGAGTGCCTCCTACTGGCCCTCCAACACCACCAGCAGCATCTGGTCTCCCATCCAGGGACAGACCAGGAACAACCCAGCAGTGGTATGCAGGGTGGTATACTGCTGGTGCATTCAGTGCATTCGGAAAGTATTCAGACCCCTTCACTTTTTCCATATTTTGTTACATTACAGCCTTATTCTAAAATGGATGAAATGGTCCCTCAATCTAAACACAATACCCCATAATGACAAACTATTCAGACTCTTTACTCAGGCCTTTGTTCAAGCACCTTTGGCAGTGATTACAGCCTTGAGTCTTCTTGGGTATGACGCTACAAGCTTGGCACACCAGTATTTGGGGATTTTTTCCCCCATTATTCTCTGCAGATCCTCTCAAGCTCTGTCAGGTTGGATGGGGAGCGTCGCTGCACAGCTATTTTCAGGTCTCTCCAGAGATGTTCGATCTAGTTCAAGTCCGAGCTCTGGCTGGGCCACTCAAGAACATTCAGCCATTCCTGTGTGTTGTCTTGGCTGTGTGCTTAGGGTCGTTGTCCTGTTGGAAAGTGAACATTCACCCCAGGCTGAGGTCCTGAGTGCTCTGGAGCAGGTTTTCATCAAGGATCTCTCTGTACTTTTCCCCCGTTCATCTTTCCCTCGATCCTGACTAATCTCCTTGTCCCTGCTGCTGAAAAACATCCCCACAGCATGATGCTGCCACCACCATGCTTCCCCGTAGGGATGGTGCAAGGTTTCCTCCAGACGTGACACTTAGCATTCAGGCCAAAAAGTTCAATCTCGGTTTCATCAGACCAGAGAATCTTGTTTCGCATGGTCTGAGAATTCTTTATGTGTCTTTTGGCAAACTCCAAGCGGGCTGTCATGTGTCTTTTACTGAGGAGTGGCTTCCGTCTTGCCAAACTACCATAAATACCTGATTGGTGGAGTGCTGCAGAGATGGTTGTTCTTCTGGAAGGTTCCCCTATCTCCACAGAGGAACTCTAGAGCTCTGTCAGAGTGACCATTGGGTTCTTGGTCACCTCCCTGACCAAGGCCCTTTTCCCCGATTGCTCGGTTTGGCCAGGTGTCCAGCTTAGGAAGAGTCTTGGTGGTTCCAAACTTTTTCCATTTAAGAATGATGGAGACCACTGTGTTCTTGGGGACCTGTGCTTCGACATAATCCGGTCTCTGAGCTCTACGGACAATTCCTTCGACCTCATGGCTTGGTTTTTGCTCTGACATGCACTGCCAACTGTGGGACCTTATATAGAAAGGTGTGTCCCTTCCAAATCATGTCCAATCAATTGAATGTACCACAGGAGGACTCCAAGTTGTAGAAACATCTCAAGGATGATCAATGAAAACAGGATGCACCTGAGCTCAATTTCAAATGGGTCTGAATACTTATGTAAATAGGGTATTTCTGTTTTTTATTGGTAATACATTTAAAATAAAATAAAATGTTTTCACTTTTCATGGAGTATTGTGTGTAGATTGCCGAGGAATTTTTTATTTATTATTTAATCCATTTTAGAATAAGGCTGTAACTTAACAAAATGTGGAAAAAGTCAAGGGGTCTGAATACTTTCCAAAGGCACTGTATACATAGTGTAAACATACACATACTGCAAATGTGGTTGTTTTAAGAATTATGCTGCTTTTCTCAAGTAGATGATAGAGAAAGACGGACATAGACAAACACAGACAGACGTCTCACCTGGGGGTGGGTTCTCTGGTATCGAAGGCTGGACACCTTCAATACTTAACCAGTGAGCTGAGGAACAGAAAACAAGAGAGGAGGTACAAGAGCTTGTATAATCAACTAAATCAAAAACTGTCATAGGACGTGTAGATAACACAGTACATGTGAATCTACTTACTCAATGCAATCAACACCTTTACCTTTGAAATAGTTTAAGAGAGAGAGATATATCTATTCGTTTTTGTAAAACACCCCCCCCCCCCAAAAAAAAACAAAAAAACAAACTATAATAATACCTTTGAGCGAAACGTCAAGGGGGACTCTAGGGAGGGGTGTGTTGATGATGTCACTGAGGTCTACCTCCTTCTCCTCGTAGAAGTGAAGCTCTCTCCCTCCTCCACTGGCGAAGCGGAACGGAATGAATTCCTGCGACTGGAAGCCATAGAGAGGCTGTGGAGGAGAGAGGACAGAGAGGAGGCCGCTATGAACCCAAGCACTGGGATGACTAATATTGTGATGGCTGGATAGATACAGACAAACTGAAATGGTGCATGTACCAGTGTAGTGACTTCCATCAATATCTACAGTGCCTTCGGAAAGTATTCAGACCCCTTGACTTTTTCCACATTTTGTTAGGTTAAAAATGTATTCTAAAATTTATTAAATTGTTTTTACCCCCTCAATCTACACACAATACCCCATAAAAACAAATCAAAAACAGGTTTTTAGAAATGTAAGCAAATGAATACAAAAAATATATATATATGAAATATCACATTTACGTAAGTATTCAAACTCTTTACTCAGTACTTTGTTCAAGCACCGTTGGCAGCAATTACAGCCTTGAGTCTTCTTGGGTATGATACTACAAGCTTGGCAAACATGTATTTTAAGATTTTCATCCATTCTTCTCTGCAGATCCTATCAAGCTCTGTCAGGTTGGATGGGGAGCGTCGCTGCACAGCTTTTTTCAGGTCTCTCCAGAGATGTTCGATCGGGTTCAAGTCCGGGCTCTGGCTGGGCCACTCAAGGACATTCAGAGACTTGTCCCGAAGCCACTCCTGCGTTGTCTTGGCTGTGTGCTTAAGGTCGTTGTCCTGTTGGAAGGTGAACCTTCGCCCCAGTTCAGAGTTCCTGAGCCCTCTGGAGCAGGTTTTCATCAAGGATCTCTCTGTACTTTGCTCCGTTCATCTTTGCCTTGATCCTGACTAGTCTCCCAGTCCCTGAAAAACATATCCACAGCATGATGCTGCCACCACCATGCTTCACCGTAGGGATGGTGCCGGGTTTCCCCCAGACGTAACACTTGGAATTCAGGCCAAAAAGTTCAATCTTGGTTTCATCAGACTAAAGAATCTTTCTCATGGTCTTTAGGTGCCTTTTGGCAAACTCCAAGCGGGCTGTCATATGCCTTTTACTCAGGAGTGGCTTCCGTCTGGCCACTCTACCGTAAAGGCCTGATTGGTGGAGTTCTGCAGAGATGATTGTCCCATCTCCACAGAGGAACTCTTGAGCTCTGTCAGAGTGACAATCCCTGACCAAGGCCCTTCTCCTCCCGATTGCTCAGTTCGGCCGGGCAGCCGGCTCTAGGAAGAGTCTTGGTGGTTCCAAACTTTTTCCATTTAAGATTGATGGAGGCCACTGTGTTCTTGGGGACCTTCAATGCTGAAGACCTTTTTTGGTACCCTTCCCCAGATCTGTGCTTCGACACAATCCTCTCTCGGAGCTCTACAGACAATTCCTTCGACCTCATGGCCTGGTTTTTGCTTTGACAGGCACTGTCAACTGTTGTACCTTATATAGACAGATGTGTGCCTTTCCAAATCAATTTAATTTACCACAGGTGGACTCCAATCAAGTTGTAGAAAGATCTCAAGGATGATCAATGGAAACAAGATGCACCTGACCTCAATTACGTGTCTGAATACTTATGTAAATACGTGATCTGTTATTGTTTTTTGCAAAAACGTTTTAAAAAATGTTTCACATTATGGGGTATTGTGTGTAGATTGCTGAGAATTTTTAAAATCCATTTTAGAATAAGGGTGTAACGTAACAAAATTTTGAAAAAGTCAAGCCAATTGATTGATATCATTAAATTCACAAGTCTGCTTAAGCAAATGAAACCTGAAATGTTCCTTTCAATAGCCTATATACTATATTTCATTGAGGTCCTGTGAAAAGTTCTCCAAAGAAAGAACCATTTCTCCATGATGGCGTAGTATAGTCCCCCTCACCTCTACATTCTTCAGTTTAAGAGCATGATCTATGTCGCTGGTCGTCAGTTTACATCTCTTTCCATGGTGCATAAACTTCAACGCGTCCTGGAAGACAAAGGGGGTAAACAGAAAATATGAGCGAAGGATGACATTTCATAACACAATTACCCGGTGTTCATTGGTATTGATATGAACTGAGGTGCGACATGTCAGAGTGAGTCGTCCAATAAGATCACACTTTACACATTCTCTGCTGCAAATCATTTTGCTACGGTGTGCAATACGGAAAAGGGCCCGGTTCTTACCTGGGCGATCTCCTTTATTCTGTAGCTGACCTCCTCGCTCAGGGCGGCACAGCTCTCCTCCTGTAGCTGCCCCACTCCTATGGACTCTGCCATGGCCTTCATTGACTCCGTGGGCAGAACCACAGTGCACTGCTTCGGCCTCCGCTCCTCAGCCATGGTGGCTGTTGGATAAGAGAGATAGCGCAGAGGTCAATAAGGAGGGATGTCAAGCTGAAAGAAAACGTACAGTTACTTATGACTATAACTACTGTTTCCTGAAGAAAGGAAACGAGGTCAAACACAGTTATGGGGAGTTTGCATGATTGCGCCCTCTACTGAAGAACATTAGAATCATGCCTGATAAGGCCCCCTTCCACAGGTGATAACCCGAAGCCCGGATTAATTCCTTCTATTCTGTACTGAGCTTCACCGAGTCCAGAACTGGGCGGTGCACGTTGTTTCCCTCCTTCAGTAAACAGTAGTTATAGTCATCTGTACGTTCCCTTTTAGTCGATCAACTCGGTTCAAAACAGCTATGGGGATACAAAATCACACCCAAGACGACCCCAGTGGACAGCAAATGAATTGGTCCACGGCAGTCTACCCAGAGTTACAACCCAACAGAAAAATGTGCGGTGCCCAGGTATTGCACAAATCTACACACTGCCTAATGACCCTCTCCCTCTCCAGCCGTAAGTACAGTGTACGCGTTGTGTACACCGTTAGGTCATTCCTGCCTTCTGCTGTCATATGCCAGAGAAATAGCCTCCACAATCCAGTGGGAGAGACGCTGCTTAGAAGTGCTCAATGTACATGTGTAACGCTCGTACCGGACATGTAACAGCCGCTGCTCCTCAGAAGCAAACAGAGGCGGCAAAAATGGAAAAAGCTCAAAAGCTAGAGACCTGTAGGACATTCATGACCTTAAGGGCGAAGGATGCATGATGTTAGCTGTAGGACATTCATGACCTTAAGGGCGAAGGATGCATGATGTCACCTGTAGGACATTCAGGATGCACTAGAACGCAACGTCACCTTAGAGTTTACTTATTCTTTTTAACAATGAGAACGTGTGTGTGCCTAAGTTGAAAAATGTAGATGCACACAAAGACATTTAGGAGCCCAATGAAACATTTTGAGGTACTAAAGCTTTTTTTATATAGGTTCACTGGTGCTCCTAAATTAAAATTCCAGGTCATGTCACACAGAAAAATATTTAGGCGCATATGCTAGTAACAGGGTTCATACACATTTTGACAGATGGAATTTCATGATTTTCCCATAACTTTTAACCAAATTTCTATGACCAATAATTGGTTGTGTTTCTATATACAAAAGTAAGCGTAATGTGGTTTGAACACTGGGAGGCTGCTCTCTGATCCCATCTCCTGTCGTTGAGTAAGGCACTTCATTCCACAAAGTAGAATGAATACCTGTTAGGCAACTGTATAAAACACATGTTTTTTATTGTTTTTATTTAACTAGGCAAGTCAGTTAAGAACAAATTCTTATTTTCAATGACGGCCTAGGAACAGTGGGTTAACTGCCTGTTCAGGGGCAGAACGACAGACCTTGTCAGCTCGGGGGTTTGAACTTGCAACCTTCCGGTTACTAGTCCAATGCTCTAACCACTAGGCTACCCTGTCGCGGCAAACCCTCAGTCTGGAGAGCTACTAGGCATGCAGGCTTTTCATCAAGCCCTGCTCAAACACATCAGAGACAGTTTTAATCAAGGTCCGGTTGAGCAGCTCATTTCTAAAATGTGGTTTGTTAAGGCATCTGCATGCTTCCCAGCCGAAACAGTTTGGCAGAGTTTGTGCATATACTAGCATGACATTATGTTACGCTTTTGTTCGTTTTGGACTTCGTTGAGTGCACACAATATTTTTTCTTGAGGCAAGCTGAATTCGGAGTCGAAGTCTATGTTCTTTCGTCGGTGATTGGTCAACAGTAGGGATTCTTCAATAAAGTCTTTGTTGTCATTCAACAAGAGACGACTCACTTTCATGCACATTTTTTCATTGAGAAATACAGCATCAAATATCTTAGTTAGATGTAAAATTCCACGACTAAGATCTCCTTGGCAAAATTAATGACAGATTTTGTCTTTGATACATTCAGACTATTTTGAGGTAATGTATACTGGCTATGCATTTCAAAATGGACAAACAGTACTATTGACGCTTTTTTCTTGTTTTTCAAGCTAAGGTCGTTTAAGGGAGTATGCAAGTAAACATGTTCTGTTCGGCTAGCCGAGTTCAGCTAGGCACGAGCTGAACTGAAGCATGCTGATACCTTTAGAGATGGACAGGAATAAAAGGCTGCACACCTATTAGCTCCCCTAAAAGACATGTTCCGGGTAGCATCCGACAATAACGTCGACGAATACACTGATAAGGTGACTGAGTTCATCAGGAAGTGTATAGGAGATGATGTACCCACTGCGACTATCAAAACCTACCTTAACCAGAAACAGTGGATTGTTGAAAAACAGAACGCGCAAACTACAGTATTTAACCATGGCAAGGTGACTGGTAATGTCACGTATTGTCATGTTATGTCTTGTCCCTGTGCTTTCTCTTCTCTTCGTTTCCCCCTGCTGGTCGTATTAGGTTACTATCTCTCTCTCTCTCTATCGTTCCGTTCCTGCTCCCAGCTGTTCCCCATTCTCCTAACGACCTCGTTTACTCTCTCACACCTGTCTCCTCTTTTGCCCTCTGATTAAGTCTCTATTTCTCTCTCTGTTTCTGCTTCTGTCCTTGTCGGATTCTTGTTTGCTTTGCCCTTGTCCCGTCCTGTCGTAATCTGCCTCTTCATCAGATGCTGCGTGTGAGCAGGTGTCTCTGTCCTCTACGGCCGCGCCTACCCAGAGGGACCTGCAGTCTGTTGCCGCTAGCCCTGCAATTCTCCTCTACTACTAGAAGGAGGACTCTCCTGCAAAGATAGAGGATTTATGTTTTCCCTGTTTGGACATCTCCTGTAAAGATTGAGGATTTATGTTTTCTCTGTTTCTGTTGAATCGCTGTTGGGTCCTCACTCACCTGCATAACAGGTAATATGGCCGAATACAAACAGTGTAGTTATTCCCTCCGTAAGGCAATCAAACAGGCAAAATGTCAGTATAGAGACAAAGTGGAGTATGTGGGCATGGTCTACAGACAATCACGGATTACAAAGGAAAACCAGCCACGTATGCAAGTACAAGAGTTCGGTTTGGCTATTCGAGTTCAGCTAAACACCTTCTTCCACAATCACCCGACCTCAATCAAATTGAGATGGTTTGGGATAACTCGGACCGCAGAGTGAAGGAAAAGCTGCCAACAAGTGCTCAGCATATGTGGGAACTCCTTCAAAACTGTTGGAAAAGCATTCCAGCTGAAGCTGGTTGAAAGAATGCCAAGATTGTGCAAAGCTGTAATCAAGGCAAAGGGTGGCTACTTTGAAGAATCTCAAATATAAAAGATATTTTGATTTGTTTAACACTTTGTTGGTTACTACATGATTCCATATGTGTTATTTCCTAGTTGTGATGTCTTCACTATTATTCTACAATGTCGAAAGTAGTCCAAATAAATTAAAACTCTTGAACAAGTAGGTGTTCTAAAGCTTTGGAAATAAAATAAAAGAGAGCCGCACACTCTAGGAGCTCAGATGCAAAAATGTAATTACCAACGTTTCGACAGCCAAGCTGTCTGATTTATACCCTGTTGAAGACAGCTTGGCTGTCGAAACGTTGGTAATTACATTTTTGCATCTGAGCTCCTAGAGTGTGCAGCTCTCTTTATTTTCAAGTTTTCTACTCCGCTAGCCAGCACCTCGCCTAAATAGGTGTGCGTTTCTTTTTCTTCAAGATCGTTCTAAAGCTTTGGACCAGAAGTGTACATAGACTTGAAATCACTGGCCACTTTAATAATATTTAAATATTTTTGCTTTACTCATCTCATATGTATATACTGTATTCTATCCTATTCTACTGTATCTTAGTCTATGCCGCTCTGACATTACTCATCTATATATTTATATATTCTTAATTCAATTCCTTTACTTAGATTTGTGTGTATTGTTGGGAAAATTGTTGAAACTACTGCACTGTTGGAGCTAGAAACTCAAGCATTTCGCAACACCCGCAATAATAATTAATAATAATCTGCTAAACACGTGTATGTGACCAATAAAATTTGAAGTTTTGTGCCTTTTGAAATAATTTGCTCATTCAATATATCAAAGATCAAATGGCTATGATAGGCTACAAATCTTTTTATTCAGCTGAAGCAAGCCCACACACTTTCTTCATGAAATTTATATTTTTTGGTTTAGTCATATTTATCTTAGCTATCTTAAAAAGTGTTTACTTTGCAGGCTGAATAGCATTTATTGAGTTGCAATATCCCCTACATTGGATGGCCAAATAAAGTGGAAGCATCTACAAAACAAGTTTACATTTAATATTTATCCTAAAAATGAACGTGATTGAACGAATACCAACTAATACAATTGCAAAGTGAATAGTTCGTTTCTGCGAAAAGAATCGTTTAAATGAATCATATGAATGGTTCAAAAAAAGTAAATCAACTTTGTACGGCCTTATTCACAAGTGTCAGTGATAGGTTTTTTGGGACATGACGAAAACATGAATACATGCTAATAATAGCTGAAGTTAACTAGAGGGTACAAGATATGATTTTAATTGTCTACCTATTTCATCTGTTCTCCATCATATTTTATAGGCCATGCCTACCTGCTGCTGTGATGTCTCTCTCCTTGAGCAATGGTCCACTCACCTTGCAAACATGCAGCTGATGCACACAAACACAGACAATCCTGGCTGATATGTTGACTTATTTGATTGATAAAATATTTTAAAACTTTGCCTAAATAAATTACATTAACATTAATTATGAAATTAAATTCCATGACTTTTCCAAAACTTTTCACGTTTTATAATATTCCAAAACTTTTCCAGGCCTGGAATGACATTTGAAAAAATTTGACCATATAAACCGTGTAGTAAAATGGTGGCACTGTACGGCCCAGTTATGCTGTGTTTTGGATGGTACGAGGTGGACGTCATTGTGTTCAATGTGAATGCAGTCACCAGAGGTCAAATATTTAAACTTTTGCGTTCTGCTGTAGCATAGTTTTCTACCGGATGTCGATTTGGACTGTTTGTTTACTGAAATCACCATTTTATTTTATTTATTTATTTCACCTTTATTTAACCAGGTAGGCAAGTTGAGAACAAGTTCTCATTTACAATTGCGACCTGGCCAAGATAAAGCAAAGCAGTTCGACACATACAACGACACAGAGTTACACATGGAGTAAAACAAACATACAGTCAATAATACAGTATAAACAAGTCTATATACAATGTGAGCAAATTAGGTGAGAAGGGAGGTAAAGGCAAAAAAGGCCATGGTGGCAAAGTAAATACAATATAGCAAGTAAAAGCAATGCATAGCAAAGCAAAAGCAAAACCATAGCAATGCATACCGTTGTGCTGGCGTGCTTTTGCCATCACCATCTTTCTTGCATGTTTTTTTGCATCCCTCATCGAAATGCAGCATAATACCCTGACTACACCGCTCGCATCGCGTGCGTTGCAAAATACATTTTGAAATCCATGTTATTCATTTATTGCGCGTGTCAACGAGCATCTGCGTTGCCAAGGGCTAAAATATAAGTTCTTTCTATTTCTGAAGCAGATCGCATTGCAAGTCCTGCCTCTCCCATCTCCTTATATGGTGATTGGCATCTAAACTTTCATAGTATTACCATGACGCAGTAGCGTGCCGTGGTTCTGGGGCCTGGGCCTTCAGTGAAGTCCTACACAGTCCCACCCGAATTAATCCACCTCTTATTACCATCATTATGATGCCATGGCTCTAGACACTATACATTTAGACAGAAACGCAGTATAACCAGGCGTTGCGTCACCTTGAAATTGACATTTTTATTCAGAGAATTGCAGGGGAAGAGTACAATACCTTTTCATTGTGCAGCTTCGTTGCCCTGCGCGCTTGTTCGTTGAGCTGTAGATCCACTCGGGTGTCCCCAAAAGTTTTCAAAAGCACCATTGCTTGTAAGTGCCCAGCCGTACTTTGGTGTCTCGTTGCTGCCTTGGTTAGACAACTCAGGTTTGCAAAGCCAGTGTGGCTCCAAACACCAAATCGATCACTTGCAAATAATAGGCATTCCCAGCAGTACAGTTTGCAGTGCTTCTCGGAGCCTGTGAGTCATTGATAGCGCCCATAGTTGAAAGTGGCGAACGAACCCCTTTCCCGCCTGTGACAGGCTTTGTAGCGTCGGCGTCTACCTCTCCTGACAATGTCTAACTTTTCTTGAAAAGTTTGTCTTGAGAATGGCGTTATAATTATATCCTCGACCAAATCGATATCTTCTCCTTCCGCCATTGTGGGTTGAAAAAACAGCTTAGTAGTACGCAAATTAATTAGTTGATCAATTTCAGTTTCTTAGTTCTGAGACCTGCCCATATAGGACCTGCCTCTCAATATTGGTAATCCAATCAATAGGCGTGCACGCACTACGCCTGCTAGCTGGCTCCTGTGTAACACTGGATTTTAGACCCCTGGCAACACATGATGGCTGAATATGATTGGATAAAAGATCTAACATAAAGACCAGCCCTCCAAATCTCAACCTGGGGCTGGAAGCAGTGCAACCAAGAGGAACGCTCTGAAATGAAGAGTGTAACTCTTACTCTGGGGAATAATTGAATACATATTTGTGGGAAAATATATTTAAAAAATATATATATTCTGATGATGTTTAGGCCAGCAGAGAAGGCCTTGCTGGCCCTGACGGCCCACCACTGCCATGACGACCGGCAACACGGTTCGTCTTTCAATCACCCACGTGGGTATAACCAAGGAAGAGATGGCACGAGGGTACCTGCTTCTATAAAACAATGAGGAGATAGCCCTTGGCAACGCACACGCTCGTTGACACGCGCAAGCAGTGTGGGTTCAATAATTGAATAACATAGATTACTAAATGTATTTTGCAACGCTCGCAAATGCGACGCGAGCGGTGTAGTCAAGGTATAAGGCAGATCTCCAACGCGTTTAGCCGAGGCCAAAGCCACAAGCAGGGTGGTCTTGTAGGAGAGGATCTTCAGATCCACAAAATCCATCAGTTTAAAAGGGTCTTCACACAGCACAGCCGAAGCCCAAGTGAGTGCAATAGGTTTACAAACTGGCCTGAGATGGGGCACAGCTTTTAAAAGACAGGTGTTACACTTTTTCTCAATGCCAGAAACTCATAAAATAGTAACTTACAGCACCTCAAGAAAACATTCTCATATTACAAACTCTTAAATCAATTGTTATAATAGTATGCTCTCAATTCGGTGGGGCACATTTAATCCAAGAACTTCCACAGCTATCAAGAAGTTGCTTCTCAAAGTGGATGCTGTCACTACCATTAATGTGGCTTCTAAAGCATCTAAAAACCCACAGCAGCACCAGCAGAGACCGCAAGCATTATCAATGGCATGGAAATGAATTGGGTAAGTGAAAGAACTGGCTTGCTTGCTAGCTATAGAGCAACCACATTTAGCTCACTTCTTCCATCTCAAAGCACTTATAAACCTAACCAAATGTAAACATGTCTGCCAGCTGTTTGTAGCTAACTGCCAATGCTGTCATAGATAGTACAAGCCCTTGGGAAAGAGATGTTTTCAAGGCATTTGTGTGGGCTGTGCGATGCGTTAATTCTGGGGGAGTTTTTTATACGGCTTGCCGAGTGCGGGCTAAACTGAACTGCAACACTTTGGACATGGATTTCGCAGAAGCCCATAACAGGCTTACTACACCACTCGCGTCGCGTTCGTGAGCGTTGCAAAATAAATGTTGAAATCTATGTTATTCAATTATTGTGCGCGCCAACGAGCGTCTGCGTTGCCACGGGCTAAAATAGAAATCAGTTATATTTCTTACACAGATTGCGCTGCAAATCTTGCCTCTCTCATCTCCTAATTGGTTTATAGAAGCAGGTACCCACATGCCATCACCTCATTGGTTATACCCACGTGGGTGACTTATATTACGAACAAGGTCAGTGGCGGTAATGCACCTAATTTATGAAAGTTGCCAATCGCAATATAAAGTCAAGAGAAGAAAAGGCCTGGAAGGAAGAGAGATGACTAGAAACGATTCGATTGACCATTTTATGTGTGGATTGATTGGCGGAGTAGAGGACCTTGTGCATTTCAGGTAAAATAACAACTCAATGTTTATATCCCAGGACAAATTAGCAACAGCAAGCTAGCTAAATAGGACAAATTAGCTAGCAAGTGCAAGCTAACTAGCTAAATGTTTAATGCTTTCCACCTGTCCCCGAATTAATATAATTAATATAATTGGTTCAGTTTGCTTTGATATTTTAACCTGCGTGTCATGATTGCATTTGGTGTGGGGGAACAAAATAAATGTATGCACGATGGGGCACACGCGCAGCCGGTTTGGGTTCCGTGTTCCATGCTTTTTTTGGAGTGTTGGAATGTGGACATTGGTCCATAGAAAACTTTATTTTTGGATCTTAGGATCAATGTGGTCGCAGTAGGGCTGTCCCCGGCTAAAAAAAATGTTGGTCAACCGAAAGTCATCTGTTCTTTTGAACAGTCAACTGTAAAAAGAAATGTATATGCATTGAGCTTGTTTGATGCTTTAAGCCAGTGGTTCTTAACCTGGGTTCGATCGAACCCCAGGGGTTCGGTGAGTCAGTCTCAGGGGTTCGGCAGAGGTCAAGACACACATCCGACTCATATGATTCGTGATGACACGCCCCGCTTGGCCATCATTGGCTGCAGGTGGCCTATCTGTGCTGCAGGGAATTTGGTGCGCTCAGTAGTCGACTTGTGACTGTCGTGATGGTACGTCTTGTGATTTCTTTCTTAATATTTTAATCCCTTCATACTTACTATGTCGAGCAAAAAAAGAAAGTGGTCGGACGAATATGTACAATATGGATTCACATGTATAACGGAACATGATGGGAGTCAGCGTCCTAACTGCATGATTTACAATGCTAAGTTGAGCAATTCTAGTCTAGCACCGGCAAAACTAAGAGAACACTTCCTTAAGCTGCGTGGAGATGGAAAATACAAGAACACAACGCTCGCTGAATTCAAGGTGAAGAGAGCCAGATTCGATGAAAAGGCTACTCTGCCTGTTCTCGGCTTTGTACCCATCAACAAACCGATCCTCACAGCATCGCACAAAGTTGCTTACCTGATCGCAAACAGGGCAAACCACACACCATTGGTGAAACACTCGTAAAACCAGCTGTGTTGAAGATGGCGAATATCATGCTGGGAAAAGAGGCTGAAGTTAAGTTATCCCAAATTCCTCTTTCAAATGACACCATCAGCGACAGAATAGAGGACATGAGCAAATACATCTTGGCTCAAGTAGTTGCAGATCTGATTTCAAGCCCGGCAAAATTCAGCCTTCAACTCGATGAGACCACAGACGTTTCCAATCTAAGCCAGCTTGCTGTATTCGTGCGCTATTTGAAAGACGACGTGATAAAGGAAGATTTTTTATTTTGTAAGCCTCTTACAACAACAACTAAGGCAGCCAATGTGAAGAAACTTGTGGATGACTTCTTCAAAGACAACAATCTTTCGTGGGATATGGTTTCTGCAGTTTGTTCGGACGGAGCTCCAGTCATGCTGGGAAGAAAGTCTGGTTTTGGTGCGCTAGTCAAAGCCGATGCACCACACATCATTGTTACTCATTGTATTCTGCACAGGCATGCGTTGGCAACAAAAACCTTGCCTCCAAAACTGGCAGAAGTATTAAAAATTGTAGTGGAATGCGTGAACTATGTGCGAACTAGTGCTCTGAGGCACCGCATTTTCAGTGCGCTGTGTAAAGAAATGGGCTCTGAATTCGATGTACTTCTGTACCATTCTAACGTTTGGTGATTATCCCGGGGACAGGTGCTGAATCGTGATTTTGCCGTGCGTGTGGATTTAGCCCTGTTTTTGCAAGAGCACCAACATTGTCATGCAGATTGCTTCAAAAATTCTGAGTTCATTCTCATTTTAGCATACATGGCTGATATCTTCGGAGCTCTCAATCATCTCAATCAAAAGATGCAGGGCGGTGGAGTCAACATCATCGAAGCGGAGGAAAAACTGAAGGCTTTTGTAAAAAAAAGCTACCGTTATGGAAACGACGAACAGAGAACGAAAACTTCGCAAACTTTCCCCTGCTGGACGACTGTGTAAGTAAGATCGAAGATGTATCTGGAATCGGAGACATTTCTGTACCTTCGGAACTGAAGCTTGCAAAGTCTCTCGACGGATACTTCCCTACAAGAGAGTCATATCCAGCATGGGTGAGACAGCCGTTCACATTTAGTGTTGAGATGTCAATGATGAATACCTCGATGAAATTATTGAAATTCAGCAGAGCCAGGTTCAACAGCAACTCTTCAGAACAACAATGCTTTCAACGTTTTGGTGTCAACAAATGGTAACGTACCCTGTTATTGCGAAGAAAGCTCTGGAGATTTTCATACCGTTTGTTACTACATATCTTTGCGAGCAATCCTTTTCGAGGATGCTGGACTTAAAAATGAAGAAAAGGAACATACTTTGTTGCGAAAATGACATGAGATTGGCACTTGCCAAGGTGAAGCCGCGCATTTCTGAACTGGTCTCTGAAAGGCAACAGCAGAAGTTACATTGATTTGCAGCAAATATTCATTATTATGTTTTTGTTTTTGTGTGAAAATCATGTTTTGATGATTTTGTTCTTTGAACACAGTGACGTTGATGCACGGTTCATTTTGTGCACCAGTAAACTATGTTTTGAATTTGAAAACATATTTTATTTTTCCAATTAAGAAGGGTTCTGTGAATGAGCATATGAAACTGGTGGGGTTCAGTACCTCCAACAAGGTTAAGAACCACTCACTGAATGATGAAATAAGACAAATTACTCAAGAAGGAGCCAGAGATCAAGATAACCAGAAGAAAAAACCCTTAACCTGACCATGCTCCTGCTGGCTTTCTCTGCCAGTACTCTTCTGATGTTGCCGGTAATAGGCTACACTGAGGAGTCGGCAAACTTTCTCATGTGGAATTCCAATGTATCTAGCCATTTCTACCGATCTGCATGCCAGTTATGGTTTTCATATGCATATTTCCGTGGAACAGTTTAATTTAACTTATAATAATGTCATTTGTATCTCAATCATTGTCATGTGGTTAATAAAAAATATATCAAAATGTAAAAATGAACTTATGTTGACATTGCCAACTCCGTAAAAATAGCTTACATAAAGCCAACAAATAAAAACATTGAAGCCTGCAGGTAGAAAATATGGCCTGCCTGCAACGAACTTGAAACATTGTATCAACTACTAACTTGGGTCAGGCCTGAAGCTTGTACTAGCAAACTTATTTTTAAAAAGTCCCACCCCGGTGAGCTCGGGACAGACACAGCTGTAGGCTATATTAACAAGGGATAAGAAGTAATCAGGTAGGCCTATTTTATGACGTTTCCACTGGATCAGAGCATGACATTTTTACCTTTCACACAGTGGTTATTGAAAGGGAGAGAGCTGGAAAGATTTTTTAAATACATTGGAGAAACTATTGTCATTCTCAATGGATGTAAAAAATAGTTTTTGTTCGCTTGCTGTTTGAGCTGAAAACATTACTTTAAGAAGCTCCACAGTGGTGGTGCGTCAAGCCAATCAAAATACCATCAGCTCCCCAAATGGGCACATTTATATGTCTACATTTACACGCAGGCCATGAAGCCGATAGTCCTACTTCTATGCATAATCAGGTGTGCGCCCATACTCAACATTGACAGGAGCACTCAAGACAATGACACAGATTGTCAGGAGAGCGGGCATTCTTGAGAGAGATGTGCATTGAGCATCTTAGCCACACACCCCTTCTTCTTGGACTGTGCCATCCCCGAGGCCTCCGCAGTGGATTATTCTCAGCCTCTGCAATGGATTAGTTCACAGACGGGTGCAAAAAAGAACGGTGTCTTGTAATATAAAAAATATATTTAAAAAATAGATATAATATTAGCTACTGCTCGACTAAAAAAAAATATTGGTCGACCAACAGCCTATCGACCAAACAATCGAACAGTCGACTAATTGGTGTCAGCTCTAGGTAGGTCAGTTGCAGCAGGTAATGTTACCTTGCTCTAGCCTCTTCCCCCATGACTGAATTAATCTGTGGCTATTTCTTTCTAGGCGGCAAAATAAGTGAGCTAGATTTATTTTTGGTGTACTGCCATATGTCGATAACACACGTTTGTCACTGGTATGGGCTACTAAATATCCTAAACCTAGACAGTGGTAGCTGCAAACTAAAACCGGGGAGAGGGAGGAGAGAATTCACTTTCTGTTTCATCCAGGGGTTGTAACTGGTTCAGGGAACAGGACCGAAAACTGGTTTGAGGAACAGAGCCAGAACCGAGAACGAAAGTGATCAATAATGTTCCAGGGCAGAACCGTTCTTTTAAAACCATGGGAACCAGTTAATACCGTTATTTTACGTTCTAGGCATTTTTTTCCAGTCCTACAAAAAAATGCAACAAAGTGCCTATGCAAAGCCCTCTCTGTTACTCAGAAACGTATTCCAGTGTCTGCCTGCCAAATTAAAATCTTTGCCAGTTTGTGTGTGATTAATTAGAGAACAATGGACTAACTTTTTCAATGCTAGTTAGTTATCATGTTTCACAATGGACTTATTAACTACACACAAGTGTGTTAGCTAGCTCTAGTCTAGCTCTCGGCGGAATTATGTGTAATGTAATGGAACTGAGTCATGATCAAGGGCTAGCTCTGGTCCAACGTCAGTTAAGCCAATTCTCTGAAGTTCAAAGACATTCAAAGTTCCTTCATAAAAGCCGCTCCTCCTTCGGTATAATTCTGTGGGCCTAATTCAGATGATGCCCAGCGTGCTCTTCATCTGCAAAATTTCAATTGCATGTCACCACCTACACTACACTTGTCTGTCCAATGCATGTACATAGCTTGCCCACTCCATAACAAGCTGCTCTATCCATTGATGAAGTCATTTAATGTCGAGCTAAACTGATTTCAGACATTTAAAAATGAATAGAAAGGAACAATATAAACAGTTACTTTTGAACTGGTTTAGAACTTTATTTTGCTGGGTCGGAACAGTGGAACGGAATGGGGAAAAATTATTGTTCTGTTCAAAACTAAAATGACTTCCCTTCCAAACCCTGGTTTAATCTGCTGCTGGCTAGCTAATGTTCACTCATATGTTTTCCACATTTAATTCCTGAAATTACATTTTAACTAAAAAGTTAGGTCCCACTTGGTACGCACCAGATTACCATTATAGTGGTTCATCCTTTAAAAATTGCAGCGTACCGCGGCGCAGCTTGCATGGTGCCCCAGAATTTTATGGCACGTTATTTAAATGTGAACCACTGGTACCATTAACGTTAGTTAGTGCTAGTTTGATCACCAGAGGGCATCTCTGAAAAGCATTTGATAGCCTTATATAGTGGCTGTACTAGAGAATTTAAAACCTTTTTTTGTAATAACATAGTATATGGGACCGATTTTAAGAAATGTTTCTTAATAATGAATTTGATTAATATTATGGTGTTTCTATTCCAAGAAAAATTCAAACCCTCTGGGTTTCCGTTAGGATGGAACGGAAAATATGGCGCTGTACAACGTGACGATCGGGAGTAGGCTACAGTACTGGGCTATTTAACTAAAGTATCCCTGTGTCGTGCGGGAGACCGGGGCTCAATTCCCTGATGGGGAGGAAGGAGTAGGCTGTCCTTGTAAATAATAATAATTTTTTAACTGACTTGCCTAGTTAAATAAAGGTTACACTAAGAGCATAACATTTCTACCCCTAATTTTCTAATTCTAGTCTAACCAATACCCAAACAGAGATTCAGTGAAAATAAAAATGTCTTGATAAATCAATGACCAGTCCCTGCTTGTCTCAGAGCAGTGCAAAACGGTGCTAAAATAGTTGTAGGCTATTGCTTCAAATCCTATTGTTTCTAACTTCAATATGCTCTTTAAATAAATAAGGCCTACACCACTTTTAACAGCACATTACTCAACACTAGTGAGACTCATGTTGCCTACGGTAGGCCTACAGTATATCGAAAAATATGACGTGACTCTCTGCCAATAATTACATATGGAGGATATTTCTGTAATTCAGTGATATTTATTCCCATAGTAATTCGTTATGGATCCATAATTAAATAAACATCAGCATTTTGAAAGAGTATTTTTATCATTATTTTATTAACGAATGCATAAAGATGCCATTATTAATTACATTGTTTTCGTTTGAACGTGCAGACTGGCACTAAGAACAGAACAGCGGGAACATTTCCCTAGTCAGCTCCATTATTAGTGCAATGCCCCTTAAAGTGTTGCCAGTGTAGGGGTGCCACCCTGCTCGCAAAGCGCCTGTAGGAACATTTAAAATTTCAACCAGAGGGCTCTGAAAAAGGAATAATTCCTTTATTTTGGCACCAAAGCTCAAACGTCTGCCACTTATATCCATACAAGCCTCTCGTGGAGGGTTCCCTTGCGGACTGTATAGTAGCAATAACGTTCAAAGGTAAACCGCTTGCCATCAGATTGGACCTTTCAGGGGCCAAGTCCACAGGTTCCAAATCTCTGGTCGCGGGTGCCAGACCTGCCTGTGAGCCTGGGACAACAGGTCCCTGCGCAACGGGAATTGCCATGGGTCCCTGCCTAAAAGGCAAATAATCACCGCGAACCAAGGTGGTTTTGGCCAACGGGGAGCCACAAGGATCAACGACAAGCTCTCACGACACACCCTCCAGCGTGGGCTGAATCAGGTCCACAGAGGGAAACTCGTAAAGGAGGGTTCGAGGCCACTGGTGCACGAGAGCATCCATTCCCAATGGAGCACTCAGGTCTCTTATCAAGAAAAATTGCAGACACAGGGGCCCCTCAGGGGTGCGTGCTTAGCCCCCTTCTGTACTCCCTGTTCACCCACAACTGCGTGGCCACAGATGACACTAACACCATCATTAAGTTTGCTGACGACATGATGGTGGTAGGCCTGATCATGATGAGACTGCCAAGTCTCTGACCTCCTCCCTATAGGCTGTGTGGTGCAAGGATAACAAACGCTACCTCAACGTCAGCAAGACAAAGGATCTGATCGTGTACTACAGGAAAAGCAGGGCGAGCACACCTCCATTCACATCAGCTGTAGTGGAGACAGTCAAGAGCTTCACAGTAGTGAAGAGGGCACGAGAATGTCTCTTCCCCCTCAGGAGGCTGAAAAGATTTGGCATGGGCCCTCAGATCCTCAAAAAGTTATACAGCTGCAACATTGAGAGCATCTTGACTGGCAGCATTACCGTATTGGCATGGCAACTGCTCAGCATCCGACTGCAAGGCACCCAAGTCAAAGTGTCTTCTCTCTGCTACGGCAAGCGGTACCGGAGCGCCAAGTCTGGGACCAAAATGCTCCTGAACAGCTTCTACCCCCATTGTGTTTTTTTACATTGAAAAAAATGGTATACCATACACTACAGTTGAGGAACAATGGGAAAGTAATTCTGCTTTGAAAGTTGATAAACTTGTAACCTCACTTTTGAGAAAATGGCCTTTGAATGTTTTGGTACACATACTGGAGTGCTCTTCTTTGTCTACACCCATTCAGCATCCTTCACACCCTCTTAAGCTTTAGCCCCACCCATCTCTTTAAGGAGCGCTCCGAGCACACACTGTACACTCTGGAAGAGGAGTAGGGTTGATCCGATCGTTCTGTCCCAACAACAGCAGTCAAGCACTAAATTGCGAATGCGAGAACAGCTCAAATGCGAGAACAGCTCACTCTGACCATTTTATTCACCCTAGCAGAGCTGGTTAAGCTGTTTTTATGTTATCCAGAGCGTTGGTGACTGCAACTGTGCTGCTGGCAACAATTGAATTACGCTTTTTGACCAAAGTTTACTGACAAGGGACATATTCAATGTTTGTTGAGCGTTCGTATATTCGTCAGTTATTCTGTGCTCTGGCACACTCAGATGAGAGTGCTCTGAAGTCGGAGTAGATAGCCAGAGCGAATTTACCAGCTACATCATGAACATATTATTGAAATGGTTGCTCGCATTGTGGAGTCTTTTGTTAAGATATGTAGCTAGCTAGCTAAACAATGAACCATAATCCCAACTCATGACATTACTACCCTGCATGAATCTGCAGGTAGCTAACCAAATGGCTCTGATACGAGTAATATTACTACACAGATCATACACGGAACGTTAGCTAGCTAACAGCACACTAACTTGAAATGAAAGTGACAAAATTATAAACGTGCAATATCTGAAAATATAGCTAGCTGGTAGGGGTGGGCGATATGAACAAAAATTCATATCACGATATTTTCCACTGTCCAGAAGACAACGATACAATATACTGTTATTTATTTGACATTTTATGAGCCCTTCAAAGTAAATAAATGACAAAATATTGCTTTTAACCTTAGAGAAACAGAAAGGGGGCATTGCACTTTTTCTTTTTTTTACTTCTGTGGTAAACCTGTGCCAACATGAAACATAAACAAAGCTATATAACAGTAAAATTAAACTTTTTTTTAAAAGTAAAACCTATTTTTTACTTTTTCCAGCATAACACTGGTCATTATGAATTCAAGTTGTAAACCTTTTCAAACTAACTTCTTCAAAAAATAACCAGTCTGTATGTTTCTCAGTTCAACATGTAACAATTCACTGCCTCCCTCTTCACAAGTTCCATGCCAGGAACACCAGCCTATTGACAGTTTCTGGCTTCAAAGTTGCCCTGTGGCATGTGACCACATTGCCCCCACTGCTAAATGCCATCTCAAAGGGCAAACTTGTGGCAGGGATGTATAAGTATTTCTTTGCCAGACAACTCACTTGTGGGAAGCGTGAACTCGCCAGCACTCCAAAGGATCAGCCTGACTGTCTGCTGCCATCATCAGAGTGTAGCTGTCCAGCTATCGCTCCGTGACCTGTCTCTGGGTTCTTAAGGCATGTGCACTACTGATTTTCTTAAAGAATCTCCCAAGGCTCTTCTTGGACTTCTTTGCGGATTGTGGAGCAGTGGCAGCTTCCTTCTCTCTCTCACTCTAGTCCTCTTCAAGAGAGAAGTCTCCCACGGCTGTGTTCCCATACGAGGGGGGTTTCTGTCTCGGAGGCAGCTCTCACCTTCACCAGCTTCTCAGTGGTCATGTAGGTGGTCTTGAACCTTGAGTCCAGAAAGGTAGATATTGGTGAGCAGCTCATCTGTTTCAGGGTTGGTGTATTTGTCATTCAGGTAATTGAGTACCCTCATCTTAATCTCTCGGGTCAGGTTGGCTTCGCCATCATTTAATTTCAGAACCACCATATTGAACAGGCTTCAGATAGGACACACTCACGTATGTCTCTCCTGGAGGGGCTTAAGTGCTGCTGTGATAGATTCAAAGACCTCAATGTCTTGTCAGGAGGGTGCAAGGTGCCGTGTTTTTTTGTCTGCTGCCAGGAATTGTAGTTTGGCCTTTTCCTGCTCCAGGACTTTTTCCATCATCTGCAGGTGAGAACCTCACCTTGTCGGGGATTCCGTGATGAGCTTGTGGAGGGGCAGACTCAGTTTATCCTGTGCACTTATCAGGGCCTTCTGCTGCTTCCAACTATAGGAAAATGTGCTGACCACTTTCTTGCACACTGGGAAACCAGAGGTTCGTTTTGGACACTCCTCTAGTCCGGGAAACCCGAGGTTCGTTTTGGACACTGTTCTCTGAAAAATAAAAAGGTGAAAAATAATTACATATGAATCACAATTATTCAATAGAAATAACATTTCATCTGCTGTAATTACATCAATTTACAGCATGGATGCTGAACATGATTACAAATTGAATCCATCTATAGATGTACATTCAACTGTTGTGATTAAGAGAGCTATATTGCTTTAGAAAACGGGATAATTTATTGAGTAGGCTATTTATTATGAAAAGAGAGAAGATGGATTCATATATTGAAACCACAGGCAAATGTATCAATTAGAAATAAAAACAATGTAATGTTTGGATATTGCACACATTTACAAATATGATATATTTGGATAGCTGTATATATTCGGCTTAAAGTATAAGAATGATCAGGCAGTGTAGTCAGCTATAACTTCAAACAGAGGAGATAAGGAACACAATAGCTTTCTGCATTTTAAGTTACGTTATTTTTCTACCTAGCTCTGTGTGTTTTGGACGTTGAAACTTACCAATAGCAATGTGTAGCCTGTGTCCGAAAAAACCTAGTCTTGTGCATTTGTTCAGCTTCAATGCTGTGACCATGTTCGATTCGCTGTAGGTAGTCATACATACTTGACGCGACTCTTTCAAGCCCCAGGATGAAAGTGCCTCCCTCAGCCCAGCTGCAATTATTTCTCTGATGTGTTGGTCTGAGAAATAAGAGGCATTTGCTTTGCAGCTTCCAGTTGTCGTCATTGTAATGAATTGTGAGGCTAATGTATGGCTCTGTGATCCGGCATGACCATAATTCGGCAGTGGTAGAGAAGAATGCAGCGTTACGGATTTAATTGGCAACTCTGTCCCGACATTCTGTATTGCGTTCTGGCAGACATGTTTTGCTGAAGTATTTACGGCTAGGGATCTCGTATCTTGGGTCTGGAGTTCGAATCAACTTTGTGAAACCGTCTTTCTCCACAGTTTGAATTGGTTCCATGTCTTTTGCTATGTGATACATAATTGCACTCGTTATCTCATTCCACTTCTTGCTCTTCTTGTCATAGGGAATACCACTAACAAATGATGCCTTGAGAGATAGCGGAGTGTGGGTCTGGCTTGAAGATGTCTTGGGACTTGCTCCGGGGGTTTGTTGCACGCATTCTGGTAGATTCCTCATATTCGTGCACATGTGAAAAAGAAAAGGTTGCTGGTGTTTCCACCTTTGCCTAGCACAATGCACTGACAACTTGCACAGTACTGTTTGTTGGTCGAGGTCGGATATCTTAAAGCCAAACCAGTTCCAAACAACAGAAGTCCCCTTTCTTCGAACCAATTCTTTGTTGTCCTGCAAATTATAGCGTTTTTTCCTTGTCTTCAGTCATCCTCAATGCTTGCTTACACTTTTGCGCTTGATTGATTGGACACTTTTGCTAACAAAAGGAGTTTACTTCACTAAATGTTTGCTTACTCTGCAGTTGCGCATGCTTGTTTGTTGACTTTGATTGGCAGGCCGATTGTGTGTAACGTCCATGCTTCTAATTGTTTTTATTTGCTAAAAAAGGCTATGTTCTTATTGAAAGAAACAATTTGAACTAGCCCACTACGCTGTATGACTCAACTGAAAATGTGTGAAAAAAACAAAAACGTCTTATTTCATACATTTATTAGTTTATTATGATATGCACGATACGGCAAAATCCATACCATGGCACAACGTCATACCAGTATTCACATTCATACCGGTATACCACCCACCCCTACTAGTTAGACTATCGTACATGAATGGATGCTTCTGCCCCAGATGCCATGTTGCCTTTCGTTTGAATACGTAACCTGGAGACAGGTTTTCTCTATTTCCACTGATTTCAAAACTCGGTCCTCCAGAAAGTGGAGAGCAACACTTATGCAGTTTTAATACGTGATAACTATTTTTTTTAAAGCCACGATAGAGAGGATTACCTACTACACATACTGACCAGCTCAAATAGACAGAAGCATGCTACACGGCAGACAAATCCGAACTCATCTCTCGGCATGTCCAGCCTACTCACTATCTCAGCCAATCATGGCTAGCGGGAAGGTTCCTGGCTTTTTCTGTGGCTAAACCAACTAGGCTCGTAATTTAACAATTGTATTTGTATTTACAGATGGCATACAAGTTTGATAGTAAGGCACATGAAAGTTCACATGTTCCGGAAGGCATTTCTGCCAAAAAACACATTTAGATTTTTAGTGAGTACTCGACATACGCCTATATACCTCAATCACACAAACTACCTCGTACCCGAGTACACTGACTTGGTACCGGCATTCCTTGTATATAGCCTCATTGTTATTTTCTTGTGTTACTATTTTTTTATTTGTTCATTTTCTTACTTTTGAATTGTATTGTTGGGAAATTGACTCATAAGTAAGCATTTCGTGGTAAAGTCTACACCTGTACTCCGCGCATGTGACAAATAAGTTGTAGTTGCCCTTTAATTCAATTGTGCACCAGCAAGAGAGCGTTGTGTTTGGTGGCACTGTTTCTGTAGCGGTGCTTCATAGGATGGGGGAGTTTACAAAACAAATGCACACATGACTGATACAAATCATCATGATTTCATTCTGCCAGGTAGGTCTACTTTGCAATCAACTTTTTTTTGGTAAGGTTTTTGGGAAAAGCCTTTAGAAATGACTGTTTAGGCATGCTAACTGGCTACACAACCACACACAGGCGTGCGCACAAGAAGAGGCATTACTTCTTCTGATAGTTGCAGGAATATGATTTATTGATGCATTCTTTTCAGGACTTGAGAAACGAGTGCAAAGGACTACTTTTCTAATAAGTTAGTTCAATACATTTAACTTTCTGTGCTCCACCAATGATTTTCTTTCCTTCAGATCTACATGGTTCACGTGGCTGGTCGAGATCAAAACGGCATATTTGCATCCCTGGTAAAGAGCTACATCAGCCCTGCCGAACATTTTGCATATCTGGGAGCATTCTTACATTTATTTTTCATTGTTCTTTTTTTTTTGAGTACTTGAATGGGGAAAAAAAAAATTTTAGAACACAAGGCCAGCACTGGAAAAGAATGCAAGCATTTATCTATATGCCAACAAATTTCAACAATGACATTAGGCATTTATAGGCAAGATAAATCGTAATTGCTACATTTCCCCAATATAGAGTGCATATATTCAGTCAATGAAAAAGCAAGTGCCATTTAAGATTAATTTATTGAAACCGGAATATCAATTTGTTCTATTATATCGTGGAACACAGTATTAAATTTAGTTTATTCTACCTGTTCTTTAGAATTGTATAAACGGATGAACAATTCCACATTGAACACTGCATGGTGATGCACGGACACAACATCTGTTTGGTAAGAAGGCATGTGCTTAATGATTCTGATGTTTAGGGTTATAGCCAAGGCTAACCAATTCTAAAATGGCACTAGCAGATAGAAAACTAGTGCAAAATGGGTTGTGGTTAGCCATCCTTTTGTTTGCCAAAGGGGCTAAGTAGCCAGCTAGCTTCCCATCCACGAAGACAAGCCCCACCCCCTCCATATTCATAACGTGGGACTACCCATTCAACATCAGCTTGGCTGAATGCGGCTGGGCCCAGGTCATCTTAAACTCATCGACGAAGTCTGGAAAAAGATAGCAGATAGCAGATATTCCCCACCAAACCTGAATGCCTTCCGCCATGCAGGGAGGACGGCCACTCCACTGACAAGCGTGCAGCCGCTTGGTGACATAGCTCAATGAGAGACGCGCTAGAAGCCCGGGATTCCCCTGCTACATCCGTATCAAGGATGTGTGGCTGCCCCAAAGCCAAACCCTCCATCACAGTCTCAGAAGAAAAAGTTCACCAGCCAGAGAAACCACGTCGTCATCCGAACACGAGTCCTATGTAACAGTGAAGGACACCGACATATCAGCCAGCACTATATTGCCATGCTGGGAGTACAGATCCATGTGATTCGATTACGAACCCAGATCCACCCTCGTATCCTGCAACTCAGACTCCACCAAGGTACAGGCACCCACGGGAGGAAAGTGAACTTCTGTCTCACCAAACCTTCTAAGGAAAGTTACACGCCTCTCGAGAGAGCTTAGGCGCAGCCAGCGACAGTCATCGCATTAGCTGGTTTGGTCCAGAGCATGCAAGTTTCAATTAATCAATCAAATGTATTTATAAAGCCCTTTTTACATCAGCCGATGTCAAAGTGCTATACAGAAGTTACACTTACCAAAATATATAATTGAATCACATCAGGTGTCATTCTAATGTTTACTCAGTAGAGGGCGCTAGCTGCAATCTCCCTATAGCTATGTTGTACAGAGTTGGGAACTGTCTGTTTTCCTATTTGAGTTCTAATACCTATGTTATTTATAACTGCAAGATTACATGCAGGGGGAAACATGACGTCGCACGATAGGAGAGAGTTTAGGAGATCTTATACGGTTTGTTCTATGGTCATTTTCATGAGCTAGTCACTTTTTGTAAATTTAAGCATTTATATAATCAGAAAAAAACACACGCTTCAAAATGTCATAAAGCTCATGTTAACGGATTGCTATTATCTCAGAACATAACGTGTACGATCTCCTAAACCTGTGTAAACCTATTTTCGGCGTTTATCCCAAAACCCGATTATTTCCCCCCCATGAATTTCTGAAAGAACCAGCAGTAAGGGCGTATTCATTATGCCGATTGTTGCCAAAGTTTTGCAACAGAACCCGTTTACTTCAAACGGAAACCATTTTGCATTGGACAAATTCCGGTAGGTCCCTCCGTTTCGTTCTTGAACGGTGAACTGTTTCCGTTGCAAGAGGTAATGAATGCACCCTGATGTTCCCTCATTCTGTCTGAATTGACAAAAGCTTTCAACGTATGTGTTTTCCACTTTCCATAGCATAGGATCAACAGCCTTGTAATAACATGCGCGTTTCTTATTTCAAACTCTGAGAGCAAACGGTAGTCATCGAAATGTAAACTTGCTGGCTAGTTAGTAGTTACCAGCTAACGAGACCATTCCAGTAGTTTATCCGGTCTGAGATCATTAGCTAGCAAACTACTTACTAATCAGAACCAAAAGCAACACATACAGCAAACTCTCCAAAGTGTGTAATTTTAACCATTTCTATACAGCGTGCAAGCCAGACAACTTGGTGCATTTTGTTGATTTACTAGCTGGCTAACAGTTAGCTGACGTTCGCTAATGCTAGAAAGCCAAGTTGATTAGCATAGCGCTCTTACCTTTGTAAAGCTACAAATACGGCCGTTAAACACCAACAGGAGAAAGTTAAACGAATTAAAAATAAACAAATACTATTAAAATGTGCGATAATGGCTTCTTTGCAAATATAGATCATTACAGTATATATTCATTTGCAGGTTTATTTTAACTGCTTTATGGTCTGCAGCTCTGACCCCGTTTTCTGAAAATCCGCCATTTTGTTTTACCTTTCAAGGTCCTCAGACATGTTTACGTGAATGAAGTGACATCCTCTATTTTGAAGCGTGTTACATTTGTATCTATAGTGGTATACAGTTTTATGAAGCTGGTCTTATTGTAAAAATATAGTATACATAAGGACTTCGTAACACTTTAATGCAACTTTTTTTGTGTTGAATATTTCACACTACACATCTGTAAGGATTAGTTGGATGTTTTTATCAATCGGCTAGTTCTGACTGGCTTCCATATTTACCAGCCGTTTGCCCTATCCTTGTTCCTACAATGCAAACTTAACTTAAACCACAGGTCTGTTACAGGTTGTCTTTATTGCAGTCGCGCTGCACAGCTCAGAAGATCCCTATATCATATGGATGTGGTCCATGAGAACACTTATCCAAGCGCAAACACGATTACAAAAAAGACTACATGGAACGTCACCGATAACATGTCTAACGATGAAAGATATTGACCAATCAGATGCAAGGTCCAGAAAACATAACTGCGATTTCGGCGGGCAGTAACAAGCTCTATCTTTGTTTATTTGGCACAACTGTACTGTGACTAGGGTTGGCATGGCAGATAGGTCAGATGGTAGCATTAGGGCAATTGATAATGATGATAAAACTATTTACACCTGTTGAGAATAGACCTATAAAGCACAAGACCACTCTAGACGAAGAGTTGGAGTAGAAAGTTCCACAGTTAAGGTAGTGTTATGTTCCCCAGTTTCTGTGTTGTAGTTTGTATTTTCATGTGTGTATTTCAGGAAATAGCTTCCTGAAATCCCTCAAGCAGCTGATTGGTCGACTCCATGGCTAATTGGAGAGCTGACCCCGCCCCTCGTCAAGACTCAGCTGTCTCCAATTACCCATTCCTTCTGAAGCTATATAAAAGCCAGTGTTCTGTTCATAAGAGAGATTGCAGAAAGATTGATTGTGATTTAGAGAGATCATGGCTGAGAGAGAGGAGGCTGATGGCTGAAGGTCATTATGTTTGTTGATTCTGAGAGTGATACAGGCAGTTGGTCTGTACCGTGTTAGTTTGTTGCATTATCAGATAGAGCTTATTTGATGTCCTTTGTTTCTTAGTTTGTTTGTGAAATTGTTTCATTTGTTCCCAGGGGTTAAGGGGAAGGCACCTAGGGAGTGCTTAGGCAAGATGCCCGCGGGCATACATATACCCGTAGTACATTCACTGTCTAGGCACACTAGGTAAGACCTGGTTGGATTACCCCCTGTATTTTGGTTAGGGCACCAGGTGGTGCTAAATTAGGTAAGTAGTGGTTAGGCAGGTAAGATAGGAGAGGGGGCTTTGATATTTACTTTCTTTGCTTTGGTTCCATCCAGCCCCTTTTCCCTATATTACCGTGTGAAGGAATCAATTCCTAGTAAGCGGTAAATTCTCTGCCTTTTGTCATCCTTACTCACACCTACAGTCCATACCTCTTTTGCTTCACGGAGAGTTGAGTTGTAGCAGGGTGTTGTGTTCCCTCTTCATAGAGGCGTAACAGGTAGTTCCCAGAAACAGCAGGTAAGTACTTTCAGCCATTGCATTTTAAAAAAGCAATTAGGGAAGAGATTGGGGTGATTAAGGATGCCAAATCAATGGGTTATGGGAAGGAACTGATCATTTCAAACAGTGAAATTCAGCAGGAGAATGTTTTGAGATTGAACTCACAAAATGGGAGTTAGCACTGGGAATGTGACATTTCATCTATGTCTAAAATGAGATTAATTGTTGGGATGTCATTGGAAATGATCATGGAAGAAGTTGAGGCTTCCCAGAAAGGAGGACAAGTTATTGATGTGAAAAGGATCAAAAGCAAAAAAGAGTGGCAGTCGATTAGACACTGCAACTGTACTATTACAATTTGAAGGGAACCTGCAGAATAGGGTGCAGCTAGAATCACTCTGTGTGCAAAGGTAAAATGAGATGTGCAAAATGTGGTAGGGATCACAAGCAGTGGCGATTTTAGCATTTAAATCTTGGTGGCATAAAAAAAAATGGGATTCATGCCAGCAAAGCCACAACACAACACTATACAATACATTCATTGCACTATACGGTGGCCACAAACTGTTAGGGCCTACATAAAGCTGAATCCTTACCACCGCTACACCTGGCTATCAGCGGAGCCTTGTCTGGCAGCGAAACAGCTCAGTCAGCCTCATAATTTGCCATTTTAGAAAACATAGCTGATATGGATGACTTGCCAATATATTCAAACTTTTCTGGTCTGTGGCCTTATCCCCTATTTCGTGATAGACAGTTGGTAGTTACCATCTTGTCTCATTGCTGCAACTCCCCTACGGACTCGGCGAAGGTCGAGAGCCAAGCTGCAATGCTTCTTGACACTGCTCGCTTAACCCGGGAACCCAGCTGCACCAATGTGTCGGAGGAAACACTTTCGAACTGATGACCGAATTCAGCTTGCAGGCATCTGGCCGCCACAAGGAGTTGCTATAACACAATGAGACAAGGACATCCCGGCCGGCCAAACTCTCCCCTAATCCGACGACCCTGGGCCAATTCTGCGCCGCCTCATGGGTCTCTCGGTCACAGCCGGCTGTGACACAGTCAGGGATCGAACCCAGGGCTGTAGTGGAGCCTTAGCACTCATTGTTGGATTTGAGATTTCCAACTTGTAATGTTTATGTCCAATGGCCGATGAACACCAATATGTTTTAATCTATCCAGTAGACTGCTGACTTGATGCATGATGATGACTGCTTGCTAGCTAAGGTTTTGAAAGTATGATGTTGACATGATCAAGCCAATCAAATCTACAGTAGATAAAATTGTCAAATCACATTGTATCTGTGGCCAATGACCTTGAGCCTTCTTGGATGGGCACTTCTAATGCAAGTCTATGGCAGTCCCCAAGGGGCTTGAATTTTCTAGCTCTACCTGTAGATTTTGCAGTGACGTAGTGTCCTCATCAGTGACAGAACACTGAGCCAATCGCGACGCAACTAGAGAAAATGACCAACCCCTATGCACCGTATTTTCCGCTGGCTGCCCCACCACCACAGAAAGCACTGAGCTAGGCTGAAACACCTGCATTTTGGAGCTGCCTTATTCAAGAAAGCTAAAAAGAGACCATGTCTGTATGCAGCTTTATTAACTCAATTATATATTTTTTACATTGTTTGCAAAGTGATATGTGACTTGTTGTAATGCCAAAATAATATGCCAGATAAACAGGTGGAGCTCTGCATGAATGACGCATTGCCACTGATCACAAGTATGGGAAATGTGAGCCTGATGCTAAAGTTAAATGTTGTGATGGAGAACAGTGCACTATATGGAGGATGTGAAGTACAACAGAAAGCCATGGAAGCGCACAGGTACAACATTACAATGTATCCTATGCTGAGGCTTTTCGGAAAGTGAATAACAAACCAAGTGTTCAAAATACTCCAGATACAACATGGATAGTGGTCTCTCCGAGGACGCCAGTGGAATCTCAGCTGATTGTTAATGTGATATGCAAGCATAAATGATCGATAACAGAGAACCATGGTAGTAGATCGTGTCGACTTCTTGGCCTTTATGTGTAGGGCAATCAATATGACTGCAACACATAAGAGCAGGACTGCACAAATAAGTAGTGAAGGCAGCCAAAGACATTCTGGGGATTTCTGAAGTTATGGTAGAGGTGATACATCGGATGCTGAACCGAATGGCAAATGATCAGGATAATACATGGTGTTCCTTGTTGTCCAATGGAACGCTAGGAGTTTGAAAGCCAATGGAAAGGAATTTAAGTTTATACATGATTAAGATGTTTTACCGGACATGGTGTGTGTATACAAGAAACATTTCTTAAACCTCAAATGGATTATATTATACCTGGGTTTATCTCGATGAGAAGTGATAAAATAGAAGGTTCAGGTGGTGGGTGTGCTACATTTATCAAATAAGTTGTAGCACATAAAGCAATTAATGGTTTAAAAGAACATAAATGTGTGGCAGTGGAGATTTGTGGAGAAGGGGGTAATATCACGTTGTTTAATTACAATAATCCTTTTATGATCATTTCTGTATGTATGTATATATATTTTTAACCTTTATTTAAATAGGCAGTCAGTTAAGAACAAATTCTTATTTTCAATGCCGGCCTAGGAACAGTGTGTTAACGGCCTTGTTCAGGGGCAGAACGACAAATTTTCACCTTGTCAGCTCGGGGGTTTGATCTTGCAACCTTTCAGTTACTAGCCCAACGCTCTAACCACTAGGATACCTGCCGCCTCAATGAATTAAACATACTTGTGAAATCCAGTTCAGGTGATAAGGAGATAAAGAGAGGAGATGTAAATGTGCGTAACCGCTTGTGAGGCAGCACTATCACAGATGACAATAGTTTAGTGGTTAAAGATTTTATGGAGCGCAGGGGACCAGTTTGTATAAATGATGGTCTGGGTACACGGGTAAATGTGAGTTAATAAAGCTGCATACAAACATGGTCTTTTTTTTGCTTTCGTAAGGCAGCTCCAAAATGCAGGTCTTTCAGGCTAGCTCAGCGCTTTCTGTGGTGGTGGGACAGCCAGCGGAAAATATGCCACATAGGGGTTTGGTAATGTTCTCTAGTTGCACCTTGATTGGCTCACGGGGACAATACGTCACCGCAAAGTCTACAGTGAGACCTCGAAAATTCAAGCCCCTTGGGTGCTGCCATAGATTTACATAAGAATTACCCATCCAAGAAGGCTCAAGGTCATTGGCCACAGATAAAATTAGGTAAAATCACGTTATAGCTTTGATTGTATTGATCATGTCAACATCATACTTTCAAAATCGTAGCTAGACAAGCAGTCATCATGCATCAAGTCGGCAATCTACTTGCAAATCCTTGTCATATGAAGATAAATTATATATAAAACATATCGGTGCTCATCGGCCATTGGACATCAACATTAAGCAACAAGTTTAAAATTGCAGATTCAACATTGAGTGGTTTGGAACAAATCAGTAGCTAACTCCAAACATTGCGAAGCAATCACAAACCTGCTATTCAGTGGAGAGGGTGTTTGGTCCAAGTCTGCTATTTTAAGGGTCTCTTTTCCAAGCTTAAAAGGATAAACATTCCCATGCTACACCATGGGCCAGAAAAGGTTGAATATATTGGCCATGCTGTCAATCCAGCATGACTTCTACCACGTTCAAAACAACTGGAAACTCGGAACTGGGAAATCTCAGATTTCAGCAAGTTCAAGAGAACTGGGAACTCTGGGGGGGGGGGGAAACTAACTCAAACTGGAAAAATATGTTTTGAACGGTCCTCCAACTCTGAATTCCAAGTAGAGAACTCGGACCTCTTTCTAGAGCTCCGACCTGAAGATCACTAACGTCATGATTCAACATTGTTTTTTTCAGAGTTCCCAGTTGTCTTTGAAAGCATCATAAATCCAGAGAATGCCAGACTTTGGTGACGAAGTTTGATGACAAAACTTGCCCACAAGAAGGACCGCCGGCCCACTTTCCTGTTCAAGCGAACACAGCACAACAAGGTGAGTCCAATAATATATTGTGTGCTGCTGCATAAATTATGTCATATGCAAGGGAGATATGTATACTGTAGCTAAGAAAGTAATGCGAAGCGCATGTTGTGTACTAAGCTGTTAGTAGCCTATGTGCCTCACCCTATTGTTTTAGAGAAATGTCATCATCGAATATTGTAAGAACTTTCATTGTCTGTTTATGTGCCCCCTTTATTTATCCTACGGTTCTGACTTGGTGTACAGGGAGAATACTGTAAGAAAAGCCCATGTTCTGAATTCTGTCGCTGTACATTTCAACAGTGCTGAACAAATAGTTATATTGACTACGTTTTTCTTAGCTCGCTCATTAATGTCTTTATCTAAATTACGGATTCCCTCTTATACGTTTGTCTTCCCCATGTGCCACAGCTTGTACATCTCAATTGTCAGTAGAAACCACATTTATTTAAGCAAGTCAGCTATGTTTTTTTAAAGGAAGTAAATGAGGCTTAATTAACTGTTTTGTTGCCAGACAAGGCTCTGCTGATAGCCCGGTGTAGCTGTGGTAAGGATTCACTCCATGGTGCTGAAGAGAAAGCTATGCTGTTGGGACAGCTTTATATAGGCCTAACTGTTTGTCACTGTTATCGTGCATTTCATGTATTGTTTAGTGGCTTTGCTGGCATGCAAATATAAACTTTTTATATATATTTTTTTTACTTTGCCCCACCAAGATTTACATGCTAAAATCGCCATTGGGCAGTGATCATTTCCCAGTCATGTGCATCATAGATCTTCACATACTGTAGCAGTCAAAAGTTTGGACACACCTACTCAATCAAGGGTTTTTCTTTATTTGTATTATTTTCTACATTGTAGAATAATAGTGAAGACATCAAAACTATGAAATAACACATACGGAATCATGTAGTAACCAAAGAAGTGTAAGGGAGACATGTCCTTGAGTGGCCCTACTCAACCGTAGCATTGAGGTTTCTTTGTCTTCTTCAACCTCGTGTTGCGTTTTGGGGCGGTGACTAATCGTAGACCTCGGTAGCAGCGCGTGGTCATCCTCGTCTGGTATGTTAATTCTTAACTCAAATGCTTGTTCTAGAGTTTTCCCTATTAACGTTTCACTTTACTGTGGCAATTGTGATTGAATCAATGCAATATTAGCCACTTTTAATGCAACATACAGAAACAAAACGAACTGCAATAATTGTATTTTTTGTTTATCATTTATTTTGGTACTTTTTTACCCCTTTTCCCCCCCAATATCGTGATATCCGATTGGTATTTACAGTCTTGTCCCATCGCTGCAACTCCCTTATGGACTCGAGAGAGGCATGCATCCTCTGAAACACGGCCCGGCTTCTTGACACACTGCTCGCTTAACCCAGACAATGCTGGGCCAATTGTGCGCTGCCTCATGGGTCTCCCGGTTGCAGCCGGCTTTAACACAGCCTGGGATCGTCCCTGGTTCTGTAGTGACGCTTCTAGCACGGCAATGCTGTGACTTAGACAGCTGTGCCACTCTGGAGGTGACTATGCAGGAGATTTTGTTGTAAGCTGATCTCTTCGGAGTAGGACTCTATTGCATTGACACGCACTACTCAGCCCATACTCTACACAGACCGGTGTGGCATCAGAGCTGCAGTAGGCCTATATGCAAATAGACCATTGCCATGGATCTGTGCCATTTTACTTTTAACTGGATTGTGTTTACAACATAAGCAGTCGTGAGTGCATGTGGCCACGTGTGCACATTTTGTTCATATCCTTTACTAGTTAGTGAGTTCACTGTGCACTGTGATTACTATTATTTGACCATGCGGGTCATTTATGAACATTTGAACATCTTGGCCATGTTCTGTTATGATCTCCACCCGGCACAGCCAGAAGAGGACTTGCTACCCCTCATAGCCTGGTTCCTCTCTAGGTTTCTTCCTAGGTTTTGGCCTTTCTAGGGAGTTTTTCCTAGCCACCGTGCTTCTACACCTGCATTGCTTGCTGTTTGGGGTTTTAGGCTGGGTTTCTGTACAGCACTTTGATATATCAGCGGATGTAAGAAGGGCTATATACATTTATTTGAGTTATTAGCCCATTCATAGGTCATTTGTAGTCAGCAATAGGGGAGTGATTGCTTCCTACAAGAGCACAAAACATGTACATTTCTATACATATTTGAAAAGTGAGTCAGGTAAAGAGCATTTTTTTGTCTTAAGGGGGTAGTGTTATATTTTGAGACTGGCTTGAAAAAACTAAGTAGCCAATAGGCAGAGGGTGGCGTGATTTGTCTGATTCGCTGTAATAATGGTATGAGAATAATGCATTTCATTTTGTAAAGTGGCTTCTTGCATCAAACACAACATGTTCAGCCATCTTGTCTGAAGGACAAGTGTATAACCAGGTTAATGTCAAGCCCTGCATGTTTGAATGTAGGCCTACATTAAACACCACACATTGGCTGCTACTGTAGGCTGAATGATAGAACAGCTATTTACATGTAAAAATGTTAATAGGATGCATTTTCTCCATTGTTTTTGATGGTAGCCCAATCTGGTAGACCTACATTATGATCAAATAGCCACAGTAGCCTACATAGCCACTGTTAACTGTAACTTCCTATGTGGGTACAGTACAGCCTCGGAATTCACAGTAAACATTCACTGTTCAAGTTTGCACTCAGCAGTCCTTTAAATTTGCTCAGTGCTGTAAAAGAAATTAGAGGGAACATTGGTCTGGAGTCTACTTCCTGGGAGATCCAAATCAACATGGAGGCGTTGGTCAGGGTTGCTCACCACACCAGGCTTAGGGTCTTTGTGAGCAGCTGCGTGGCCACACTGGACCCTGACAGGAACTCTGTGCCCAGATACATCTTCATTGGGAAAATCTCCTACTAACTTAAAGCGGCTTGTGTAAGAATATTTTAAGATAAATACACAACACAGAGGACTAAAGGTCAAGAGGGAATTAATGAATAATGGAAATAGTTATTTTTCTGTAATAGGGAAATAATGATTTAAATGGACAGAGACACGGGAGGAATTTCAGTCCAGGACTCAGTTACATGTGGCAAGTTCTCATTGGTCTGAATTGTCTATACATTGAGCCTGAAACAGGATACTTGTTATTTGGCCATTGGCCCAGTTTTATTGCAAGGAATTCCAATTGGTCAACATCCTGTCACTTTGTTCTGTGGAGAATCACTGAGAACAGGGAAGAATTACCATCTACTTCCCCGCATAACAACTATGATTTGTTCTCTTTGAATAAACCTATTTTTCTCCCCCTGATTTGCTTTGGGGTCTGTGTTATTGAAGAATACCATAAACTGCTAACACTACCTAAAATGATTGTTCTCCGGCTGTCCCTGTATAAAAACTTTTTTCAGGTAGAACCTTTCCACCAAAGGGTTCTTTGTTGGGTAGCAAGGAAGAGGAAACAATACGTTGAATGTATTCTGACCCCGATCTTTCCCCTCCAGGTGCTTGATGGACTCCCAGCTGCCTGCCGACCAGTCGGGGTTCATGCGTAGAACCCAGGATGACAAGGCCTACAATGGTTATTCAGATTTGTAAGTACACTGTGTTGAGTAGTCATACACTGTGTGGCCCGATTTCAATTGGCCTCTTTAGTGTCACCATGTAAGTCTGAGCGAATGTGCCTAAATATACAATTGTGTGTTGTCTTTGTGAGCAGATTAGTGTTTAATCTGTGATCATTTTTGTTTGTGTGATTTTGTAATGTCCCAAGAAAAATAAAATAAAAAGTTATTTATTTAGTTTTTCGTCCTGTTTTTTCCAGTTGTACATCATTTCCCACCTTATGGCAGACCTTGTCATAGACCATGCAGAGCCTAGCAACAAGGCATGTTCTGACTTACTTCCAATCTACCCATTGTCAAGCTGAGCCCTCCTTAGATACTGTTGCTGGGCTGTGACTTCTCCACTGGGATAACCATAGCATTTGTTACAAGATGGAGTGTTCTTGGTCCATGAGTACATCTTCTTTCATACATTTCAGGTGGCCAATATGGTTGAGAAGGAGGCAAGGAGATGGGTTTTAGGAATGGAAGAAAAACTCATTGAAAGAGCCATGGTGTCTTGACTGAAAATGCATTAGTGAACGTTGACCCTGCATGCATTTAATGAAAACGTTGTCCTTTTAGTATGGGACAGGATACCACTTTGGGACCCATGATGGTCTTCCCAACCAAACAGAAGAGTGCACCTTTAACTCCACGGGGAGGGATGGTGTCCATATCCCTGGCGTCCCCTCCAGTACATGGGACAGGAGGCCCAGTCGACTGGAATGGACTTGAGGTGGTACTTTGGCTGTCTGAAATGACATTATGTTGTTATACCTTATGTAAGCGGTGGTCAAAAGTACTGCACTCTAAAGGGGGCCGTTAGGCACACTTTTCATATTCATATATGCTACCAATTCTTGCAACACTAGCTATTACATTAATTTCCTGGACCTTATTATGCCCAATCCCAAAATGCTGGTAGTCCCTTGGGCCCGATGGTCAGACCTGACAGACAACAAGCAAGGTTTCGTTAGCTCTACATGATGGCCTCTTCAGGCAGAAAGGACTAATCGGTCCCAAGGAGGTAATGACTTTCCTGGTTTGGATGTGTTAATTGAATGTAGGCTCTGTGCTAACTATAGTCTGTTCTCAGAGCTGGAGCCCATCCCAGACCCAGAGTTCATTCCTGAGCCTATTGGAGACTTTGGAGCAGAGTTTACCACAGAGAAAGAGGGTCTGATTGAAGATCTAGGTAAAGAGAAGGATGAAGCCAAGCCGTTGGTTGACAAGGATCATTCTAAGATTGGAACTCATGGTAAGGGCATGGTGGGTATGTGAATTTCAAGAATGACTCCCCCTAAAAAGCAACTAATCCCTTTGATAACTGCATATGTGTCAAACATTTATTCTAGTGTCAAAATTGACTACAAAGTGTAAATAGGATAATTTTGGTCAAAATTAGTCTAAAATGGAGTTTAGAACCTCAGTGCTTCACAATGAGTAAATTAAGTTTGGATAACCATTGTCAACAAATCATGCCCCCTTTTTTGAAAAGCTCCATGTGCAAATCTAGGTAGCTAGCTAAAATAAATAATGGATGCAGATATGGTGGTAGCTAACTCAATGTCTGAGTCTGACTAATACAGTGAACTAGGCGCAACAAACCGCAATGGTGTCACTTGCCTGAATCAATCCAATCTGGAGCTAGTCCGTCTAGATCTTGTAAAGCATAGAATTAGGGTTACCACAGCCACAAAGTCAAAAGAAATTCATGAAAACAAAAATATTTTGGTCTTAAAGGTTAGGCATGAGGTTAGCAGTCTGGTTAAGAATTTTTGGAAATGGGTGGTGTTTATGACTTTGTGGCTGTGGTAACTAGTGATGACCTAGAATTGGCTTGACCAGATTTACTGCAATGTGTGTTATGTGAAAAGTTGTATTAAAAAATAACGGGTTCCATAAACTAGTAGGTTAATAACCCAGCCAAGCAGATACAAGTAGTGGTCATTTTGGTCACTTCGTTTACCATTCTATTTCTCTACACATCATGATATCTGAAGTGAAATAGAAAGGTAAATGCAGCGATCAGGTTGGTTCCACCATGCTAATCATAACCACTATTGATAATACAGATATGCATCTGATGGTCACAGAGAATCGGAAAACCAGTCAGTATCTGGTGTGACCACCATTTGCCTTATGCGGCATAACACATCTCCTTCGCATAGAGTTGATCAGGCTGTTGATTGTAGCCTGTGGAATGTTGTCCCACTCCTCTTCAATGGCTGTGCAAAGTTGCTGGAATATTGGCGGAAACTGGAACACGCTGTCATACACGTCGATCCAGATTATCCCACACATGCTCAATGGGTAACATGTCTGGTGAGTATGCAGGCCATGGAAGAACTGGGACTATTTTAGCATACAGGAATTGAATACAGATCCTTGCGACATGGGGCCATGCATTATGATGTTGAAACATGAGGTGATGGCATTGGATGAATGTCACGACAATGGGCCTCAGGATCTCGTCAGGGTATCTCAGTGCATTCAAATTGCAATCGATAAAATGCAATTGTGTTCGTTGTCTGTAGTTTATGCCTGCCCATACCATAACCCCACCACCACCATGGGGCACTCTGTTCACAACATTGACATCAGCTAACCGCTCGCCCACAAGACGTCATACCATCTGCCCAGTACAGTTGAAACCGTGATTCATCCATGAAGAGCACACTTCTCCAGCGTGCCAGTGGCCATCGAAGGTGAGGATTTGCAAACTGAAGTTGGTTACGACACCAGACTACAGTCAGATCAAGACCTTGGTGAGGACGACGATCACACAGATTAGCTTCCCTGAGGCGGTTTCTGACCGTTTGTGTAGAAATGTTTTGGTTGTGCAAATCCCGGGCCGGCATGGTCCTGGGCCAGCATGGTTAAATGTGGTCTGCGGTTGTGAGGCTGGTTGGACGTACTACCAAATTCTCTAAAATGACATTGGAGGTAGCTTATGGTAGAGAAAAATACATAATTCTCTGGCAACAGCTCTGGTGGAAATTCCTGCAGTCAACATGCCAATTGCACCCTCCCTCAAAACTAGAGACAGCTGTGGAATTGTGTTGTCAGAGTGGCCCTTCATTGTCCCCAGCACAATGTGCACCTGTGTAATGATCATGCTGTTTATTCAGCTTCTTGATATGCCACACCTGTCAGGCGGATGGATTATCTTGGCAAAGAAGAAATGCTCACTAACAGGGATGTAAACAAATGGGTGCACAACATTTGAGAGAAATAAGCTCTTTGTGCGTATGGAAAATGTTTGGTATCTGTTATTTCAGATTATGATACATGGGACCAACACTTTACATGTTGTGTTTATATTTTTGTTCAGTTTAGTTTGACAATGCGTTTTTGTCTTTATCATTATGCACTGCATACTAGCTAGAGCAGGGGTGGGAAAACTTTTTGGCTCAAGGGCCACATCGGGATTTTGACATTCAACAGAGGGTCACATTTTTTGGGGGACCTCCCAAGTGGCGCAGCGGTCTAAAGTGTCACTACAGACCCGGGTTCGATCCCAGGCTGTCTCACAGCTGGCCGTGTCACGCACGGCTCTTGACCTTCACCTCTCCTGAGTCCATAAGGGAGTTGCAGCCATGGGACAAGTCTGTAACTACCAATTGTATACCACAGAATTGGGGGGGGGGGAAAGGGTTAATTGAAGTGGCCAGCGGGACATACAGCCCCCTCCCCTTGAACTAGAGTAATCAGAAATACTGCCTTATTTGTTAAGAACGCCGACTTAAGAGCTTTAGGATAATATCCTTTGCAGTGTTTTACGGGGTATCTAATGAGTTCAAGATGGTCAGGGAAGTTATGTCATTCTTTTTCATTATAATTGAGGGCAGGTTCAGTCCAATTCTAGCCCAACTCAGATGTACAAATTATCAGAGGGCATATTCCGTAGACTCGACAAACAAGAATGTTGCACATGGAAAGTATGGAAACTCTTTTCACATGTTTCTGCAAATCCTAACATTCCTAGATTTCTTTGGCCTGCATTGGTTTCCTGAGTTTGCAAAGCCAGACCTATCGCTAGTCTTGGCTTAATGTGAATCAGGTTATCACAAGTCCCAAGGTTCCTGATTAATCAAATTACAGGGCATTCCTAGGAAAATTGGGCTTGCAATGTTGGGCTTGTTATAAAGGATCTTATGAGGAACAGGGTCTTCGGTCTGGTTAATATATCAGCCAAACACATATGATATGTTTGTCTGATGACGTGGCACGCAACCATTGGTTGATGCAATGCCTACGCATCTAGTCGGGCAGGAACTCTACCTTTACTACTGTCAGAAATGCACTCGAGACTGCCACAGTAACTGTTCTTCCGATTTGAACAAGCCAGATATGCGAAATTATCAGGTGACGATTCACACTGTGGCTGCATTTTAGACAAGCGGCCCAATTGTTTATTTTTTTCCACTAATTGGTATTTTGACCAGTTACATCAGCCTTAAAAAAAGATCTGATGTGAAAAGATCTGTGATTGGTCAAAATAAAAATATGAAGGCCAATCGGCAACATACCTGATTCTTCTAATCATAGTCTTAATTATTTTTTTTATTTTTTTAAGGCATCATGGCGATGAAAATGGGCAGGAAACCTTGGGGAGTAATGGCGGCAGGTGTAGGGTTAGGATGAATTATCTGCGGTGGCAGGTGCGTTGACGACTTCGGGCCTCGTCCCGATGCTTACAAGGATGATTCTTACCCAGTGGCTAGCAAGATTTTTGGGGAGAATGGATCTTTGCCTTCTGGCTGATCCATATGTGGTGTCAGGATTGTTGGAGAAGTGGTTGGCCTGTTGAATCGGTGAAAGTAACTCTAAGTGGATATATGATGATTTTCATCCAGAAGGAGCTGACACTCCGCGCCTTGGTACAAGAACTGTGACTTTCTTTGCTCTCCGCAGCAGGGCGCCATTGAAAGGAGCGATAACTGGAGTGACGCTAAGTGTTGAGGAGGACCAACAGAAATGGAGGATTCCTGGTGTTTGTGACTCATGTCGCTTGGTGCGACACAGACCCGGTGGAGAGCGTGGTGAAACAGATACGGTCTGTCCTGAGGAGTTTTGACGCAGAGTCTTTACCCAACAAAGTCAAGTTAGGATGGGTCAGTTATCCCGTGAGAGTTTTTGTCCCGAATCCATTATGGTGTCTTATGTGCCAAGCTTATGACTATGTGTAGGAGGGAGATTCCTAGATGTGAGAAGTATGCATTAGGGCATGAGACAAAGGAACGTGTAGTATCTGTGGAAAAAGTTGTATGTGTTAACTGTAGTGGTACTGATGGTGCTGGAGATCAGAAGTGTCTGGTGAGAGAAAGGCTGGTTGAGGTTGACAGGATCAGTGTAGTTCAAAAGGTATCGTATGAGGAGGCAGTGAAGAGAGTCGTAGAGGAAGATGGGTTCAGGGCGAGGGATCCTAAGAGGCTCTCTATGAGTAGGCCTAGGCCAATAGTGATTGGAAATAACATGTTTCAGTAAGGTTGGCTTCTTAGCATTCATAGCCATGGTTATTAACTGTACTGCAGAAATGGAACATAAACCACAGAAAATATATGTTGTGGTGGCAGCTGCAGAGAAGTACATAGGTGTACAAGATTTTCCTACTGAGTAGTTACAAGGTGTGTTGAACGGTCTACACTACAGGCTGCGGGCCTGGTGTACGATCAGATGTAGAATGGTGTTACGAGAATTATGTTCTGAATGTTCATAAACCAAACTTCAATTAAACAACTCGTTACCAAGAATTTGTAAGGTTCTTGTTGAAATTAAACAGGCAGAGGCCAGTCTACAATAGTCAGCAACGTTTATTTACGAGAGCTCTACCAATCATATCATGTACATTGGTTTATATATCTCCCATTTCATCATAAATGTCCCTCTCAGACAATGACAATATAGTTTTCAAGTCTTCTCCTACATTGCATACATTGCTTATCACATCCTGCCACATGTAACACAATCTACTGCAAGCCCAATCTTTCTCCCTAGGTGGAGAGACTTCCTTCCCTGTTATCAGTTTCACAGTGGTCACAAGTTGTCTGCCACAGTTTCTTGCCTGCTAACAGCCCCTCTTTCTTATGGACAAACATTCTTCATCATTATACAGAGACAGGGTAGAATTGTGTTAGATATAGTCCTATCATTACTTTAAATGTATACATCATTTAATCATTATACACTGCTCAAAAAAATAAAGGGAACACTAAAATAACACATCCTAGATCTGAATGAAATATTCTTATTAAATACTTTTTTCTTTACATAGTTGAATGTGCTGACAACAAAATCACACAAAAATGATCAATGGAAATCAAATTTATCAACCCGTGGAGGTCTGGATTTGGAGTCACACTGAAAATTAAAGTGGAAAACCACACTACAGACTGATCAAGCTTTGATGTAATGTCCTTAAAACAAGTCAAAATGAGGCTCAGTAGTGTGTGTGGCCTCCACGTGCCTGTATGACCTCCCTACAACACCTGGTCATGCTCCTGATGAGGTGGTGGATGGTCTCCTGAGGGATCTCCTCCCAGAACGGGCGGGCCAGTCCATAGCATCAATGCCTTCCTCTTGCAGGAACTGCTGACACACTCCAGCCACATGAGGTCTAGCATTGTCTTGCATTAGGAGGAACCCAGGGTCTGAGGATCTCATCTCGGTACCTAATGGCAGTCAGGCTACCTCTGGCGAGCACATGGAGGGCTGTGCGGCCCCCCAAAGAAATGTCACCCCACACCATGACTGACCCAACCGCCAAACCGGTCATGCTGGAGGATGTTGCAGGCAGCAGAACGTTCTCCACAGCGTCTCCAGACTCTGTCACGTCTGTCACATGTGCTCAGTGTGAACCTGCTTTCATCTGTGAAGAGCACAGGGTGCCAGTGGCGAATTTGCCAATCTTGGTGTTCTCTGGCAAATGCCAAACGTCCTGCACGGTGTTGGGCTTGTAAGCACAACCCCCACCTGTGGATGTTGGGCCCTCATACCACCCTCATGGAGTCTGTTTCTGACCGTTTGAGCAGACACATGCACATTTGTGGCCTGCTGGAGGTCATTTTGCAGGGCTCTGGCAGTGCTCCTCCTTGCACAAAGGCGGAGGTAGCGGTCCTGCTGCTGGATTGTTGCCCTCCTACGGCCTCCTCCACGTCTCCTGATGTACTGGCCTGTCTCCTGGTAGCGCCTCCATATTCTGGACACTACGCTGACAGACACAGCAAACCTTCGTGGCACAGCTCGCATTGATGTGCCATCCTGGATGAGCTGCACTACCTGAGCCACTTGTGTGGGTTGTAGACTCCGTCTCATGCTACCACTAGAGTGAAAGCACCGCAAGCATTCAAAAGTGACCAAAACACCAGCCAGTAAGCATAGGAACTGAGAAGTGGTCTGTGGTTACCACCTGCAGAACCACTCCTTTATTGGGGGTGTCTTGCTAATTGCCTATAATTTCCACCTGTTGTCTATTCCATTTGCACAACAGCATGTGGGTTTTATTGTCAATCAGTGTTGCTTCCTAAGTGGACAGTTTGATTTCACAGAAGTGTGATTGACTTGGAGTTACAGTGGGGGGAAAAAAGTATTTAGTCAGTCACCAATTGTGCAAGTTCTCCTACTTAAAAAGATGAGAGAGGGCCTGTAATTTTCATCATAGGTACACTTCAACTATGACAGACAAAATGAGAAAAAAAATCCAGAAAATCACATTGTAGGATTTTTTATGAATTTATTTGCAAATTATGGTGGAAAATAAGTATTTGGCCACCTACAAACAAGCAAGATTTCTGGCTCTCACAGACCTGTAACTTCTTCTTTAAGAGGCTTCTCTGTCCTCCACTCGTTACCTGTATTAATGGCACCTGTTTGAACTTGTTGTTAGTATAAAAGACACCTGCCCACAACCTCAAACAGTCACACTCCAAACTCCACTATGGCCAAGACCAAAGAGCTGTCAAAGGACACCAGAAACAAAATTGTAGACCTGCACCAGGCTGGGAAGACTGAATCTGCAATAGGTAAGCAGCTTGGTTTGAAGAAATCAACTGTGGGAGCAATTATTAGGAAATGGAAGACATACAAGACCACTGATAATCTCCCTCGATCTGGGGCTCCACACAAGATCTCACCCCGTGGGGTCAAAATGATCACAAGAACGGTGAGCAAAAATCCCAGAAACACATGGGGGGAACTAGTGAATGACCTGCAGAGAGCTGGGACCAAAGTAACAAAGCCTACCATCAGCAAGGGCATTGAAGATGAAAGTGGCTGGGTCTTTCAGCATGAAAATGATCCCAAATACACTGCCTGGGCAACGAAGGAGTGGCTTCGTAAGAAGCATTTCAAGGTCCTGGAGTAGCCTAGCCAGTCTCCAGATCTCAACCCCATAGAAAATCTTTGGAGGGAGTTGAAAGTCCGTGTTGCCCAGCAACAGCCCCAAAACATCACTGCACTAGAGGAGATCTGCATGGAGGAATGGGCCAAAATACTAGCAACAGTGTGTGAAAACCTTGTGAAGACTTACAGAAAACATTTGAACTCTGTCATTGCCAACAAAGGGTATATAACAAAGTATTGAGAAACTTTTGTTATTGACCAAATACTTATTTTCCACCATAATTTGCAAATAAATTCATAAACAATCCTACAATGTGATTTTCTGGATTTTTTCCCCTCATTTTGTCTGCCATAGTTGAAGTGTACCTATGATGAAAATTACAGGCCTCTCTCATCTTTTTAAGTGGGAGAACTTGCACAATTGGTGGATGACTAAATACTTTTTTTGCCCCACTGTACATTGTGTTGTTTAAGTGTTCCCTTTATTTTTTTGAGCAGTGTACATAAAATGCATCATAAATGGAGGTTTTAATGGTTGTAGGGTTAGATGGTAGGGCAATTTTATTATATTTTCCTGTCCTTTTCCCCTTCCATTTTGTGTCACAAAGTGTAAGCAATTCACACTCCAGAATAGTAGGTGGAAACACAGGGCTAGATAGGATAAATAGATTAATAGGGTGGCCGTGACAGGCCTTACAATCCAGTACAGTAGGTGGCGTGTATGCACCTTTCAGTTGCTTGCTATCAGGGCAGGATTACCGAATGGGTACGCAGGGCATGTTCCGGGGCCCCTAAATAGCATATGATAGCAAATGTGTAGAATTGCAGGAAATTTACTTTAAAACTGCAACGTTTTCTCAGCCTCATGACAAAATGTGTAGAATAGCATGTTTTTTTGGGGGACAAATGCAGTCGTCCAGCCCTAATCCAACAATGCAAATTTAAAGAAGATGTTTGTTGGGTTCGGTAAGATGGCAGAAGCAGGTCTTCTGTTTGAAACTGATGGCATGTTGAGTGGAGATGAGTGAGGAGGAATGGACTACTGGTAGAGTAAATTTATTATTATTATTCGACATTCTGACATGTAAGGAAACGTTCCACATTTTTGCACTGTTTAGTTTGACCGTACCAGAAGCCAGGACGCATAGGAACTGAGAAGTGGTCTTTGGTCACCACCTGCAGAACCACTCCTTTATTGGGAGGTGTCTTGCTAATTGCCTATAATTTCCACCTGTTGTCTATTCCATTTGCACAACAGCATGTGAAATGTATTGTCTATCAGTGTTGCTTCCTAAGTGGACAGTTTGATTTCACAGAAGTGTGATTGACTTGGAGTTACATTGTGTTGTTTAAGTGTTCCCTTTATTTCTTTTGAGCAGTATATATATTTCTTATTACACAAAGAGTTAATGTGATTTGTCTTTGGCATCTGTCAATTATGTCTATCAATCAGTCTTAAAGCATTCTGTTTTGTCATTGTATGCATCTGTGAAAGCAGGCTGGGTCAAATCCTATATATCAGAGCATTGGATAAGCTTTAATAATATGGAATATTTTTTTTTACATCGGGTACAATACAATTTTATTGTACCATGTGAAAGTCCTATCGTGAGTAGGCCTATATACGACTAGGCTATCTGCTGGGATTTCAGTTGGATGTCCCGAGCAGGGAAGGGGATGTAGGGGCGTAAAGATACGCCTATGTAGCCTCTAACGTCACACGCCGCGTTGGCTACTGGCAGTGCAGCGATAGCTTTGTGCCCCTTCTTTCCCTACCCAGTTCATACCTAAAAAGTTGTAGGAAACTGTACGAATTTCAGCGTACCTGAGGGAATTAAACTATCTAACACAAACTGGAAAGCGACCGAATAATTAATGTATGCAAGGACAGCTGCAAGTAACCAACCAAGCGAAGCATTTAAATGGTCGCGATTTCAGAAGTAGAATAGTTTGCTGAGAGGGTAACTTTACGGTCAGACCTCGTCCACTCGTACTGTTCTACTCGGTGTGTAAAGTTCTGAGGGACCGAAAAAGGCTGGTGAAATGGCGGAAACCAAAATAATCTACCACATAGACGAGGAGGAGACGCCGTATCTGGTGAAGATCCCTATTCCTTCGGAAGACATAACACTTTTGGATTTCAAACAAGTTTTGAACAAGCCGAATTATAAATTTTTCTTCAAATCTATGGATCAGGATTTCGGGTAAGGACGGTTGTTAATGTGATGATGCTTTGAAGCTGGTTTGCTACTCCAGCTACGGGTTGTCTTAAATGGCCTAGGCTAATTGATGTTGGACAGAAGTCATTTCTGTCACGAGGCATGAATTGAATTATTCGACAAGGAAATGGCACACTGCTATTCAGATATTGCTTCCTAACGTAGGTCTGTCCCATGTCAGTTGACCAGGAACTATTGCTGGAGATGTTGTTTTTACTGCGATAAACTGCTGACTTGGTGCACAAGGTCGTTTTTTAGTCTCTAATAATGCCAGGGCCAGCATCATCCTCCGGAATGTAAATGAGCATTCTGAAAAGGCACCACCGAGGAGCCGTCAACTCCACGTGAACAACTGGTGTTGGCGGATTGGAGCACCGAAATGACATATAAAACGACGTTTTTGTAAAAAACGAGGAATTTCAGCACTCAATGAACAGCCTGCATTTAGAACCCCAGTCTTCCCACACTAGTGGGGGCTCAACTCGATCTTAAATCGTGGAGTTTAGTTGGCTATGACTGAGTTGCAACAATGTTTCAAACTTTTGGCAACAAGGTAACAAGTATGGCTCTCTTAGTGAGACACAAAGTAACTGATTGTAACAGCTATCCAAACAAGTTAGGATTCAATGTGTTGGTGCACTTTAGAGAGAACCTAAAATGAAAGTATTTTATTCACACATGATGTAGCTATTCAACAGCCTCCTTCATTCACCCCTGAATCCTTATTTCTGTCCTTGAAAGTATAATCATATATTAAATACGTAGGCCTAATTATATAGTAATAACCAATAGTTAGACTGGAGGCATATCATGATCAGCTAATGGAACATGGGCCTATATTTAGATATTCTACATGTGTTTTTAATGTCCCAATAATGTATTTTCTTGTGAGAGGCAAATTAAACAAATGCACAACTCCCTATTCAACAGCACTGTTTAAACAGAGGATGTTCTGTAGCCTATACATCTCTGGGGGTCTTCGGTGTTTCTATCCCTCTGTGTTTGAATACGTCACAAATGACACCCTATTCCCTATATAGTGCACTACTTTTGGCCAGTGCCCTTATGGGTAGTGCAAAAAAAGTAGTGCACTATAGTGAATATGGTGCCATTTGGGAATGCAGTCTCTGTGTTTGGGCTAAGTGCCAGAACTCTCCCCTCTTCACAGCAGCTGCACTTCCTCCTCACCTAAACCCCATTCCTTCTCGACCCTTAAGTAGAGTCAGGAGAAAACACTCTGCCACAGACTGTCGACTATTCTCTTTAACAAATGAGCCTTTCCTGCTCTGCCTGAGGTTAGATTTACACATTCACAGTTCCAGCCATTTAAAGCATGACCGTCATGATTTAGCAACTTCAACCATTGAAAACGCACACACAGGCGCCTGAGCGATGGAGGAGCTGCATCCCCACCCCCACTTTTTTATCAGAAAAGTATCATGATCAATTGGGTCATTTTTTCATTTTCAATGATAATTAATGTTTTGCACTAGTTTTGAAGTAGATGAAGTCCATTTTTTTCTTTTTTTTTTACACACACACACACACACATATATATATATATATATATATATATATATACTGCTCAAAAAAATAAAGGGAACACTAAAATAACACATCCTAGATCTGAATGAATGAAATATTCTTATTAAATACTTTTTTCTTTACATAGTTGAATGTGCTGACAACGAAATCACACAAAAATGATCAATGGAAATCAAATTTATCAACCCATGGAGTTCTGAATTTGGAGTCACACTCAAAATTAAAGTGGAAAACCACACTACAGGCTGATCCAACTTTGATGTAATGTCCTTAAAACAAGTCAAAATGAGGCTCAGTAGTGTGTGTGGCCTCCACGTGTCTGTATGACCTCCCTACAACGCCTGGTCATGCTCCTGGTGAGGTGGCGGATGGTCTCCTGAGGGATCTCCTCCCAGACCTGGACTAAAGCATCCGCCAACTCCTGGACAGTCTGTGGTGCAACGTGGCGTTGGTGGATGGAGCGAGACATGATGTCCCAGATGTGCTCAATTGGATTCGGGTCTGGGGAACGGGCGGGCCAGTCCATAGCATCAATGCCTTCCTCTTGCAGGAACTGCTGACACACTCCAGCCACATGAGGTCTAGCATTGTCTTGCATTAGGAGGAACCCAGGGCCAACCGCACCAGCATATGGTCTCACAAGGGGTCTGAGGATCTCATCTCGGTACCTAATGGCAGTCAGGCTACCTCTGGCGAGCACATGGAGGGCTGTGCGGCCCCCCAAAGAAATGTCACCCCACACCATGACTGACCCACCGCCAAACCGGTCATGCTGGAGGATGTTGCAGGCAGCAGAACGTTCTCCACGGCGTCTCCAGACTCTGTCACGTGCTCAGTATGAACCTGCTTTCATCTGTGAAGAACACAGGGCGCCAGTGGCGAATTTACCAATCTTGGTGTTCTCTGGCAAATGCCAAACGTCCTGCACGGTGTTGGGCTGTAAGCACAACCCCCACCTGTGGATGTTGGGCCCTCATACCACCCTCATGGAGTCTGTTTCTGACCGTTTGAGCAGACACATGCACATTTGTGGCCTGCTGGAGGTCATTTTGCAGGGCTCTGGCAGTGCTCCTCCTTGCACAAAGGCGGAGGTAGCGGTCCTGCTGCTGGATTGTTGCCCTCCTACGGCCTCCTCCACGTCTCCTGATGTACTGGCCTGTCTCCTGGTAACGCCTGCATGCTCTGGACACTACGCTGACAGACACAGCAAACCTTCGTGCCACAGCTCACATTGATGTGTCATCCTGGATGAGCTGCACTACCTGAGCCACTTGTGTGGGTTGTAGACTCCGTCTCATGCTACCACTAGAGTGAAAGCACCGCCAGCATTCAAAAGTGACCAAAACATCAGCCAGGAAGCATAGGAACTGAGAAGTGGCCTGGTCACCACCTGCAGAACCATTCCTTTATTGGGGGTGTCTTGCTAAATGCCTACAATTTCCACCTGATGTCTATTCCATTTGCACAACAGCATGTGACATTTATTGTCAATCAGTGTTGCTTCATAAGTGGACAGTTTGATTTCACAGAAGTGTGATTGACTTGGAGTTACATTGTGTTGTTTAAGTGTTCACTTTATTTTTTTGAGCAGTGTGTGTGTGTGTATATATATATATATCAGATGCTTCAAGATGAATGGTTTTTGCCCACTGGAAAAAGTTTTCCTTCCATCCACAGTGACACTTTCGGTTCAGTGCAGTTAGAAAGCACTAGTTGCACCAAAAGAAAATATGTATTTTGTTGTCCTGTTATATTTGTATCATTGTTTCATGTCCACTCAGGGTGTTACATATCATTTGAGCTGAATGCACCAGGGGCACATTTTATCACTTTTTTTTCACTTTTCCTGTAAGAACCATGATGAGCACAGGCATGTGACTGTCTAATATAACGTGATTGAATCTGTGAGAAAAAAATTCCAAGCTGTTTACAGGCATTTTAAAAGCTGCAAAATGTATCTTTTTTGGGAAGCCTAACCAAATTCACAGAACAGCTCTATAACTCGCATTTCTCTGTGTACTATTTCTATACTTCTCATTTTTGTGTCTTACTTTTGGTTTTGCACACCAGGTGAAAATACAATATTTTTGGTTATGGAAAATATATTTCACAGCGGTTTAGATGGTACAATGATTCTCTATAGTATACTTGCTTGTTTTGTCACAAACAAAAGTAGGTGAACTATTAGAATTTGAGCAATTAGGAAATGTCAGTGACATCTGCATAGTGCACCTTTAACGCCATTATCTATTTTTGCCGTCTATTTTCCCAACGTCAATTAGTTAAATCACATTGTTCAATGTTTTCATTCCGTTACAAAAGTAAGTCCTAGCTGAGCCCCATATGCAACTTGTGGCCGCTTTGCGCTTACAATGTAGCCAAACTGTGTCTGTGCCTAAGTGCAATATGTTAAAAGCACAGGATATGTGTACCTTGATTAAACGGCTCTGCTAAGTAATATTGACCAAATACGCCAATTTTCTACCCTAGTTGCATCAAATATTTATGCTGCTGAGACAGTTTTTATACATTTTCTTGGCGACACTATGACAGCGCTTCGAACAAAAAATAAGTCCATATCGAAGGTAGGAAGTACTTTTTTTTTTTTTTTTGCCAGAGATGATGAAAAACTTTCAAATACTGTAATACTGAATTGGAACGGCGACTGCCGTCAGGGCTCTGTGCAGGCCATATGAGTTTTTCCACACCGATCATGACAAGCCATTTCTGAATGGACCTCGCTTTGTGCACAAGGGGTATTGTCATGCTGAAACTGGAAAGGGCCTTCCCCAAACTGTTGCCACAAAGTTGGAAGCACAGAATCGTCTAGAATGTAATTGTATGCCGTAGTGTTAAGATTTCCCTTCTCTGGAACTAAGGGGCCTAGCCCAAATCATGAGAAACAGCCCCAGACCATTATTCCTCCACCAAACTTTACAGGTGGCACTATGCATTCGGGCCGATAGTGTTCACTTGGCATCCGCCAAAGCTAGAGTGATCTGTCAGACTGCCAGATGGTGAAGCGTGAATCATCACTCCAGAGAACCTGTTTCCACTGCTCCAGAGTTCAATGGCAACGAGTTTTACCCCACTCCAGCCGACGCTTGGCATTGCGTATTTTGATCTTATGCTTTTGTGCGGTTGCTTGGGCCATAAAAACCCATTTCATGAAGCTCCCGACGAACAGTTCTTGTGCTGACGTTGCTTCCAGAGGCTGTTTGGAACTCAGTAGTGAGTGTTGCAACCGTGGACAGACTATTTTTACGTGCTTCAGCCCTCGCAGTCCCATTCTGTGAGCTTGTGTGGCCTACCATTTCGCGGCTGAGCCCTTGTTGCGGCTGAGCCCCTAGACGTTTCCACTTCACAATAACAGCACTTACATTTGACCGGGGCAGCTCTAGCAGGGCAGAAATTTGACGAGCTGTTGGAAAGGGGGAATCCTATGATGGTGCCACGTTGAAAGTCACTGTGCTCTTCAGTAAGACCATTCTCCTGCCAATGTTTGTCTATGGAGATTGCATGGCTGTGCTCGAATTTTATACACCGGTCTGCAACGGGTGTGGCTGAAATAGCCAAATCCACTCATTTGAAGAGGTATCCACATACTTTATGGTTTCAATAAATCAGCACTTGTTTGTTTATTTGACTGAATATATACAGTGGGGCAAAAAAGTATTTAGTCAGCCACCAATTGTGCAAGTTCTCCCACTTAAAAAGATGAGAGAGAAGCCTGTAATTTTCATCATAGTTACACTTCAACTGTGACAGACAAAATAAGAAAATACAATCCAGAAAATTGTAGGATTTTTAATGAATTTATTTGCAAATTGTGGTGGAAAATAAGTATTTGGTCAATAACAAAAGTTTCTCAATAATTTGTTATATACCCTTTGTTGGCAATGACAGAGGTCAAACGTTTTCTGTAAGTCTTCACAAGGTTTTCACACACTGTTGCTGGTATTTTGGCCCATTCCTCCATGCAGATCTCCTCTAGTGCAGTGACGTTTTGGGGCTGTTGCTGGGCAACACGGACTTTCAACTCCCTCCAAAGATTTTCTATGGGGTTATGATCTGCAGACTGCCTAGGCCACTCCAGGACCTTGATGTTTTTTATACTGATAACAAGTTCAAACAGGTGCCATTAATACAGGTAACGAGTGGAGGACAGAGGAGCCTCTTAAAGAAGAAGTTACAGGTCTGTGAGAGCCAGAAATCTTGCTTGTTTGTAGGTGACCAAATACTTATTTTCCACCATAATTTGCAAATTCATTCAATCCTACAGTGTGATTTTTCTGGATTTTTTTTCTTATTTTGTCTGTCATAGTTGAAGTGTACCTATGATGAAAATGACAGGCCTCATCTTTTTAAGTGGAGAACTTGCACAATTGGTGGCTGACTAAATACTTTTTAGTCAGCAATTTATCTTTAATGGTTATGATACATAAGGCACTGTTGGCGTGTAGGCCTAGATAAATGTACACGTATTTGTCTCGCCTTGTATTCAAAAAATGGATTTACTCGAGTTCATATAATTTGTGGCAGAACCGAAGAAAATTTGTTTTAATTAAAAAAATATGGATTCCCCCTGTGAAGAAAGTGAAGAATTGTAGGAAATGGTTTTAAAAAATAATTTTGCATTGATGCAAATACCATTTGACAGAAATGCATTTGACCATCATTCTTTTTGGACTATAGGTTTCTAAGTGACCCCAAACTTTTGAACGGTAGTGTAAGTGTACATTTATTTTAAGTCTGGTTTGGTCAGCATGTTCCCGATTTTGCAATTTCTCTCCTGTTCTATTGGTTTTCATATCAACTTTCTTCCGTTGTCCAGAAGCCAAAGGCACAATCCTAGTCATATTAGCAACCCATTCTATTTGTTGCATCTTTAGATTCCCACTATGTTTCTAACAGAGATTTTCATTTTTATCCCATATGGAACCACTCATCAAGTGTGCTGTTTAGGGTTTTCTGCAAATTGCTTTAAAATTCTTCATTACAGGATTGCATGTTCTGTTAAGAAATTACCATAATCTATGTGATTTTTGTCATGCTGTACACCGTGAGTGGATGCCCTAATGGGTTACGTACCCAATGCATATGGGTCCGTTAAATTTGTCCGGCGCCACATTTTCCTAAAGGAAACCCTGACACACACACACACACACACACACACACACACACACACACACACACACACAAAAAACATAGAAAAGCTATTTTCTACCTCAGACAAATCTTATTATGCCATTAGTTTGAGTGCTGGCCTCCCTGGTAAGTTAAATTCCCTCCCATCTACAACAGGCTAATTATCTCCTGGATAATACAGCGAGCTATACTGACTGTACTTTTAACTTATGGACTGCTGACATTCATTAGGCTATGCGACAAATGGGTGGGAAGACCGTAATGGAGAGAATGTAGGCTTTCAATATGTCTGCTCTACCATGTCCTGTAGCTAGCTGCCTGTTACCATGTACAACTACACAACTTTCTCTAGTCTCTAAGGCTGCGTTTACACAGGCGTTCCTATTCTGATCTTATCCCCAATTATTTGTTTTTTTGAACAATCAAGTCTTTTACAAACAATTAGGCTGCCTGTGTAAACGCAGCCTAAGAAAAGTGCCGTTTCTCACCACCATATTAGTGGTTCCTTCTTTAAAAGTTGCGAGGACTTGGAGGTACCCAGCATCACAGCGTCATTGCTTCAGACCACCAAGGGGGTATGAGAGCACTCATTATGCATTTTGGTCCCAAGGTTTTTATATGACCAATCATACGTGGTTCCAGTGACGAATTTGACAAACCCGCTGTTCTTTTCTTTTTTGCCTTAATCACTGATTTGGCTTTCAAGTCTATGAAAATGCCAATTTTTGTTACAAATTTAACTAAAACAATGCACATTCACTAATATTGACTCACTTCTTGTAGTAGGCATTAAGCTATAGAAAATTAACACAGGTCTCAACAATCTGTCTGTCTCTAACTGTTTGAAAAGCATCTTAGGCTGTCCTCTTTGTTCAGATTTTGAAATCAAGTGGCCCAGCTTATTTCTCAAAGAGAACGAGTTTCCATTTCCATATATAATTTTTATGCTTATTGCACATTTATAAAAGACTGGACAACTAGTATAAGTCTTTGGCTAAAATGCTGCTATCAGTACCCCAATGCCGTGCGCAACAAATTGAGCATTAATTTTCCAGATTCAATATTCATTTATACTCTCGTTTTAGTTGTCTGCTCTGCACGCAATTTTAGTTGAGACATAAAAAGGGTTTTGTTAAAAAAGTTCTCTATTACAGTAAAATAATGTCTCAATGTGTTTGTCCATATGACCTGTTGGACTGAATGCAGATAGTGAGTTGAAACTGCTTGTCAGAGAGGAAATTGTAATCTCTCAATTTTGTTGGCGTGAGAGGCAGGGGGAGGGGCTTGATGTGTGTAAACCATAGAGGAAAATACGAAGCGAGAGGTTCCACTCGAGCTAAAATCTGTCCAAAATAAGCCCAATGTGTTTCTATGAGCTTATTTTGGACCTAATCTTGTCACCTGCCTTCCCGCATTTGGGACAACAACTTCCTTTGTTAGGGCGGAGATGTGCATCTCTTCTTTATACAGTATATAGATCTCTGGTGTAAATGTGAAGGTGCACAGAAGAAGAGCGAAAGACTAAAAATACAACACGAGAACAAGCGGCCGTAAATACTCATAAAAATAATAAAACCATGAGTATTTTGGAATATTGCGCAAAAACATGAATTCAAATAAATTAGTTATCGCCCAGCCCTACTTAATTCCCTTCAAAAATTTGTCAAAGCCATTCAGTAAAGTTGCAGAACATTATGCATAGTATTTTTCTTTACCTCAATATCATTTAGACTCCTGTGAAATTGACCATGCAGTTGTATTTGAAGTGAGACAACAGCAGATCTTGACCAGAGTGAGGCGTTTTATTTGCAAGTGAAGATAATAGCCCGTAACTGTACAATATGAATACTAACACACTCTAGATCAAGGGTTTTGAAACTTTCTTGGCCCGGGACCCTCTCTCGTATGATTTTACGAAAGTTAACTTACAATAGTGAACATTCTATCAATATGCTGGTGACTGTTGAGTCTGCAAAAAGAAACCTACAAAAACACATTAGCATTTGTCTTGGTTAGCCTGCTGTAGCCAGGTAGATGTCATTTCGAACGCAATTGTCTTAAAGGGGCAGCGTGGTATTTTGAGATGTAATTTTTAAAAAATCTCAATGACATACTTTAGAAACAAAAATAAATGAAATGAATACAATGCAATTCTAAAGAGTAGAGTAACGACTTACATTGTTAAATTATATTAAATAGCCTTTTAATGCTAACAAATAACAAATATAATGACAATATTGCCTATTAATAGCTGAATATAGAGAGGAAGCAGGTAACCTATAGGCTCTGCATGACCCCAATGCATTTAAAAACTACACCATGTCCAGTGAGGGGGAAATGTTACATTAGACCCTGTTAAAGCTTACGAGTAGGACTGAGTTTTACCTGACCAGGTCATGATTTTCAGGAAAAACTCCAGGCCCCAGAAGATGCGTACGAATTTTGACACACCACTTTGGAACCTGTGGTGCCTTCTCTGTCATCATGTGAATGATAATGGCTAGTAGAAGTAATCAGCATTTTAAATTTAATAGATTTGGTAGAATATTTCATTACTGTGACCTTCCCACAGTTCATTGTAAGAGGAAGTGTAAACTAACAGTCCATTAGTTAGAAAAGTATCTTGGCGGCGTAGAGAATTTTGCTATTTTATGCAATTCAACACTTTCATTGAGCTGAAAGAACATTTTGCTGTTTTGAAGAATTGCTGGAAATGTTCAATGTATTTTGCCATGGCTAATACTGTGTTCCTCTGTTCATAACATAATCAATGGCATGTGCTCTGAACCCATGCTGGCCCTAAGACCGCACTCAACGATCTGTATAATAATGATAAATAATTTATGATAATGGCGTCGAAAGAGATGGCCGCTGTTTTACGACCCAATAATGAATTGTGCTATTTTGTATGTTTTTTTGCGTTATTTAACTTGTAGATGTTTCTGTCACCGTGTCTTATGACCGAAAAGAGCTTCTTAATATCAGGGTAGTGATTACTCACCCTGTACTGGAGGAATTATTCTTCAACAAGTCGGATGGGAAGGATTTACTCCAGACACCCGACAAGGCCCTCATCCCAGTCATTCACAGGAGGAAAAGACAGAGGTATCGTGGACACAGGTCCGGGTGCCTTGTAAGGATCTGTCGCCGAGAGGGTAATCTACCTTTACCATCGATCCTATTAGTCCATTTACAATCAATCGATAATCAAATAGACGAACTACGAGCACGTGTATCCTACCAACGGGACATTAACTGTAATATCTTATCATTCACCGAGTCGGCAGAACGACGACATGAGTAACATACAGCTGGCGGGTTTTAAGCTTTTTCGTCAGGATAGAACAGCGGCCTCTGTTAAGACCAGGGGGCGGTGGCCTATGCATATTTTTACTCAATGAGCTGTATACGGCCATAAGCAAACAGGAAAACGCTCGTCCAGGTGGTGCTGCTAGTGGCCGGGGACTTTAATGCAGGGAAACTCATCAGTTTTACCTAATTTCTATCAGCATGTTAAATGTACAAACAGAGGGGGAAAAAATCTCTAGACCACCTTTACTCCACACACACAGACGCGTACAAAGCTCTCCCCGTCCTCCATTTGGCAAATCTGACCTTAATTCTATCCTCCTGATTCCTGCTTACAAGCACAAACTAAAGCAGGAAGCACCAGTGACTCGGTCAATAAGAAAGTGGTCATATGAAGCAGATGCTAAGCTACAGGACTGTTATGAGAGCACAGACTGGAATACGTTCCGGGATTATTCCAATGGCATTGAGGAGTACACCACATCAGTCACTGGCTTCATCAATAAGTGCATTTGAGGACGTAGTCCCCACAGTCACTGTACATACATGCCCCAACCAGAAGCCATGGATTACAAGCAACATCCACACTGAGCTAAAGGGTAGCACTCCCGCTTTCAAGGTGCGGGACTCACTCAATCACATTTATTTATAAAGCCCTTCTTACATCAGCTGATGTCACAAAGTGCTTTACAGAAACCAGCCTAAAACCCAAAACACCAAGCAATGCAGATGTAGAAGCACGGTGGCTAGGAAAAACTCCCTAGGAAGGCAGGAATCTAGAGAGGAACCAGGCTCTGAGGGGTGGCCAGTCCTCTTCTGGCTGTGCCGGGTGGAGATTGAACATCTTGGCCATGTACTGTTAGAAATGTTCATAGATGAAAAGCAGGGTCAAATAATAATAATTTGTTGTAGAGGATGCAACAGGTCAGCACCTCATGAGTAAATGTCAGTTGGCTTTTCATAGCCGATCATTCAGCGTTAGAGACCGCAGGTGCGGTAGAGGGAGAGAGTCGAAAACAGCAGGTCTGGGACAGGTAGCATGTCCGGTGAACAGGTCAGGGTTCCATAGCCGCAGGCAGAACAGTTGAAACTGGAGCAGCAGCACGACTAAGTGGACTGGGGACAGCAAGAAGTCATCAGGCCAGGTACCCCTGAGGCATGGTCCTAGGGCTCAGGTCCTCCGAGTGAGGGAGAGAATTAGAGAGAGCGTACTTAAATTCACACCGGATAAGACCGGAGAAATACTCCAGATATAACACACTGACCCTAGCCCCCCGACACACAAACTATTGCAGCATAAATACTGGAGGCTGAGACAGGAGGGGTCGGGAGACACTGTGGCCCCTTCCGATGATACCCCCGGACAGGGCCAACCAGGCAGGGACAACCAGGCACCCACTTTGCCAAAGCACAGCCCCCACACCACTAAAGGGATATCTTCAACCATCAACTTACTACCCTGAGACAAGGTCAAGTATAGCCCACGAAGATCTCCCCCACGGCACAAACCCGAGGGGGGCACCAACCCAGACAGAAGGATTACGTCAGTGACTCAACCCACTCAAGTGACGCACCCCTCCTAGGGACGGCAAGGAAGAGCACCAGTAAGCCAGTGACTCAGCCCCTATAATAGAGTTAGAGGTAGAGAATCCCAGTGGAGAGAGGGGAACCAGCTAGGCAGAGACCGCAAGGACGGTTCGTCGCTCCATTGCCTTTCCGTTCACCTTCACACCACTGGGCCAGACTACACTCAATCCTAAGACCTACTGAAGAGATGAGTCTTCAATAAAGACTTGAAGGTTGAGACTGAATCTGCGTCTCTCACCTGGATAGGCAGACCAATCCATTAAAATTGAGCTCTATTAGAGGTCAACCAATTAATTGGTATGGCCGATTTTAATTAGGACCGATTTTCAAGTTTTCATAACAATTGGTAAACAGTTTTTGGACACCGATTATATTGCATTCCACTAGGCTACTGCGTGGAAGGCTGACCATCCGTTACGCGAGAGCAGCAAGGAGCCAAGGTAAGTTGCTAGCTAGCATTAAACTTAACTTATAAACAATCAATCTTCACATAATCACTAGTTAACTACATGTAGTTGATGATATTACTAGGTTATCTAGCTTGTCCTGCGTTGCATATAATCAATGGGGTGCCTGTTAATTTATCATCGAATCACAGCATACTTCGCCAAACGGGTGATGATTTAACAAAGGAGCATTTGCGAAAAAAACACAATCGTTGCACGAATAGGTCACGCCCTGGTCGAAGTATATTTTGTGTTTATCTTCATGTATTGGGTCAGGCCAGGGTGTGGCATGGGGTTTTTGTATTGTGGTGTGTTTTGTCTTGGGCTTTTGGTATTGGGATTGTAGCTTAGTGGGGTATCTAGCTAAGTTTATGGCTGTCTGGAGTGGTTCTCAATCAGAGGCAGGTGTTTATCGTTGTCTCTGATTGGGAACCATATTTAGGCAGCAACAGTTTGGGCCGCCTGGCTCGTTGCGAACTATTTGCCAGAATTTTACATAATTATGACATAACATTGAAGGTTGTGCAATGTAACAGCAGTATTTAAATGTAGGGTTGCCACCCGTTTTGATAACATACGGAACTGTTCCATATTTCACTGAAAGAATAAACGTTTTGTTTTTCGAAATTAGTTTCCGGATTAGACCATTTTAATGACAAAGGCTCGTATTTCTGTGATAATTATATCATAATTAAGTCTATGATTTGATAGAGCAGTCTGACTGAGCGGTGGTAGGCAGCAGTAGGCTCGTAAGCATTAATTCGAACTTTACTGCGTTTGCCAGCAGCTCTTAGCAATGCTTGATCACAGTCTATCAACTCCTGAGATTAGGCTGGCAATACTAAAGTGCCTATTAGAACATCCAATAGTCAAAGGTATTTGAAATACAAATGGTATAGAGAGATAGTTGACGCGTCATAATTCCTATAATAACTGCAACCTAATATTTCTTTACTGGGAATATTGAACCACCAGCTTTCATATGTTCTCATGTTCTGAGCAAGGAACTTATTAAACGTTAGCTTTTTTACATGGCACATATTGCACTTTTACTTTATTCTCCAACACTGTTTTTGCATTATTTCAACCAATTTGAGCATGTTTCATTATTTATTTGAGACTAAATTAATTTAATCTATTATATACAGTGGGGCAAAAAAAGTATTTAGTCAGCCACCAATTGTGCAAGTTCTCCCACTTAAAAAGATGAGGCCTGTAATTTATCATAGGTACACTTCAACTATGACAGACAAAATGAGAAAAAAAATCCAGAAAATCACATTGTAGGATCTTTAATGAATTTATTTGCAAATTATGGTGAAAAATAAGTATTTGGTCAATAACAAAAGTTTATCTCAATACTTTGCCAACAAAGGGTATATAACAATGACAGAGGTCAAACGTTTTCTGTAAGTCTTCACAAGGTTTTCACACACTGTTGCTGGTATTTTGGGGCTGTTGCTGGGCAACACAGACTGGGCAACACAGACTTTCAACTCCCTCCAAAGATTTTCTATGGGGTTGAGATCTGGAGACTGGCTAGGCCACTCCAGGACCTTGAAATGCTTCTTACGAAGCCACTCCTTCGTTGCCCGGGCGGTGTGTTTGGGATCATTGTCATGCTGAAAGGGGCAGCGGGATTTTGTATAAGCATCCATATTAGTGTCCTGCTCCTTTAAAGCGACAGCTCTAGTTTTTTAGCATGATGCGAATGTTGCTTTTAATCCATGGCTTCTGGTTGGGATATGTACGTACGGTCACTGTGGTAATGAGGTCGTCAATGCATTTGTAGCATCCGTGTCATCTGACCACTTCCTTATTGAGTGTTTTTTGCTTGTAAGCAGGAATCGGGAGGATAGAATTCTGGTCAGATTTCCAAATGGAGGGCGAGGTAGAGCTTTTTATGCGTCTCTGTGTGGAGTAAAGGTGATCTAGAGTTTTTTTCTCTCTATATGCACATGTGACATACTGGTTGAAATGAGGTAAAACGGATTTAAGTTTGCCTGCATTAAAGTCCCCGGCCACTAGGAGCAGCGCTTCTGGATGAGCATTTATTTGTTTGCTTATGGCCTTTATACAGTTTGTTGAGTGCGGTCTAACGGCCAGCATTGGTTCAGAGCACATGCCCATTGATTGCGTTATGAACAGAGGAACACTGCATTAGCCATGACAAAATACATAGAATTGCTTGAAATAAGTTCGATATTCTAAAATATTTCACACAAAAATAAGACCCCAAAATATTTTTCAGGAGGAGAAGAAAATAATTTTCAGACTGAAAAAGTAGTTATATTGGAATTGTGCCTGTTCACACACACATCTGCCCTCTCATTGGCTAGAATGGTCCCACCTGATTTCTCTTCCTCCCACTGCCTTCCATCTTTTGAGGACATGTATTTTCATTGTAAGAGCAGTCACTCGACTATCTTGTTAGTATAATAGATCATCTTTGGTTTCATCAACAAACAAAAAAAGGATTATCTTCAACCTAGACTCGAACAGATCAAATCAAAGTTTTTGTCATGTGCGCCGAATACAACAGGTGTTCACTTTACAGTGAAATGCTTACTTGCGGGCTCTAACCAATAGTGCAAAAAAGATACCCCCTTCAATCAATGGGGAAATACAAGGTAATCATTTACATTTTTACAGCTTTGCCTTAACATTTTGATTGTTAAACATTGTTACTTTTGATCAGTAAATACACAAACATAAAGAGTTATAACAACGGGAAGCACAGCAAAAGCTTTCGTGACGCACCAATTACCAGCGCTCCCAACTCATACTCCTAATACATGTTCCTTCCTTTACAGGTGATCAGCAACAATTGAGGACATCTCTAACCCACATTGTTATTAATAAATGCATGTGCTTATCATAAACTGTAAATCCTCTTCAGTGTCTGGTTATTCATAATATCTTTAGCTCAAGTGATGGAGGACATGGGACGATAATCACAAGGCCATACACAGAAAAATGCCTTCCCTCACACAGTGACAGGCATGGACAGGCACCCAGGCATTCCAACAAAGGAGAGATGGGTGGATAAACCCATACAGACCAAATAATACGCACCCACAGACAGGAGGGAAAGGAATATGTAATGAAGCACCAGAAGAGGGAGAATGAGTGTGTTTGTGTGTCTAGAGATGCTGTTGTACGATAGTGGCATTTAGGTCTGGTTTCACAAACCAAGTGTGTAAGGTAATAACTATGATACTAAAAGTACCTATTTGAAATAATAAGGAAAGTAGGCTCCATATTTCATCAAAAATGTTTGCATTATAGACTTAGCAATGTACAAATCATCCATTTTTGTTTTTGAGATAATGTTGTAGGTCTGAGTGAGTGAGCGTATGACATCCACTCTGCCTGAAGCATGGGCAAATGAACAATGGCATATTTGAGATCTCTCGCTCTCTGTCTGTGTGGTATGTCTGTAGTGTGTGTGTGTGTGTGTGTATCACTCATCTCTCGATCTGTGTTATGTCCGTAGTGTGGTGAAGGAAGAGATTTCGGATGATGCTGCCAAACTACCTTGTTTCAATGGGAGAGTTGTGTCATGGGTAAGATGCTGACTCTCACCTTTCGTCTACTGACTGTGTTGCATGGCACTTTGTCCACCCGGTCAGCAGTAACCTCAATACTTCTCACTTGTGTCAATGATTACAGACAACGCTCAATACAGAATTTAGTTCTTTATCAAGAATAATAACTTGGATCTTGTTTTCACTGATGTGGTCCCGCTGTTTGTTTTGACAGCATGCTAGTTTGGTGGTAGGTGAGCAAGCATGATGTTTGCTTGTGTGAATAGGTCCGTTTTTCGACTTTGTTTCTGTTGCCCCCCCCCCCCCCCCTTCTCTAGCTGGTATCCTCAGACAGTCTCCTTGCGGAGCCCCCTCGTCCCCCGGTGGAGGTCTGTACGGAGCCCTCTCCCCCCCCTTCCCCCCTGCCTCCCCTACCGGTGGAGAGGACAGGGGGCATCGGAGACTCCAGACCCCCGTCATTCCAGTAGGTTGAAGCCCTACAGCATTGCCTGATCCCCACACACACACACACACACACACGGCTGGGAGTTAAGTAAATGCAATAAAAAAGTGGAAGCTCCAGTGAATGATCTAATGATTGAATGGAATGGTACAGTGGATTGGGATTGTGAGAAGAACATTTCAGAGGGAGAACAGGAAAAATGCTGACTACTTTCATCAGGATGCCTTTACGATATGTCAAAAGAGGAAACAGTCATGGAGTTGTTTTTCCATTAATGACAATGGCATTCTAAAACATCCTCCACATTCTCATCCCCCTTGTTCTCCCCCCTCATTCTTCCTCCAGTCCCAATGTGGCGGGTAGTGTTGAGAACCTGGATGAGTGTACTGAGACAGAGTCAGTGGTGTCATTCAGAAGGGAGAAGCCCAGACGGAGGGAAAGCATGGAGCAGCATGGTCAGTAACTGTTTGAGTGGTCCAGTTGGTAAGAAAATTGCGTGAACGCCAAGGTCCTAGGTTCAATTCCTGCAGGCATTACATAAATTTTTAGGATGTGTATGTGACTAAGTCTCTCTGGATAAGAGCGTCTGCTAAATGACTAAAAAGTTTAATTGTACGGCATCCCGAGTGGCGCAGTAGTCTAAGGCACTGCATCGCTGTGCCACTAAGAGATCCTGGTTCGAGTCCAGGCCCTGTTTCTGCCATCTGCAACCTGGAGACCCATGGGGCGGCGCACAATTGGCCTAACGTTGTCTGGGTTAGGGGAGGGTTTGGCCGGCAGGGATGTTTTTGTCCCATCGGGCATTAGCGACTTCGGTGGCAGGCCGGGCGCAATGCGCGCTGACACGGTCGCCAGGTGTACGGTGTTTCCTCCGACACACTGGTGTGGCTGGCTTCTGGGTTAAGTGGGCATTGTGTCAAGAAGCAGTGCAGCTTGGCTGAGCTGTGTTTCGGAGGACGCACGGCTCTTGACTTTCACCTCTCCCGGGTCCGTACGGGAGTTGTAGCGATGGCACAAGACTGTAACTACCAATTGGATACCATGAAATTTGGGACAAAAAGGGGCAAAAAAAAAACGTTAATTGTATTGTCGCTTTGGCAAAGTGGCATATAAGTGATATGCTCTAGTCTAGGTACTAAAGGAGTAATGTTTGGACGATGCTCGTTTCCCCCATGATCGTCCTTGTCTCTGTTGCCCCTCTGCTTTCCAAAGGGCCGCGGATGAACGGTCAGAGCCGTCGGGAGCGACACCTGGCAGGCTACGAGAGTGCCTCCACCATCATGAGCAGCGAGCTGGACACCACCAGCTTCTGTGACTCGGACGATGACACCATGAGCAGGTCAGTCACACACACACAGAGCATGGGCCGTCAACCACGATTTGTTTAATAACTTGAACTTATTTGGCCCAGCATCACCACTTTGCCTATATCATTTATATAAATGGTTAACAAAACAAGCCCTAAAATAGAGCCTATGTGATATCCAGGAACCTAGATTTTTTTTTTACTGTTTCACATTGACACTGAGTTGTGTTTGAGATATAGTTGCTGAGCCAATTACAGGCTTCCTTAGGGAAGGGTTAACGCCTCCATTCTCCATTCCCCTCTCAGGTTCAGCAGCACCACAGAACAGAGCACAGCCTCTAGGCTACTGAAGCGCCACCGCAGACGCCGGAAGCAGCGTCCCACCAGGCTGGAGAGGGTACTGCAGCTACTGCTTTTAATATATAATATTTATCTAGGAACACACAGTAATTCTGAGAACATAAGACTATACGATAGTTACATGTTATGGATATGAAATATGTAGGACCCTGCAGTTGGGGCCAGTTTGTGTTTCAGTATACAGTACCAGTCAAAGGTTTGGACACCTACTCATTCCATAGTTTTTCTTTATTTTGACATTGTAGAATTATAGTGAAGACAAACTATGAAATAACACATATGTAGTAACCAAAAAAAGTGTTAAACAAATCAAAACATTTTATATTTCAGATTTGTCAAAGTAACCACCCTTTGCCTTGATGACAGCTTTGCACACTCTTGGCATTCTCTCAACCAGCTTCACCTGGAATGCTTTTCCAACAGTCTTGCAGGAGTTCCCGCATAAGCTGAGCACTTGTTGGCTGCTTTTCCTTTACTCTGCGGTCCAACTCATCTCAATTGGGTTGAGGTCGGGTAATTGTGGAGGCCAGGTCATCTGATGCAGCACTACATCACTCTCCTTGGTCAAATAGCCGTTACACAGCCTGGAGGTGTGTTTTGGGTTATTGTCCCGTTGAAAAATAAATGATAGTCCCACTAAGTGCAAACCAGATGGAATGGAGTATTGCTGCAGAATGCTGTGTTAGCCATGCTGGTTAAGTGTGCCTTGAATTCTAAATAAATCACAGACAGTGTCACCAGCAAAGCACCACCACAACATCACACCACCTCCTCCATGCTTCGCGGTGGGAACCACACATGCGGAGATCATCCGTTCACCACCTCTGCGTCTCCCAAATACACGGCGGTTGGAACCAAAAACCTCAAATTTGGACTCATCACACCAAAGGACAGATATCCACCAGTTTAATTGCTTGTGGTCTCTTCCTCGCATTGGTGTCCTTTAGTAGTGGTTTCTTTGCAGCAATTTGACCATGATGGCCTGATTCACGCAGTCTCCTCTGAACAGTTGATGTGTCTGTTACTTGAACTCTGTGAAGCATTTTATTTGGGCTGCAATTTCTGAGGCTGGCAATTCTGGGTCTCCCTTTCCTGTGGTGGTCCTCATAAGAACCAGCTTCATCATAGCACTTGGTTTTTGTGACTGCACTCGAAGGAACTTTCAACGTTATTGAAATATTCCACATTGACTGACCTTCATGTGTTAATGATGCACTGTCGTTTCCCTTTGCTTACTTGAGCTGTTCTTGCCATAATATGGACTTGGTCTTTTACCAAATAGGGCTGACTTCTGTATACCACCCCTACCTTGTCACAACACAACCGATTGGCTCAAAGGCAGTAAGAAGGAAAGAAATTCCACAAATGAACTCTTCAGTTGACTACCTCATGAAGCTGGTTGAGAGAATGCCGAGAGTGTGCAAAGGTGTCATCGAGGGAAAGGATGATTACTTTGAAGAATCTAAAATATAAAGTATGTTTTGATTTCACACTTCTTTGGTTATTACTTGATTCCAAATGTGTTATTTCATAGTTTTGATGTCTTCACTATTATTCTACAATGTAGAAAATAAAGAAAAACCCTGGAATGAGTAGGTGTGTAAACTTTTGACTGGTACTGTACATTTTAAAACCATAACAGATTTCACAACATATTAGGTGTTGATGGTGTACAGGCTATTAAATGGATTTATTAGACTTTTAAAATGTGGACCTTTCATCAGCAGCTTGCATGTGTGGAACCCCTTTATAATAATTAACGGTCAATTACCGTGACCAGCAGTTATTTGCATGACAATTACCAGCTGACAAAATTTGTGTCGACAGCTTTCCACAGCGATGCTGGCCCATGTTGGCTCCAATGCTTCCCCCAGTGTCAAGTTGGCTGAATGGTCCACCACCCAAAGGACATTGTTGATACACACGGGAAACTGTTGCGTGTGAAAAAAACAGCAGAGCTGCAGTTAAACATAAACCGGTGCGCCTAGCACCTACTACCATACCCTGTTCAAAGACATTTAAATAGTTTTGTCTTGTCCATTCACTCTCTGAATGGCACACATACACAATCCATGTCTCAACTGTCTCAAGGCTTAAAAATACTTATTTAACCTGTCTCCTCTTTTATCTACACTGATTGAAGTGGATTTAACAAGTGACATCAATAAGGGATCATAGCTTTCACTTGGATTCACCTGGTCAGTCTGTCATGGAACGGGCAGGTGTCCTTAAAATGTTGTATGCTCGGTGTATGTGATGTAATCGTACGCATTTTTTGTTTTGCTGTGTTTCAGGCGTCTTCGTTCAGCAGTGTGACAGACTCCACCATGTCCCTTAACATCATCACTGTTACACTCAACATGGGTGAGTGCCCCCTTCAATTGCTCCCCTCCTTTTCGCTTCTATCTTATTCCTTTCTTCTCACTCCTATCACCTCACGCTCTTTCATTGCCTTATCTCTACATAAGGCTCACGTGCTAGCTTATCTGTAAGGTTTCGTTTTTCTTATCTGAAATAAAATGGAATAGGATAAAAAAAGACTGTTAGCTGATGTACGGTTTCTCCCGTGCAGATAAATACAACTTCTTGGGCATCAGTATCGTGGGTCAGAGCAACGAGAGGGGTGATGGGGGTATCTACATCGGCTCCATTATGAAGGGAGGGGCTGTGGCTGCTGATGGGCGGATCGAACCAGGAGACATGCTGCTACAGGTGACACACACACAATAAGTTGTCTCTTAGAGCTGGAAAGCTCTTTGTTTAAGGTCTATCCTCTCATGTTGCTTCATCTCAGGTGAACGACATCAACTTTGAGAACATGAGTAATGACGATGCTGTCCGTGTGCTGAGAGAGATTGTACATAAACCTGGGTAAGGCATCTCTTTCCTATATGCAAACTTTCAGTCTGTGTCTTGTTCTACAATTTGAAGTTGGAAGTTTACATACACTTAGTCATTAAAACTCGTTTTAAGCGTACAGTCCATAACACAATACAAAAAGGAAAGTCTATATACAGTGTGTGCAAATGGCGTGAGGAGATAAGGCAATAAATAGGCCATAGTAGCGAAGTAATTACAATTTAGCAGATTAACACTGGAGTGATAGATGAGCAGATGATGATGTGCAAGTAGTGATACTGGTGTGCAAAAGAGCAGAAAAGTAAATAAAAACAATATGGGGATGAGGTAGGTAGATTGGGTGGGCTATTTACAGATGGTCTATGTACAGCTGCAGCGATTGGTTAGCTGCCCTCCTTTCGGAAAAGCTGACCACGACTCCATTTTGTTGCTCCTAGCCTATAGACTGAAACTAAAACCGGAAGCACCCACGCTCAGGTCTGTTCAACGCTGGTCCGACCAATCGGATTCCACGCTTCAAGATTGCTTCGATCACGTGGACATGTTCCACATACGCTGATTCGGTGAGCGAGTTTTTTAGCTAGTGCATCGGTGATGTTGTACCCACAGCATCTATTAAAACATTCCCCAACCAGAAACTGTGGATTGATGGCAGCATTCACGCAAAACTGAAAGCGCGGACCACTGCTTTTAATCATGGCAAGGTGACCGGAAACATGACCGAATACAAACAGTGTAGCCATTCCCTCCACAAGGCAATCAAACAAGCTAAGCGTCAGTATAGAGACAAAGTGGAGTTGTAATTCAACGGCTCAGACACGAGAGGTATGTGGCAGGGTCTACAGTCAATCACGGACTACAAAAGAAAAACCAGCTCCGTCGCCGACCACGATGTCTTGCTCCCTCGCTTTGAGGACAATACAGTGCCACTGACACGGCCAGCTACCAAAACCTGCGGGCTCTCCTTCACTGCAGCCAACATGAGTTAAACGTGTTAACCCTCGCAAGGCTGCAGGCCCAGACGGCATCCCCGGCTGCGTCCTCAGAGCATGTGCAGACCAGCTGGCTGGTGTGTTTATGGACATAATCAACTTTATCCCAGTCTGCTGTTCCCACATGCTTCAAGAGGGCCAGCATTGTTCCTGTTCCCAAGAAAGATAAGGTAACTGAGCTAAATGACTACCGTCCCGTAGCACTCACTTCCGTCATAATGAAGTGCTTTGAGAGACTAGTCAAGGACCATATCACCTCCACCCTACTTGACACCCTAGACCCACTCCAATTAGCTTACTGCCCCAATAGGTCCACAAACGAAGCAATCACACTGCCCTAACCCATCTGGACAAGAGGAATACCTATGTAAGAATGCTGTTAATCGACTACAGCTCAGCATTTAACACCATAGTACCTTCCAAACTTGTCATTAAGACCCTGGGTCTCAACCCCGCCCTGGACTTCCTGACGGGCCCGCCCCCAGGTGGTGAGGATAGGAAACATCTCCACCCTGCTGATCCTCAACACTGGGGCCCCACAAGGGTGTGTTCTCAGCCCTCTCCTGTACTCCCTGTTCACCCACGACTGTTTGGCCACGCATGCCTCCAACTCAATCATCAAGTTTGCGGACGACACAACAGTGGTAGGCTTGATTACCAACAACAAGACGGCCTACAGGGAGGAGGTGAGGGCCCTTGGAGTGTGGTGTCAGGAAAATAACCTCACACTCAATGTCAACAAAACAAAAAAGATGATTGTGGACTTCAGGAAACAGCAGAGGGAGCAGCCCCCTATCCACATTGACGGGACAGTAGTGGAGAGGGTAGTGTAAGTTAAGTTCCTCGGCGTACACATCACTGACAAACTGAAATGGTCAACCCACATAGACAGCGTGGTGAAGAAGGCGCAGCAGCGCCTCCTCAACCTCAGGAGGCTGAAGAAATGTGGCTTGTCACGAAAAGCACTCACAAACTTTTACAGATGCACAATCGAGAGCATCCTGTCGGGCTATATCACCGCCTGGTACGGCAACTGCTCCGCCCATAACCGTAAGGCTCTCCAGAGGGTAGTGAGGTCTGCACAACGCATCACCGGGGCCAAACTACCTGCCCTCGAGGACACCTACACCAACCGATGTCACAGGAAGGCCAAAAAGATCATCAAGGACAACAACCACCCGAGCCACTGCCTGTTCACCCCGCTATCATCCAGAAGGCGAGGTCAGTACAGGTGCATCAAAGCAGGGACTGAGAGACTGAAAAACAGCTTCCATCTCAAGGCCATCAGACTGTTAAACAGCCACCACTAACATTGAGTGGCTGCTGCCAACATACTAACTCAACTCTAGCCACTTTAATAATGGAAAAATTGATGTCATAAAGGTATCACTAGCCACTTTAAACAATACCACTTAATATAATGTTTACATATCCCACATGACTCATCTCATATGTATATACTGTACTCTATACCATCTACTGCATCTTGCCTATGCCGTTCGGCCATCACTCATTCATATATTTTTATGTACATATTCTTTCCTTTACACTTGTGTGTATAAGTTAGTTGTGGTGAAATTGTTAGGTTAGATTACTTGTTAGATATTACTGCATGGTCGGAACTAGAAGCACAAGCATTTCGCTACACTCGCATTAACATATGCTAACCATGTGTATGTGACAAATAAAATTTTGATTTGCTCAGATAGCTGATGTTTAAAGTTAGTGAGGGAAATAGAAGTCTCCAGCTTCAACGATTTTTGCAATTCATTCCAGTCACTTGCAGCAGAGAACTGGAAGGAAAGGCGGCCAAAGGATATGTTGGCTTTGGGGATGACCAGTGAGATATACCTGCTGGAGCACGTGCTACGGGTGGGTGTTATCGTGACCAGTGAGCTGTGAGCTGAGAAGGCGGAGCTTTACCAAGCATAGACTTATAGATGACCTGGAGCCAGTGGGTCTGGCGACGAATATGTAGCGAGGGCCAGCCGACTAGAGCATACACGTCGCAGTGGTATAAGGTGATTTGGTGACAAAACGGATGGCACTGTGATAGACTGCATCCAGTTTGCAGAATAGAGTATTGGAAGCCATCTTGTAGATGACATAGCCGATGTCAAGGATCGGTAGGATGGTGAGTTTTACTAGGGTAAGTTTGGCAGCGTGAGTGAAGGAGGCCAAGACCTCAGAAAAGACCTTCACAAGTCTGGTTCATCCTTGGGAGCAATTTCTAAACGCCTGAAGGTACAAAGAAGGGACTGCTCCAAAACTGCCATAAAAAAGCCAGACTACGGTTTGCAACTGCACATGGGGACAAAGATTGTACTTTTTGGAGAAATGTCCTCTGGTCTGATGAAACAAAAATATAACTGTTTGGCCATGACCATCGTTATGTTTGGAGGAAAAAGGGGGATGCTTGCAAGATGAAAAACACCATCCCAACCGTGAAGCACGGGGGTGGCAGCATCGTGTTGTGGGGGTGCTTTGCTGCAGGAGGGACTGGTGCACTTCACAAAATAGATGGCATCATGAGAGGGAAAATGATGTGGATATATTGAAGCAACATCTCAAGACATCAGTCAGGAAGTTAAAGCTTGGTCGCAAGTGGGTCTTCCAAATGGACACTGACCCCAAGCATACTTCCAAAGTTGTGGCAAAATGGCTTATGGACAACAAAGTCAAGGTATTGGAGTGGCCATCACAAAGCCCTTACCTTAATCTCGTAGAAAAATGGGCCAAAATTCACTCAACTTATTGTGGGAAGCTTGTGGAAGGCTACCCAAAACGTTTGACCCAAGTTAAACAATTTAAAGGCAATGCTAACAAATACTAATGGTGTGTATGTAAACTTCTGACCCACTGGGAATGTGATGAAAGACATAAAAGCTGAAATAAATAACTCTACTATTATTCTGACATTTCACATTCTTAAAGTAAAGTGGTGAGCCTAACTGACCTAAAACAGGGAGTTCTTACTAGGATTAAATGTCAGGAATTGTGAAACTGAGTTTAAATGTATTTGGCTAAGGTATATGTAAACTTCCGACTTCAACTGTATGTGTGCATGCCTTCTGCTCCTTCTACAAAGGTAATTATCGATCGATCAATAATATAAGTTTTAGCAAAAACATTTTATTTTAAGTTACAATCTGTAGAAACTGAGAATAGAAAGGTTAACAGCAAAGTCGAAAAATAGATGGCAAATAGAAAAAGAGATCGATGGGAGGGGTTGAGTGGAGGCATTAAAAACAAAAAAACTCATGTAAAATATACTTTCCAATAATGGAAAATGTATTTAAAAAGAGCTGTGTGTAAACATACACAAGATTTGTTACGTTACAGCCATGTTCTGAAGTGGATTCAATCTATGCACAATACCCATATTGACTAAGAGATAACAGGTTATTAGAAAGTTTTGCAAAAGTATAACAATAAAAAACGGATACCTTATTTACATTCAGACCCTTTTGCTATGAGACTCAAAATTGCACTTAGGTGCATCCTGTTTCCATTGATCATCCTTGAGATGTTTCTTCAACTTGATTGGAATGCACCTGTGATAAATTCATTTGATTGGACATGATTTGGAAAGGCACACACCGGTCTATATAGGGTCCCATAGTTGATGGTGCATGTCAGAGCGAAATCCAAGCCATGAGGTCAAAGGAATTGTCCGTAGAGCTCCGAAACAGGATTGTGTCGAGGCACAGATCTGGGGAAGGGTACCAACACATTTCTGCAGCATTGAAGGTCCCCAAGAACACAGTGGCCTCCATCATTCTTAGATGGAAGAAGTTTGGAACCACCAAGACTTCCTAGAGCTGGCTGCCCGGCCTAACTGAGCAATCGGAGGAGAAGGGCCTGTTCAGGGAGGTGACCAAGAACCCTATGGTCAGTCTAACAGAGCTCCAGAGTTCCTCTGTGGAGATGGTTGTCCTTCTGGAAGGTTCTCCCATCTCTGACGCACTCCACCAATCAGGCCTTTAGGGTAAAGTGGCCAGACTGAAGCCATTCCTCAGTAAAAGGCACATGACAGCCCGCTTGGAGTTTGCCAAAAGGCACCTAAAGGACTCTGACCATGAGAAACAAGATTCTCTGGTCTGATGAAACCAAGATTGAACTCTTTGGCCTAACTTTGACTGGTACTGTATATATTATATACATTTACAAAAAAATATATGGGGGTTGAAATGTATGCAGACAATGACATTGATAGAAGCTACAATCCATCTGCAATATTAAAGCTGATCTACCCCCTAAAACAAAAGAGAGAAAAAATAAAGGTAATTATCTCGATGTCTCTCTCGCTTTCTCTTTCTCCTTTTCTCTCCACCCAGACCTATTATCCTGACAGTGGCTAAATGCTGGGACCCGTCACCCCAGGGCTACTTCACCCTCCCACGCAGTGAGTAACCTGTTATCTCCTAGGCTCTTTCTCAGTTCCTCTTTCCTTGATTCCTTGCATCCTCTCTCCTCACAACACACGAGGTCGAAGATCCAAAGTCCCTTCCCCTCTGACCTTCTCGTTTTGAGAACGAGGAGAGGGAAGACGTGAGAAATCGAGCAAAGACTAAATGCGAAAAGAGCCTCGGCTGAGAAATCCACCCAATGGTAGAGGAGACTACAACCCCTCATAGTGTACACCCCCATTGTTCTTCCAGATGAGCCGATCCGGCCCATAGACCCGGCTGTGTGGGTGAGCCATTCTGTGGCCCTGACAGGGGCCTACCCTCCCTACCCCGGCAGCTCCTCTCTCAGCACCATCACCTCCAACTCCTCGGTGACCGAGACGGAGCGTGAGTCCCTCTGCCTGTCTTTGGCCCACAAAGGTAAGGTCTGTTTTTATTTACTATGTTTGAGTCTTCTCGTGTCTCTTTCTCGCTTTCTCTCTTGTAAGTCTCAAGTTTTGTCATTTTGCTCATTGATCTCTGTTGAAGATTTAAGTCAGGGTTTCCCAATCTCGATCCTGGGCCCCCAAGGGGTGCACATTTTGTTTTTTGCCCTAGCACTACTCAGTTGATTGCAATAGTAAACTAATTATCAAGCTTTGATCATTTGAACTAGCTGTATAGTGTTAGGGCAAAAAAACTACATCGCGAGGACAGAGTTTTGGAAATGCTATTTTAAGTTATCTCTTCTCCCTCAAGTGTTAAGTTCTGTCTACCTTAGTTTTTGATAATTAATAGATTTTTTTGACAGTCTGTTTCTCTTAATCTTACCCTCTTCTCATCTCTCTCCAGGTTTTGATGACTTCAACCTGTCCCTCCACTCTGACATGGCCTCAGTGGCGAAGGCCATGGCCTCCCCAGAGTCTGGTCTGGAGGTTCGGGACAGGATGTGGCTCAAGATCACCATCCCCAATGCCTTCCTTGGTGAGAGAACTGCTTCCAGATCTGTTTGTGCTGTATAGCCAACTTCTAGGGTGCTGTTGTATTTGGATTGGAAAGAAAGATTATATTGTTGAAAAGTTATAACTAGTATTAGGGTTTAATGAAAAATATATAAACAATAATAATACCGATGACCGGTATCCCAGGACTTCCCAACCAAGCACCTTCACAAAAAAATACAAAATGTGCACGCATGAACCGGACATCAACTTTTATTTTACTAGGTAAGTTGAATGAGAACACATTCTCGTTTACAGCAACGGCCTTGGGAATAGTTACAGGGGAGGTGGGGCAATGAATAAGCCAATTGGAAGCTGAGGACGATTAGGTGGCCATGGTGGTATGAAGGTCAGATAGGAAATGTAGCCAGGACACCAGGGTTAACACCCCTACTCTTAACAATAAGTGCCATGGGATCTTTAGTGACCACAGAGTCCCATCTGAAAGACGGCACCCTACACAGGGCAATGTCCCCAATCACTGCCCTGGGGTATTGGGATATTTGTTTAGACCAGAGGAAAGAGTGCCTCCTACTTGCCCCCCAACACCACTTCCAACATATGGTATCCCATTCAGGGACCGACTAGGACCGACCCTGCTTAGCTTCAGAGGCAAGCCAGCGGTGGGATGCAGGGAGGTATGCTGCTGGCAAACTCTCTGGTGTAATTCATAGCCTACATTAGACCAGTCATCACAATTCTAGCAGCCTGCCGTATTTAGCTTACTCCACATAATGTCAATAGAAAACATCACTTACTTGCATGACTTCTAGAAATTGCTGTCTCATGTGTAGGCTACTCATGACGCAGTTACTGAAGGCAGTCTCATCTCACATTCACAAATCTCTTTATGGCACTGGTAGAAGCTCAAAATATGAACTGCAGCTACTGACTGGTCACAAAATGACTGGTATATTGTGATTACAACCGTGCCTCTAGGAAATAGATATTTGCAACATTGGTCCATGATGTTAAAATAACAAGCGAGTGCACGGCTAGCAGATAGCGGCTAGCAGATACCATAGACTTTCAGTCATTGTACTAACCCTACTTAGCAGTTGCGCTAGTGCTAGATAGCAACTTACTTCAAACATGGTGCAGAGACATAAAAATGGTATCCGTGAGTTCATCTGACTTTGGGGAAGTAGATATAGTGCTTCATTACCAAAATCACAAAGTGTCCCTTTTTAAACTGGCTGGGCCTAATATAGCAACAAATGCTGACATTACACATCCAAGTATATCTGACCAAATTATGCAAGACTAATTGTACTTTTGAATTCCGTAAAGTCAGTGTGGAAGAGGTGAAATCAACAATGACAAGCCAGGCCTCCCGGGTGGCGCAGTGGGCTAAGGCAGTGCTAGCTGTGCCACCAGAGACTCTGGGTTCGAGCCCAGGATCTGTCGCAATGAGGAGCCACCGCTATCTGACAATCTGGATGGAAAATTACCGAAGATAATAGTGGATGATATTTCCACTCCTATTTGCCATATCTTCAAGTTAAGCGTACTAGAAAGTGTGTGCCCTCCGGCTTGGAGGGAAGCTAAAGTCATTTCGCTACCCAAAAATAGTAAATCCCCCTTTACTGGCTCAAATAGCTGACCAATCAGCCTGTTACAAACTTATGGGAAAAAATGTTTGACCAGATACAATGTTATTTCACAGTAAACAAATTGACAACAGACTTTCAGCATGCATATAGGGAAGGACACTCAACAAGCACGGCACTTACACACTGATTAGCTGAGAGAAACTGATGATAAAAAGATTGTGGGGGCTGTCTTGTTAGTCTTCAGTGCGGCTTTTGACATGATTGATTATAGTCTGCTGCTGGAAAAATGTATGTGTTATGGCTTTGCACCTTCTATAATGTGGATCAAGAGTTACTTGTCGAACAGAACACAGAGTGTGTTCTTTAATGGAAGCCTCTCAAACATAACCAGGGGAAGCAGGAATTCCCCAGGTTATCTGTTTAGGCCCCTTGCGTTTTTAATTTTTTACTAACGACATGCCACTGGCTTTGAGTAAGGCCAGTGTGTCTGTATGCAGATGACTCAACACTATACATGTCAGCTACTGCAGCGACTGAAATGACTGCAACACTTAACAAAGAGCTGCAGTTAGGGCCTTATTGCTTAAATAAGCCATTGGATTCCTGTCCACATTTCTCCATTTACAGTGGTATAGTCATGTCAATTTCTGGACTTCTATATGTTTTTAAATAGCATTTCTGGTCTGAACGGGAATACCAGGATATTACCGGGATGGTTGCAATTTTCTCCGCAAAGAAAATTGGTAGATTTACAGGCAAAGATTAAACCCTACAGTAGATCATAGGTGGGGTTCTAATGGATGATTGATTGGCATGTTCTGATGTAGTGGAGTGCCTCTACCAACACATCAGGGGTTTTAGTGTTGGGTTCTAACGGATGATTGATTGGCAGGTTCTGATGTGGTGGAGTGCCTCTACCAACACATCGGGGGGTTCTAGTGTGGGGTTCTAATGGATGATTTATTGGCAGGTTCTGATGTGGTGGAGTGCCTCTACCAACACATCGGGGGGTTCTAGTGTGGGGTTCTAATGGATGATTGATTGGCAGGTTCTGATGTGGTGGAGTGGCTCTACCAACACATCAGGGGGGGTTCTAGTGTGGGGTTCTAATGGATGATTGATTGGCAGGTTCTGATGTGGTGGAGTGGCTCTACCAACACCGAGGGGTTCTAGTGTGCGGTTCTAATGGATGATTGATTGGCAGGTTCTGATGTGGTGGAGTGGCTCTACCAACACATCGAGGGCTTCCAGGACCGTCGTGAAGCCAGGAAGTATGCCAGTAATTTGCTGAAAGCTGGCTTCATCCGCCACACGGTCAACAAGATCACCTTCTCAGAGCAATGCTATTACATTTTCGGTGACTTCAGCGACTGTGAGAACTGTGAGTAAAACAGCACAAGCCTTTGTGGCTAATTGCCCATAGGCCTGTTTTACTGTACTACAGAGATGGGCAACAGGTGGCCATCCCTGTATTATGATTATTTTGGATAAGATAATTGTCTTAGTGCGGCACTCCTTTGAATTTCGAAATCCCGATGTGGCCCTCGAGCCTTAAGATGTTGCCGTGCCTTCTGTGCTACATTAGCTTTACAGTTTTGTTGCTGTTTGTTGTAAATATGTATATTTGCCATGGACTTTTTGCGGTTTTATTTTGTGAGAGCTCTGGTAAAATGTCCTATCTATTGAAAATGAAGGTCAAATGATGCATCATACATCACTGATTATAACTGTGCCATTACACTATTCTCTCCCAGACATGGCAAACCTGTCCCTGAATGACAACGACGGTTCTAGTGGGGCCTCAGACCAGGACACCCTGGCCCCCCTGCCCCTCCCGGGGGCCACACCCTGGCCCCTGATGCACACGTTCCCCTCCTACCAGTACACCTCCAACCCCTACTCCAGCCAGCCGCCCCCCTACCACGAGCTTTCCAGCTACAGCTACGCGCCAGGCAGCACAGGGAGCCAGCATAGTGAGGGTGAGACTGGAGGGACACCGGGGGGGAGTGTGTGTGTGTGTGTGTGTGTGTATACTGAACAAAAATATAAATGTAACATGCAATAATTTCAAAGATTTTACTGAGTTACAGTTCATATAAGTAAATGAATTTGGCCATATCTATGGATTTCACATGACTGGGAATACAGATATGCATCTGTTGGTCACAGATCGCTTTTAATAAATGGTAGGGACGTGGATCAGAAAACCAGTCAGTATCTGATTTTACCACCATCTGCCTCATTCAGCACGACACATCTCCTTCACATAGAGTTGATCAAGCTGTTGATTGTGGCCTGAGGAATGTGGCCCCACTCCTCTTCAATGGCTGTGCAAAGTTGCTGGATATCGGCGGGAACTGGAACACGCAGTTGTACACATCGATCCAGAGCATCCCAAACATGCTCAATGGGTGATATGTCTGAGTATGCAGGCCATGGAAGAACTGAGACATTTTCAGCTTTCAGGAATTGTGTACAGATCCTTGCAACATGGGTCCGTGCATTATCATGCTGAAACATGAGGTGATGAATGGCACGACAATGGTCCTCAGGATCTCATCACGGTATCTCTGTGCATTCAAAATGCCTTCGATAAAATGCAATTGTGTTCATTGTCCATAGCTTATGCCTGCCAATACCATATCCCCAATGCCACCATACATTGACATCAGCAAACCGCTCTCCCACACGGTGCCATACACATGGCCTGCGGTTGTGAGGCCTGTTGGACGTACTGTAAAATTCTCTAAAACAATGTTGAAGTTGGCTTATGGTAGAGAAATAAACATCCCCAATTCTCTGGCAACAGCTCTGGTGAACATTCCTGTAGTCAGCATGCCAGTTGCACGCTCCCTCAACTTGAGACATCCGTGGCATTGTGTTGTGACAAAACTGCACATTTTAGTGGCCTTTTGTCCCCAGCACAAGGTGCACCTGATCATGCTGTTGAATCAGCTTCTTAATGTCACAGCTGTCAGGTGGATAGATTATCTTGGTAAAGGAGAAATGCTCACTAACAGGGATGTAAACACATTTGTGCTCAATTTGAGAGAAATAATATTTTATTTCAGCTCATGAGACCAACACTTTACATGTTGTGTTTATATTTTTGTTCAGTGTAATTAATACATGTGTTAATGAATGAATGAATAATTAAAGAGTTCAGGGTTTTCCTGACAGGCCATACTCAGAAACTTGAACATTGTAGGGTTATGCAAGGGTTAAATAATGTCTTGTTTGAATCAGAGCTATAGATAGCCTCTGTATGATTCTGGTTAGACTGTGATATTAGAATGTACTCCGCTTTTCTGGGATGCCTGTTTTCACATTGTCCTGTCTTCTCTCACCCAGGGAGCCGGAGCAGTGGCTCCACCCGGAGCGAGGGAGAGAGACGGAGGGGAGGGAAAGGCGGAGGAGGGGTGGGCAGTACTAGTGGCCGGGATGAGAAGTCACCGGTAGGCGGAGATGGCAGGGACTCTCGCTCAGGAAGCGGCAGCGAATCAGAGTATTCTGTACGGAGCAGCCTGAGGAGGGGGGAACACGGAGGCTCGGCCACCCCCAGTGAACACAGCCACTATAGCCACGTCAGCCAGCGCTCACACCACCGCGCACCCCCTCCACACCTCCAATTCCCACAGGGCATCCCCCTTTCATACAACCCCATGATGCTTATGATGGTCCCCCAGCACCCCCATCACCCTCACGTGCACCCACACACCCTCCAGGGCCTGGGGCAGACAGGGCCCTCGATGCTGGGCCTGCCCCCTGGCACCACCCCCGGGGGACCTCCAGGGGCACCCCCAACCCGTGACCTGGGCTCTGTGCCCCCAGAGCTCACCGCCTCGCGCCAGTCCTTCCACCTTGCCATGGGAAATCCCAGTGAGTTCTTTGTGGACGTCATGTAGGAGTGGAGACACTACAGAAGGTTGAGTCGCAAATGGCACCTAATTCCCTACATAGTACACTACTTTTGACCAGAGTCCAATGAGCCCTGGTCAAAAGTAGTGCCCTCTGGGACTGACCCAGAGGCTGTATATGGGGAAGTTGGTGTTCAGAATCAGAAGGATGCACGCTGCAACATTAGAGTGGTACCAGCAACATTCACAAGGTGCTTTGATTCATTTGAACTCTTGGAAAGCTTTAAGAGCCTAAACCCAGCCCAGACCATTGTCTCTCTTTGTGATGTCATTGGTTAACCAATGTTTTATTAGGTGTCTCATCTGACAGGAATCAGTTACCTTTAGATGTTTACCTATCTCTGCCTTATCTTACAAGCTGGTAAACATCTAGAGGAAGCAAAGATGAGTAATTCCTGTCAGCTCAAGATTCACCTAATAAAAACCTTAAATTGAGCTTCATCAAGGGTAATGGGAATACCTACATTTCTTTGTTCTTCAGACAGGAACATAGGTCATTATTATGTCAATTTGTACGATATGAAAACAGAATACATTTCACTTCATCAAGTAATTGTACATAATTAAATGTGCCACGCCATTACAACCACTGTCACATAGCTGTGATCATGTTTCTAAACATGTCACACACATCACTCATAGTGATATGGAGCATAGTACTACTATAGCCTACTTAGGAGGTTAATTGCTGTGGTGTTCTTGGAATATGGTACTAAAACACTACCAGCTGGAGAAGAAAAGTGTTGTATACATGTATCTGTTAATTGAAATGGATGAATTCATGCATTCACATTTGATCTACTGATAACCAGCAGTAGGAATGTTTTTTTTTTAATGAGAAGCGCTGTTGGGTTTGTGTTGATATGCACTCACGTTCATGGCCTGTATTCACAAAGCAAGTAGGTAGGCTGATCTAGGATCAGGTGCCCCCGTCCATATAACCGTATTCATTATGATTTGACAAGACTCTGATATGATTGAATAAGGGCCCAAATATTGTGGAGGCCTCCTGTCCTCTGCAGTAACTGGTGAGCCCCCTGATACATTTGTGATTTGCACCTTACTGGTCAGTCAGCTTGATGCAGTGTGTGAATTGGGCCGGTACACACAGGTACTGATTACTGGCCACTCTTTTATATTGGCTTAAATATATGATGAGTACTGGCACCCAAAATGACTACCATACCAGCACTTATTTCAGTTCACTTCAAATACTGGGTGGATGACTGGGAGATGGAAGCTGGTACAGACCGACAGACTGAAGTATTTGGGATAGCAGTTGGTGAGGGTCAAAGAATGTAGTCTGGCTAAACCAGACTGAATGCTATGCTCTCACCATTGTTTAACCACGCTACAAAGAATGAAAAAGAAGCAAATACAAAATAGTTTATATAGCTCTGATCTCACACTCCTACCCACATTTAGTTTTTTAACTGAGTGACATACACATGTTTTTATGTATACATTTATAGAATTGTATTAAAGGTGCTTGATGACGAATAGTTATGTTTCTTAGTATGGCACAGTCAGTAATGCATTGTCATATTTGCTTGTTTGTCACTTGTTAATTTGAGTCATTTAGCGGACACTCTTATCCAGAGAGACTTAGTCAGTCCATTCATCTTAAGATGGCGCAGGTGGAACAACCACATATCAGTCATAGTAAGTACATTTCTCCTCAAAGTAGCAAAGTCCGAGCTAGTAAGGGGGAAATTGCAATTGTATTACAGTTTAAATACAACTCTAAATTTAAAGTGTTTTCCCCTTTATTTGTAGATAGCAATTTTGTGTAAGCCTTAATTGTAATTTATAACTGAACTTCAATGATGGTGGCAAAAAAAAATATTTTACACTTATTTCATTGTTTTTAGAAGAAGCCTAATTTTGCTTTTGACGCTGTCCTTGAATAAAATAAAATGGTTATTTTACTGAACAAAAGTATAAATACAACATGCAACAATTTTAAGATTTTGCTCAGTTGTAGTTCATGTAAGGAAATCAGTCAATTTAACTAAATAAATTGGGTCCTACTCTATGGATTGTGGGCCTGGGAGGTCATAGGTCCATCCACTTGGGAGCCAGGCCCAAATCAAATGTATTTGTCAAATGTGGCGAATACAACCGGTGTAGACCTTATCGTGAAATGCTTACTTACAAGCCCTTAACCAACAATGCAGTTGAAGAAATAGTCAAGAAAATATTAACTAAATTGAATAAAATAAAAAATAAGTAACACGAAAATTACATTGAGGCTATATACACGAGGTACAGAGTCGATGTGCGGGGGTACAGGTTAGTCGAGGTCATTTGTAAAAAGTGACAATGTATAGATAATAAACAGCGAGTAGCAGCGGTGTAAAAACAAAAGCAGGGGTAGCTGCTTGATTCATTGTTAAACAGTCTTATGGCTTAGGGGTAGAAGCTGTTAAGGAGCCTTTTGGTCCTAAACTTGGCTCTTCGGTACCGCTTGCCGTGCGGTAGCAGAGAGAACAGTCTATGACTTGGGTGGCTGGAGTCTTTGGCAATTTTTAGGGCCTTCCTCAGACATTGCCTGGTATAGAGGTCCTGGATGGCAGGAAGCTTGGCCCCAGTCCTGTAGCGTAGCATCCGTGTCATCTGACCACTTCTGTATTGAGCGAGTCACTGGTACTTCCTGCTTTAGTTTTTGCTTGTTCGCAGGAATTGGAAGGATAAAATTCTGGTCAAATTTGGCAAAAGGAGGGAGAGGTTTGTATGCGTGTGTGGAGTAAAGGTGGTCCATAGTTTGTTTTTGTTTTTTTTCCAGTGAAGGAAAATCTTAATTTCACTAGATGATTTTGTGCTTCCAACTTTGGGGACGGCTCTTTCAGCTTGATAATGCCCCCATGCACAAAGTGAGGTCCATACAGAAATGGTTTGTCGAGATCGGTGTGGAAGAACTTGACTGGCCTGCACAGAGCCCTGACCTCAACCCCATCGAAAACATTTGGTATTAATTGGAACGCAAACTGCAAGCCAGGCTTAATCACCTAACATCAGTGCCCGACCTCACTAATAGTCGTGGCTGAATGGAAGGAAGCAAGTCCCCACAGCAATGTTCCAACATCTAGTGGAAAGCCTTCCCGGAAGAGTGGAGGCTGTTGGAGCAGCAAAGGGGGAACCAACTCTATATTAATGCCCATGATTTTGGAATGAGATGTTTGACGAGCAGGTGTCCACATACTTTTGGTCATGTAGTGTATCAATACACTCGTAAAAACTTAAGCATAACGTAACTTCTATTTGATCAAATAAGCCTCACGCAGCAAATAAGCCATTGCATTTTTTTGTTGACCAAATTCGACACTCATTGACATACAAAAACTCCTTGCTTGGTGAGAGAAAAAACAAAAAACACCACCTGCTGGAGAAGACAGATTTTGGGCCCAGTTATCCCTCTCACTTTGCCTCTTCCTCTCTGGCAACTTCACTATTGATTTTCTAGATTCAGGTTCACTCAAACATTTTAAGCTTTGTTTTTCAACTGATAGTTACAGCTGATTTGGGGATTTTATATTGAGTGAACCTGAATCTATATTGAGCAGTGTTTCAAGAAGCAGTGCAGCAACAGTATAACTTTAGACCGTCTCCTCGCCCGAACCAGGGACCCTCTGCACACATCAACAACAGTGACCCCTCGAAGCATCCATCGCTCCACAAAAGCCGCGGCCCTTGCAGAGCAAGGGGAACCACTACTTCAAGGTCTCAGAGCTAGTGACGTCACCGATTGAAACGCTATTTAGCGCGCACCGCTAACTAAGCTAGCCGTTTCACATCCGTTACATTGGCAGGGGAGTTGCAGCGATGGGCCAAGACTAGCTACCAGTTGGATGTCACGAAAAAAGGGGTTAAAAGTACAACAAAAAATGAAACTGGTATACTTTTTAATTTAACCAGTTTTAAAGCAGGGCCGACAGACAAGTTCCTTACTTTTTCCCCCTTCATAAGATTTCTGAATAGCTAATCAGGTGGCTACACAGACCCGCCCCCCCCTCCCCTCTTTTTCACTGCTGCTGCTGCTCTCTCTGTGTATTATCTATACATAGTCACTTTAACTCAATCTACATGTACATATTACCTCAATTACCTCGACTAACCTGAGCGCCCGCACCCCCTGGTACCCCCCTGTATGTTGCTCCTGTCATTTTATTTCTTAACACTTTTTTTTTTTTAACTGCATTGCTGGTTAAGGGCTTGTAAGTAAGACATGTAAGCATGTCTACACCTGTTGTATTCGGCACATGTGACAAATAAAATATGATTTGATTCCACTTGCCTCTTCCATTTTTGCGGTAATGCTGCAATTTTGGGTAGAGCAGATATTTCCATATTTTTATAATCTGCATGTGTGACAACTCCACCAGCCCTATATATGATATAATTTACAAAGTTAATATAATTTTTAAAATGTATTCCCCAAATAAATATTTTTTATCAATTAGTATATTTGATATAATATTTCTTGCATTATTTGTTCTGTCTTTTCTGGTGGAATGCAATCAACTTTCTATGGCTTGTTTTAACAATAGTGATATTTTGGAGAGGATTTCATTTTCAAATAACCGACAGTGAGAGGTCGTCATCTGAATAAAGGGGAAAAGGCTATTCTTGAACATTCTGACTAATCTGCTAGATAACCAGCTCAGATTTAAGTGTACCTTTTGTATGACTGAAGCCTTTAGTGAGAGGTCTAATGCTTTAATACTTCATTTCTGCCCTCCGAATTCATATTCATTATATAAATAGACCAGTTTAACTTTGTTTGGCATGCCATTCCAAATAAAATATATTTATTTGCTCATATAATTTTAATAAACAGGTCGCTAGGTAAAGAAAATAGGTCTACTGGGATATGACTGAAGTGATTTTATACAAATAGACAGGTATTTACCTTTCCATGTTAGCAAGATCTTGTCTATTTTTGGTAACTTTCTATAAAAATGTATTGGAGTGAGAATTGATTTATTTCGTGATATGTATACCGAGTATATCCACATTACCATCAGACCATTTTATTGGTAAACTACACAGTAATGTAAAAGTAGTATATTTTAATAATCCAATACGTAATACACTGATCATCATTTGGTTGTAATCCAAAGAGGTTAGAAAACGTTTCTAGATCCTCTGAAGCTGTGGATTTAAAAGAAAACATGAATCATCGGCGTACAATGACACCTTTTGTCATGCCTACTCCCGTTCCCTCTCTCCGGCGCTCAACGTCGCTGCTCGACCAACCACCGGTCCCGTCAACCCACATTTATGCATACCTGGCAACCACCTGCTCCCCATCGTTATGCACACACGGACTTCATCCTTACCTTGAATATTTTCCCTTTATTTAACCCCCAGTATTCAGGCATATTGGTTTTTGTTCACGTTCAGTATGTTTTTCCTGTTTTTAATCGGCTCATGCTCATTATTAAACTCGCCTTCTGCACCTGACTCCTAAGCATATACGTTATACCTTCGCTTTTAAGCCCTGAATTTCTAGCCCCTTGATATTATTGTTGGATACGATTTTAATAGTTAACACTTCTAAAGGCACATTTAAAAGTGTCCCATACAATAAGGGGATCTGCTGTACCTACAGTACCAGTTAAAAGTTTGGACACACCTACTCATTCAAGGGTTTTTCTTTATGTTGACTATTTTCTACATTGTAGAATAATAGTGACAACATCAATACTATGAAATAACACATATGGAATCATGTACTAACGTGCTTCTACACCTGCATTGCTTGCTGTTTGGGGTTTTAGGCTGGATTTCTGTACAGCATTTTGAGATATCAGCTGATGTAAGAAGATCGCCTTATACATTTGATTTGATTTGATGTTACCAAAAAAAGTGTTAAACAAATCCAAATATATTTCAGTAGCCACCCTTTGCCTTGATGACAGCTTTGCACACCCTTGACATTCTCTCAACCAGCTTCACCTGGAATGCTTTTCCAAGTCTTGAAGGAGTTCCCACATATGCTGAGCACTTGTTGGCTGCTTTTTCTTCACTCTGTGATCCAACTCATCCCAAACCATCTCAATTGGGTTGAGATTGGGTGATTGTGGAGGCCAGGTCATCTGATGCAGCACTCCATCACTCTCCTTCTTGGTCAAATAGCCCTTACACAGCCTGGAGGTGTGTTAGGTCATTGTCCTGTTGAAAAAAAAAAAATAGTCCCACTAAGCGCAAACCACATGGAATGGTGTATCGCTGCAGAATGCTGTGGTAGCCATGCTGGTTTAAGTGTGCCTTGAAGTCTAAATAAATCACTGACAGTGTCACCAGCAAAGCACCCTCACACCTCTCAAAGAGACGAAGGTTGGAACCAAAAATCTCAAATTTGGACTCATCAGACCAAAGGACAGATTTCCACAGGTCTAATGAACATTGCTCGGGTTTCTTGGCTCAAGCAAGTCTCTTATTATTATTGATGCCCTTTGGTAATGGTTTCTTTGCAGCAATTTGACCATGAAGGCCTGTGTCTGTCACTTGAACTCTGTGGAGCATTTATTTGGGCTGCAATATCTGAGGCTGGTAACTCTAATGAACGTATCCTCTGCAGCAGAGGTAACTCTGGGTCTTCCTTTCCTGTAGTGGTCCTCATGAGGGCCAGTTTCATCATAGCGCTTGACGGTTTTTGCGACTGCACTTGAAGAAACGTTCAAAGTACTTGAAATTTTCAGGATTGACTGACCTTCATGTCATTTCCCTTTGCTTACTTGAGCTGTTCTTGCCATAATATGGACTTGGTCTTTTACCAAATAGGGCTGACTTCTGTATACCGCCCCTACCTTGTCACAACACAACTGATTGGCTCAAAGGCAGTTAGAAGGAAAGAAATTCCACAAATGGACTTTTAACAAGGCACATCTATTAATTGAAATGCATTCCAGGTGACTACCTCACGAAGCTGGTTGAAAGAAAGCAGAGAGTGTGCAATGGTGTCATCAAGGCAAAGGATGGTTACTTTAAAGAACTTTGTTTAACCCTTTTACTACATGATTCCATGTGTGTTATTTCATAGTTTTGATGTTTTCACTATTATTCTACAATGAAGAAAATAGTAAAAATAAAGAAAAACCCTTAAATAAGTAGGTGTGTCCAAACTTTTGACTGGTACTGCATGTTATGTCAGAAAAAAATAAGTTATAAATTCTTCTGTCCTAGTTAAAAACAAGTTATCATCCAATAGGCTTTGATTGCATTTCCAATGACATAAGAAAGTAGACATCAAGGTTGATTAAGCCTCCTCTGTGTATATCTCACTAGGTCAGCATATTACATTTTACATTTACATTTAAGTCATTTAGCAGACGCTCTTATCCAGAGCGACTTACAAATTGGTGCATTCACCTTATGACATCCAGTGGAACAGCCACTTTACAATAGTGCATCTAAATCTTTTAAGGGGGGTGAGAAGGATTACTTTATCCTATCCTAGGTATTCCTTAAAGAGGTGGGGTTTCAGGTGTCTCCGGAAGGTGGTGATTGACTCCGCTGTCCTGGCGTCGTGAGGGAGTTTGTTCCACCATTGGGGGGCCAGAGCAGCGAACAGATTTGACTGGGCTGAGCGGGAACTGTACTTCCTCAGTGGTAGGGAGGCGAGCAGGCCAGAGGTGGATGAACGCAGTGCCCTTGTTTGGGTGTAGGGCCTGATCAGAGCCTGGAGGTACTGAGGTGCCGTTCCCCTCACAGCTCCGTAGGCAAGCACCATGGTCTTGTAGTGGATGCGAGCTTCAACTGGAAGCCAGTGGAGAGAGCGGAGGAGCGGGGTGACGTGAGAGAACTTGGGAAGGTTGAACACCAGACGGGCTGCGGCGTTCTGGATGAGTTGTAGGGGTTTAATGGCACAGGCAGGGAGCCCAGCCAACAGCGAGTTGCAGTAATCCAGACGGGAGATGACAAGTGCCTGGATTAGGACCTGCGCCGCTTCCTGTGTGAGGCAGGGTCGTACTCTGCGGATGTTGTAGAGCATGAACCTACAGGAACGGGCCACCGCCTTGATGTTATTTGAGAACGACAGGGTGTTGTCCAGGATCACGCCAAGGTTCTTAGCGCTCTGGGAGGAGGACACAATGGAGTTGTCAACCGTGATGGCGAGATCATGGAACGGGCAGTCCTTCCCCGGGAGGAAGAGCAGCTCCGTCTTGCCGAGGTTCAGCTTGAGGTGATGATCCGTCATCCACACTGATATGTCTGCCAGACATGCAGAGATGCGATTCGCCACCTGGTCGTCAGAAGGGGGAAAGGAGAAGATTAATTGTGTGTCGTCTGCATAGCAATGATAGGAGAGACCATGTGAGGTTATGACAGAGCCAAGTGACTTGGTGTATAGCGAGAATAGGAGAGGGCCTAGAACAGAGCCCTGGGGACACCAGTGGTGAGAGCACGTGGTGAGGAGACGGATTCTCGCCACGCCACCTGGTAGGAGCGACCTGTCAGGTAGGACGCAATCCAAGCGTGGGCCGCGCCGGAGATGCCCAACTCGGAGAGGGTGGAGAGGAGGATCTGATGGTTCACAGTATCGAAGGCAGCCGATAGGTCTAGAAGGATGAGAGCAGAGGAGAGAGAGTTAGCTTTAGCAGTGCGGAGCGCCTCCGTGATACAGAGAAGAGCAGTCTCAGTTGAATGACTAGTCTTGAAACCTGACTGATTTGGATCAAGAAGGTCATTCTGAGAGAGATAGCGGAGAGCTGGCCAAGGACGGCACGTTCAAGAGTTTTGGAGAGAAAAGAAAGAAGGGATACTGGTCTGTAGTTGTTGACATCGGAGGGATCGAGTGTAGGTTTTTTTCAGAAGGGTGCAACTCTCGCTCTCTTGAAGACAGGAGGGACGTAGCCAGCGGTCAGGGATGAGTTGATGAGCGAGGTGAGGTAAGGGAGAAGGTCACCGGAGATGGTCTGGAGAAGAGAGGAGGGGATAGGGTCAAGCGGGCAGGTTGTTGGGCGGCCGGCCGTCACAAGACGCGAGATGTCATCTGGAGAGAGAGGGGAGAAAGAGGTCAGAGCACAGGGTAGGGCAGTGTGAGCAGAACCAGCGGTGTCGTTTGACTTAGCAAACGAGGATCGGATGTCGTCGACCTTCTTTTCAAAATGGTTGACGAAGTCATCTGCAGAGAGGAGGAGGGGGGAGGGGAGGAGGATTCAAGAGGGAGGAGAAGGTGGCAAAGAGCTTCCTAGGGTTAGAGGCAGATGCTTGGAATTTAGAGTGGTAGAAAGTGGCTTTAGCAGCAGAGACAGAGGAGGAAAATGTAGAGAGGAGGGAGTGAAAGGATGCCAGGTCCGCAGGGAGGCGAGTTTTCCTCCATTTCCGCTCGGCTGCCCGGAGCCCTGTTCTGTGAGCTCGCAATGAGTCGTCGAGCCACGGAGCGGGAGGGGAGGACCGAGCCGGCCTGGAGGATAGGGGACATAGAGAGTCAAAGGATGCAGAAAGGGAGGAGAGGAGGATTGAGGAGGCAGAATCAGGAGATAGGTTGGAGAAGGTTTGAGCAGAGGGAAGAGATGATAGGATGGAAGAGGAGAGAGTAGCGGGGAGAGAGAGCGAAGGTTGGGACGGCGCGATACCATCCGAGTAGGGGCAGTGTGGGAAGTGTTGGATGAGAGCGAGAGGAAAAGGATACAAGGTAGTGGTCGGAGACTTGGAGGGAGTTGCAATGAGGTTAGTGGAAGAACAGCATCTAGTAAAGATGAGGTCGAGCGTATTGCCTGCCTTGTGAGTAGGGGGAAGGTGAGAGGGTGAGGTCAAAAGAGGAGAGGAGTGGAAAGAAGGAGGCAGAGAGGAATGAGTCAAAGGTAGACGTGGGGAGGTTAAAGTCGCCCAGAACTGTGAGAGGTGAGCCGTCCTCAGGAAAGGAGCTTATCAAGGCATCAAGCTCATTGATGAACTCTCCGAGGGAACCTGGAGGGCGATAAATGATAAGGATGTTAAGCTTGAAAGGGCTGGTAACTGTGACAGCATGGAATTCAAAGGAGGCGATAGACAGATGGGTAAGGGGAGAAAGAGAGTATGACCACTTGGGAGAGATGAGGATCCCGGTGCCACCACCCCGCTGACCAGAAGCTCTCGGGGTGTGCGAGAACACGTGGGCGGACGAAGAGAGAGCAGTAGGAGTAGCAGTGTTATCTGTGGTGATCCATGTTTCCGTCAGTGCCAAGAAGTCGAGGGACTGGAGGGAGGCATAGGCTGAGATTAACTCTGCCTTGTTGGCCGCAGATCGGCAGTTCCAGAGGCTACCGGAGACCTGGAACTCCACGTGGGTCGTGCGCGCTGGGACCACCAGATTAGGTGGCCGCGGCCACGCGGTGTGGAGCGTTTGTATGGTCTGTGCAGAGAGGAGAGAACAGGGATAGACAGACACATAGTTGACAGGCTACAGAAGAGGCTACGCTAATGCAAAGGAGATTGGAATGACAAGTGGACTACACGTCTCGAATGTTCAGAAAGTTAAGCTTACGTAGCAAGAATCTTATTGACTAAAATTATTAAAATGATACAGTACTGCTGAAGTAGGCTAGCTGGCAGTGGCTGCGTTGTTGACTTTGTAGGCTAGCTGGCAGTGGCTGCGTTGTTGACACTACACTAATCAAGTCGTTCCGTTGAGTGTAATAGTTTCTACAGTGCTGCTATTCGGGGGCTAGCTGGCTAGCTAGCAGTATTGATTACGTTACGTTGCGTTAAAAGAACGACAATAGCTGGCTAGCTAACCTAGAAAATCGCTCTAGACTACACAATTATCTTTGATACAAAGACGGCTATGTAGCTAGCTATGTAGCTAGCTACGATCAAACCGTTGTACTGTAATGAAATGAAATGAAAATGTGATACTACCTGTGGAGCGAAGCAGAATGCGACCGGGTTGTTGAGTGCGGAAGTTCTATTCGGTAGACGTTGGCTATTAAACCTCCATATATCCACTAGTTCTATTATATCCATGTATATCTCACTAGGTCAGCATAGCCTCCATATATCCACTAGTTCCAATATATCCATGATATTCATGATCTCCATTAAGTGCATGAGGGTGATAGTTTGTAGTGATTTCCTTTTTTTTCACCTTTATTTAACCAGGTAGGCTAATTGAGAAAAGTTCTCATTTACAATTGCAACCTTGCCAAGATAAAGCAAAGCAGCTCGACACATACAACAACACATGGAGTAAAACAAACACAATACAGTCAATAATACAGTAGAAAAATAAGTCTATATACAATGTGAGCAAGTGAGGTGAGATAAGGGAGGTAAAGGCAAAAAAAGGCCATGGTGGCGAAGTAAATACAATATAGCAAGTAAAACACTGGAATGGTTGATTTGCAGTGGAAGAATGTGAAAAGTAGAGAAAGAAATAATGGGGTGCAAAGGAGCAAAATAAATAAATACAGTTGGGCTAAATTATAGATGGGCTATGTACAGGTGCAGTAATCTGTGAGCTGCTCTGACAGCTGGTGCTTAACTTGTTATGACTGCAGGGGCAGTATGGAGTAGCTTGGATGAAAAGGTGCCCGTTGTAAACAGCCAGCTCCTCAGTCTCAGTTGCTAATATATGCATATTATTATTAGTATTGGATAGAAAACACTCTGAAGTTTCTAAAACTTTTTGAATGACGTCTGTGAGTATAACATAACTCATATTGCAGGCAAAAACCTGAGAAATTCCACTTCCTGTTTTGGATTTTTTCTGGGGGTAGCAGATTTTCAACCAAGCTCTCATTGAAATTACAGCGAGATATGGATGAGTTTTAACCTCCTACGCCTTCCGCTAGGTGTCAACAGTCAATAGAACTTTGTCTGATGACTCTAATGTGAAGGGGGGTCGAATGAGACAGGAAATAGTCACCACTGCCACGAGTTGACAATGCTTTCACTATGCGCGTTCACAGGGGAAGGACCTGCGTTCCACCGGTCATCTGAAGTCATTCTAATTCTCCGGTTGGAATGTTATTCAAGATATATGTAAACAACATTCTAAAGATTGATTCAGTACATAATTTGACATGTTTCTACTGACTGTTACGGAATGTTTGGACATTTCGTCATGTTATAGTGGACGCGCTTTGTGACTTTGGAATTGTTTACCAAACGCGCTAACCAAAGTAGCTAATTGGACATAAATAACGGACATTTTCGAACACATCAAGCATTTATTGTGGACCTGGGATTCATAGGACTGCATTCTGATGAAGTTCATCAAAGGTAAGGAATGTATTTTCTGGTTTCTGTTGACTCCAACATGGCGGTTAATTTGGCTAATGTTCTGAGCTCCGTCTCAGATTATTGCATGGGTTGCTTGTTCTGTAAACTTTTTTGGAAATCTGACACAGCAGTTGCATTAAGGAGAGGTATATCTATAATTCCATGTGTAGAACTTGTATTATCATCTACATTTATGATGAGTATTTCTGTTGAAACGATGTGGCTATGCAAAATCTCTTGATGTTTTTGAACTAGTGAATCTAATACGCCAATGTAAACTCAGATTTGTTTATATAAATATGAACTTTATCAAACATAACATGCATGTATTGTGTAACATGAAGTCCTATGAGTGTTATCTGATGAAGATAATTCAAGGTTAGTGATTAATTTAGTCTCTATTTCTGCTTTTTGTGAATGCTATATTTCGCTGGAAAATGGCTGTGCTTATTGTGGTTTGGTGGAGACCTAACATAATCAGTTGTAGTACTTTTGATGAAAAGCATATTCGAAATCGGACACTTTGGTGGGATTAACAACAAGATTACCTTTAAAATTATATAAGACACGTGTGTTTTAGGAATTGTAATTATGAGATTTCTGTGGTTTGAATTTGGCGCCCTCTATTTTCACTGGTAGTTGTCATATCGTTCCCGTTAGCGGGATTGCAGCCATTTAAAGCTAGTGAGGGAGATAAGTGTTTCCAGTTTCAGACATTTTTGTAGTTCGTTCCAGTCATTGGCAGCAGAGAACTGGAAGGAGAGGCGGCCAAAGGAAAAATTGGTTTTGGGGGTGACCAGAGAGATATACCAACTGGAGCGCATGCTACGGCTGGGTGCTGCTATGGTAACCAACAAGCTGAGATAAGGAGGGACTTTACCTAGCAGGGTCTTGTAGATGACCTGGAGCCAGTGGGTTTGGCGACGAGTATGTAGCGAGGGCCAGCCATCGAGAGCGTATAGGTCGCAGTGGTGGGTAGTATATGGGGCTTTGGTGACAAAACGGATGGCACTGTGATAGACTGCATCCAATTTATTGGGTAGGGTATTGGAGGCTATTTTGTAAATGACATTGCCGAAGTCGAGGATTGGTAGGATGGTCAGTTTTACAAGGGTACGTTTGGCAGCATGAGTGAAGGATGCTTTGTTGCGAAATAGGAAGCCAATTCTACATTTAACTTTGGAGATGTTTGATGTGAGTCTGGAAGGAGAGTTTACAGTCCAACCAGACACCTAGGTATTTGTAGTTGTCCACATATTCTAAGTCAGAACCGTCCAGAGTAGTGATGTTGGGCAGGTGCAGGCAGCGATCGGTTGAAGAGCATGCATTTAGTTTTACTTGTATTTAAGAGCAATTGGAGGCCAAGCAAGGAGAGTTGTATGGCATTGAAGCTCGCCTGGAGGGTTGTTAACACAGTGTCCAAAGAAGGGCCAGAAGTATACAGAATGGTGTCGTCTGCGTAGAGGTGGATCAGAGACTCACCAGCAGCAAGAGCGACATCATTGATGTATACAGAGAAGAGAGTCGGTTGTTGTGGCAGAATCAGAATTCTTTAGGTAACATTGATAAATAAGATGTTTTATCAATTTTCATAAGTATGCTTATGTGGGAAAAAGATACTTGGGCCCCAGAGAGGGGAGAGGTCAGGTTTGTCTTCATATGGGAATGTGTCTGTAACTATTACATGTCCCCTCTGAGGTTGCCCTTATCTTGATTTAGTATATGGCCTAGGTGGCTCACTGTCTTTTCTGATCTTGTAGAGGAGGGGGTGTATTTGAGATGGGAGTATCTAGAATTGACAATTGATATATGCCATTTGATGAGGTAATGTTTTGGTCCTAAGTGGTACCAAGAATGAGATAGGAACTTCGTTTAGGAGACCAAACTGAACGATAATTTATAGCTAATGCTGTCTGGCTATGGGATACTCCTCTCTCAAGTAAAGACTTCCTTTGTAATGTTCCTAAGATCTGTTATTTGTCATGAGTTGAGAGGGGTGTGTCATGGCTATAAATGATACTAAGAATTGTTTTGTAAGCACTCTCAGATAATTAATTTATAGACACTGAATTGATCTGAGAGTCACAGGGCTATGAAGCTCATATAATTAAATATGGACTTTATGATATAGCTCTGACTTGTGTGTGGTTTGCTCTCTCATGATTTGGTAATACAGGAAATTTCCACGACACGTTCCAAGCATTGAACCCTGTGGCACCCCCATAGAGACTGCCAGAGGCCCGGACAACAGACCCTCCGATTTGACACACTGAACTCTATCAGAGAAGTAGTTGGTGGACCAGGCGAGGCAATCATTTGAGAAACCAAGGCTGTCGAGTCTGCCAATGAGGATGTGGTGATTGACAGAGTCGAAAGCCTTGGCCAGGTCAATGTTTGTTGACCTGGCTTTCGAAGACCTTAGAAAGACATGGTAGGATAGATATAGGTCTGTAGCAATTTGGGTCAAGAGTGTCCCCCTCCTTTGAAGAGGGGGATGACCGCAGCTGCTTTCCAATCTTTGGGAATCTCAGACGACACGAGAGAGGTTGAACAGGCTAGTAATAGGGGTGGCAACAATTTCGGCAGATAATTTTAGAAAGAAAGGGTCCAGATTGAATTATTTACGGTCCATTGAGGTATTTAAAACAGTATTATAATCTCCCACCATAACAATAGAGTCTTGTATTGCTTGTAGGGTTGATAAATTATTATATGTATTTTCAGAGAAGCGTGGACCATCATTATTTGGACCGTATAGATTAATGAGCCAAATCTGTTATAGTCCAACAACATACTTAAAATAATCCATCTACATGGATCTGTTAGGACAATTTGCACATTAGAAGCCAAATGATTGTTAATGAATATCATCACCCCTTTTGAGTTTGGTTGCCAATGGGATAAGTATATTTCACCCCCCCCCCCCCAGTCCTTTTTCCACACAACTTCAGATGTATTTTTTTGTGAACTTGTTCTAATAGCCTTTTTGGTAAAGTTCTCCATGTTTGTTGTCAAGGAAGCTCATTTGTTTTTATACAGGATGTACCGCCCCCACCTACTATCACCCAATCATGTCAATACAGAGCTATACGGAGCTATGTGGAGCCCTCCACATTGTTACAAAATCTGGGAGGCTCATGGCACTGAGCTCGATTTGGCCTTCGCAAGCCTCGGAGGCTCTGTAATTGTGTCACACCTTTCACACAGAGCCTCTGGACCACATGTTCGGAACAAGCATCAATAGACTTTAATCCTGCTGTAGAATTCATTCCAGCCAGCAAGAAGGTCAAAAGAATTAGTGAATAAAATGAACCAGTCACTCAGAAAAAAAGAATAATGACTCTTGAGTCAGTAAAATGAGTGGTTCAAAAAGAACGAATCGTTCGCGAACTGCACATCACTATTGTTCACACGCGTATTTTTGGGCAGATACGTGTTGGACTTTAGCTATACGTGCTAAAGTCCAACTTCAAAACATAAATGACAAAAATAAACTGTAACAATATGCAGATCAAAAACATGAAAACAACCCATGTATCATGTTCTGTGTTGTCAGGAAGCCACGACTATTAATTGGTCAAAACGTAGAGTATGGCTTGAACCAGAACCGATAATTAAAAACACCATTTTTTAATAATCAAATGATTGATTATTCAAATGATTGGTTATTCAATTTCTCGTTATGTAATGTTTCCTTAGACAATAATACAAAATTTAAAAAACATTCATGTTGTTTGATTTCAGATTCAAATAAAATAAAAGAGGCAGGACTCTTTACTCGTGTTTGATCTTGTCATGTAATAGGAAATATTAATTCGATAACTACAACTATTTTTCATCCACATTGCCACGCTTCATAAATACTGCACCCTCATCTTCAAAACTCCTAGTTATACAACCATGTAACTTAGAAATTCGCTGGAAAGAAACTTGACAATTATTTATTGTTTTGGTGAATAGTCATGACTTGTTCAGTTTATCTGTCCTGTGGTAAAACAATTATTATATTGCTGCTTACACTTTGATTAGACCAACAGAATATTGGTACATCAGAAGTATGGAATGCGGCATTAGCCTTGCAGAAATTGTAGCAGAAGGTGAATGATGAATTTTTGTTCCACACATATTCAGATGATGATGCGTTCTATTTTGCGCAAAAGTACTATCGTTGGGATCAAGGCGTGACAGAAATTGTAGCAGAAGGTGAATGATGAACTTTTGTTGCACACATATTCAGATGATGATGTGTACCATTTTGCGCGAAACACTGTCGGCGTATCAAGGCGTTAATCTGGATGCAAATTCAGTTTTGAGTTCCACAGGAGTCATTTGCGTACCTGGACGTTTCTGACTGGTCTTGTAACTATGACAACTGGATGGGATATGTAGTGATTTTGCCAACACAGCCTATGCCCCTTAACCTTTTTTAAACTATCGCATTTGTTGATTTAAATCGGAATGTATTAGTATAATGAGTAATCCAGGAATTGAACTAGCTAATTGGCTCGAGAAAAGTAGATAAAATAGAGACTCTACAGAGCTTCAATGAATTGCTAAATTAGCTCTGGACAGGAAGAGTCTACGGAGCTCCTCCTCCACCTCGTCACTCTATGCAGCCTACACTTCCGTATTTCTGCTGTGTCCTGTGCATAGATTCCAAGAAGCTAGACAAGTCTTCCGTATGCGCTGTCTAGACCCGGTCAGATAGGCAGCTGGTGTGTCTAGAATACTCTTTCTATGCTCTGGCCATTTTCTTCAGTGTATTTTTTTCTAGGTTACACAACGGCAGCAGCCTACTTGAATAAGTCACAGATTTTGACTCAGAAGGACAAATTCGTCCATTTGGAGCGCTGATTCGGGACACAAGATCAAACAGATCTCTTTAACCTAATTCTATAGATAGCTAAGGCGGTCGTTCAATATGCTTTTGGGCAAAGTGAGTTTGACTCCTGCTTTGTGCACAGCACTTCGTATCTCCCCTGCCTTTTCCGGGTAAGTAAATACATTCTCACTGACAAAACAGCTTTAAAAATATTTATTTATATACATTCAATCTTTTTCAATTCGTATTTGTATTCGTGTAGGATTCAGAAGCAGATCGGAGCAGCAGCCACGCAGAATGCCCGCCTCTATGCTTCTTCTCAGGCCGCGGAGGTAGGCAGTGCGCTGTCATAAAACACAACACTCACAGCCACGCACTCGTTTTCCTGCTAAAATTGGACACATTGTATCAATGATCAAACATTGTAACAGTGATTATTCTAAACAGGGGCGTTTATGTTGCCATCTTGACAGCTCATGGGTTATGTGTTCAGGTGTTGAAACAAACCATGCTGCGTCATAATGTTGTATTAAGAAAAATGTTATCCAAATGAGATAAGCGTAACTGATAAAAGGATGACATTGCTTCCAGTGGAGGTAACCTATATGGACCTACCATATCCATCAGGTTATGTAGTAGCATCGAGAAGTGGGGGAAAGTTCACCGTGGACTCACGTGACTCCAATCTAGGTTATAGGTGGCGCTGAGTTCTATTTCCATTCAATGATAGACAGGGGACAGCAGGACACAGCCAGGTCACACAGTACATGTGTCTGACCAATGACCATGTCAATAGAGTACCACAGTATGAGTCATAATAACCATAAAACCTAGTGGTCAAACAGGGAAATGGTTCCAATTGTTTTTCCACCATACATTTTTCCCATAGGGGATTGTAGAAACACTTAAAATAAGGGCTGTTGGGTGTAGGCTTACCCTAGCGTGACGTTTTTTTGATAACCATGTAAATCTCTCTCAGACAAGGTGACTTTTATCAATATATGTGCCTGTATTCACCTCCCAAAAATGAAACGCTAATTAGCTGCTAATGTGGCTATCATAAAGGATATTTTCTCCAAACAATTTGAGGGAGTGCGCACTATTCTGTGTTGAGTGTTAACAAAGAAACAGGTACTCCAATATGCTTCATTTAGAGTTATGTAACTTTAGTTGTCATACATATGCTGGGCTATATGTTTTAGATTTTTAAGGCTGCATGATGAGAGTAATGAGGATTTGAAAAAAGTCACAAAGGCATGAGCTCTACTTAGTTTTTTTTTTGCGCAGGCTGTACACACTTCATCAGTCCCTCATTCACAATTTGACAAGCACTTGATAATGCCTCAAATTTCCCAGCTGCATCATCTATATGTGTGGCTGTAATGCCCCCTAAAAAAATCCATACCTTTTGCGGTTAGTGGCCATTGTGCCCTTGGGCTGAAAAAATAATTATAATTCCCTTCTCCTGGCTGCGTGCCAAAGCAACTGTCATTCACATGCTTCTCTGTCACACGATTGGGTCTTTCTCACATGCTAAGTGTGTGAAGACAGACATATCGGGGACGCAACTGCACATGTCCTTATCCCATTCCGAGGTGCATATTGAAAGAACTGCCCACATTTACTTTTCGTCAGCCAACAAGATGAGTAGGCCTAACGAACAGCAAAAGCCCTAGCCTATGTCAATCTACTATCCCCATAGTACAAAGGTCAACTATTCTATTCTGTGCGAGAAATAAATATTCCAAACATAGTCTGGGACAGTTGTTGGGATGCGATAGATCCCAAATGAATACAAATTCTAACATCAAAAAAATATATTTTACGCAATGTGGCTGACACAACATCAGAACGCTTAGCTTAAAAAGTTGACCAGCTATTAGGCTATTTCTACACATTATAAGCACAGCAATGCGCACACCGCGATAGGCTCGAAGTGTGAATGTCCCATTAGCTTGAAAACACCATTATCAAAAGTGACCCAATTGCGATTATGCATGTAACGCTTTTATTATAAAGGTGCATTCTTATGGTGAAAATGATCTTCCCCTAACTTGAAACTCATGCTCTGTGTAGGTATGCCAGTTAGACTCTACACCCATTGTAAAGCGGATTAATGTGCTTAATTGTAAGAAGTTATTCGGCCACTTGAGTTGTGATACAAACCTTATCAAAACATATAGGACTACGGGCTGGGCTACATGAGGTGTGCGACTATGATTTGTAAAAGTTGCAAAAAAAAAGGCATTGGGCTGTTTTTGCCTTTAAGCTGGGCGTCATTCACAAGTGATGGGTTATTGTTGCCATAGATATCCGGCACTTACAAAATATCACTGGTAGACCAGATGGTGGCGCTATAACAAGTGATTGAAAATGCATACATGAAAAGGTCACGCCCCTCACCCCGTTTGATCTAAAGTCATGAAATTCGGTACATATGGTGCTTTCACTTCAACTGGGGGGGGGGGGAGGGGAGGAGAGGTCAAATCATGATGTCAGTGATCTCCAGGTCGGAAGGTCAGAGCTCTAGAAAGAGGCCCAAGTTTCCGACTTGGAATTTTGAGTTGGATGACCGTTCAAAAAAAAATCCCAGTTGGAGCTTCTTCTTTTTTTCTTCTCCAGAGTTCCCAGTTGTCTTGAATGCGACAATAGGTCCCTCTCCTCACAAGGAACACATTTGCCTCATGGACCCATACGGTCCACCGTGATGGATTTTCTGCCATTTTGTGAAAAACACTTAAAGCTATGAGTCGTGCTAACCCACTCGACATCCCAGACACCACTGGCCTGATTTTGACAACTTGGGTGAATGATGTGTCTTGCCATAGATATCTGTAATTTACAAAACTACACTGATAGGCCCAAGGGTGGTACTATAGTAATCAACTTAAATTCTGAACTTATATCAAGCATGTTGTCCCATTTTGAGCTTAAATTGTTGTCACTAATTGGCCCAAGACACCCCGGGGCGCGGCATCATTCGTGGGGGACATGTTTAATGTTGCCTTGTTTTCAAATGAACACTCAGATTCTTAAGAGTAATATATTGTTTATCTTTCATATTTAATCCTTGTGTATAGGAGCAGGGTCTCCTACTGTAGCTTTCACAAACCCCTTAGCGATTGTTGCCCATTTCCCCTGTCTAAAGTACTGTACCACTCCATTCAATTATCCTGATCCTACCTATCAATAATCCCTCGGAAATTCACTTCTTTCAGTCCCTATCTCTCTAACATATTGTAACCATAGAACTAGAATGAGATTATATTTCTACGGTTGTAATCTCTTCTCTCTGTATGACATTGCTTGTTTGTGTTTGTCTCTCTACAGGCAGTACTGGACAAGCAGGCTGTTGGCACCACCACGGCAACCAAGGCAGCCACTGCCAAGAAGGCACAGAGTGTGGTATGTGTTCTTAGATCAGCCTTCCTCCCTATAAAGTACTGCTTCACTGAGGTTGTCCATACTGGATGTGGCTACTGTTTGGGTCTCCATGTTTTAAAGTTCACGATCAACAATTATGACTGAGCTGCGCTTAGATCCCTCTGAAATGCATTAGGAAGTACAGTATGCATTTCCTGCTTTTTTTTGTGTGACAGTTGATGATATATCAACACGACCCCATGTATCTCTTGTAGGAGTCCCAGTCTTTCGCCGTCAACATGTTCAAGGGCCAGATCAACCCCTCGCAGGTCTTTCCCTTCCCCTCAGGTGAATGGACTAGTCATGTATTGTTATGCAGCCACTTAGCGATGATGTAAAGGAGACATGTTGGAACATTTAACGGTTGTGGGCTTTTTGCTGTTTTCCAGTGATGAACGAGGAGCAGACCCAGTTCCTCCAGGAGTTAGTCCCACCCGTTTCCAAATTCTTTGAAGTGAGTTTCAATTCACCTTTTTCTTGTTTTTGTGACCAAATGTTTATTTTATTTTACAAATAGTAAACCACAACACATATTTCCTCTTAAATTATTCAAGCTAAATTTCTTTACTGCCACTAGATTTGTCATCAGGGTCATCTTCATTAGCGAACACCGTAGCAAAATGTTTCTTATTGGACAAGTTTAGATAGTTTTGATTATCTGTTAGATTATTGTCTGAATTGGACCGTATTCCTCCATTTCAATACTACTGAACATGGCCCAGTTTGTAACTGACCTCTGTCTCTCGGGCTGGCTCGTGGGTGCTGTAGAATAAACACATATATATATATATACTGCTCAAAAGAAATAAAGGGAACACTTAAACAACACAATGTAACTCCAAGTCAATCACACTTCTGTGACATCAAACTGTCCACTTAGGAAGCAACACTGATTGACAATACATTTCACATGCTGTTGTGCAAATGGAATAGACAACAGGTGGAAATTATAGGCACATAGCAAGACACCCCCAATAAAGGAGTGGTTCTGCAGGTGGGGACCACAGACCACTTCTCAGTTCCTATGCTTCCTGGCTGATGTTTTGGTCACTTTTGAATGCTGGCGGTGCTTTCACTCTAGTGGTAGCATGAGACGGAGTCTACAACCCACACAAGTGGCTCAGGTAGTGCAGCTCATCCAGGATGGCACATCAATGCGAGCTGTGGCAAGAAGGTTTGCTGTGTCTGTCAGCGTAGTGTCCAGAGCATGGAGGCGCTACCAGGAGACAGGCCAGTACATCAGGAGACGTGGAGGAGGGCAAGGAGGAGCAGGAGGAGCACTGCCAGAGCCCTGCAAAATGACCTCAAGCAGGCCACAAATGTGCACGTGTCTGCTCAAACGGTCAGAAACAGACTCCATGAGGGTGGTATGAGGGCCCGACATTTACATTACATTTAAGTCATTTAGCAGACGCTCTTATCCAGAGCGACTTACAAATTGGTGCGTTCACCTTAAGACATCCAGTGGAACAGCCACTTTACAATAGTGCATCTAAATCTTTTAAGGGGGGTGAGAAGGATTACTTTATCCTATCCTAGGTATTCCTTAAAGAGGTGGGGTTTCAGGTGTCTCCGGAAGGTGGTGATTGACTCCGCTGTCCTGGCGTCGTGAGGGAGTTTGTTCCACCATTGGGGGGCCAGAGCAGCGAACAGGTGGGGGTTGTGCTTACAGCCCAACACCGTGCAGGATGTTTGGCATTTGCCAGAGAACACCAAGATTGGCAAATTCGCCACTGGCGCCCTGTGCTCTTCACAGATGAAAGTGTAGGTAAACTTCTGACTTCAACTGTATATATGGTATGCTGTAGGAGGTGAATGACCCAGCAAAGAATGACTCCCTGGAGAAGGTGGAGGACAGCACCATGGAAAGCCTGAAAGAGATGGGGGCCTTTGGTCTGCAGGTCCCCCAGGACCTTGGGGGCGTGGGCCTCACCAACACACAGGTGAGAACATACACCTTTATCTCTATACACACACAGTTTTGTACAACTAACCTTGTGGGGACACACAATTCCCCCAAATTATATTTTCCCTAACCCATACCCTAGTTTCTAACACTAAACCCCATTGAAATAGCATTTGACCTTGTGGGGATAACAAAATGTCCCTATTTGGTCAAATTTTTGTTTGTTTACTATTGTTGTGGGGAATTGTGGTTCCCAACAAGCATAGTTAAAAACACACACTGACCTGGGGGTAACACATAGGGACGCAGACAGACACACACACACACACACACACACCTTAAGAGCAATACCCCAACCAGGACGCAGGTAAGCAGGGATACCCTTTTACCTCTATACAGCAAGAACACAGTCTATTCAGAGTACTGTACCAACACATAATACACAGGTCAGCAGAAATACCAGCACACGTGTGCAATGATGCATATACAGTGCCTTTGGAAAGTATTCAGACCCCTTGATTTTTTTCCCCCCACATTTTGTTATGTTACAGCCTTATTCTAAAATGGATTAAATAAATATTTTAATCCTCAGCAATCTACACACAATACCCCATAATGACAAATCGAAAACAGGGTTTTAGAAATGTTTGCTAAATTATTCAATATAAAAAACAAACACCTTATTTCCGGAAGTATTCAGACCTTTTGCTTTGAGTCTCGAAATTAAGCTTAGGGTCATCCTGTTTCCATTGATCATCCTTGAGATCTTTCTACAACTTGATAAATTCAATTGATTGGACATGATTTGGAAAGTCACACGTATGTCTATATACGGTCCCATAGTTGCATGTCAGAGCAAAATCCAATTGTGTCGAGGCACCGATCTGGGAAAGGGTACCAAAACATGTCTTCAGCATTGAAGGTCCCCAAGAACACAGTGGCCTCCATTAATTCTTAAATGGAAGAGGTTTGGAACCACCAAGATTCTCCATAGAGCTGGCCGTCAGGCCAAACTGAGGAAGCGAAGGACCTTGGTCAGGGAGGTGACCACAAACTCGATGGTCACTCTGACAGAGCTCTGGAGTTCCTCTGAGAACCTTCCAGAAGGACAACCATCTCTGCACCACTTTCAGGTGCCTTTGTGGTACAGTGGCCAGATGGAAGCCCCTCAGTAAAAGGCACAACAGCCCGATTGGAGTTTGTCAAAAGGCACCTGAAGACTCTCAGACCATGAGAAACAAGATTCTCTGGTCTGATGAAACCAAGATTTAACTCTTTCTGACCTGAATGCCAAGCGTCACGTCTGGAGGAAACCTGGCACCATCCCTACGGTGAGGCATGGTGGTGGCAGCATCTTGCTGTGGGCATGTTTTTCAGCGGCAGGGACTGGGAGACGAGTCAGGATTGAGGGAAAGATGAAACGAACAAAGTACAGAGAGATGCTTGATGAAAACCTGCTCCAGAGCGCTCAGGACCTCAGTCTGGGGCAAAGTTTCACCTTCCAACAGGACAACAACCCTATTTATTTATTTAACTTCATTTAACTAGGCATTTAAAAAAAACTATAACCTTTATTTAACTAGGCAAGTCAGTTAAGAACAAATTCTTATTTTCAATGACTGCCTAGGAACAGTGGGTTAACTGCCTGTTCAGGGGCAGAACGACAGATTTGTACTTTGTCAGCTCGGGGGTTTGAACTTGCAACCTTCCGGTTACTAGTCCAACGCTCTAACCACTAGGCTACCCTACCGCCCCAACCCTAAGCACACAGCCAAGACGACGCAAGAGTGACTCCAGGACAAGTCTCTGGATGTCCTTGAGTGGCCTAGCCTGAACTTGAACCCGATCAAACATATCTTGACCTGAAAATAGCTGTACAGCAATGCTCCCCATCCAACATGACTGAGCTTGAGAGGATTGGCTGAGAAGAATGGGAGAAACTCCCCAAATACAGGTGTGCCAAGCTTGTAGCGTCATACCTAAGAAGACTCGAGGCTGTAGTTGCTGCTAAAGGTTCTTCAACAAAGTACTGAGTAAATGGTCTGAATACTTATGTCAATGTGATATTTACTTTAAAAAATATATATACATTTGTACATATTTCTAAAAACCTGTATTTGCTTTGTCATTATTGGGTATTGTGTGTAGATTGCTGAGGGGGAAAAAAAAAAAAATATAAATATATATATATATATATATATATATATATATATATATATATTAGAATAAAATGTGTAAAAATCTTTCTGGAGGCACTGTAAGGTGTTGGTGGCGTAGCTGCTGTTTGTGAAGGATGATACCATAAAGTTCAAGCCATGTCTTAGACCACTGGATAAAGAATGATGTGCCTGTGGTAGAATATCCATGTCGAAACAAGTCAGCATGAAACTGAGCTATGCATGTTGCTCTTGATAAGGATGGCTGCAAAATAACCTTCAAGACTCAGCAGTTTTTTTAAGTTTTTTTTTTTTTACCTTTGTGTCCTCTGACAATAGTACACCAGACTGTTAGAGTACTGTGTAAATTAAGTACACTAATGTTTTAACCTCCTTTTTTTTTATTGAACAGTATGCCAGGCTGGTGGAGATCGTGGGCCAGCACGACCTGGGGGTTGGCATCACTCTGGGTGCCCACCAGTCCATCGGTTTCAAGGGCATCCTGCTGGTTGGTAGTCCCGCCCAGAAGGAGAAATACCTGCCCAAGCTGGCCACAGGTGAGAGAGAGAGGCGGCAGGTAGCCTAGTGGTCAAATCCCCGAGCTGACGAGGTACAAATCTGTCCTCCTGCCCCTGACAAGGCAGTTAACCCACTGTTCCCCAGTAGGCCGTCATTGAAAATAACATTTTGTTCTTAACCGACTTGCCTAGTCGGTAAAAGGTAAAATAAAGAGGCTTTGTCGTTACTCTCTCTTAGTCATTTTATTTGGTTCTGCCTATCTATTGTTATACCTAGACTGTAATTCCACGTAGAAGGCATTTCAAATCTGTTGGCCTTAATTCTCTTTTTCCTCCTCTTCTTTCCTCTTTTATCTAGGTGAGACCCTGGCAGCTTTCTGTCTGACTGAACCCGCCAGTGGCTCTGACGCTGCGTCCATAAAGACCCTCGCTACCCTCTCTCCCTGTGGAAAACACTACATCCTCAATGGAGGCAAGATCTGGATCAGGTACTGCAGGACCACCAACATTGTGCTATCATTTAGTATGGCGCAAACACTGTGTGGTTTATGTCCTGTACACAGTCATAGCTACATTGGAAGTTTACATACACAGCCAAATACATTTAAACTCAGTTTTCACAATTCATAACATTTAATACTAGTAACAATCCCCTGTCTTAGGTCCGTTAGGATCACCACTTTATTTTACAAATGTGAAATGTCAGAATAACAGTAGAAATATTTATTTCAGCTTTTATTTCTTTCATCACATTCCCAGTGGGTCAGAAGTTTACATACACTCAATTAGTATTTGGTAGCATTGCCTTTTAACTTGGGTCAAATGTTTTGGGTAGCCTTCCACAAGCTTCCCACAATAAGTTGGGTGAATTTTGGCCCATTCCTCCTGACAGAGCTGGTGTAACTGAGTCAGGTTTGTAGTCCTCCTTGCTCACAATATAGAGTTGTGGTTGTATACAGTATTGCTATTGTTTTCTTTGACTTATCCTGACTCTGTGTCTGTGTTGTCAGTAATGGTGGTCTGGCTGAGATCTTCACAGTGTTTGCCAAGATGCCCATGATGGATGAGAAGACAGGACAAATGAAAGACAAAATCACAGCCTTTATTGTGGAGAGGAGCTTCGGAGGAGTGACACAGTGAGTGGTGGATGGAGGGATGGGTGATGGATAAAGATATGGAAGGATGGAGAAAGGGAGGGATTGGAAGAGGGAGGTCTGAAATGGGGGAATTTAGGTAAGAGTATGTACTGTATGTTTCTTGTTAGAAGCTTCACATGATTGTTGATTTAATGACTATCCCAGTCTCTATATTTTCTGTCTGTCCATAGTCTTGTTTTTAGTGAATATTTTAAGAAGTTTTTGTCCTGAACATGCACATCCACATTTTAAAGAAGTTGCAGACTAAAAGACAAAACAAAAATGTTTTAATTTCAGGCTTTAAGCAACCACTTTTCATATACACCCCCCCCCCCCCAAATTACGATCTTGTCTCATCGCTGCAACTCCCCAACGGGCTCAGGAGAGGCGAAGGTCGAGTCATGCGTCCTCCGAAACATGACCGGCCAAACCGCGCTCCTTAATTCCCATCCGCTTAACCCGGAAGCCAGGTGCACCAATGTGTCAGAGGAAACACCCGCCTCGAGGAGTCGCAAGAGCACGATGAGCCAAGTGAAGCCACCCCGGCCAAACCTTCCCCTAACCCGGACGATGCTGGGTCAATTGTGCGCTGCCCTATGAGACTCCAGGTCATGGCCGGTGGTGACACAGCCCGGGATCGATGCAGTGCCTTAGACCGCTGCTCCACTCGGGAGGCCCTAAACAAACACTCTTATCCAGGTGACATATTGTCAATGCATTAATCTAAGGTAGATAAGACACAACAACGTGACGACGTGTATCGTTGACATTTCCTTATCTTCTACCTCCTCCAGCGGTCCCCCTGGACGTGTATCGTTGACATTTCCTTACCTTCTACCTCCTCCAGCGGTCCCCCTGGACGTGTATCGTTGACATTTCCTTATCTTCTACCTCCTCCAGCGGTCCCCCTGGACGTGTATCGTTGACATTTCCTTACCTTCTACCTCCTCCAGCGGTCCCCCTGGACGTGTATCGTTGACATTTCCTTACCTTCTACCTCCTCCAGCGGTCCCCCTGGACGTGTATCGTTGACATTTCCTTACCTTCTACCTCCTCCAGCGGTCCCCCTGAGAAGAAGATGGGCATTAAGGCGTCCAACACAGCGGAGGTGTACTTTGAGAACGTCCCGGTACCCATTGAGAATGTCCTGGGAGAGGTAGGCGGCGGCTTCAAGGTGGCCATGGCCATCCTCAACAACGGGCGGTTCGGCATGGCCGCCGCCCTCTCCGGCACCATGAAGGGAGTCATCACCCAGGCTGTGAGTAACGCTGTGTGGGACTCTCCAAATAAAGTGTTACCTCCTATTTGCCCTTCAGTTGAGTCTGTCTAGTCTCATTGAAGCTCTGTTACTGTGTTGGTTTTAGCACTTCTTGACCTCCCATACTGACGCCTGTCCTGTCTCTTTGCCCAGGTGGACCATGCAGCCAACAGGGTCCAGTTTGGCAGTAAGATCCACACCTATGGAGCTATCCAGGAGAAGTTGGCACGCATGACTATGCTGCAATATGTCACTGAGGTACACAGACTATCTATTGATTGATGATCAATTTATATCTTGCTTTTCCACACACTCAACGCTCTTTTACATAGTATGAGGAGAAACTCCCCTCCACCACCACCATGTGTGATGCCCTGGCAGCCATTTTACTTCAGAATGCTCACCACACTTCAGCTGACATGGTATTAGTGGAGGCTGCTGAGGGGGTGACAGGCTCATAATACTGGCTGGAACGGACCAAGTTGAATGGCATCAAATACCTGGAGACCATGTGTTTGATGTATTTGAAACCATTCCACCTATTCCGCTCCAGCCTTTACCACGAGCCCATCCTCCCCAATTAAGGCGCCACCTGTGCATGGTCTGCTTACAGCCACTGGCAGAAAGACGGAAGCAATCGCATAATGCACATCATAATCCATTACTCAATCAACCAAATGTGTTTATAGAACATCATCAGATGACACAAAGTGCTGTACAGAAATCCAGCCTAAAACCCCAAACAGCAAGCAATGCAGATGTAAAAGCACGGTGGCTCGGAAAAACTCCCTAGGAAGGCAGGAATCTAGAGGGGAACCAGACTCTGAGATGTGGCCAGTTCTCTTCTGACTGTGCCCGGTAGAGATTATAACAGAACATGGCCATTTAAGGCCAGATTGTTCTTCAAGATTCAAGAGTGAGCATTCAAGAGTGAGCATACTTAAGATCACACAGGACACCAGATAGGACAGGCTGAGCCTAGCACAGCCCCCACACCACCCGAGGAAGATCAACAGACCACCAACTTACTACCCTTACACAGTGCTGAGGATAGCCCACGAAGATCTCCCCCACGGCCCGAGCCCGAGGGGGTGCAAAACAGGACAGAAAGGTCACGTCACTGACTCAACCCACTCAAGTTGAGTATAGCGAAAAAAGCCTGGCACGATGTGATGCACCCCTCCTAGGGTCAGCATGGAAGAGCACTAGCAAGCCAGTGACTCAGCCCACATAATAGGGTCAGAGGTCAGACTACATTCAATCACAGGACCTACTACAGAGATGAGTTCAGTAAAGATCGGCAAACCATTCCATAAAAAAATGTTGTTCTATAGGAGAAAGCCCTGCCTCCAGCTGTTTACTTAGAAATTCTAGGAACAATAAGGAGGCCTGACTCTTGTGACCGTACATGTAGGTACAGTACCAGTCAAAAGTTTGGACACCTACTCATTCAAGGGTTTTTCATTCTTTTTACAATTGTCTACATTGTAAAATAATAGTGAAGACATCACAACTATGAAACACAGATGGAATCATGTAGTAACCAAGAAAGTGTTAAACAAATCAAAAATCTATTTGAGAATTTAGATTCTTCAGAGTAGCCTCCCTTTGCCTTGATGACGGGAGCTTATTTTGGTATCCTGTTGGGATTGTCATGTCCTCTTCTCCCCTTTCTTTCAGTCCATGGCCTACATGATCAGTGGGAACATGGATAGTGGATCCAAAGACTACCACATTGAAGCGGCCATCAGCAAAATCTTTGCCTCTGTGAGTACAGCACTGTCTGGGTTTTATCCTGTCCTCTTTTAAGCATTTCACAACTATTACTTCAATTGTGTAAATATTCCATAAGATACATTGCAAACTGAATGCACTTTGTTAAGAAACTTCAGGACACACAATGTATATTTGAATCCGTCAGAAAATGTATTGATTGATCCAGCATAGACTGTAAATACTAAAATAAGATTAGTGTTTTTTTTGACCGTAAGACAAGTTGCCTGCCCAGAATGCAACTCACTTTGAAAGGCTTGACTTAACAAAAGCCCATTGAGATGTGCACGATTCAAGAAGGGTGCGCTTCACACTAGAGGTGTCCAAAAAGTTAGATCCGTTCTGGATCCTTGGCTTTCCCACCCGGCCAGATATACATAAATACATTTTTTTTTTTAAAACAGAACTGTTCTGAATGGACCCGAGGGCAGTCGGACCTAAAAAGGCCTGTGGATAAACGGATCCAAACAGACCTGTGCCGGTTCGGATCTGAGAGACCCGTTCAGATTCGAGAGTAGAAAGAGGGAGAGAGAAAGAAACCTCCTCAATAAACAAGCGATATTGGCCAAATGATCCACAGTTACGTGTCCTTAACTATCTTTAACAAATCAAAATCGATATGTAGCACACTCAAATTTATAGCATATTTTTTAAATGTTTTTTTTCTTTTCTAAAAACAATGGTTCAGCTGTCTGAGATTTGAGTGCTGAATGCAACAGGGCATTGTATAGGTCTAGTTGTCCACTGTATGATATTAATATTTCCAATCTAAATCTAAAGGAAGAGATGTTTAGGCCTAGATATACCAGCGCCATGTTCCCAACACCGACATGCATTTCTTTATAGGGAAAGGGGGATACCTAGTCAGCTGTACAACAATGGGGAACAGTGGGTTAATTGCCTTGCTCAGGGGAAGAACGACAAATGTTTACCTTGTCAGCTCGGGGATTTGATCCAGTAACCTGTCTGCTACTTGTCAGGTGTTCAGAAGGAGGCTAATCTGCATATTTTCAATCTTTAAAAAAAATAAAGATGAGCATTATATTGTTAGATTAATGGAGTTACTCTGCTAGGCCTAAAACATTCTTCCTCGCCTCACTGTCGGAGAGTTAGTTGGAACGCTGTTGGGCCTAAAACATTCTTCCTCGCCTCACTGTCGGAGAGTTAGTTGGAACGCTGTTGGGCCTAAAACATTCTTCCTCGCCTCACTGTCGGAGAGTTAGTTGGAACGCTGTTGGGCCTAAAACATTCTTCCTCGCCTCACTGTCGGAGAGTTAGTTGGAACGCTGTTGGGCCTAAAACATTCTTCCTCGCCTCACTCGCCTCACATTCTTCCTCGCCTCACTGTCGGAGAGTTAGTTGGAACGCTGTTGGGCCTAAAACATTCTTCCTCGCCTCACTGTCGGAGAGTTAGTTGGAACGCTGTTGGGCCTAAAACATTCTTCCTCGCCTCACTGTCGGAGAGTTAGTGAGGAAGAAACCTTCAAAGGTTTCTTCACTTTATTAGGTTAATATCAAGTCTACAAGTCAGTTAAATGTTTATAAGGAAAATAGGAACAGGTTATTATATTGCGTCATTAAGTTTTGCATCTCGCCTTAGGTTTTTCCCTTTCCATGGTTTGAGTGAGAGTAACCCAATAGGCCTACCGGTAATTCTATTAGATTGTGGCAAACACAACATTAACTTAATTTGGCCAATGAAAATGTCTCAAAAGAACTCAACAATTGTCAGCAATTGCTAAGGCCATTTATTTTCCAACAGCCCTATTTTTAACCCATCTCTAACTAAATATAGCACACAATTAAAATGACAGTCCAAACTTAATTTAGCCAATTATAAATGTATCAACAAAATTCAACAAAACACTTTGCATATATAAAGAACTGGTTTTGATTCTTAAATACATCTATAATAGTCATGATTATAGCCTAATGATAAAACAAATGATAATAAATACGAAAATAAATAAGTTGCATCAAACCTGATTTAGCGAGTAGCACACATTCTATTTGGCCTGGCCAACAATTCTTCTTACCTTTGTCCTCTAAAACTTGTCCCCAAGGACATTCCCCTTATAGGCTACTTTTCACTATAATCTTCCTCCTCTAACTTGTATTTTACTTAAAATGAAAAAGGCCTCCATCTTTGCTATCAACAGTAGCCAAGGCTACTTTCACGCGCTCTCAGCAGGAACATGTGACGTGAGCAGCCGAAACCAGTTTCAGCTGGACATAAGCTATACGTTTTATTGTGTTGCAATTGGCTGACACCGATAACACAGTTCTCATCCACTCGCATACATTCAATTAACATACCTGATACTCATGGCAATTATATCAAACTGACCCAGATCCGAGACAAAAAGTCAGAATTTAGGACTCGTACCCGCTCGGGTCCAGGGTCGGATATCGGATCTGTCAGACCCGTGCCTCTACTTCACACTGCTACAACTCGTACGCTACAGGACCGCAACAGCAGAGAAGTTTAGCTTTGCGGTTGTTGCGGAAATTGACCTGCTACTACTGTTTACTTTGGGCATCTATTCTAGGTCATCTCACTCAGTCGACCTTTAAACCCAACTTGTGGCTTGCCCCATAACCTTATGTACTACTGCCCCACAGTGGCAGGAAGTGACATCCCCAAAAACACACAAACTATACCACACATAAATAACTCCTAGCCTCCCACGCATTGGCTATTTTCTGTCCTTAACACTCAAACTGAAACTAAATAATATAAAAATGAAATAGAAATGTTTTTTGTAAAGCAAAATAATCTTAAGTAATAGAAATGAAAACAAATATAAAACTATAATAACCTTGTCTCTTTCTCGTATAGGAGGCTGCCTGGGAAGTGACAGATGAGTGTATCCAGGTCATGGGAGGAATGGGCTTCATGAAGGTGAGTCTGCGTCACTGGATGGCTGCTGGGATTGTTGGGAGGGGTTATGTGTGTGTCGTACATAGAAATATAGTGCTTTATACAGATGTGAAAATGGATAGAATTTCTTACCGGTATGCAAATGCACAAAACCTTTTTTTATGGGCCTAATAGAATGACATATAGAATTTCTATTAATTCAATAGGATCTCTTTGGACCTGGAAGAAAAGATTTGTTACTTTTTTTTTATACAGTATTTTTTTTTTATTGTCATTTCACAATTTCCACCCAAATTAAGAGATGATTAAAAAACAGTGCACACTTACACACACCTGCATACGTGTGTGTGTGTGTGTGTGTATATATATATATATATATATATATCCTCCTCCCCACCACTCTCACCCTGTTTCCGTCATTGTATCTCTCAATACATACATTTTAAACGAACATACAGTCAGAAATTAAACACAAAAGCTCAGTTTAAAGAAAGAAGTTAGGTCCAACACATGGAACATACAGTGTAATTCTGAAACAAATAGACCACCACCACCATTGTAAGAAAATCCTTGCAGCGTAATGGCTGATAAATCAATTTGTGTATTATTCTGAACCGGATTGCTCTAGTACGATTGCATAGAGATGCTAAAACAATATATATCCAAATGTCCTCCCACATCTCTTCATCAATAGTAACAGACAATTCTTTCTCCCACACTTGTTTCACCCTCTGTGTGTTGACAGTAGAAAAGGACCTTAAAGCATCATAAAACAAACTTAAGACATTTTCCTTTGTGGGGAAAAAAAGCATTCATTCAATGACGGACACATCAGGGTTGTCAATTAAGGTGGTGCTCTTCAAAATATAATGTCTTACTTGTAGAAAGAAGAAGAAGTCCTGCTTTGGGGGGTCTGTATTTCTCAACCAAATGACAATAAAATCAGCAAATAAATAATTAAGCTGTGCCCTTATTAAGTTAAAGCCAGTATCCAGAGGTTAGTTTGGACCTTCCCAAAAAACATTGAACTGATCTCCTCCATGCTTTGAGTGTTAAGTGGAATGGGGTTATTGCAGTGATCCTTTACAGATTTTGAAGCTTCTGAAAAATAAAAGCTCCTGTAAGGAGTATTTCGAAAAAGAAGTCTCAACGTCTGACCAAATAGAGGAGTCATTGTTTGCGACCCAGAAAGCCTGCAATGACCTTTTTTAACGTGTCATAAACTTGATGGTCTCTCGCATAAGAGGACGAAACAGGAAAAAAATGATTTTAAAACTGCAGTTCCTCACAATAAAATGACGGCTCTTAAATAAGGATTGTTTAAGAAGACCAGCTCTGTACAACATTAAAACATTGTTTTGAGCTGTTGTTTCATCCACTCTAAAATAATTCCTGCAACCATACTGTACACCTGCCATTTTAATGAATGGAAAAGTCATCTGTTACAAAACACACAAAAAATAGAATGAATGAAATTCAGTGATTTGTCATTTATTACAAGTAACCTGAATTGATGTCATCTGCCGTCCGTGCGTCTCAGCCACTGCATTTTGGAGCGTATTCTACATGTTTTCAAGTCCATTCGCTCATGTTTCATGCGACTGATAAATAATAGCCTACAGTTTTTGGCATCTTTAGTTTGAACTATTGTGATTGACTCATGTTCGACTGGTACGGCGTACCCGCCCTATTTATTTACAGCTTACTTTCATCCTGGTTTAATGTCTTGAAAGTAAGCTGGAAATATGTCTACACACCAACAATGTCCATTGTAGAAATAGATTTAGATCACTACAATGGACATTGTTGGTGTGTAGACATGACTATATATATTTTTTATTTTATTTTTTGAACTTTACCAATTTTTCTCCCCAATTTCGTGGTATCCAATTGTTTAGTAGCTACTATCTTGTCTGATCGTTATAAGTCCCGTACGGGCTCGGGAGAGACTAAGGTAGAAAGTCATGCGTCCTCCGATACACAACCCAACCAAGCCGCACTGCTTTTTAACACAACGCCATCCAACCCGGAAGCCAGCCGCACCAATGTGTCGTAGGAAACACCGTGCACCTGGCATCCTTGGTTGGCGCACACTGCGCCCGGCCCACGCGATGAGACAAGGATTTCCCTACCACTGACCTCCCTGTCGCGGCCAGTTACGGCAGAGCCTGGGCGTGAACCCAGAGTTCACGCCCAGTACAGCGCCCTTAACCACTGCGCCACCCGGGAGGCCCTGAAGACTGACATGTTATGGCTGTTTCCTGTGGTCTGTATCCAGGGCTCTGGTGTGGAGAGGGTGATGAGGGATCTTAGAATCTTCAGGATCTTTGAGGGAACCAACGACATTCTCAGACTGTTTGTGGCTCTCAACGGATTCCAGGTACACTACATGTCCCCTATTTTGTCTGAACGATCATACTGTCTTTGTTTTTTAAGTAGAATTACAAGAACGGCAATCCCCATTCAAGTCACTGTCTCATAATGGGTGGGCCGGAGGCCATATTCAATCTACCCAATATATGTCCCTGTTGTAGTAATTCTATTCCTATGGCGTTTTCAATGTCTGTGTGCGATATGGAGAGTGAATGGTATTGATCTTCCTGTTGTTTCCAGGATGCAGGGAAGCACCTGAAGTCTCTACAGAAGGCTCTGAAGAACCCTCTGGGCAACGCTGGGCTGCTGGCTGGAGAGATCACCAAGAGGGCCAAGAGGTCAGTGTGTAACACGCTGTTTAAGAAGCCCACTTGTCAACACAAATCAAATCAAATCAAATTTATTTATATAGCCCTTCATACATCAGCTGATATCTCAAAGTGCTGTACAGAAACCCAGCCTAAAACCCCAAACAGCAAGCAATGCAGGTGTAGAAGCACGGTGGCTAGGAAAAACTCCCTAGAAAGGCCAAAACCTAGGAAGAAACCTAGAGGAACCAGGCTATGTGGGGTGGCCAGTCCTCTTCTGGCTGTGCCGGGTGGAGATTATAACAGAACATGGCCAAGATGTTCAAATGTTCATAAATGACCAGCATGGTCGAATAATAATAAGGCAGAACAGTTGAAACTGGAGCAGCAGCACAGTCAGGTGGAAGTTGAAACTGGAACAGCAGCATGGCCAGGTGGACTGGGGACAGCAAGGAGTCATCATGTCAGGTAGTCCTGGGGCATGGTCCTAGGGCTCAGGTCAGTTGAAACTGGAACAGCAACACTAGGGCTGACCCCATTTAGTCGACTAGTCGATAGTTTGGTCGACAGATCTCTTTAGTCGAGCAGTAGCAAAAAAACAAATACCAAAAAATCTCATGTTGTACAAGACAAATAAAGAAAAAAATGAATCCCATCCGGATCATCCTCTGGAATAACAGACATTCTGGGGTAATAATTACATGACCAGCGTTCTCCAGTAATACTAGTCCTGTCTGAATCATCCTCTGGAATAACAGACATTCTGGGGTAATAATTACATGACCAGCGTTCTCCAGTAATACTAGTCCTGTCTGAATCATCCTCTGGAATAACAGACATTCTGGGGTAATAATTAATAATTACATGACCAGCCAGTAATACTAGTCCTGTCTGAATAATCAATAACGTAATACTAGTCCTGTCTGAATCATCCTCTGGAATAACAGACATTCTGGGGTAATAATTACATGACCAGCGTTCTCCAGTAATACTAGTCCTGTCTGAATCATCCTCTGGAATAACAGACATTCTGGGGTAATAATTACATGACCAGCGTTCTCCAGTAATACTAGTCCTGTTTGAATCATCCTCTGGAATAACGGACATTCTGGGGTAATAATTACATCAAATCAAATCACATTTTATTTGTCACATACACGTGGTTAGCAGATGTTAGTGCGAGTGTAGCGAAATGCTTGTGCTTCTAGTTCCGACAACTCTTGGTTACATGACCAGCGTTCTCCAGTAAAACTAGTCCTGTCTGAATCATCCTTTGAATAACAGACATTCTGGGGTAATAATTACATGACCAGCGTATAATATTTTTTGAATCATCCTCCAATTTAAAAACATATATAAAATATATATATATATATATATTTTTTTTAAATGTCCTTGGACCCTCCCTAACCATCTGTCTCTTTCTTGTTATCCAGGACGGCAGGTCTGAGCACTGGGCTCACTCTACAGGGATCAGTCCATCCGGAGTTGTCTCACAGTGGAAATCTGGTGAGAGAGATTCAAAGCTTGCATTGACCTCTGTGGCTGTATGTATCCATCCATGCCATAATGTCACCGTAAGTCTAAGACTCCCAGTTGATTGACGTCCGTATTTCTTCCAGGCTGTTAAAGCTATCGAGCACTTTGGAGTCACTGTTGAGGATATGCTGCTCAAACACGGCAAGAACATCCTCCGTGAGTATTTATAATACACTGTCAACCTACCTAAGAAGAACTAAATGTGTGAACCTGATTTTAAGGATACCCAACTAGCACATTTGGATCCTTGAAAGTTGTGGGAACGTAGGTTTTTGTTTCCCCATTGGTTCTGGGAACGAAGCCATACATTTCCTGACACTAGTAAAACAAAATGTTTTTTAAAAGCTCTGAGAATGGAAGCGAACATTTTCGACTGTTCTGGGAACATACATTTTTAGGTTGCTGGGAGGTTATGAGAACCAGAATGAAGGTAGCATGTCAAGTTTTTTATATATATTTGTATTTTATTTTACTGATACAAAGCTGTACATTTGTCTATTCAAACAGACCCCATAACAAGTGAGAGGATAAAGGTTTTGTTGAAGCTCAAAATGGAATATATGTTTTTAAATAATTCTTAGAACATTATTTGAGCGTTACTAATGTTTTCTTGTTTTTGTTATGGGAAGTTTTCTGAATGTTCTGAGAAGTTTGAGTTTAAAATGAAACATGAGGAAACCTGCAGAAAACGGTGGTGGAAATGTTCTTTTATCTAATAATGAGGAGAGTTAAAATCAATAATCAATCATGGTGTTACTTTTATTAAAAAAGGTATTATAATAAGGAGGCTGGTCACACCACCCATGCAGGTGAAATGGAGTGAGAGCCCCCTGTACAAAGAGTACAGGAGCATTTATTTAGTCAAGCTACCCAATGCAAGCATTTGCAGTGCGTGTGTGTGTGTGTGTGTGTGTGTGTGTGTAGAGACAACTGGGTGAAAAGGTTGCCTCAGTCTGTCGCAACTGAGTGAGGACAATATGGCCAGAATGACAGGAAGTCACTCCAGACATACTACCTCGAACAGTAGCTCAACGGTTCCCCCAAGCTGGGCAAGCAAGTGCCTTTGACTGTCGGCCCAGATGATGTATGGTCGTACTGGTCACACACTCAAACTATGAATCTTTCGCCCAGAAACAGGCTCCAAACCGAACAATAGCTCTATCACTGGTGGGCAGAATTGAACACTTTTAATTTAACACGGCTCTGTCTTCAGTTAAGCTAAGAGGAACCAGTGAGTTTCTGTCAGCTCTTGGCTGAGCGCCCAGATATCATGGTCATTCTACACACACAGAACAGCTGGAACAGGCCTCTTATTAATGCGCACACACACACTTCTCTTATCTATCGAGTTAAGACGGATATTTCAGTACACAAGCATTAGTAAGGTTTAACTTCAAAATGCCCTCGCAGAACGTTATGCAGAAGTACTAAATTCCCACAGAAGAACGTTTTCTTAACATTCTCTGAATGCTCTGAGAACATGCCTTTTTTAAAAATAGAGCCATGAGTAAACCTGTAGAAAACGTTATGCTGCTAGCCGGGTATCCTGCACCATACCCAGAACGTTGTGTGAAGGTTGTATGTAAAATAACCATAGGACAACACGCTCTGACCAAGCTCTAAGAAACATATGGTGCTCAGAACGTTATGTGCTAGCTGGGTAGTGTTTAATGGCCAATATGGTTGTATTGTAATGTTATTTCTCCTCCATTGCAGATGAGCAGTTTGTGCTGAAGAGAGTGGCAGACAGTGCCATTGACCTGTATGCTATGGTTGTTGTCCTGTCCAGGTAATACGGATCCTTACTAAACATGTTTTATTTGTAGAAATGCTGTATTAGAAGCTGTATGTTGTCTGGTGTTTTACTGTATGGCATGTTCTTTTGGTTTTGTGACCTCAACGCTGCTCTGTGGTCCACTCTTACCCAATGGGTCGTTCCACTTCAAAAAGCACAAGAAAGAGGATTTTCCACACCCACCATCTCAGATTTCTCTGAAAAAACTTGTTGTTAGAAACAAATCAGATTGGCATTCCTGCATCATTATTCTGTTGAAATGTAGTCGGATCGCTGAGAAATTTAACGGAAGATTCCACCCCAAAATCGATATTTTGTTATTTGTTTCATTAGTCCCGAAATGTTTTGCATGTCAGCCATCAAGATCTGCAGCATCATACCAGCTGAATTTCTGTATTTTTGAAAGGTATAGATCTTTATTGCTGACGTGCAAAACATTTTGGGACTACATCAACAATTGACTAATGAAACAAATACCAAAATATAGTTTTGGTGTGGAATTTTCCTTTAAGCTGTTTAAATGCTTCCAAATTGGCCGTTTTTTAATTTCTAGGAATCCTAGAATATTCGGTAAATATAGTACCTCACATCCGATTTGGACAGCTTTTTATTTAACAATGAGTTAGACAAGGAATCGCGCCACACCCCTGCCAATCCCACCCCAACGAGTATGTAGTATCAGTTCTCTGTGTCTGACATGTAGTATGGAGCTGTGGCTCAAGAGTATTGTTTCTTCATCCTATGTAATGTATTCTCAGTGAATTTAATTTTCTGTTCAGAGAAATTAGTCATCAAATTTTATTTGTCACATTTGCCCGAATTTCAATGAAATATTTGCTTATGAGCCCTTCCAAACTATGCAGAGTAGAAAATAAATAAAAATAGTAACGAGGAATAAAATGCACAATAATGGAACTATATACAAGGAGTGCCAGATCAATGTGGAGCTATATACAGGGAGTACCAGATCAATGTGGAGCTACATACAGGGAGTACCAGATCAATGTGGAGCTATATACAGGGAGTACCAGATCGATGTGGAGCTACATACAGGGAGTACCAGATCAATGTGGAGCTACATACAGGGAGTACCAGACCGATGTGGAGCTATATACAGGGAGTACCAGACCGATGTGGAGCTGTATACAGGGAGTACCAGACCAATGTGGAGCTGTATACAGGGAGTACCAGACCGATGTGGAGCTGTATACAGGGAGTACCAGACCAATGTGGAGCTATATACAGGGAGTACCAGACCAATGTGGAGCTATATACAAGGAGTACCAGACCAATGTGCAGGGGTATGAGGTAATTGATATGTTCATGAAGGCGGGGTAAAGTAACTAGGAGTCATTGAAATGTAGGTTTATGTCCCATCCTACATGCTGATATTATCAGATTCTGAACACCAAATCGTGCTATTCCTGCAATTTTGGTGAAAAAAATGGTTTTAACCCAGTAGTTAAAGATTCTAGTTTCATGTCAGGTCAAATAGCAGTTACCTAGCCATGCTTTCTACGAGAGAGGTCTTCTACCTCTCCACCATTTTAAGAGAAAAATCCTGATGTTCACTGCAGCTGTATCGATGTGCTAGTCCCAAAGCCAGCCAGGCAAAGACTCTTCCCGCCAGCTCTGAGCAGTCCACATGGTCCTAAAGCCAGCCAGCCAGGCAAAGACCCTTCCCGCCAGCTCTGAGCAGTCCACATGGTCCTAAAGCCAGCCTCTTATACCGCTAAACTGCATTTGCCTTTTAATCAGATTTGGAATGATTTTAGTAGCCAATTAAAAAAATAAAAATCTTGAGTTAGGGTATGGTGACTGGGAGCAGCAAGTAGCCTAGTGGTTAGAGCTTTGGACTAGTAACTGAAAGGTTGCAAGATTGAATCCCCTAGCTGACAAGGTAAATATCTGTTGTTCTGCCCCTGAACACGGCAGTTAACCCACTGTTCCTAGGCTGTCATTGTAAATAAGAATTTGTTCTTAACTGACTTGCCTAGTTAAATAAAGGTGTAAAAAAATGTTTATTTTTAAATACTCTGCCATACCAAATTGACACGCCTGCCTGTAAGCAGTCTATTAACCAGGTACACTACATGACCAGAAGTTTGTCAAACATCTCATTCCAAAATCATGACCATTAATATGGAGATGGTTCCCCCTTTGTTGCTATAACAGCCTCCACTCTTCTGGGGAGGCTTTCCACTAGATGATGGGACATTATTGCGAAAACTTAGTTCTATTGGCGCATCAGTCAGACGTCCTTTGTCCTCGTCGTGTCACCTTTCTTCGCATATCTTTTTATACATTTGCTTTTCCAAAAACTGAACTTCAAAACACTCTCCTGCAACCCGCCTCACCAATTAAAAAATAAAGTATTATTTACCTCATCTGAAATCCAGGAGCTAGCCAGGAGCTAGCCATTTACACCTGGATCTTGCAGCTAGCTAGCTTTTGACTTACGTCGATCCCGGAGCAAATATCAATTATTCCGGAGCTAGCCAGTTGAAGAGCTCCATCAGCCTCTCCTGGGCTACAATCACCTATCCGGACCCGTTTTACTGCCGATGTGGAGCCCCACCGGGCCTTCACGACTGGACTACCGACGTTATCTGCCTGAGGGAGTTATCCAACTGGCCCCTTCGTCGCAATGTTACCTGAACGCCCATCTGCGACCCGCTAATCGTTAGCTGTCTTATCGGCTGCTATCTGAATAGGTCTTATCGGACAATTTTTCTTGGGTCTCTATATCTATTTTGCCAATTGGATTGATCCCCTCTACCACACGGGACCCCACTAATCTACCGACGGAAATGCACGAGGTGGCTAAAAATAGACTTCCATCCTATGCTAGCTTGCTACCTATGGCCCGGCTAGCTGTCTGAATCGACATGACCCCAACCAACCTCACTACTCACTGGACCCTTATGATGACTCGACTAAGCATGCCTCTCCTTAATGTCAATATGCCTGGTCCATTGCTGTTCTGGTTAGTGTTTATTGTCTTATTTCACTGTAGAGCCTCTAGCCCTGCTCACTATACCTTATCCAACCTTTCAGTTCCACCACCCACACATGCGATGATCTCACCTGGTTTCAATGATGTTTCTAGAGACTCCACTCATCACTCAATACCTAGGTTTACCTCCACTGTATTCACATCCTACCATACCTTTGTCTGTACATTATACCTTGAAGCTATTTTATCGCCCCTAGAAACCTCCTTTTACTCTCCGTTCTAGACGACCAATTCTCATAGCTTTTAGCCGTACCCTTATCCTACTCCTCCTCTGTTCCTCTGGCGATGTAAAGGTGAATCCAGGCCCTGCAGTGCCTAGCTCCACTCCTATTCCCCAGGTGCTCTCTTTTGATGACTTCTGTAACCGTAATAGCCTTGGTTTCATTCATGTCAACATTAGAAGCCTCCTCCCTAAGTTTGTTTTATTCACTGCTTTAGCACACTCTGCCAACCCGGATGTTCTAGCCGTGTCTGAATCCTGGAGACCACCCAAAATTCTCATTTTCATCCCTAACTACAACATTTTCAGACAAGATAGGCAACGGCCAAAGGGGGCGGTGTTGCAATCTACTGCAGAGTTCTGTCCTACTATCCAGGTCTGTACCCAAACAATTTGAACTTCTACTTTTAAAAATCCACCACTCTAAAATAGTCTCTCACCGTTGCCGCCTGCTATAGACCACCCTCTGCCCCCAGCTGTGCTTTGGACGCCATATGTGAACTGATTGCCCCCCATCTATCTTCAGAGCTTGTGCTGCTAGGCGACCTAAACTGGAACATGCTTAAACACCCCAGCCATCCTACAATCTAAGCTTTGATGCCCTCAATCTCACACAAATGATCAATGAACCTACCAGGTACCACCCCAAAGCCGTAAACACGGGCACCCTCATAGATATCATCCTAACCCACTTGCCCTCTAAATACACTGGGCTAGACAATCTGGACCCTTCTAAAATGATCTGCCGAAATTGTTGCCACCCCTATTACTAGCCTGTTCAACCCCACATTCGTGTCGTCTGAGATTCCCAAAGATTGGAAAGCAGCTGCGGTCATCCCCCTCTTCAAAGGGGACACACACTCTTGACCCAAACTGCTACAGACCTATATCTATCCTACCCTGCCTTTCTAAGTCTTCGAAAGCCAAGTCAACAAACAGATTACCGACCATTTCGAATCCCACCATACCTTCTCCGTGTGCACCTCAGCCACGCTCAAGGTCCTATCTCATGAAGCTCCCGACGAACAGTTCTTGTGCTGGCGTTGCTTCCAGAGGAAGTTTGGAACTCTGTAGTGAGTATTGCAACCGAGGACAGAATATTATGTAGACGATTTTTACGAGCTACACGCTTCAGCACTCAGTGGTCCGTTCAGTGAGCTTGTGTGGCCTACCACTTCACGGCTGAGCTGTTGTTGCTCCTTGACATTTCCACTTCACAATAACAGCACTTACAGTTGGCCGGGGACAGCACTAGCAGGGCAGAAATTTGAGGAACTGACTTGTTGGAAAGGTGGCATCCTATGATGGTGCCACGTTGAAAGTCAATGAACTCTTCGGTAAGGCTATACTATTGCCATTGTTTGTCTATGAAGATTGCATGGCTGTTTGCTTGATTTTATACACCTGTCAGCAACGGGTTTGGCTGAAATGGCTGAATCAACTCATTTGAAGGGGGGTCGAATTACTTTTGTATATACAGTGCATTTGGAGTATTCAGACCTCTTGACTTTTCCTACATTTTGTTACATTACAGCCTTGTTCAACAATTTCTTAAATAATTTTTTGTCACTCATCAATCTACACACAATACCCCACGATGACAAATCAAAAATAGGATTTTAGAAATTTTTGCACATTTTTATGTAAAAAAACTCTACTTTGTTTACCCTACTTTGTTGAAGCACCTTTGGCATCAATTACAGCCTCGAGTCTTCTTGGGTATGACGCTACATGCTTGGCACTGTATTTGGGGAGTTTCTCCCATTCTCTGCATATCCTTGCAAGCTCTGTCAGGTTGGATGGGGAGCTTCACTGCACAGCTAGTTTCATGTCTCTCCAGAGATGCTTGAGTCTCTGCTCTGGCTGAGCCACTCAGAGACTTGTCCCGAAGCCACTCCTGCATTGTCTTGGCTGTGTGCTTAGGGTCGTTGTTCTTTTGGAAGGTGAACCTTTGCCCCAGTCTGAGGTCCTGAATGCTCTGGAGCAGGTTTTCATTAAGTATCTCACTGTACTTTGTTCCGTTCATCTTTCCCTTGATCCTGACTAGTCTCCTAGTCCCTGCCGCTGAAAAACATCCCCACAGCATGATGCTGCCACCACGCTTCACTGTAGAGATGGTGCCAGGCTTCCTCCAGATGTGACACTTGGCATTCAGGCCAAAGAGTACAATCTTGGTTTCATCAAACCAGAGACTTGTTTCTATAGTTAGTCTTGAGGTGCCTTTTGGCAAACTCCAAGCAGGCGGTCATGTGCTTGATTGATAGTGCTGCAGATATGGTTGTCCTTATGGAACGGTCTCCAGTCTCCACAGAGGACCTCTAGAGCTCTGTTAGAATGACCATTGGGTTCTTGGTCACCTCCCTGACCTAGGCCCTTCTCCCCCGATTTCTCCGTTTGGTGGCCAGCTCTAGGAAGAATCTTGGTGGTTCCAGACTTTTTTCATTTAAGAATGATGGAGGCCACTGTGTTATTGGGGACCTTCAATGCTGCAGAAACGTTTTGGTACCCTTCCGAGGCAAAATCCTGTCGTGGAGCTCAACGGACATTCCTTCGAACCACATGGCTTGGTTTTTTCTGTGACATGCACTGTCAACTGTGGGACCTTTTTATATAGACTAGTGTATGCCTTTCCAAATCATGTCCAATCAATTGAATTTACCATGGGTGGACTTTCAAGGATGATCAATGAAAACATGATGCACCTGAGCTCAAAGGGTCTGAGTACTTATGTAAATAGGCATTTCTAAAAAAAAAATACTGTTTTCGCTTTGTCATTATGGGATATTGTGTGTAGATGAGTTAAAAATATATATATATATATTTAACTCATTTTAGATTAAGGCTGTAATGTAACAAAATGTGGAAAAAGTGAAGTGTCTGAATACTTTTTGAATGCGCTGCATAGTGTATGACGGCGACCCATGCTTTGGTTTTGTTGGAAACTATTTCAAATTATAGCTTTTTAGCATTTGTGGTACAAATCCAATGCAAGTCAATGGTACATATATTAGCAGTTACGATTCATGTTCAAATCCTCCTAAAGTAACTAAATTATGCTACTTAGATGATTTGTATATGAAGCGGGAAATGCTAATATAAACCATTGACTTGTATTGGATTTGTGCCACAAGTGCTAAAATGTTAGCATTTGAAACAGTGGCCAGGAAAACATCACCAAAGCTTGGGTTGCTGTCATACCTTGTCCATAGACTAAGGAAACCAATATGTGTTTTGTAATTTGAGTAAACTATCCCGTTAACATTGAGGGGGGAACAGAACCATCTAGACGTCAGAACCTGGTAATATCAGGATGTAGGATGGGAATTAAACCTAAACTTCAATGACAGATTTCTCCGAATAGGATAAAAAACTAACATAAAAGAAGAATGAATGCATTACTTAGGATGACTAAACAATACATTACATGAATCCTATAAATTAAAATGGGCAATTTGGATTGAATCAATTAGCTTAGATTCTCAGAAATGTTGTTGCAGGAATTATAATCTTATCTGTTTTCTAACTACAGAAACTATTTCAGAACAATATGAGATGGTGGGTTTGGAACGACCCCAGTAGAAATATAGGTTGACATTTGTGTAGCATGCTATATTCTGTGAAAAAGATGAAAGCATGAATTGGAATGATATCTCCTTCTCTCTTTCAGGGCTTCCCGCTCTCTGAGCCAGGGTCATGCCTCAGCCCAGCATGAGAAGATCCTGTGTGAAACCTGGTGTATCGAGGCAAGTGTCACACACACACACAGCTCTGGAAAAAATTAAGAGACCACTGCAAAATGATCCATTTCTCTAGTTTTACTATTTATAGTGTTTGGGTAAAAAAAAAAATTTTGTTTTATTCTATAAACAGAAATCTCTGGAACATGCTAACATCTCTTGACGAGTCTACGATATGTAAAACACGAAACAAGAATAGTGTTAATGGGAGGACACCACAGAAGAAGCCACTGCTGTCCAAAAATAACATTTGCTGCACGTCTGAAGTTTGCAAAAGTGCACCTGGATGTTCCACAGCGCTACTGGCAAAATATTCTGTGGACAGATGAAACTACAGTTGAGTTGTTTGGAAAGAAACACAACACTATGTGTTGAGAAAAAAAAGGCACAGCACACCAAAATTAAAACATCCCAACTGTAAAGTATGGTGGAGGGAGCATCATGGTTTGGGGCTGCCTCAGGGCCTGGACCGCTTGCTATCATCGATGAAAAAATGAATTCCCAAGTTTATCAAGACATTTTGCTGGAGAATATTGGCTATCTGTCTGCGAATTGCAGCTCAACAGAAGTTGGATGACTCAACAGCACAAAGACCCAGAACACAGAAGTAAATCAACAGAATGGCTTTAACAGAGGACAATATGCCTTCTGGGGTGGCCCAGTCATTGTCCTGACCTCAACCCGATTTGAGATGTGGCATGACCTCGAGAGCTGTTCACACCAGACTTCCCAAGAATATTGCTGAACTGAAACAGTTTTGTAAAGAGGAATGGTCAAAAATTCCTCCTGACCGTTGTGCAGGTCTGATCCGCAACTACAATAAACGTTTGGTTGAGGTTATTGCTGCCAAAGGAGAGTCAACTAGTTATTAAATCCAAGGGTTCACACACTTTTCCCACCCTGCACTGTGAATGTTTACACGGTGTGTTCAATGAAAACTTAGAATTGTGTGTTTATTAGTTTAAGCAGACTGTGTTTGTCTTTTGTTGTGACCTAGATGACGATCAAATTTGCATCCTGTAGCTCTAACTCCAAAAAGATCTGGGACACTGAAGTCCATGGAGAATAAGTGCACCTCCTCCCAGCTGCCCACTGCACTGAGGCTAGGAAACACTGTCACCAATAAATCCAAAATATTCGAGAATTTCAATAAGCATTTCTCTACGGCTGGCCATGCTTTCCTCCTGGCTACCCCAACCCCAGCCAACAGTGTCTCAACCCCTTGCCCAAGCCTCCCCAGCTTTTCCTTCACCCAAATCCAGATAGCAGATGTTCTGAAAGAGCTGGCAATCTTTATGGGGGTACCACAGGGTTCAATTCTCAGGCCGAGTCTTTTCTCTGTATATATCAATGATGTCGCTCTTGTTGTAGGTGATTCCTACGCAGACAACACCATTCTGTATACATCTGGCCCTTCTTTGGACACTGTGTTAACAATCCTCCAAACAAGCTTCAATGCCATACAACACTCCTTCCGTGGCCTCCAACTGCTCTTAAACGCTAGTAAAACTAAATGCCTCCAACACTCTACTCAGCAAACTGGATGCAGTCGATCAGTGCCATCCGTTTTTTCACCAAAGCCCCATATACCATCCACCACTGCGATCTGTATGCTCTCGTCGGCTGGCACTCGCTACATATTTGTCGCCAAACCTACTGGCTCCAGGTCCTCAATAAGTCTTTACTAGGTAAAGCGCCGCCTTATCTCAGCTCACTGGTCACCATAACACCCACCCGTAGCACGTGCTCCAGCAGCCTATTGACAGAGCACCTATATCTCATTCACTAACTATTTAAGCATCATCTATTGGAGCAGCTTACCGATCGCTGCAGCTATACACAGCCAATCTGTAAATAGCCCATCCAACTACCTACCTCATCCCCATATTGTTTTTATTTACTTATTTTGCTCTTTTGCACACCAGTATTTCTACTTGCACATCTATCACTCCCGTGTTAATGCTAAATTGTAATTACTTCGCCACCATTAGCCTATTTATTGCCGTACCTCCTTATTCCATTTGCACACTATATACAGATTCTTCTATTGTTTTTAACTGTTTAACTGTTTTTGTTGCACTGCTTTGCTTTATCTTGGCCAGGTCACAGTTGTAAATGAGAACTTGTTCTCAACTGGCCTACCTGGTTAAATAAAGAAAATATTATCAATTTGTTTTAACCTTTTATTTAACTAGGCAAGTCAGTTAAGATCAAATTCTTGTTTTCAATGAAGGCCTACCGGGGAACAATGGGTTCCCGGTTGGCCTATTTAATGCCACCATTGGCCAATGGTAACTGCCTTGTTCATGGGCAGAACAACATATTTTTACCTTGTCAGCTCGGGGATTCGATCTTGCAACCTTTCGTTTACTAGTCCTACGCTCTAACCACTAGGCTACTTGCCGCCCCTATGACCAATGTATGCGGAAATCAGGTATTTCCAAAGGGTTCACATATTTTTTCTTGACACTATATTGTGTGTGTGTGCACACTGTACATACACAAGTCTCATCTCTGCCCCCCTCTCCTCCCTCCACCACCAGGCCTATGACAGGATCATGAAGAACGTCAAGGACCTGAAGTCTAGTTCCACCACCCAGGTCTTTAAGAACATGAAGGCCATATCTGCTGCCGTAGTGGAGAATGGAGGCATCGTCGCTCCTCACCCTCTGGGTTTCTAAACCAACTCATAGAACATTTATAACACTGACAGAAACATACTACTCCCTGAGAGAGAGGTCCTTTTCACACTACTGAATCAATCCAAGCTGTACTGTACTGGCTGAAACCACGCTAGAAAGGAAAATGTGAAACCAAAATCTGAGCCAGTACGGTTTGGGTTGGCACGATAATGTGAAAAGGGTGAGAATGGGCTCTTCTATGGGAGAATCTCCACTGCATACTTCTCATGTCCTCACCTCTTTCTCAAAACCCATTGGAGGAGAAGGTCAGAGAAGGTAACTTTGGGTTTCTTGAAGGAGGCGAGGAGAGAGGATGCAAGTAGTATGCAATTGAGATTCTCCCATTGTCTCAAAGACCCACTGCGGGAAAAAAAACGTAATTCTTTAAGCCTCAACGTCACAATGCATCACAAGCCAAGCGGATCAGCTACATGGTTCTGACTGTTGATTTACTGAATGTAAAGTCTGTTTTACTTTTACTATATTTATGGCCTTTTTAAATATGTTCTGTAGTCTTGATATCTGTCCAGGATCTCATTTGGAACTAGCCATATGTGCATGGTGGTATTTTATCAAATGACTAAGCTGTGGGGAGAGACCAAGTTACTTTGTTGAAGGTTTTTGTATGAAGTTGAGATTTGGTTCCGGGTGGCTGCGACTGTTTGGGACAATTCTGAGGAAGGACAGTTTGAGGAGGTATAGTGACATCAGCCTTGTATCTGGGATCTTTGAATGCATCATTTTGTGTTCATTGTGACTAAATTCTCTCTACCTGTTAATAACCTGATATGTACAGAGTTGTGTGTGCTGCACTCACAAATGGCCTCCGTCTGAAATGGCATGCAAGGGAAAATAGGGTGCCATTTCAGAGTCAGTCATGGTCTCTCCCCTACTAGTTATTTGTTGTATGTTCTAATGTCCTTTGACAGTTGACCTTAATATTGTGGTCAGGTGTCACATTCCGTGCAATCAACCATCTGCCCTTCTGTTTTCAAATCAAATTGTATTGGTCACATACACCACGTGGTTAGCAGATGTTAATGCGAGTGTAGTGAAATGCTTCTGCTACTAGTTCCGACCATGCAGTAATATCTAACAAGTAATCTAAAATTTCACACACAAGTGTAAAGGAATGAAGAAGAATATGTACATATAAATATATGGATGAGTGATGGCCGAACGGCATGATACAGTATATACATAAGAGATGAGTAATGTAGGGTATGAAGTGGCATTGTTTAAAGTGACTCGTGATACATTACATCCAATTTCTTAATTATTAAAGTGGCTAGAGATGAGTCAGTGTGTTGGCAGCAGCCACTCAATGTTCGTGGTGGCTGTCTGATGGCCTTGAGATAGAAGCTGATTTTTTTCAGTCTCTCGGTCCCAGCTTTGATACACCTGTACTGACCCCGCCTTCTGGATTATAGCGGGATGAACAGGCAGTGGCTCGGGTGGTTGTCCTTGGTCTTTTTTTTTTTCACCACTTCACTCGTTTGTGCACGGTGACCATTTGTTCCCTACTGTTTTATGTATTCTACATTTGTCTTCATATGACAAGGATTGGAAAGGATTATACTTAGAGTTTGAGTGCGTGTAACTCACAGTTTTACGTAAGTATTTTTGGGGACAGCCTGTTTGTGAAAGTCTATTTTGACAAGCCTGCAGGAATAGTAGTGCAGCACACTCAACCACCAACAAACAACTCTAGTGCCTGATATTCCAATTGCCTTTGCCAGGGGTTGCAGGTCTATTTCTAAAATTTATTTAATGGTCGCACCGGTATGTCGTGTTGCTGAATATATGTACCATCATCAATAGAGATTGGCTTGTGGCTACTTCTTCAATCATGTTAATGTCAAAATGAATGTAGCATTGATGATAATAAAGGAAGAACTTGTTTGGTCATATTGTTTTATATTTTCATTACATACTGTAAGATAAACCTTAGGACTTCTAACAAAGAAATGGATGAAAGGAATTGTACAGTATATGAAAGACATTGTATCATAAAAAGTATAACTTAATATTGTCCACAAAAGGAATGCCTCTGCTTCAGTTCTGTGAAGCTCGCTACTCTGATGGCTGTGGCTCTTCACAAAGGATTTCAGATAGGCGCTTATCTGTGATTAACGAGGTCTGAGGAGAAAGTTACACCAGAGGGGTTCAGCAGGTTTGGGCTGCGTTCCGATTCCCTACCCTTCTCCAGAAGTGTGCACGTGTTCACTCCCCTCATGCATTGGATTTGGTCAAGCATGGCTGGAGGCGGTGGCAATTTTATCATGTAAATGTTGGTGGGGCAAACTAAAACATTTTTTATATTTGATTGCATGCCAGCAAAGCCACTCCACAATACATTAATTGCACTATAACTGTGAGAAACGGTGCCCACAAACTGTTAGGGCCTACATACAGCTGTCCCAACAGCATAGCTTTCTTTTCAGCATCATGGAGTGAATCCTTACCACTGCTACACCTGGCTATCAGCGGAACCTTGTCTGGCAGCAAAACAGTTCATACAGCCTCATATACTGCCTTTTCTTTTTAAACATAGCTGATATGGCTGACTTGCTTAAACAAATGTGGTTTCTACTGACAATTGAGCCGTACAAACTATTGCATAAGGGAACCTACGAGAAAATAAGAGGAAATCCGTAATTTTGTTTAAGACATTCTTGAGCGAGCTAGTACGGATGTAGTCAAAACTATTTGTTCAGCACTTTTGAAATGTATAGTGACAGAATTCATGGGATGTTCTTGCAGTATTCTCCCAGTACACCAAGTCAGAACCTTAGGACAAATAAAGGGGGCATATAAACAGAAAATGAAAGTTCTCATAATATTCTATGATTACATTTCTCGAAACATGTTATAGGCTACATGTGCACCATCAAGTCAGAACAGTAGTTAAGTTATGAGGGATATTACAATTTATTTGACTCGCCTTGTGCTGTGCTCCCTTGAGCAGGAAGGTGGCGCGGCAGTCCTTGTGGGCTCTAGAAAAATCTCAACTTGGAATTCCGCGTTGGGTGATTATTATCAAAATTATTTTCCTTATTTTCCCAGTCTGAGCTAGTTTTATCGGAGTTCCCAGTTGTCTTGAACTCACTGAAGTCGTAGATTTCCGAGTTGCCAGGTGTTTTGAACGTGGCAGAAGTCATGCTGGATTGACAGCATAGCCAATGTATTAAAACCTTTCTGGCCCATGGCGTTACCCCCTTTTTTGTGATATCCAATTGGTAATTAGGATATTGTCTCTTCACTGCAACTCCCTTACGGACTAGACTAAGGTTGAGAGCCAAGCCACACTGCTTCTTGACACACTGCTCGGGTTAACCCGGAAGCCAGCTGCACTAACGTGTCGGAGGAAACACTGTCGAAGTGACAACTGAAGTCAGCTTTCAGGTTCCTTTGCCGCCACAAGGACTTGCTAGAGCACGATGAGACAAGGACATCCCGGCTGGCCAAACCGTCCCCTAACCTGGACGACGCTGGGCCAATTGTGCACCGCCTCATGGGTCTCCCGGTCACAGCCGGCTGTAACAGAGCCTGGGATCAAACCAGGGGCTGCAGTGGCGCATTTATGGCCGATGAGCACCGATACGTTTTATCTAAATTTCTCTTCATATGTCAAGGATCAAAAAGATTTGCCTTTAGATTGACGACGATGACTGCTTGTCTAGCTTGATTGCTACGATTTTGAAAGTATTTTCTTTATGTAACAAGGCAAGTCAGTTAAGAACAAATTCTTATTTACAATGATGGCCATACCATAACCCGGAACGACGCTGGGCCAATTGTGCATCGCCCAATGGGACTCCCAATCACAGCTGGTTGTGATACACCCTGGAAATGAACCAGGGTCTGTAGTAACACCTCTAGCACTGAGAGTGCCTTAAACCGTTGCACCACTCAGGAGCCCAATGTATGATGTTGACATGATCAGTCCAATCAAAGCTACGGTAGACATAACGGTATTTTACGTAAATTTTACCTGTGGCCAATGACCTTGAGCCTTCTTGGATGGGCACTTCTAATGTAACTCTATGGCAGCACGTAAGGGGCTTGAATTTTCGAGCTCTACCCGTAGATTTTGCGGTGACGTAGTTTCTCCATGAGTGACAGAACACTGAACCAATCACAGCGCAACTAGAGAATATTACGCTCCATATTTTCCGCTGGCTGCCTGACCACTACAGAAAGCATTGAGCTAAGCTGAAATAAAGCAAAAAAAGAGACCGTTTGTATGCAGCTTTATTAACTCAATATTATTTTTATTTGACATTGTTTGCAAACTGATCTGTGACACATATTAATGCCAAAATAACATGCAAAAAACAGGTTTCCACCATATTCCTCATACCAATCCATTCCTTTTAAATATGAGTGCACACTTCGAGATGTATGAGTGTGAGTGCACACTTCGGGAGAGAATCATAATGACAGAGGTATCAGAAAGGCTAAGGTGGCTGGGTGGGTCAGCCCAGAATACAGCTAAAGCAGTGGAGGCTCCTCATAGGAGGAAGGGGAGGACCATCCTCCTCAGTGAATTTGATAAAATATTTTAAAATGTATCCTTTAGATAAAACTATACTAAATATAACCACATCACCAAATAATTGATTAAAGAAGGTCTACAGTAACCAGAACAGCACTCTATAGGGTAGAACCATGGTGTAGCCGGAGGACAGCTAGCTTCCGTCTTACTCTGGGTACATTGACTTCAATACAAAACCTAAGAGGCTCATGGTTCTCAACCCCTTCCAGTAATTATGAAAACTTCCAGAGGACGTCCAGCAGCCTGCCAGAGCTCTTGCAGCATGAACTGACATGTTATCCACCCAATCAAAGGATCCGATAATTAATATAGTACTGAAAGCATAAGCTACAGCTAGCTAGCACTGCAGTGCATAAAATGTGGTGAGTAGTTGACTCAAAGAGAAAGAAAGACAATAGTTTACCAGATTTTAACAAATGTATATCTTCCAAAATGAAGGAGAAGCAAAAGAGAAAAAGAGATTTCCCCCCCCCCAAAATTCACTTTCGGGCCTCCCGGGTGGCGCAGGGCGCTGTACTGCAGCGCCAGCTGTGCCACCAGAGACTCTGGGTTTGCGCCCAGGCTCGAACCCATGTAGGGAAATCCTTGTCTCATCGCGCACCAGCGACTCCCGTGGCGGGCTGGGCGCAGTGCGTGCTAACCAAGGTTGCCAGGTGCACGGTGTTTCCTCCGACACATTGGTGCGGCTGGCTTCCGGGTTGGATGGCGCTGTGTTAAGAAGCATTGCGGCTTGGTTGGGTTGTGTATCGGAATACGCATGACTTTCAACCTTCGTCTCTCCCGAGCCCGTACGGGAGTTGTAGCGATGAGACAAGATAGTAGCTACTAAACAATTGGATACCACGAAAAAGGGCTAAAAAATAAATAAATAAAATTCACTTTCAGTTTCACTTACTTAGCTAGCAAATGCAGCTAGCTAGTTTAGCCTACTGAAACACCCTGCTCAAACAGAGGGATGCTATGTTAGCTAGGGCCTCTACAGGATCGCCCCCCGTGCCAGTTGAGCTAACATGAGCTAATGTGATTAGCATGACATTGTAAGTAACAAGAACCTTTCCCAGGACATAGACATGTTTTATATGGGTAGAAAGCTTAAATTATTGTTAATCTAACTGCACTGTCCAATTTACAATAGCTGTTACAGTGAAATAATACCATGCTGTTGTTTGAGGAGAGTGCACAGTTATGAACTTGAAAATGTATCAATAAACCAATTAGGCACATTTGGGCAGACTTGATACAACATTTTGAACAGTAATGCAATGGTCCATTGGATCAGTGTAAAAATGATTAAAAATATTTTTTTATATATATATTTAAACACGTTTTTTTTCTTTGTATTATCTTTTAGCAGATATAATGTGTTATATTCTCTTACATTAATTTCACATTTCCACAAATTTTAAAGTGTTTCCTTTCAAATGGTATCAAAAATATGCATATCCTTGCTTCAGGTTCTGAGCTACAGGCAGTTAGATTTGGGTATGTCATTTTAGGTGAAAATTGAAAAAAAAAGGGTCTGATCCTTAAGAGGTTAGCTGGCTATGACTTTCCAACACAACACCTGAACTCTTCCAAGTCAAGGTAAGCTTATGGTATTACTAATTTATTGCCACCAAGGCCCACCGGTGTAATGGCTTATGGCCTCCCGAGTGGCGCAGCGGTCTAAGGCACTGCATTACAGTGCTAGAGGCATCACTACAGACCCAGGTTCAATCCCGGGCTGTATCGGGAGTATTGGCCGCGATTGGGTTAGGGGAGGAGTTGGCCGGGGGGGCTTTACAAGTAGGCTGTCATTGTAAATAAGAATTTGTTCTTTAGTGACTTGCCTAGTTAAATAAAAGGTTCAATTTTTTAAAATGACTGACTGTACACTAACGTTACTGCATGATTGTAGCGGGTTTACTAACACGTTAGTTCTATTAGCTATAGGCTGTGTGTAGCGGTTTGGCTTGGAAAGCTATTTTCATCTGGTCACATAAAGTTGATGTGCATTGGAGCCCACAAGTGAAGGGAAGAGGTGAGAGGAGGAGAGTGCATGGATGCGAGAAGGAATACAACGTGGCTGCTATGAAAGTGAACTGTGTTTACGCGTGATCAGGGGTGTATTCATTCTGCCGATTCTGTTGAAACACGTTTCTAAAACGGAACAAAAAAATACTTGAATTTGTCCATTAGAAACTTTTGTTTGCAAATGTTGGACTAATGACTACACCTTGTATCAGCTAGATGAAGGCAAGAGTGTGTAAGGTGTCACTGTCTGTCCATGTGTCACAGTCTGTCACTTCAAATGTGTCTCTTGACCTGTGTGCACCTACGTTGTAAACTTTCATTCATAGGCTAGGTTGTAGAACCCTCATGATGTGTACAGGGAAATTCTAGTATCATGTAGTAGCCTAAACCTATCCAATGGTACATTGGACTGGGTGAATGGAATATGAATGACTGTCATCCAATATGCTGTAATAGAAATAAGGCCATGCGCATGAAAAAAATCTTCCCCCCTCAACTTAAACGGCACTGACCGCCACTGGGCTACAGGGTGTTCTCCCCCAGTGAGGTAATATCAGCGGTCAGACCATGGTCATCATCAGGGGCTGCAGTCCGACCAGGAACAGCTGGACTATAATCAACACCACCAGAGGCAATTCTTCTGCTCTTGAAAAAACCCTTCTGAGAAAAAAGAAATAGTCTTTAGTCAATAAATATTTATATGGTTGTATGATGTATACATAATGTTGTTCGTACAGACAGACATCATTGGAGAGGGAATAGGGTGTCACCTCCCACTCCCTCCTCCCCACTCCAGAACCACTGAACCAGACAGGGTTAGGATTGTGGTTGCGGTTGGGGTTGAACTGGGATGCGGGCATGAGGCTAGGGTTATGTTAGGATTTAGGGTTAGAGGAGTGTCTCACCTTGTAGAGAAACCCAGAGATTATCATCAGTAGCAACAGTGAAAACACAACACTGATAGAAGCAATGAGAGCAGTGTGGGATTCAGGAGTTGTCTCCAGAATGGACAGAATCTAGAAGAGTGAGTGGAAGAAATGAGAAAGATCATTGTCATGAAGCACATTAGAAATAATGTGCTCAAATTGAAAATCATGAAACAAAATAATATGAATTTCTAATCAGCCTAATCGAGGTGTAGATTACATCTTACATTCCAATGTTTGAACTTGTAAACAAGACTGCATGGGATTCCTCTTAACGCGACTCCATGCAACCAATGGCAACGCAGTTCCTACCGCCAAAACAACCACTATGCAGATGTGGGCTAAAGAGGATCTGATGGAATATTTATTTTTATTTATTTTTTATTTATTTTTTATTTCACCTTTATTTAACCAGGTAGGCTAGTTGAGAACAAGTTCTCATTTGCAACTGCGACCTGGCCAAGATAAAGCATAGCAGTGTGAACAGACAACACAGAGTTACACATGGAGTAAACAATTAACAAGTCAATAACACAGTAGAAAAAAAGGGAGTCTATATACATTGTGTGCAAAAGGCATGAGGAGGTAGGCGAATAATTACAATTTTGCAGATTAACACTGGAGTGATAAATGATCAGATGGTAATGTACAGGTAGAGATATTGGTGTGCAAAAGAGAAGAAAAGTAAATAAATAAAAACAGTATGGGGATGAGGTAGGTAAAAATGGGTGGGCTATTTACCGATAGACTATGTACAGCTGCAGCGATCGGTTAGCTGCTCAGATAGCAGATGTTTGAAGTTGGTGAGGGAGATAAAAGTCTCCAACTTCAGCGATTTTTGCAATTCGTTCCAGTCACAGGCAGCAGAGAACTGGAACGAAAGGCGGCCAAATGAGGTGTTGGCTTTAGGGATGATCAGTGAGATACACCTGCTGGAGCGCGTGCTATGGGTGGGTGTTGCCATCGTGACCAGTGAACTGAGATAAGGCGGAGCTTTACCTAGCATGGACTTGTAGATGACCTGGAGCCAGTGGGTCTGGCGACGAATATGTAGCGAGGGCCAGCCGACTAGAGCATACAGGTCGCAGTGGTGGGTGGTATAAGGTGCTTTAGTGACAAAACGGATGGCACTGTGATAAACTGCATCCAGTTTGCTGAGTAGAGTGTTGGAAGCAATTTTGTAGATGACATCGCCGAAGTCGAGGATCGGTAGGATAGTCAGTTTTACTAGGGTAAGTTTGGCGGCGTGAGTGGAGGAGGCTTTGTTGCGGAATAGAAAGCCGACTCTAGATTTGATTTTCGATTGGAGATGTTTGATATTTTTTATTTATTTTTTATTTTACCTTTATTTAACCAGGCAAATTCTTATTTTCAACGACGGCCTAGGAACAATGGGTTAACTGCCTGTTCAGGGGCAGAACGACAGATTTATACCTTGTCGGCTCAAGGATTTGAACCTTCAACCTTTCGGTTACTAGTCCAACACTCTAACCACTAGGCTACCCTGCCGCCCGATGAGTCTGGAAGGAGAGTTTACAGTCTAGCTAGACACCTAGGTACTTATAGCTGTCCACATATTCAAGGTCGGAACCATCCAGGGTGGTGATGCTAGTCAGGCGTGCGGGTGCAGGCAGCGAACGGTTGAAAAGCATGCATTTGGTTTTACTAGCGTTTAAGAGCAGTTGGAGCCCTTAGAGCCCTTAGTTGGAGCCCTTAGAGAGCATCTGAAATGATTGGCTCACCTTCACACTCTGAGAACCAACGGCAGGGTACTGGGAGTAGACACTCTGGTCGAAGGACAGCGACCCCCAACTGACCACCTCCACCTGCACCGCTGAACCCTGGGAAACAAACAACACTACTGAAACTGAACCACAACAACTCATAACGTGAATCTCGGCCTCGATTCAATCAGATGGAGCGCTAACCCGCGTTGGCATTTTGGCTGTGTTGGAGGTGGAACTGCGGTAGAAGCTGACAAATAGGTGAGCGGCTGCTTGTGTGTCACAAAGCACTCCCTTCCATATTAGCCCTACCATGTTAGAAGTTCAAAATGGCGATAGAAAGTATAGGGCTCGATTCAATCCGTATCGCCGGAGTTCATCGCTATAGCACGATAGGAATTTAAAGGCAATGATCCTGCGATAGCGGAGATCGCATTCATGGTAAATGCTGCATATGTTGGTGTAACAGTATAGCTTCCGTCCCTCTCCTCGCCCGAACCAGGGACCCTCTGTACACAGACAACAGTCACCCACGAAGCATCGTTACCCATCGCGCCACAAAAGCCACGGCCCTTGCAGAGCAAGGGGAACAACTACTTCAGGTCTCAGAGCGAGTGACGTCACCTATTAGCGCGCACCACCGCTAACTAGCTAGCCATTTAATATCGGTTACATTGGCACAATCAGAAATTACCTTTAAAGGGAATGTAGCACCTATTTCTGAGAAGCCCCAGAGCCAGGCTTTATTTGGAGGGGTGGATTGTGGATTTTGCTCAATGGGATTATAAATGTTTCTTGCAATGGCTAGCTATTCTCTTCCCCCGTTTCTGAATGAATGTGGCTATTTCTTTCTTGCTGGCAAAATAAGTTAGCTAGATTTTGTTTGTGTTCTGCCATATGTTGATAACATAGTTAGGTTTGTCACTGGTATGGGCCAGTAAATATACTAAACCCAGCCAGCTAGACAGTCATAGATCGTAAGGGTGTCAACATGTGAATATTGTAGAAAAATTCTCACAGCCGTTTTCCATGGTTGAAAAGTTTTAATGACTCCAACCTACAGTATATCACAAAAGTGAATAAACCCCTCACATTTTTGTAAATATTTGAGTATATCTTTTCATGTGACAACACTGAAGAAATTACACTTTGCTACAATGTAAAGTAGTGAGTGTACAGCTTGTATAACAGTGTAAATTTGCTGTCCCTTCAAAATAACTCAACACACAGCCATTAATGTCTAAACCGCTGGCAACAAAAGTGAGTACACCTCTAAGTGAAAATGTCCAAATTGGGCCCAATTAGCCATTTTCCCTCCCCGGTGTCATGTGACTCGTTAGTGTTACAAGGTCTCAGGTGTGAATGGGGAGCAGGTGTGTTAAATTTGGTGTCGTCGCTCTCACACTCCCTCATACTGACTGGTCACTGGAAGTTCAACATGGCACCTCATGGCAAAGAACTCTCTGAGGATCTGAAAAAAAAAATTATTGCTCTACATAAAGACGGCCTGGGCTATAAGAAGATTGCCAAGACCCTGAAACAGAGCTGCAGCACGGTGGCCAAGACCATACAGCGGTTCCACTCAGAACAGGCCTCGCCATGGTCGACCAAAGAAGTTGAGTGCACGTGCTCAGCGTCAGCCTGTCAGTGCTCAGACTATACGCCGTACACTGCATCAAATTGGTCTGCATGGCTGTCGTCCCAGAAGGAATCCTCTTCTAAAGATGATACACAAGAAAGCCCGCAAACAGTTTGCTGAAGACAAGCAGACTAAGGACATGGATTACTGGAACCATGTCCTGTGGTCTGATGAGACCAAGATAAACTTATTTGGTTCAGATGGTGTCAAGCGTGTGTGGTGGCAACCAGGTGAGGAGTACAAAGACAAGTGTGTCTTGCCTACAGTCAAGCATGGTGGTGGGAGTGTCATTGTCTGGGGCTGCATGAGTGCTGCCGGCACTGGGGAGCTACAGTTCATTGAGGGAACCATGAATGGCAACTGTGACATACTGAAGCAGAGCATGATCCCCTCCCTTCGGAGACTGGGCCGCAGGGCAGTATTCCAACATGATAACGACCCCAAACACACTTCAAAGACGACCACTGCCTTGCTAAAGAAGCTGAGGGTAAAGGTGATGGACTGGCCAAGCATGTCTCCAGACCTAAACCCTATTGAGCATCTGTGGGGCATCCTCAAACGGAAGGTGGAGGAGTGCAAGGCCTCTAACATCCACCAGCTCCGTGATGTCGTCATGGAGGAGTGGAAGAGGACTCCAGTGGCAACCTGTGAAGCTCTGGTGAACTCCATGCCCAAGAGGGTTAAGGCAGTGTTGGAAAATGATGGTGGCCACACAAAATATTGACACTTTGGGCCCAATTTTGACATTTTCACTTAGGGGTGTACTCACTTTTGTTGCCAGCGGTTTAGACATTAATGGCTGTGTGTTGAGTTATTTTGAGGGGACAGCAAATTTACAGTGTTATACAAGCTGTACACTCACTACTTTACATTGTAGCAACGTGTCATTTCTTCAGTGTTGTCACATGAAAATATATACTCAAATATTGACAAAAATGTGAGGGGTTTACTCACTTTTGTGATATACTGTAAGTGTATGCAAACTTCCGACTTCAACTGTATGTAAGAATGCTGTTCATTGACTAGAGCTCAGCATTCAACACCATAGTGCCCTCAAAGCTCATCACTAAGCTAAGGACCATGGGACTGAACACCTCCCTCTCCAAATGTATCCTGGACTTCCTGGTGGGCCGCACCCAGGTGGTAAGGGGCCCCTCGGGGGTGTGTACGTAGTCCCCTCCTGTAATCCCTGTTCACCCACGACTGCATTGCCAAACATGACTCCAACACCATCATTAAGTTTGCTGACGACACAGGGAGTGTCCTGTGGACTACAGGAGAATGCAGGTCGAACAGACCCCCATTAACATCAACTGGGCTGTAGTGGAGCGGGTCGAGAGTTTCAAGTTCCTTGGTGTCCACATCACCAATGATCTATCATGGTCCAAAAACACCAAGACAAAGGGCACGACAAAACCTTTTCCCCCTCAGGAGACTGAAATGATTTGGCATGGGTCCCCAGATCCTCAAAAAGTTCTACAGCTGCACCATCGAGAACATCCTGACCGGTTGCATCACCGCCTGGGTTGGCAACTGCTCGGCATCTGACCGTAAGGCGTTACAGAGAGTAGTGCAAACGGCCCAGTGCATCACCGGGGCCAAGCTTCTTGCCATCCAGGACCTATATAATAGGTGGTGTCAGAGGAAAGCCCATAAAATTGCCATAGTCATAGAGTCATAGACTCTTTTCTCTGCTACCGCACGGGAAGCGGTACCGGAGTGCCACGTCTTGGACCAAAAAGCTCCTTCAGAGCTTCTGTCCCCTAGCCATAAGACTTTGTTTTGTACACTGCTGCTACTCGCTGTTTATTATCTATGCATAGTCACTTCACCCCTACCTACATGTACAAATGACCTCAAACCTGTACCCCCGCACACTGACTCGGTACCGGTACGCCCTGTATATAGCCTTGTTATTGTTATGTTACTTTTTTATTTTTACTTTAGTTAATTTGGTAAATATTTTCTTAACTCTTCTTGAACTGTACTGTTGGTTAAGGTCTTGTAAGTAAGCATTTCACGGTAAGGTCTACACTTGTTGAGTTCGGGGCATGTGACAAATAAAGTTTGCTTTGATTTGACACTGCCAAAACAACCGCTATGCGGGTGTCGTCTGACACGGATCTGATAGAATCTAGCCCCTCATCTGCTTGACATGGAACCATACCAGAGCAATCTATATATGGCTGCCTCATCTAGCCCATACAAAACATGTGCTTACATACATTAATCAACAACATGAAACGTATGTATGAAGTTACGATTATCCTTACCTCTGAGTTTCTACTGATATTCCCAACAAACTTGAAGATGGTTGGCTGATTGTTGGATGACAGTCCTATGGTGCAGCCAACCAGATGACAGATGACCCCACTACAGTGCTGTGGTAGACCCAATTAGAAGAGTTAGAGTAGAAATGACTGTACTTATAATGACAAGTGATTAGAGAAACACCCATGTTTCTATTGAGTTTATGTCTCTTTTAGAGGTCTATCTCACCTGATAAAACAGAGTGTTTTTTTCCTGTTTAGAGAATACCTCCTTCCTCTCACACTTTCCTCTGCTGTTATCCTTTGGCACAAACACAGACATGCACACAAAAATAAGTACACGTATAATGCCGGAAGACATATGCAACTAACCAAATACCATATCCTGCCACTGGTACTTCATGCTGATTGATTGAGGAAAGTGCTGCTTGACTATTTTAGATGCTGTCAGATGACCTGTGTCTGCTACAGACCGGGCACAAAACAAAAGTAAATGCTTCGAGTGAAACACGAAGGTACTATCTAAACTTGCCCAATAAGAAAAACCAATTTTCGCTGACAATGTCAAAAAGGTGTACCCTAATGAAAAGGACCCGGGCTGCACTCACTGTTTGAGGAAGAGACACATTCCACAGGTAACCAGAGTCCAACTCCACTGGAATCACAAATGTTACATTGACCGGTGCTGCCACATCTCCAAAATTCTCCACCTCAGAGATGGAGATAGGACATGGGGAGATATAACGTGTAATTGAAATACTAACAGATAGAGACAGACATGTATACAGAACCAGTAGGCAGCAGTACCATGTACAGTAGGATTTATTCCTACCATGTATATGTGCTCCAGAAGCTTGTTGTCTGGGAAAGTTACGTATTGGGAGGAGTCTCCCCTGAAATATAATAAGTAAAGATCATTTATCCTGACTCAGTCACTATTGTCATATTGATACTTTGTCTGAAGAGGAAATTGTATGCACCCACCCTTTCACAACAATATTGATTGGAAGTTTGACATCGACAGAGGCACTTGCATAGTTATCCTGAAGGGTGCTCTGTCCTTCATTATCACTGTAGGACAGAAGAATGAATACACGTTTACCATGACACAAATTATGATCTACAAATTCTGATTACATAGATGAATGGAATAGAGTAAAATAGAAAATAATAACTTCATTTCCCCCCATCACTGGTTAAGTTCTATCCGTGGAAATGGTGACTCACCTAGTAACAAACACATTTAAAGCCAGTCTTTCTCTCAAACAAGTTGGCTCAAACACTGTGAATGACATCAACACTGTCACCTGGGGGAAGGGCAGAATCAGATCAAAATATTGTCTCTCAGTTTTACAAAAATTCAGTAGGCTTAATGATGTTTACCCGTGCCCCCTGTCTCAGGACGGAAGAGCTGAGAGGACACACTGTGTGTGTGATGTTTTCTAGTCCTGTGGTGTTGGACACACACCAAACAGCCACCTGGCCTGGTCCTGATGGCTATAACAGAATGAAATGTTACCTGTGACATGATCAAAGCCAAACAAAACGAGCTGATAAAAGCAAACAGTTTATCAAATCTCTATCCCTCCATCCGTCCCACCCCTGCAGACAAATAAATCCATCCTTTCATTCTTACCAACCCTGCTCACAACTAAATTCATCCCATTCTTTCATCCCTCCATCCTTCCCACCCCTGCTCACAACTAAATCCATCCTCTCATCCCTCCATCCTTACCTCCCCTGCTCACAACTTAATCCATCCCATCCCTTCAATCAATATATATCTCTCTATAGTTCATCCTTTCATTCCTCCATCCTTCTCACCCCTGCTCACAACTAAATCCATCCTCTCATTCCTCCATCCTTCCCACCCCTGCTCACAATTAAATCCATCCCATCCTTTCATCCCTCCATCCTTCCCACTCCTGATCACAACTACATCCATCCCATCCCTCCATCCCCTGCTCACAACTAAATCCATCCCATCCTTTCATCCCTCCATCCTTCCCACCCCTGCTCACAACTAAATCCATCCTTTCATCCTTCCATCCTGCTCACAACTAAATCCATCCCATCCTTTCATCCCTCCATCCTTCCCACCCCTGCTCACAACTAAACCATCCCATCCTTTCATTCTTACCAACCCTGCTCACAACTAAATTCATCCCATTCTTTCATCCCTCCATCCTTCCCACCCCTGCTCACAACTAAATCCATCCTCTCATCCCTCCATCCTTCCCACCCCTGCTCACAACTAAATCCATCCTCTCATTCCTCCATCCTTCCCACCCCTGCTCACAACTAAATCCATCCCATCCCTTCAATCAATATATATCTCTCTATAGTTCATCCTTTCATTCCTCCATCCTTCTCACCCCTGCTCACAACTAAATCCATCCTCTCATTCCTCCATCCTTCCCAATTAAATCCATCCCCTTTCATCCCTCCATCCTTCCCACTCCTGATCACAACTAAATCCATCCCATCCCTCCATCCCCTGCTCACAACTAAATCCATCCCATCCTTTCATCCCTCCATTCTTACCAACCCTGCTCACAACTAAATCCAACCCATCCTTTCATTCCTCCATCCTTCCCACCTCTGCTCACAACTAAATCCATCCCATCCTTTCATCCCTCCATCCTTCCCACCCCTGCTCACAACTAAATCCATCCCATCCTTTCATCCCTCCATCCTTCCCACCCCTGCTCACAACTAAAACCATCCCCTCCCTTCATACATTATATCTCTACCGTTCATCCTATCATCCCTCCATCCTTCCCACCCCTGCTCACAACTAAATCCATCCTTTCATCCTTCCATCCTGCTCACAACTAAATCCATCCCATCCTTTCATCCCTCCATCCTTCCCACCCCTGCTCACAACTAAACCATCCCATCCTTTCATCCCTCCATCCTTCCCACCCCTGCACACAACTAAATCCATCCCATCCCTTCATTCTCACCAACCCTGCTCACAACTAAATCCATCCCATCCTTTCATCCCTCCATCCTTCCCACCCCTGCTCACAACTAAACCATCCCATCCTTTCATCCCTCCATCCTTCCCACCCCTGCTCACAACTAAGTCCATCCCATCCATTCATCCCTCCATCCCAGCCCTTCTCACAATTAAATCCATCCCATCCTTTCATACCTCCATCCTCCCCACCCCTGCTCACAACTAAAACCATCGCATTCCTTCATTCAATATATATCTCTCTATAGTTCATCCTTTCATCCTTCCCACCCCTGCTCACAACTAAATCCATCCCATCCTTTCATCCCTCCATCCTTTCCACCCCTGATCACAACTAAAACCATTGCATCACTTCACACAGTATATCTCTACCGTTCATCCTCTCATCCCTCCATCCTTCCCACCCCTGCTCACAACTTAATCCATCCCATCCTTTCATCCCGTCATCCTTCCCAACCCTGCTTATAACTAACAAAATTCCATCCTTTCATCCCTCCATCCTTCCCACCCCCGCTCACAACTAAATCCATCCTTTCATCCCTCCATCCTTCCCACCCCTGCTCACAACTAAATCCATCCTTTCATCCCTCCACCCTTCCCAACCCTGCTCACAACTAAATCCATCCTTTCATCCCTCCATCTTTCCCACCCCTGCTCACAACTAAATCCATCCTTTCATCCCTCCATCCTTCCCACCCCTGCTCACAACGAAATCCATCCCATCCTTCCCACCCCTGCTCACAACTAAATCCATCCCATCCCTTCATCCTTCCCAACCCTTCTCACAACTAAATTCATCCCATCCTTTCATCCCTCCATCCTTCCCACCCCTGCTGACAACTAAATCCATCCTTTCATCCCTCCATCCTTCCCACCCCTGCTCACAACTAAATCCATCCCATCCTTTCATCCATCCATCCTTCCCACCCCTGCTCACAACTACATCCATCCCACCATCCCCTCCATCCTTCCCACCCCTGCACACAACTAAATCCATCCCATCCTTTCATTCTCACCAACCCTGCTCACAACTAGATCCATCCCATCCTTTCATTCTTACCAACCCTGCTCACAACTAAAACCATCGCATTCCTTCATTCAATATATATCTCTCTATAGTTCATCCTTTCATCCTTCCCACCCCTGCTCACAACTAAATCCATCCCATCCTTTCATCCTTACCAACCCTGCTCACAACTAAATCCACCCCATCCGTTCATCCCTCCATCCTTCCCACCCCTGCTCACAACCAAATCCATCCCATCCTTTCATCCACCCCATCCGTTCATCCCTCAACCCTGCTCACAACTAAATCCACCCCATCCGTTCATCCCTCGATCCTTCTCACCCCTGCTCACAACTAAATCCATCCCATCCTTTCATCCCTCCATCCTTTCCACCCCCGCTCACAACTAAATCCATCCCATCCCTCCATCCCTTGCTCACAACTAAATCCATCCCATCCTTTCATCCCTCCATCCTTCCCACCCCTTCTCACAACCAAATCCATCCCATCCTTTCATCCTTACCAACCCTGCTCACAACTAAATCCACCCCATCCGTTCATCCCTCGATCCTTCTCACCCCTGCTCACAACTAAATCCATCCCATCCTTTCATCCCTCCATCCTTCCCACCCCTGCTCACAACCAAAACCATCTTATCACTTCACACAGTATATCTCTCTATCGTTCATCCTTTCATCCCTCCATCCTTCCAACCCCTGCTCACAACTTAATCCATCCCATCCTTTCATCCCTCCATCCTTCCCACCCCTGCTCACAACTAAACCATCCCATCCTTTCATCCCATCCATCCTCCCACCCCTGCTCACAACTAAGTCCATCCCATCCATTCATCCCTCCATCCCAGCCCTTCTCACAATTAAATCCATCCCATCCTTTCATACCATCCATCCCTTCATCCCTCCATCCTTCCCACCCCTGCTCACAACTAAAACCCATCCCTTCATCCCTCCTTCATTCAAACTATATCACTCTCTCTATAGTTCATCCTTTCATCCTCCATCCCCCACCCCTGCTCACAATCCATCCCATCCTTTCATCCGTCATCCATTCCATCCAAAATTCCCCTTTCATCCCCCCACCCCCGCTCACAACTAAATCCATCCTTTCATCCCTCCATCCTTCCCACCCCTGCTCACAACTAAATCCATCCTTTCAACCCTTCCCAACCCTGCATAAATCCATCCTTTCATCCCTCCATCTTTCCCACCCTGCTCCATCCCTTCATCCCTCCCTTCATCCTTCCCAACCCTTCTCACAACTAAATTCATCCCATCCTTTCATCCCTCCATCCTTCCCACCCCTGCTGACAACTAAATCCATCCTTTCATCCCTCCATCCTTCCCACCCCTGCTCACAACTAAATCCATCCCATCCTTTCATCCATCCATCCTTCCCACCCCTGCTCACAACTACATCCATCCCACCATCCCCTCCATCCTTCCCACCCCTGCACACAACTAAATACATCCCATCCTTTCATTCTCACCAACCCTGCTCACAACTAGATCCATCCCATCCTTTCATTCTTACCAACCCTGCTCACAACTAAAACCATCGCATTCCTTCATTCAATATATATCTCTCTATAGTTCATCCTTTCATCCTTCCCACCCCTGCTCACAACTAAATCCACCCCATCCGTTCATCCCTCCATCCTTCCCACCCCTGCTCACAACCAAATCCATCCCATCCTTTCATCCTTACCAACCCTGCTCACAACTAAATCCACCCCATCCGTTCATCCCTCGATCCTTCTCACCCCTGCTCACAACTAAATCCATCCCATCCTTTCATCCCTCCATCCTTTCCACCCCCGCTCACAACTAAATCCATCCCATCCCTCCATCCCTTGCTCACAACTAAATCCATCCCATCCTTTCATCCCATCCTCCCCCTTCTCTTCCATCCCATCCTTCTCACAACCCTGCTCAAAAATCCATCCCATCCTTTCATCCACAACCAAATCCATCCCACCTTTCAACCCCCTGCTCACAACTAAATCCACCCCATCCGTTCATCCCTCGATCCTTCTCACCCCTGCTCACAACTAAATCCATCCCATCCTTTCATCCCTCCATCCTTCCCACCCCTGCTCACAACCAAAACCATCTTATCACTTCACACAGTATATCTCTCTATCGTTCATCCTTTCATCCCTCCATCCTTCCAACCCCTGCTCACAACTTAATCCATCCCATCCTTTCATCCCTCCATCCTTCCCACCCCTGCTCACAACTAAATCCACGGCATCCCTTCATACAGTATATCTCTCTATCGTTCATCCTTTCATCCCCATCCATCCATCCCTCCATCCCCCACCCCGCTCACAACTAAATCCATCCTTTCATCCCTCCATCCTTCCCACCCCTGCTCACAACTAAATCCATCCCTTCATCCCTCCATCCTTCCCACCCCTGCTCACAACTAAATCCATCCCATCCCTTCATCCCTCCATCTTTCCCACCCCTGCTCACAACTAAATCCATCCTTTCATCCCTCCATCCTTCCCACCCCTGCTCACAACTAAATCCATCCCATCCCTTCATCCTTCCCAACCCTTCTCACAACTAAATTCATCCCACCATCCCCTCCATCCTTCCCACCCCTGCACACAACTAAATCCATCCCATCCTTTCATTCTCACCAACCCTGCTCACAACTAAAACCATTGCATTCCTTCATTCAATATATATCTCTCTATAGTTCATCCTTTCATCCTTCCCACCCCCGCTCACAACTAAATCCATCCCATCCCTCCATCCATCCCATCCTCTCATCCCTCCATCCTTACCAACCCTGCTCACAACTAAATCCATCCGTTCATCCTCCTTCTCATGCCACAACTAAATCCATCCCATCCTTTCATCCCTCCATCCTTCCCACCCCTGCTCACAACTAACCATCCTTTCATCCCTGCTCACAACTAAATCCACCCCATCCGTTCATCCCTCTCTCTATCGTTCATCCTTTCATCCCTCCATCCTTCCAACCCCTCTCACAACCCCCCATCCTTTCATCCCTCCATCTCCCATCCCTGCTCACAACTAAATCCATCCTTCCCACCCCTGCCATCCAAAATCCCATCCTTTCATCCCTCCATCATTCCCACCCCTGCTCACAACTAAATCCATGGCATCCCTTCATACAGTATATATCTCTATCGTTCATCCTTTCAACCCACCATCCTTCCCACCTGCTAACAACTTAATCCACCCCATCCTTTCATCCCTCCATCCTTCCCACCCCTGCTCACAACTAAATCTCTCCATCACACCCCTTCATATATCTCTCTAGCCCTTCATCCTAAACCTGCCTCCATCCCTCCCGACAGTGGTGGGTCTTACCCGTTTGGTAGGAACGAAGGGTATGGAGGAGGGGTGGACCAGTGTCAGCTCAGCCTCAGAGGAATCCTCTCCACTGTTAGCCACCTCTACCTCTACTTCTACTGGGAAACCTTCGCTACACACCACCTCTGGACTGGAGAAGAGAGGAGGGGAGAGAGCGGGAGAGAGAGACCGTTTAAGAAACAGTTCAATTAATACAATGACAAATTGGACAAATATTTGACATATTTCACCTGGTGACGTTGACTGATAAGTCAGAGACACACACATGGTCCTCGCCACAAACCTTCTCCAGCAAGATCTGAAAAAAAAAACATCACAAACTGCTGCAAAAACATTTTTTTTAAATGCATTTTATTTCACCTTTATTTAACCAGGTAGGCTAGTTGAGAACAAGTTCTCATTTACAACTGTGAACTGGCCAAGATAAAGCAAAGCAGTTCGACACATACAACAACACAGAGTTACACATGGTATAAACAAACATACAGTCAATAATACAGATGAAAAAGTCTATATACAGTGTGTGCAAATGAGGTAGGTTAAGGGAGGTAAGGCCATGGTCATGGTGGCGAAGTAATTACAATATAGCAATTAAACACTGGAGTGATAGATGTGCAAAAGATGAATGTGCAAGTAGAGATACTGGGGTGCAAAGGAGCAAGATAAATAAATAAATACAGCATGGGGATGAGGTAGGTAGATAGATGGGCTGTTTACAGATGGGCTATGTACAGGTGCAGTGATCTGTGAGCTGCTCTGACAGCTGGTGCTTAAAGTTAGTGAGGGAGATATGAGTCTCCAGCTTCAGTGATTTTTGCAGTTCGTTCCTGTCATTGGCAGCAGAGAACTGGAAGGGAAGGCAGCCAAAGGAGGAATTGGCTTTGGGGGTGACCAGTGAGATATACATGCTGGAGCGCGTGCTACAAGTGGGGTGCTGCTATGGTAACCTGTGAGCTGAGATAAGGCGGGGCTTTACCTAGCACATTCAGACACACAACCAAATTACACACACACATACACACACAGCGCTCACCATGTGTACAAAAGAGGTTGGGTTGTCTGGGCTCAGGACTGACTTCAGTCCTCCTGTCCCTGGTACCTCCAGGCCCTCCACAGCCATTTGAACAGACAGAGGCACCTCACGGTAGTCTGATATACACTCCTGGAGGACAGACCCAGAGAACACACCAAAACACTCCTCAAATAAACACCCCAAAAACACACTAAGCATTTACCAAGTGCAGACAGACTGGGAAAAGTGAGGTGTAAATGTGTAAATACAAACCCATACAAGTTGTACAACCATTGTGTGGTGTCTCCACAATGGTCGTGTAAATTTGTTTTGTGCAGACAATCTCATAAAATAAATGTCTGTCGTATCTCACCCATTAAGTCAAATGCATTGAACATTTGCAGATACAATTGAGTTATTTAGCAGACGCGCTTATACAGCGCAATTAGGTTTAAGTGCCTTACTCTAGGGCTAAATGACAGATTTTTCACCTAGTCGACTCAGGGATTCGAGCCAGTGACTTTTCGGTTACTAGCCCAACGCTCCTTACCACTGTGCCAGCTGCTGCCTCTGCCCCCCTGTACAACCTGAGTGTGTATGGAGCCAACTACATACATGCAACATAATGTACACATATGCACCAAAAGGATGCACACAGGGACAAAACTCACATTAACATGCACTAATTTAAAATCAAATAAAAGGTTATTTGTCACATGCACCTTTATACAACGGGTGTAGCCTTTACCGTGAAATGCTTACTTTTACAGTTTGGGGAAGGCCCTTTCCTGTTTCAGCATGACATTGCCCCCGTGCACAAAGCGAGGTCCATACAGAAATTGTTTGTCCAGATCGCTGTGGAAGAACTTGACTGGCCTGCATAGAGCCCTGACCTCAACCCCATCGAACACCTTTGGGATGAATTGGAACGCTGACTGTGAGCCAATCCAAATCGCCCAACATCAGTGACCCACCTTACTAATGATGTTGTGGCTGAATGAAAGCAAGTCCCCGCAGCAATGTTCCAACATCTAGTGGAAAGCCTTCCCAGAAGAGTGGAGGCTGTTATAGCAGCAAAGGGGGGGGGGGGACAAACTCTATATTAATGCCCATGATTTTGGAATGAGATGTTCGACGAGTGTCCACATACTGTTGGCCATGTAGTGTATGCGTGTAGGTTTTGTATGGAGAGTGTCAGTGTAGTGTGTGTATATAGTGGGTATGTATAGACTTGTGAGTGTTCATGGAGTCAGTGCAGATAGACGGAGTAACCATTACATTAACTACACTGAACAAAAATTATAAACGCAACATGTAAAGAGTTGGACCCATGTTTCATGATCTGATTAAAAAAAAATCCCAGAAATGTTGTTCCATATGCAGAAAAATCTTATTTCTTAGTTGTTGTTTTTTTACATCCCTGTTAGTGAGCATTTCTCCTTTGCCAAGATAACCAATCCACCTGACAGGTATGGCATATCCAGAAGATGATTAAACAGCATGATCATTACACAGGTGCACCTTGTGCTGGGGACAATAAAATGAAACTTTAAAATGTGCAGTTGTCACACAACACAGTGCCACAGATAACTCAAGGTTTGAGGGAGCGTGCAATTGTCATACTGACTGCAGGAATGTCCACCAGAGCTGATGCCAGAAAATTTAATGTTAATTTACCATAAGCTGCCTTCAACGTTGTTTTAGAGAATTTGGCAGTATATCCAAGTGGCCCCCCCAACCGCACACCAGCCCAGGACCTCCTGGCTTCTTCACCTTCAGGATAGTTTGAGGGGGTGTGTCTGTATTACCGCCCTTTTCTGGTGAAAAACCCATTCTGATTGGCTGGGCCTGGCTCCCCAGTGGACCTTCCTCTGAGTATATCTTCCTCTGTAGCGCTTTGTGGTCAAGGGTTGTGCAAGATCCTGTTGCAGAGGGAGGTGTTCAGTCCCAAGATGCCCAGTTTAGTGATGAGCTTGGATGGGACTATGGTGTTGAACACTGAACTGTAGTCATTTTAACCTTTATTGAACTAGGCAAGTCAGTTAAGAACAAATTCTTATTTTCAATGACGGCCTAGGAACATTTAGTTAACTGCCTTGTTCACAGGCAGAACAACAGATTTTTACCTTGTCAGCTCGGGGATTCAATCTTGCCACCTTTCGGTTACAAGTCCAACACTCTAACCAGTAGGCTACCTGCCGCCATCTATGAACAGAATTTTCACATAGTTATTTCCCCTCTTGTCCATGTGTGAGAGGACAGTGTGAAGTGCAATTGAGATTGCTTCATCTGTGGATCTGTTGGGGCGGTATGCGAAACGGAGTGGGTCCAGGGTGTCTGGGATGATGGTATCAATGTGTGTCATGACCAGCCTTTCAAAGCACTTCATAATTAAAGATGTGAGTGCTACAGGCTGTTAGTCATTAAGGGAGGTTACCTTGGAGTTCTTGGGACCAGGGACAATGGTGGTCAGCTTGAAACATGTTGTGATTACAGACTTGGACAAGGAGAAATGTAAAATGTCTGTGAAGGCAGTTGCCAACTGGTCTGCACATGCTTTGAGAATGCGCCCTGGTATTCCGTCTGTTCCGGTAACCTTGCGAGTGTTGACTTATTAAAAAGGTTTTACTCACATCGGCCACAGAGAGCGAGATCACACAGTCATCCAGAACAACGGGGGCTTTCACGCAAGACTCAGTGTTGTATTCCCCAAAGCGAACGTAAAAGGCATTTAGCTCGTTTGGTAGCTCTGCATCGTTGGGCATTCCAAAAATGTATTTAACCTTTATTTAACATCTCACGGCTGGGTTTTCCTTTCTAATCCATTATCGTCTGCAAGCCCTGCAAAATACAACGAGAGTCGGAGCCAGTGTAATAGGATTCCACCTTCGTCCTATATTGTCCTTTTGCATGTTTAATGTCTTGTTAGAGGTCGTAGCGGGCTTTCTTGTCTGTGGCCATGTCCCATTTCTTGTAAGTGGTAACTCTAGCCTTTAGCCCAGCTCAGATATTTCCTTGTAATCTATGGTTTTTGGTTTGGATACTTTCGTATAATCATAGAGGGGACAACGTCGTCTATGCACTCATTGATGAAGCCTGTGACTAAGGTGGTCAATTTCTACACACACATAGAAAGTGGTGTGAAGCTACCACTGACCGGGATACTGAGGGAGAAGTTGTGGCAGGCAGTGCCTGTAACTGTTTCAACCCAGCTGGAGGATGTTGATCTGGGGTAGAAGAGCAGACGGGCTGGCCTGGTCCTGGTCTGATCCTCCAGTAGATCCACTGTCACAGACACTGATGCCTGGAGAGAAGCTAGGGCAGAGAAACATACCAGTTACAGCAGTGATATTCAAAATCGGGTTCGCAGTGGGGTCTCCATATTTGAAAGAAAGTGGCTTTAATTGTCTTTTTTTTTTTTTTTTTACTTATTGGTATTCAATAAGGAACAATATACAACCTTATTGGAACGATTATTAGAAGAAAAAAAATTGTAAATGTATTTATTAATTTTTGATAAGAAAGATGAAAATCTGTAAAATAATTAATTTACAGATTTTAAAGTTGTCTTATTAGATTTGGAGTGGGGTGTGATTGTGAAAAAAAATGGAATCCCTGCTGAAAAAGTTTGACTACTACTGAGTTCCAAGATGGGTTATGTTACACAATGAAAATTAAAGTTAAAGAAAACAAAGAGATACCATAACATCTCCAAAGCATTATAAAAATGTGAAATAAATGTAACAGGTGTTGTCGAACAGCCTAAGAGCCAGTTTCCCGGACCCAGATTAATGGACAAACAAACCGAGCCAATATAACAAATTCCTCTCATTCCAGTAATACAACTCAAAGTAGAGTGTGTTATGTTGTAGTGTGGAGATAATCTGTACCCTGTATGTTTCCCACGTGGGCCCCAGTGACAGTGACACACAGAATGGCTGTGGTTACAGGAGTGTTCAGGGCCATGGGGACAGCACAGTGGAAGTAGTTCTGGGAGATCATGGGAGGGTCCATGGTGACAGACACCAACACACGCATTACTGGCTGGGACCTGGGGTGGACAAGAAGACACAACAGATCAAAGACTCTACTACTACTACAGACAAATGTCTACTCTTCCCATTGAATTGTTATGTTCCCCTGCTCTAAACCATGTCAAATCAGGGGGTCCAAAACATTGAGAAACATTGGATCACCTTGTGTCTTTTAAACATGCTCCCTCCTCACGGTCTCCCCTTTCACCTATCTCCCACTGTTTATACTCTGTCTGTCTATAAAGCATGAAGAAATACGGAAAGAGAGTGACTCTCCCATATGCCAAATTATAAAATGGGTTGTTTAGATCCTGGATGGTGATTGGTTTATATGCGGTGTCGTGTCTTTGGCATCATTAAACTGAAGATTCATCTTTATCAAATGACTCTCTGTAATTATTATTACGCGATTAAACTGATTAATCATGTAACTGTAATTAACTTGGAAGTCGGGGCACCAAGGACAATATTCAGATTACAAAGTTATAATTTTCCTAATATAACTTTTCAGATATTTTCATATCTGATCAATAGTCTTCTGATTAATGAATTCTTCTTTACCTCACGTTAGTCTCATTCCAAACGTCGTAAATTGTTGGTTATCTGCACGAACCCAGTCTTCACGATGAGTCATCCATACATCAATTGTCTTAAATCATTTATTTACTAACTAAGTAGTTCACAGAAATGCATAAACAAACAGTAGATAGTTACAAGGAAATGATAAGAGTTTCCCTAGTGGGATTAACCGGCATCGCGGCTTGTTAGACAAAAGGGGAGGTGGGGGTCGACTAAGAAGTCACTACAGAGTGATAATTATAACAATTGAAATGCTAATCCTTTGCACATGAACGCTCACTCATTCAGGAACAATTGCAATCAATATATATATTTACGCTCAGTGTGTCGTCGTCGGGGTCTCTGTTGAAAAGTTTGTTTCTGTTAGAGAGTGTCCATTCTCTCTATCTCTCTGTCGTGGTTAGAATGGATAGTTCAGAGTGACATTCATTCATGCCGTTATAGATAGATGTTTCGGCGGTTGTCGGTCTTCGCGTTCAATGATACCGAATTCATAGCTGCAGACTAGTAATTAATATCAAAGACATGTTCATATTCTGTCGGTATCGATAGTCTAAGAGTTTAACCACATGGTATGGTTAAAAGATTCAGCCATCTACTCAAACCTTGGCCCTCTCGTTATCGAGGTAAGCTGGTCTGCAACCTTTGTCCTCTCGTAATTAAGGGAAACATGGTCCGGTGATAGAAAACCCAGGTGGGCTTTTATTCGGAATATCGAAAAGGGCTGTCTCATGACGCCCGGTCCTGTCTGTGCACATGGGGGCGTGCCAAGGACTAAGTTAAAGTTAAATTTTTAGGGAATTGGAGTTTCCTTCATTAAACAGTCCAAATTCACATTCCACAATTTCACAAACAGTTACATCCTCACTCATTCATTTTATACAATAATTAGATGTAAGCCTCATATCTGAGGCTATTATACAGTGGGGCAAAAAAGTATTTAGTCAGCCACCAATTGTGCAAGTTCTCCCACTTAAAAAGATGAGAAAGGCCTGTAATTTTCATCATAGGTACACTTCAACTATGACAGACAAAAAAAAAATCCCAGAAAATCACATTGTATGATTTTTAATTAATTAATTTGCTAATTATGTTGGAAAATAAGTATTGGTCACCTACAAACAAGCAAGATTTTCGGACTTGCCTAGTTAAATAAAGATAAAACAACATGCTCTTGTAGGCAGACATCATATTTGCTTAGCAACAATATAAGCTCAAGAAACTTGCCATGATTAACGGCCATGTTTTTCAAGTTATATGCAGCTTTGTGTCCCTGTCCTCTGTAGCTAAACTCACATTTACCAACTACATCAATCACACGTTCCATGACCTTCCTCCTCTTTCTGACCTGGTCTCGTTGAACTGACATTTGCTTATCACTCAGAAGGGTACAGATGTCTGTTTTGCTGGCTCTGGGGATAAAGGCTTCTGCACTTTCTCTATGGGTCTTGCTTCTCTCATGTTCCTGTACTCCCTGATGGGCATGTTTCCAGGCCTGTATACCTCCTTTGACAAATGCAATATCACTGGCTGAAGGTTTTGCGAATGCAAGACATACTGAGCAGAACAAGGAGTGAGTTACTTGATAGTATGTCAGCCATTTTGTGTTTGTGCCATCTTTGGAGTGGAATACATTGGGAATGACTCGGGGGGGTTTGTTTTGGGTGGTACTGAAAAAATAAGTCAAAATCCTTGGACTGAGGATGGACAAAATAATCAAATGGATGTTCAGTGTTTTCGCTGTGCCTTTCTATTTTCCCTGTACTGGGCTCTGAACCTCACGCCCCCTCTCTCTCTCTCTCTGCATATCTGGTTGCTCTGCAGAATGAGATCAACATTGTAAATAACCTAAATGTAAACTTGTATTACTTGTGTAGTCATCGATTGTATGCCCCCCCCCCCCCCCCGGTTACAGTCCTACTGATAATCTCATAAATAAAGAACATATTCATCTAAAATCATAGCCTCCATGTTTAGGTTTGTGCTCTTCAGTTGTACCTGAAGGTTCCTGCTCGGAGTCTGACTCTGAACTGACCACCATCTCCAGTTCTGCAGGAGCACCTGAAGCTCTAGTGCTGCTGTTGCTTCCTTCTCCATCTTTACAAAGAAAATACTATTATCACACTCACTATCATTAGTGTATCAGTAGGCTACATTAATAGAGCTGTATATTATTGTAGTAACTTGTCATGTTGGTACTAATGGCGCTAATGATCTTTGTCATTTCCTGTGCTGTGTCACACAGGCTACGGTGTTACGTTCATGGATGTATTATGGTAATGTTACTGTAGCCTGTTTCGCTGTACAATGTGCACTTTCCCTAGCTTATGAGTCATGACCGAATACTGTCAAGTCCATAGTCTAGGTTTACTATGTTTTACTAGTTGAAATATATTGCCTTCAATGTCATATTATGATCTCTATGTTGCACTCATTACTATGATATAATTCCTCCACGAAGACGTAAGACGTGCAAACTGTTTAGCCTCCCGGCCATTGTGTCACTATTATTAGCTAGACACGCCATGCTGGGTGTCGTGTGTGTCAGTGTGTGTTTTAGCTAGTGGTTTTGACTGACCTGGTCCCTTACTGGCGAACATGTCGCTTATTTTGCAGCGTCTGTGGCAAGGGCCTTCCTCTTTTTTATTCTCTCCCTCTCTGCTCCACCTTTCCTTTTCTGACCGTCTGTCACGCCCTGGCCATAGAGAGGCTTTTTATTCTCTATTTTGGTTAGGCCAGGGTGTGACTAGGGTGGGCATTCTGTTCTTTTTTCTATGTTTTGTATTTCTATGTCTTGGCCTGGTATGGTTCTCAATCAGGGACAGCTGTCTATCGTTGTCTCTGATTGAGAACCATACTTAGGTACCCTTTTCCCCCACCTGTTTTGTGGGAAGTTAACTTTGTAGTTGTTCAGGGCACATAGCCCAAAGCGTCACGGTTGTTTTTTTGTTCTTCGTTTTTTCAGCGTAATTTTTAAATAAAGTTCAAATGTACACTTACCATGCTGCACCTTGGTCCAGTCCTTCAGCCAGCCGTGACAGAACTTCCCACCAACGGACCAAGCAGCATGGTAAGGTGGACTCCTGGACATGGGAGGACGTTCTGGACGGCAAGGGAGTCTACACATGGGAGGAGATCCTGGCGGGAAGGGATCACCTTCCATGGGAACAGGAGGAGGCAGCTAGGAGAGCAGAGGCAGCCGGAGAGAGGAACCAGTGGTATGTGGGAACACGGCTGGCAAGGAAGCCCGAGAGGCAGCCCCCAAAATGTTTTGGGGGGAGGCACACAGGGAGTGTGGCAGAGTCAGGAAGCAGACCTGAGCCAACTCCCCGTGCCTACCGTGGTGAGCATGGGACTGGTCAGGCCCCGTGCTATGGGGTGATGCGCACGGTACCGAGGCGGAGTATTCACAGGCCGGTATGCTCGGTGCCAGCGTCCCGCATTTGCTGGGGGGGGAAGCTGGCATCCAGTCAGAACGGATGGGTGATTCTGGAACGATTCTCCTCTTCTTCTGACGAGTAGTAAGAGAGGTCGGACCAATGTGCAGCGTGGTAAGTGTCCATTTTAGTTTAATGAACTGAATACAAAATAACAAAGTGAATGACACAAACGAAAACCGAAACAGTCCTGAAATGTGAAACAATCACCCACAACTCAAAAGTGAAACCAGGCTACCTAAGTATGGTTCTCAATCAGGGACAACGAATGACAGCTGCCTCTGATTGAGAACCATACCAGGCCAAACACAGAAATCCCAAAACATAGAAAAAGGAACATAGACAACCCACCCAACTCACACCCTGACCATACTAAAACAAAGACTTAACAACAGAACTAAGGTCAGAATGTAACACCGTCCATTTCACCGTGCGACTTGTCTAAAATGTTATCCATAGTGAAGCAGGTACACGGTTGCTATGTGTGTCGCGGGGAGACCTGATGTCATTTTTGTCGTGGGGACACTGCTGTCCTGAGGTTGAAGAGGCGCTATTGCGCCTTCTTCACCACGCTGTCTGTGTGGGTGGACCATTTCAGTTTTGTCACGTCCTGACCATAGTTCGTTTGTGTTTTCCTTGTTTTAGTGTTGGTCAGGACGTGAGCTGGGTGGACATTCTATGTTGTGTGTCTAGTTTGTCCATTTCTATGTATGGCCTGATATGGTTCTCAATCAGAGGCAGGTGTTAGTCATTGTCTCTGATTGGGAACCACATTTAGGTAGCTTGTTTTGTGTTGGGGTTTGTGGGTGGTTGTTTCCTGTCTTTGTGTTCTCTGCAACAGATAGGACTGTTTTGGGTTTGCCACGTTTGTTATTTTGTATTTGAATAGTGTTCACGTTATCGTCTTTTATTAAACATGTTGAACACGAACTAGGGACTCCTTCCCTTTGTTGATTACCCCATCTATAACTGTCTGCTCCCCCGCTTCTTCTCCGTGTCTGCATTAATGGCATTATGTGTTCATGTCCAGACTCTGTCCTGTTTCATGTCTGTTGTTAATTAAATGTTCACTCCCTGTACCTGCTTCTTGCCTACCAGCGTCGATCCTTACAGAATGCTGATAACACTAAAAGAAGCATCAGGAAGTTGTTTTGGTTGGTGCAGTCGCCGAGGGAACCGGGGATGCCTCAGCTAGCTCATCGGGCTTCCATACTTTAACTGGCTCGAGAGGTCTTCTTGCCACGGTGGGCTCGGAAGGCGCCCACCCCACGACATGCTTCAGCCGGCCCATCAGGCTCCCACGCCTCAGGCGGTTCGTCGGGCTCCGACGCCTCAGCGGGATCATCAGGCTTTCACGCCTGAGCGGCTCGTCAGGCTCACGTGCCTCTGCCTGTTCGCCGGGCTTCTACGCCCCAACCGGCTTGTCCAGCGTCCATGCCTCGCCCAAGCGGGACGCCGGGTGGAGTCATTGGACTCACCTGGACTCCTTCCCTTTGTTGATTACCCCGTCTATAACTGTCTGCTCCCCCGTTTGTTCCCTGTGTCTGCATTAATGTCATTATGTGTTCATGTCCATACGCTGTCCTGTCCTGTTTCATGTCCGTTGTTAATTAAAATGTTCACTCCCTGTACCTGCTTCTCGTCTACCAGCGTCAAGCCTTACAGAAACCCATTTCATGAAGCTCCCCGGCAAACAGTTCTTGTGCGTTGCTTCCAGAGGCAGTTTGGAACTCAGTAGTGCGTGTTCCAACCGAGGACAAACAACTTTTACGCACTACTTGCTTCAGAAGTCCCGTTCTGTGAGCTTGTGTGGCCTACTACTTCACGGCTAAGCCATTGTAGCTCCTAGACGTTTCCACTTCGCAATAACAGCACTTACAATTGACCGGGGCAGCTCTAGCAGGGCAAAAATTTGACGAACTGACTTGTTGGAAGTGTGACATTCTATGACAGTGTCACGTTGAAAGTGACAGAGCTCTTCATTAAGGCCATTCTACTGCCAATGTTTGTCTATGGAGATTTCATGGCTGTGTGCTAGATTTTATACACCTGTCAGCAACGGTGTGGCTGAAATAGCCAAATCCACTAATTTGAAGGGGTGTCCATATACTTTTGTATATATAGTGTATTTAAGAATACATTCCTTTGTAATCTTTTTTATTACTGAGTGTTTATGAACCTACCTCAGTATGAAAGCGGCTCCTTTAGCTCCCACCACCATATCAGCCAGTCCGTCTGAGTTCAGATCCCCAGCAGAGTGCACCGAAACCCCAAAGAACTGCAGCCCTCTACCCGCTCTCCCGCTCACTCCCTGGATCCTCTGGATGTAGGGAGAGAGTAAGGGTGGGGAGATAGACAGAGAGTGAGAGAGATAGTGAGGCCCTCCTATCCAAACTATCTCCCCTTAATGTGTCCACTGAAGTCATTAGTTTGATGTATTCCTATCTGACAAACAGAAGTCAAATGGTTTGTCTGGGGGACACTCAGTCGGACTCTCTTTACTATAACATTGGGGTCCCACAAGGGTCAATATTAGGCCTCCTTCTGTTTACAATCTATATAAATGATCTCACACTTGCTTGCCCACATGTTAACATGCAGATGTATGCTTGCCTGCATTTAAATATCGACAAGACTGTTTGTATGTACTTCTCTAAGAAATCCATTGATTCTTCACAACGAGCTGTTCTTGTTAATAGGGAGAATCTGAAAGTTGTATCTAACTTCAGGTATCTTGGTGTCATTTTGGACTCCAACTTGACATTTAAGAAACATGTGAAGAAGGTGGTTAAACACGGTTAAGATTGGATTATCCAACTTTAGGTTGATCAGACCTTTCCTTCCTCTGGAGGCCCTGCCTCCTGCATGCTGGGATCTTCTCACATCTGAGATATTGTCTCACAAGCTGGTCACAAGTAGGAGCTACTATTCTGAAACCAATTGAATCACTCTGCAAACACTTAAGATTTTTGATAACAAACCAAACAGTTACCACCATTGTCATATAATTTACAAACATCATTTATTTAGTCTGGATAGCTTTAAGCATTATGTAGATACAAGCCTCGTCTTTAAGATCCTGCATGGTCTTGCCCCTCCACCACTATGTCGGCATATCATTCTCAAGGAAAGCCCCTCCAGGATAACAAGGGCAGTAACTAGAGGGGATTGCGTTCCACACAGTAAAATCAGTCTTCTCAGTTAGAGCTACAAGATACTGGAATGGACTTGAGAAGCTGCACTGATTATTGTACTTTTTATTTTATTTTATTGAAAACATGGCTCAAATCTATCCAAACCTGTACACATGAGTTATCTGTGGTTCCTCAGAGGTAAGACAACAGTTGATGATAGTGTTGTCGTTAGAATGATATATTATTGGATGTAATGTATTTGTATTTTTATTGTTTTAGTGAGTATTTGTATAGTACCTGCCCAGGGACTAAGGGTGCAAATTAGCACATTTACATGGATGTTTATTATGAACTTATTATTATTTTTAACATTATTGTAATATTGATGTTGATTAATGTGCATTGACCCCTATAAATAAATAAATTGCAACGAAGATGCAATATTTTACAGGGATTTCTTAAAACGCTACTAATGCGTGATTACACGGAGCTCAAAGCTAAAATAGCCGTGGTTGCAATGAAAAGAACAGCGCATTAAACTAGTACACCAGCTGATCTGACACTGTTACGGTGTCAAGCCGGCTTGATACTAGACAGTGGAAATGGCATGGAAAATGACCATTGTCTACGTTCACTACTCATGCCCCAATGAAGTAACCTGTCAGGAACAGCAAAATCAAATTAGGAAAAAGATAAATTGAAGAATGACATTTTACAACTGAAATAAAAGGATTCAACTGAAAATGTAGCCAGTCAATTACAATGATTTAGATTACACTTTTAATTGCAGACAATTCCTTAGCCAAATTATAGCTAAATTATGCCTACATTAAGACTACTCTTCTGCAAAAATAAAGCTATTGAAGACCAATGTAAATATGGAATATGGAATGCAGCAACATGTGAGACTGGCTGCATCACCGCTTGGTATGGCAAATTCACCGACCAAAGCGCTACAGAGGGTATATCACCGGGGCCGAACTCCCTACCATCCTGGACCTCTATATCAGGTTGTGTGAGAGGAAGGCCCAAAAAATTGCCGAAGACTCCAGCCATAGACTGCTCACTCTACTATCGTTCAGCAAACAATAGTAAAAATCATCTTTCGGACCAAAAGGCTCTAAGAGAGCTTCTACCCCAAGCCATAAGACAGTGAGAATGGCGGAGGACAATTGGTTATATAGATGGTATATTTAATTTGTATATATTGTTTCTGCCATCATTTCTTAAGTATGAAAATAGCTTCTGGACATCAGAACAGCGATTACTCACCTCAAACCGGACGAGGATTTGTTCTAATGAATCAAACATGAAGGATACACTGCTCCTCCCAGACCTGGCCCAAATCCCCATCATTCGTATGAAGAGGAGACGCCAATACAGAGGTCGAAGAGCAGGATGCCTTGCGAGACTGCGTCGGCGAGTGGATAATCTGCCTTTACCCTTCGTTCTACTGCCGAACGCACTTGAAAATAAACTGGATGAGCTCCGTTCAAGACTAGCCTATTAACGGGAAGTCAAAAACTGTAATATCCTATGTAATAAAACAACGCAACACACATAAAAGCTAATCATTCTTAAAAGTCATGTTAACTGGCTGGTATTGTCTCATAGAACAAAACATAAAAGATCTCATAAGCCTGTGTTAACCTCAGGCCTTATTTTCTTTCCCCATAGGAATGGCTGAACGAACCAGAGGTATCTCATTTACGGTTTTTAGGACTACAAGCTGGCTAGCTCTATACATTTGTAGGTCAGTTTAAATTCTATAATGCTATTACATAAGTCTATCAACTTTCTATAAGTGAAAGAGAGAGTCTGTTAGTGAATTATCACTGATCAATGATTTGGAGGAAACCAAACCACGGTCGTTCTTCTCTCAGCATGTCACATTTTCTCCCCTTTGGTAAGCTACTGTTTAGGCCTATACTACTGTAAATAAGAGTCTGACACCTGGAATATAAAGAAATCCTCTATATTATCAGCTATTCTGTTTGAGAATTTTCTAGACAAATCTCTATAGCAATAAAGTGCAGAATATGTCTAAACGGATGCAAAAAGGCACATAGCTAAGTGCAGTCAGTCTGTCCGGAAGGCCAAAGTTAGTTACTTTTTGACTCAGCCATGCCTCCTTGCCCGTCCAACATTTCCTCATTTCCCACCCCTTCTAATGCGACTATCCCGATGATTCTCCCTCTTTTTGCCCTGCCCTGAAACAAAGTTTCTCCCTGCAGGCAGTCACTGAGTCCGAGGTGCTAAAGGAGATCCTTAAACTTGATCCTCAAAAACCATCTGGATCAGATGGTTTAGACCCTTTCTTATTTAAGGTTGCTGCCCCCTATCATCACCAAGCCTATCTCCAACCGTTTTAACCTGTCTCTCCTTTCTGGGGAGGTTCCCATTTCTTGGAAGCCAGCCACGGTCATCCTTTATTTAAAGAGGGAGATCGAGCTGATCCTAACTGTTACAGGCCTATTTCTATTTTACCCTGTTTATCAAAAGTGTTGGAAAAACTTGTCAATAATCAACTGACTGGCTTTCTTGATGTCTATGGTATTCTCTTGGGTATCTTATTTCGCTCAGGTTATGGATGTGTCACTGCAACCTTAAAGGTCCTCAATAATGTCACCATTGCCCATGATTCTAAGCAATATTGTGCTGCTTTTTTTATTGACTTGGCCACAGGTTTTGATACGGTAGACCATTCCATTCTTGTGGGCCAGCTAAGGAGTATTGTTGTCTCTGAGGGCTCTTTGGCCTGGTTTGCTAACTACCTTTCTCAAAGAGTGCAGTGTATAAAGTCAGAAAATCTTCTGTCTCAGCCACTGCCTGTCAATTTACATCAACATAGCTCAGGCAGTAGGAAGCTCTCTCATCCATTTATATGCAGATGATACAGTCTTATACTCAGCTGGCCTATCCCCAAATGTTATGTTAAATGCTCTACAACAAAGCTTTCTTAGTGTCCAACAAGCTTTCACTACCCTTAACCTTGTTCTGAACACCTCCAAAACAAAGGTCATGTGGTTTGGTAAGAAGAATGCCCCTCTCCCCACAGGTGTGATTACTACCTCTGAGGGTTTAGAGCTTGAGGTAGTCACCTCATACAAGTACTTGGGAGTATGACTAGACGGTACACTGTCCTTCTCTCAGCACATATCAAAGCTGCAGGCTAAAGTTAAATCTAGCTGCCAAACTAACCCTGATTCAGATGACCATCCTACTCATGCTAGATTACAGAGACATAATTTATAGATCGGCAGGTAAGGGTGCTCTCGAGCGGCTAGATGCTCTTTACCATTCAGCCATCAGATTTACCACCAATGCTCCTTATAGAACACATCACTGCACTCTATACTCCTCTGTAAACTGGTCATCTCTGTATACCCATCGCAAGGCCCACTGGTTGATGCTTATTTATAAAACCCTCTTAGGCCTCACTCCCCCCTATCTGAGATATCTACTGCAGCCGTCGTCCTCCACACCCGTCCTGCCAGTCACATTCTGTTAAAGGTCCCCAAAGCACACACAATCCTGGGTCGCTCCTTTTTTCACTTTGCTGCAGCTAGCGACTGGAACGAGCTGCAACAAACACTCAAACTGGACAGTTCTATCTCAATCTTGGACACTCTTACTGACAATTGTGGTTGCTTTGTGTGATGTATTGTTGTCTCTACCTTCTTGCCCTTTGTGCTGTTGTCTGTGCCCAATAATGTTTGTACCATGGTGTGTTGCTACCTTGCTATGTTGTTGTCTTAGATCTCTATGTAGTGTTGTGTTGTCTTTCTTGTCTTGATGTGTTTTTTCCTATATTTAAATGTTATTTATATTTTTAATCCCAGCCCGTCCCCCCAGAAGGCCTTTTGCCTTTTGGTAGGCCGTCATTGTAAATAAGAATTTGTTATTAACTGACTTGCCTAGTTAAATAAAAAATAATGTACAATACGAAGAATGACTAGGCAACTTTAAGATTGACACTTTTTTTCCTCTACAGTATTTGCTTTACATGCATGCTCCTTTGTAGCTCTATAGCTTTGCATGCCATTTTCTTTAGAGAGTGTAAAATATTTACATGAACATTATAAAGAAAACTTTGGCCTGTGTAAACACTCATGCGTAAAGATCAACCCTGTCCAGACCTGTTTGAATAAATGTGTTATGCCATTCGGAGGGGAGTTTTGTAGCCTACTCGATAACTTAAGCTGTTTCTACTGTGTGCATAAGTGTCATTTGTATTTATACTGTACATTGATTTTATTTTGTACACACATCCAGATACTCAGCTCGTTTGTGTGCTGACTTTTTTTAAGGATAGAGATTCTCTGAATCGTTGGATAACAATTATATGTTGTAATGATGACAGTATAAACTATTGACTTCATAAAAGTGTGCTGTTTTCTGTCGATTTATAAACGGGTGAGCTGACAACGTCACGAAAACGATGCACATGCTTCAATGTGGCAGAAGTCGGTGGGCTGGTTTAAGTGGTAAAGCGAAAGCAGCCAACTGTAAACGAAAGCCGAGGAGTGAAGTCGGGGGAGGTGCATCTGTAACAGCCAGAAGTCAGACACTAATGTGGTTTTACAACAGCCAGGCTCAGATCAACATGGCAGTGTTGCCATTATTTATAAAAGTTTTTCTTTACAATGTTGAAATGAACATGTCTCTAACCATCATTTCACACACTCACAAAAAATGTGTGTACATTTTACAATCAATGAGAGACCCTCAAGTATCACATTCATTTGTATATATCCATCATATTAACTGAGGCAAAGTTGGTTAAAGTCATGTCTTTGGTTGGTAAAAAACCCACCTAATGATTGCTTGACGATAGAGCCTCCCACAATGCAGGCGGTGGCTGCAGGATGAAGTTGGTAAAGAGTAACTGCAGGAACTGGCAGCCGACTGCAAAACACTTTTGATCACGTGATTTTTGTAAAGCTCATGCAGTCGACGCAAGTAGAACAATTTATATCCCCATAACGCAACACACTTTGAAAGGCGGTGACCAAAGAAGGTCGGACAATTGGGAGTCTAATCCTGGAATTGGAAACTTGACAAAAGTGATCCGCTCGAACGCCCTGTGTTTTTTTGTGATTTTGGATGGCCAGATAGGTAGCAACAATGGCAGGAAGCTTCCATGTGGGAAATCGTTTCAATTCATTTTTATCTTGTTCTTGATACCCATGTGTGCCATCGTGAGAGGCATTGGGCCACCCACCTCAGCACAATAGACAGGTGCGCTCACTTCAGTACCATGGACAGCGGCACTAGGTGCAGCACAATAGACAGCAGCACTCAGTTCAGCACTGTGGAAGGCTGCACTACCTTTAGCACCAGACCAGCCAAAGAAGCCATCACAGCTCTGCTCACCCAAACACCTGTGCAGGATTACTAATCAGCACACCCGACTGGCCGGTGTTGCCTGGAGTTTGTTTTCTAGGGGAGCCATCTCCTGCCTCTCCTCCCCCGTCTGATAGCGGAGTCGCAGGAGCACAGCAAGAGTATCATGGCAATCAATGATCGTCGTATGTCACGAGCCGTGGAAGCCGAAGACAGTGGCCTCCCACAAAGCAGTCTACACTCCCAACGTGAGGCCTAGAGCGGATGCAAACAACGAATAGTTTCGCCACACTGTAGCCTGATCTTCCTGCACCTTTGTTGCTGGGGGTACTTCTGTCTGAGGCCTGCACCAGGAGCCGGGAGCTACGGGCTCAAGTTATCCTGCTTCTCGCCCATCCTTAAAGTGTTCTCCGAATCCTGTGGAGCGTGGGAGTGGGCGGATTTCCTCATCTTTCTCACCAGCCGTGATTTTGGGCAGCTCCATGGTAAGAAATGTGACTGTTCCTGGTGCAAAAACAATGTCCTATCCCGGAGCTCGAGTAAATTATATTACTAAGCTGCTCCCGAATGTACTTAGCCCGGATATGAACATTGATTCTATCGTAGTCCATGTGGGTTTCAATTAAATTATGAAGGGCAGCTCTGAACAGTTTAATCTCTCTGCACACGGAACCCGCTAGCGGGCTGAAATTCCACAACATACGGTGATCGCTACACAAATAGTCATATTAAACATTCATGAAAATACAAGTGTCTCACATGTATCGAAAGCTTAGAATCTTGTTAATCCAACTGTGCTGTCAGATTTGAAAAAGGATTTACTGCGAAAGAATACAATGCGATTATCTGAGCATAGAACCCCATAAAAAAATCCATTTTAACCAGCACAGGCGTAATATAATCACAAACTGCATTAAAATAAATTGTTTACCTTTGACGATCTTCGTCTGTTTGCAATTTCATTGTTACACAATGAATGATATTTTGTTTGATAAAATCCATTTTTATAGCCTAACACGAAACATTTTGTGAACCGCTTGTGTCGTGAATTCCGTCTCATTCCATTTTCGACGACACATTCCAGGTAAATAACCCACACAGAACGTGACTTTTCCAGTCCTGTTTGGTTTCACTGCAATCAACTGGTTTGTTTGTAAAACAATCAAACCTGATGGGCCATTTCGCAGGACGTATTGACTGAAATAAATCGATTTGAAGACAACAAGTCATGACATCATTGTGCACCAATGATTTGCCCGCTGTTTCGTTGATTGACTGTCTTTTAACCCAATGACCACTGATCGTCTTGAAATCTAGCTGGGTAGCTAAACGGCAATACGCCATGTTTATGTGTTGCAAGACCAACCCATGTAGTAAGCTTCAGCGTAAAGTGAGTCATTGAAGAGTCATTGAAGATTCATACCGGAAGGAGCTACGCAAATTACGCACTGCATTGTTTGTTGAACGCACAGATTCAGCTGTTTATATATCAATCATTATGGCGACTATATTAGGGAAAGCTAAATCTAAGTCTAGATATACAGATGTACACACAATTTTAGAATAAATTGATTGGGAAGGTGACAGGTTGTTGTATGATGCTTCATTTAGCGATTGTGGAGGAATATTTTTTGAACGGGAGAGGACATAGTTTTGGACTGGTAAGTTCTTATCATGCCAATGCCCTCGTTTGAAATTAATCAAAATATTATTTGTGATTTTTTTATTTTATTTAGAAGCAATATATAAACATGTAATGTCATGAAATGTGAGATGTGTGTGTCTGCCGCCCCACCACAACCCACATGAAATAGCCTATTTGAGGCTGTTGAGGAGAGGGTAGGACCACATCAATGGCCAAAGTGAAATGGAGACAGTAGATACAGCTGGTCTGTTGTAATATAATAAAGACAGTAGATCTAGCTGGTCTGTCATAATATAATAGAGACAGTAGATCTAGCTGAAATGTCATATAAAAGAGACGGTAGATCTAGCAGGTTATAATAATATATTCAACCTTCAACCTTCAACTTTCTATATATCTGTTTATTATACCTGTTGATACAGGGCTCATATGTGAAACTATTCTAACTGAACATTTTCTTTCACAGTGACTTATCCGGTGTCCTGTGTGAATTTAAGTATGCTCTCTCTAATTCTCTCTTTCTCTCTCTCGGAGGACCTGAGCCCTAGGACCATGCATCAGGACTACCTGGCATGATGACTCCTTGCTGTCCCCAGTCCACCTGGCCCTGCCGTTGTTCCAGTTTCAACTGTTCTGCCTATGGAACCCTAAACTGTTCATTTTTACTCGAGGTGATGTCCTGTTGCACCCTCTACAACCACTGTGATCTCCACCCGGCACAGCCAGAAGAGGACTGGCCACCCCTCATAGCCTGGTTCCTCTCTAGGTTTCTTCCTAGGTTTTTGCCTTTCATGGGAGTTTTTCTTAGCCACCGTGCTTCTACACCTGCATTGCTTGCTGTTTGGGGTTTTAGGCTGGGGCTATATAAATTGATTTGATAGAGGACTGAGGGTCTTCCAAATATTGAAAGTGTGTAAATAGTTACCCATGTTATTTTGTAAATGTATATATTTTGTTTTTCCCGTATTTTTTTAATCATTCCCCCCCCCCATTTTTTATTTATTTCAATTTTATCTCAATTTCTTTGGGTGGGTGTGTTAGAATACCATTTTGGTATTTTGTATATAGTTATTTGTTTCAAAATGTATACCTTCACCAATTTGGCCACTTGGGTACATTTGGGCTACTTGTTTGGGACACCTGGGTGGGACTCCATGATAAATGTCATGTAGCACACTCATTTAGGAAGTTATTATTCTGAAACTTTGCACAAGTACTGTTGCCCTCTTATATTTTTCACTGAAATTGTCCCCATCATCCTATCTGAATGTTTGTTTTATCTTGTTCATTTTAAAGATGATAAAAATAAATAAAAAACGTATGGTTTTATCTAAACCAGATCTATTGTGTTATATTCTCCGACATTCAATTCACATGTTCACAAACTTCAGAGTGTTTTCTGTCAAATGGTACCAAGAATATGCATATCCTTGGTTCTGTGCTTGAGCTACAGGCTGTTAGATTTGGGTAGGTCTTCAGGCGGAAATTGCACAAAGTAGGGGGGAAGCGGTAAGAGGTTAAACTGGATTTCAAAGTGCTGATTGACTCTCTGCCAGACAATGACAAAAGACCCATCTTATCTAGCCTTGTGTCCTCTCTGAATCGTGGCATTGAACGGTTTAGCAGGATTCGTTCTCTTCACAACTGGCTACGTGATTATTGCAGCTCAATGGGTGTAACTTTTGTTGACAATTTCGATACCTTTTGAAAGCAAAACACGTTTTATAAAGAGGATGGGATCTACCCAAGTCATTTGGGTTCCTGGATCCTTTCGCAGGATTTATAAGGCTGTGTTGAGACAATGACTTATGAATAACCCAAGCCCAGCTGAGTTAATCCCTATCATTGTGTCGCTGAGTCAAAATGCTTTAGCAAATGTACCTTATACCAGGGGCATTGGTAGACACAATGTAAGCAACCTAATTTATGTCCCTCTTACTGCCCTCAATGCCTCTGCTGATCCTATCGCTATTGTACGCAGCAATCATGTGCCTTTGAACCAGATTTGTGACCCGTTTCAGGAAACTAGGCGTATGTCGCGGGTCACTACCTCACAGGAGAGCCGTTTGAACGTAAACTCTAGCAAAATGCATTTTTTGGGCAGAAATGCCTTCGTGAACATGTGAACTTTCATGTGCCTTAATAACAAACTTGTATGCCATCTGTAAATATGAATACAATTGTTAAATTACGAGCCTATTTGGTTTATCCAAAGAAAAAGCCAGCAACCCTCCCGCTAGCCATGATTGGCTGAGATAATGAGTGGGCTGGACATGCCGAGAGATGAGTTCGGATTGGTCTGCCATATAGCACGCTTCTGTCTTTTTGAGCTGGTCAGTACGTCTAGGTAATGCTAACTAACACTGCTCTTTTTCAAATGTATTGTGCTGTTAGCTAACCAACCAGGTTCAAGGTTAGCTAGCTACCCGCAGATGCATGCAGGGTAGTAACATCATGAGTTGTGATTATGGTTCATTGTTTAGCTAGCTGGCTTGCTAGCTAACGTTACATGTATGACCTTATTATTCGTATCTCAAAGCTATTTGCTTAGCTACCTATAGCCTAATGTTAGCTAGCTAACATTGAACCTGGTTGGTTGGCTACCTGCAGATTCATGCAGGGTAGTAACGTCATGAGTGGTGATTGTGGTTAATTGTTTACGTAGCTAGCTACATATCTTAACAAAAGGCTCTGCAATTCAGTAAATTCAGTCTGGCCATCTACATCTAATCTGATTGCAGAGCACTCTTGCCAGAGAGCGCAGAATAACTGATGATTTACGAACACCCAACACCTGTTGAATATGGCAGTTGTCAGTAAACTCATCAGCCAGAGGGTCCGGTGTGCGCTCTGAAAGCGAAAAGCTCTGAATTTACGAACGGACAACCTGACAGCACAGTTGGTCACCAACGCTTTGGATAACATAACAACCTAACCAGCTCTGCTAGGGCGAGTAATGCTCAGTGAGCTATTCTCTCTCACTTAGATGTCTGGAAGTAGCAAGTTAGCTTGGGTGCTTGACTGCTGCTGTTAGTAGCTTGGGTGCCCTCGCCACTTTCTCTCTCTCTCCCCGCACCTTTGCTCGTCTACATCATATGCATACATCGCTGACTTTTTTTTGGATCAGTGGTTGAACTATTTGATTAGTGACTTTTAATGACTGTTTTAACAAACATGATGCTGTTGATAATTTTGCTGGTGTCTACCCTTGGCTTTTACAATGTTGGCGATATATTTAGAGCCCTTTGCACTGTGAATGAGAAAATATATGATTGTTTCTCCCTCAAGTATTGTGAGAAACCCCACGCTTGCTCCGGAAATGCACATGAGAACTATGCACATTTCTCCCGAACAATATTGGAGAAATCGGACTAAATACAGTGCCTTGCGAAAGTATTCGCCCCCCTTGAACTTTGCGACCTTTTGCCACATTTCAGGCTTCAAACATAAAGATATAAAACTGCATTTTTTTGTGAAGAATCAACAACAAGTGGGACACAATCATGAAGTGGAACGACATTTTTTGGATATTTCAAACTTTTTTAACAAATCAAAAACTGAAAAATTGGGCGTGCAAAATTATTCAGCCCCCTTAAGTTAATACTTTGTAGCGCCACCTTTTGCTGCGATTACAGCTGTAAGTCGCTTGGGGTATGTCTCTATCAGTTTTGCACATCGAGAGACTGACATTTTTTCCCATTCCTCCTTGCAAAACAGCTCGAGCTCAGTGAGGTTGGATGGAGAGCATTTGTGAACAGCAGTTTTCAGTTCTTTCCACAGATTCTCGATTGGATTCAGGTCTGGACTTTGACTTGGCCATTCTAACACCTGGATATGTTTATTTTTGAACCATTCCATTGTAGATGTTGCTTTATGTTTTGGATCATTGTCTTGTTGGAAGACAAATCTCCGTCCCAGTCTCAGGTCTTTTGCAGACTCCATCAGGTTTTCTTCCAGAATGGTCCTGTTTTTGGCTCCATCCATCTTCCCATCAATTTTAACCATCTTCCCTGTCCCTGCTGAAGAAAAGCAGGCCCAAACCATGATGCTGCCACCACCATGTTTGACAGTGGGGATGGTGTGTTCAGAGTGATGAGCTGTGTTGCTTTTACGCCAAACATAACGTTTTGCATTGTTGCCAAAAAGTTCAATTTTGGTTTCATCTGACCAGAGCACCTTCTTCCACATGCTTGGTGTGTCTCCCAGGTGGCTTGTGGCAAACTTTAAACAACACTTTTTATGGATATCTTTAAGAAATGGCTTTCTTCTTGCCACTCTTCCATAAAGGCCAGATTTGTGCAATATACGACTGATTGTTGTCCTATGGACAGAGTCTCCCACCTCAGCTGTAGATCTCTGCAGTTCATCCAGAGTGATCATGGGCCTCTTGGCTGCATCTCTGATCAGTCTTCTCCTTGTATGAGCTGAAAGTTTAGAGGGACGGCCAGGTCTTGGTAGATTTGCAGTGGTCTGATACTCCTTCCATTTCAATATCTTCACAACAGTATCTCGGACCTGCCTGGTGTGTTCCTTGTTCTTCATGATGCTCTCTGCGCTTTTAACGGACCTCTGAGACTATCACAGTGCAGGTGCATTTATACGGAGACTTGATTACACACAGGTGGATTGTATTTATCATCATTAGTCATTTAGGTCAACATTGGATCATTCAGAGATTCTCACTGAACTTCTGGAGAGAGTTTGCTGCACTGAAAGTAAAGGGGCTGAATAATTTTGCAAAATACAGTTTTATATCTTTATGTTTGAAGCCTGAAATGTGGCAAAAGGTCGCAAAGTTCAATGGGGCCGAATACTTTCGCAAGGCACTGTATGTGGCGTTAAAGACTCTGGTGACTATGGATTCTCGTCAAAGTGCCGTCTGTAACTCCAAATGTTGTAACCCTTGATCAAGACTCGCCATTATCTTGCTGCTTCTTTTGTCTGGAAATGTCCAGTCTAATCCAGGTCCTGACATTCTTACCCCTGCCGAATTAAGTAGTCAGAGTGGCCTGAAGTTTTTGCATATGAATGTAAGAAGTCTTCTGCCGAAGCTTGGTTTTGTGAATATATGGATAAAAACTGCCGACCCTGATGTATTTATGCTTTCTAAAACCTGGCTTAAAAAATCTATTACAGACAAAAATAGTCATAAATGGTTACAATGTTTTTCGTATAGATCGTACATCTAAGGGTGTTGCTGTATATGTAAAAGACAAGTTCTCGGTGGTCGTTCTTTGAACCTAAACCTTGGCTCATCTTTAAATATTGTTGTATCTTGTTGTTATAGACCTCCATCTGCTACTGTTGGCTCTCTGGATTGTATTTTCAAATTGTTATCACAGAATGTCAATTCTGAGTTTGTCCTGATGGGTGATCTGAATCAGGACTGGCTAACATCTAGCTCTGATCAACTTAAAAATCTGTGCAATACCTACAATCTCACTCAGATGGTCAACAGTGTAACTAGGTTGAATATAAAATATCCTCTGAAATCCTCTGATTGATTTGATCTTAACCAATACTCCTCATCGTTGTAATGCTTCTGATATTTTTGCAAATGACATAAGTGATCACTGTGCTATTGCCTGTACTTTCAAAGAGACTGGAGCCCTTAGTAGGCAGCTAAAGACCTACTTCCAAGAAAACAACATCTTAAATGGAATGCAATCAGGTTTTAGGTCTGGCCACAGTACTGTTTCAGCAACATTGAAGGTTTTACATGTGCTCTTAATAAGAAGTTACATTGTGCGTCTGTTTTTATTGATTTGTCGAAGGCTTTTGACACCGTGGACCATGCTGTATTAGTGCAAAGGTTCAAATGTTGTGGAATTACTGGTCACGCTCTAGATTAGTTTATATATTACCTATCAAATCGTACACTGTGTAATGGCGGATGGTTGTAAATAGTCCATAGAGGTGTGCTCAGGTGTTCCGCAAGGTTCTATTTTGGGCCCACTGTTGTTAATTTTGCATATCAACAACATTGGGGGTCTTATTGAAACAGCGGATGTGTAACAATCTTCGTCTTCATCGGATGAGGAGTAGGAAGGATCGGACCAAAACGCAGCTTGGTAAGTGTCCATGATTCATTATTATCACAGAATACGAAAATATAAAATAACAAAGTGAATGTAAGAAATAAAAAACGAAACATCTTGAAAGGTGAAAACACAAAACAGGAAACTACCCACAAACACCAGGTGGGAAAATGCTACCTAAGTATGGTTCTCAATCAGAGACAACGATAGACAGCTCCCTCTGAGTGGGAACCATACCAGGCCAAACACATAGAAAAACAACAGAATTCTCACGCCCCGACCAAACAAAAATAGAGACATAAAAAAAGGAACTAAGGTCAGGGCGTGACAGAATATTCATTTTTATGCAGATGATACTGTTCTTTATTCAAGTGGTAGTAGTTTATCTTTAGACAATTCCCAAAGAGCATTTAACATCATACAACAGAATCTGTATGATTCAAAGCTGATTCTAAATTCGGGTAAAACAAAATGCATGTTATTTTCAAATGCCAGGCATGTTACAAATCATGTCATTGCTACATTGGCTGGACATACTATAGAGCAAGTTAAAGTGTGTGGGTTGATGATAAGCTGAACTTCACTGTGCATGTAGAGAACTTGATAAGGAAGCTCAAGATGAAAATAGGATTTTATTACCGGCATAAGGCTTGTTTTTCTTTTGAGGCCAGGAAGGAGCTGGTATGATGTACATTATTGTCGGTTTTAGATTTTAGTGATATTATATATATGCAGGCCTCAGCCACTACCCTGAGAGCACTTGATTCAGTGTATCATGCAGCCCTCAGGTTCATTACAAATCAGAAACGTCTAACACATCATTGTGATCTCTACAGCGCTGTTGGCTGGTCGTCATTGACCTTGCATAGGCTTAAACACTGGTATAGACTGATTTATAAAATTCAATTTCAAAAAGCATTTCTCTACGGCTGGCCATGGTTTCCACGTGGCTACCCCTACCCCGGTCAACTGCCCGGCACCCTCCACAGCAACCCGCCAAAGCCCCCACCATTTCTCCTTTACCCAAATCCAGATAGCTGATGTTCTAAAAGAGCTGCAAAATCTGGATCCCTACAAATCAGCCGGGCTAGACAATCTGGACCCTCTCTTTCTAAAATGATCTGCCGAAATTGATGCAGCCCCGATTACTAGCCTGTTCAACCTCTCTTTCATATCGTCTGAGATTCCCAAAGATTGGAAAGATGCCGCGGTCATTCCCCTTTTCAAAGGGGGTGACACTCTAGACCCAAACTGCTACAGACCTATATCTATCCTACCCTGCCTTTCTAAGGTCTTCGAAAGCCAAGTTAACAAACAGATTACCGACCATTTCGAATCCCACCGTACCTTCTCCGCTATGCAATCTGGTTTCAGAGCTGGTCATGGATGCACCTCAGCCACGCTCAAGGTCCTAAACGACATAACCGCCATCGATAAGAGACATTACTGTGCAGCCGTATTCATCGACCTGGCCAAGGCTTTCGACTCTGTCAATCACCACATTCTTATTGGCAGACTCGACAGCCTTGGTTTCTCAAATTATTGCCTCGCCTGGTTTACCAACTCCTTCTCTGATAGAGTTCAGTGTGTCAAATCAGAGGGCCTGTTGTCCGGACCTCTGGCAGTCTTTATGGGGGTGCCATAGGGTTCAATCCTTGGGCTGACTCTTCTCTGTATACATCAATGATGTTGCTCTTGCTGCTGGTGATTCTCTGGTACACCTCTACGCAGACGACACCATTCTGTATACTTCTGGCCCCTCTTTGGACACTGTGTTAACTAACCTCCAGACGAGCTTCAATGCCATACAACTCTCCTTCCGTGGCCTCCAACTGCTCTTAAATACTTATTTTCCACCATCATTTGCAAATAAATTCATAAAAAAATCCTACAATGTGATTTTCTGGATTTTTTTTCTCATTTTGTCTGTCATAGTTGAAGTGTACCTATGATGAAAGTTACAGGCCTCTCATCTTTTTAAGTGGGAGATCTTGCACAATTGCTGGTTGACTAAATACTTTTTTGCCCCACTGTATACAGCACAGGCGGTTGGTGGCACCTTAATTGGGGAGGATAGGCTCGTGGTAATGGCTGGAGTAGAATGGTATCAAATACAACATGGTTTCCTTGTATTTTATTACCATATGTAGACTCAAAGTTTGATCAGATAGTGATCTTTTTTAAATGTAACTATGCAAGTCAGTTAAGAACAAATTCTTATTTTCAATGATGGCCTAGGAACAGTGGGTTAACTGCCTTGTTCAGGGGCAGAATGACAGATATTTACCTTGTTAGCTTGGGGATTCGATCTTGCAACCTTTCGGTTACTAGTCCAACGCTCTAACCACTAGGATACCTGCCGCCTCAATCAATTAGTGACCTATAGTGGTTGCAATTGAGATCAGCTGTGCGGGTGATTTTAGAGTGTATTGCTGGTATAACGAGAGATCAGCTGGTGATAACCTAGTGGCCATCGATGGTTGCAATTGTCTCTATGTGTTATGGGGGATGCAGTGCTTAGAACAGAATAATATAACAGAATAAAAGTCAGTTTGAGACAAAAAACAATTTACAAAATACATACAAGCTTTCAGCTTATTTCAGAATATTTAGACAGAAATAAGAGGGCTGTCTATTTAGTACTGACCTGACTGTATTTGGCCTGGACGCCCCAAGGGCATCCCAGGAAGATGTAAACACTCCCATGTCCTCTGTCCTCCAGTGGGGCTCCTACAGCCAGCTCCGGCAACCCGTCCCCATTCAGGTCTGGACAGGGGGACAGAGACGTCCCAAACTGACCATGGATGTTCCCCTGGACTCCACGCAGGGTGAGGGAGCAGTTGGGTGCCTAGAATGGAATCAAATCGAATTCAGGTAGGCATCCGCACTCCAGCAAACGAAGGAGGTAGGATGGGTGATCAATAACTGTAATCCAGTGATACGGCTAACACAAAAATGGCCCAAATTGATTGAATTGGCAGCAGTAGGGTGGCTGAGCGGGTATAACACAATTTGATACAGTTTCTCGAAGTCAAACTAACTATGACCAAAAAAAATGAGTGAAATGACTCATGATAATACAAATGACAAGGAACTGATATACAGTGCATTCAGAAAGTATTGACTTTTCCCACATTTTGTTACGTTACAGCCTTATTCTAAAATATATATTTTTTTTCTAAATTCCCTCATCAATCTACACACAATACCCCTAATGACAAAACTAAAATAGTTTTTTAGAAATCTAGGCAGATTTTTTTTATTTTTAAGCGGAAATATCACATTTACATAAGTATTTAAAGACCCTTTACCGAGTACTTCGTTGAAGCACCTTTTGGCAGCGATGACAGCTTCGAGTCTTCTTGGGTATAACGCTACAAGCTTGGATTTGATGGGGAGCACCGCTGCACAGATATTTTCAGGTCTGTCCAGAGATGTTTGATCGGGTTCAAGTCTAGCTGGGCCACTCAAGGAAATTCAAAGACTTCTCTGGAAGCCAGTCCTGATTTGTCTTAGCTGTGTGCTTAGGGTCGTTGTCCTGTTGGAAGGTGAACCTTCTGAGGTCGTGAGCGCTCTGAAACAGGTTTTCATCAAGGATCTCTCTGTACTTTGCTCCGTTCATCTTTCTCTCGATCGTGACTAGTCAGCACTTTGTGAAGTGCTGCAGAGATGATTGTCCTTCAGAAGGTTCTCCCATCTCCACAAAGGAACTCTGTCAATGACCATCAGGTTCTTGGTCACCTCCCTGACCAAGGCCCTACTCCCCCGATTTGCTCAGTTTGGCCAGGCAGCCAGCTCTAGGAAGAGTCTTGGTGGTTCTAAACTTTTTTCCATTTAAGAATGATGGAGGCCACTGTGTTCTTGGGGACCTTCAATGCTGCAGAAACGTTTTGGTACCCATCCCCTGGTCTGTGCCTCGACACAATCCTTTCTCAGAGCTCTACGGGAAATTCCTTCAACCTCCTGGCTTGGATTTTGCTCTGACATGCACTGTCAACTGTGGGACCTTTTTATATAGACAGGTGTGTACCTTTCCAAATCATGTCCAATCAATTAAATTTACCATAGGTGGACTCCAAGTTGTAGAAACATCAAGGATGATCAATGGAAACAGGATGCACCTGAGCTCAATTTCGAGTCACACAGCAAAGGTTCTGTTTTTTTAGGCTGTAACGTTAAAAAAAATGGAAAAAAGTGAAAGGGTACTTTCTGAATACTTTCCGATTGCACTGTATCTTCAAGTATTTCATGCGTGCATGAAGCAACAATTACACATGTGCCGTGCACACACATGTACACACACAGGAAACAGTAACGGCAATTGTGGAATGTGGTCTGCGTCAGTTTGAAATTTGTGTCTGTAGTATTTGACTCTTTTGTCAGCTGTATATAAACACAGCAGTGTTGGTTGGAGTCATTCAGACGAAAGTAGTCAACTTGAATCATAACCAGTTATGAATTGATAATGCACATTTTCAGTTTATGAATTATTTCAATTAATCTACTACTGAATTGGTTGGTTTAGTATGATATTGACCAAAACATAGATATAATTCCGCCCTTCGTGTATGTATGGGGTGTTATGTAGCCACTCTTACCCCAGTCTCCAGGGTACAGACGTGGACCTCTCCCCCAACACCCTGGGCGTGATACCAAGGAGCCCCAACAACCAGCAGCTCAGCACGGCCCTCCCCTGGCCCAGCATGGCTCTCTAACACACACAGCTCTGCCCCGAAGTAGGAACCAAGCTAGGGAGAGAGAGAGAAAAGAGAAACAGTGGAAGGAAACATTATTAGGTAAAGAGCAACATGGTAATGACAACTTTGCATTCTGGTTGCCTTCTCAGTGTCTTCTGATTTCCCCATAGGCTCTGGTCAATAGGGCATAGGGTGCCTCTCTGGTCTCTTTCTCACCTGAGACCCAAGTATCCTGTGGGTGACAGTCCACTCCTGTTGGAGAGGATCCCTCTGGAAGACCAGGACCAGCCCAGTGTGGTTGAACCTGGGAGCTCCAGCAAAATATATACTGCCATTCACTGTCTCTGCCACTGCCACTGAATAGCCTGTACAGACACATGCAGCATTTGAGTTCAAGTTTAAGAAGTTTATTTGCCATTTGCAGGTATTTAAAGTAATGCCATCGGAAAGTGTTCAAAACCCCTGACTTTTCCCACACTTTATTACATTACACCCTTATTCTATAATGGATTTAATAACTTTTTCCTCAATCAATACACACAATACCCCATAATGATGAAGTGAAAACAGGTTTTTAGAAATGTTTGCAAATGTATAACAAATTTAAAACAGAAAAAAAAGTACTTTGCTGTGAGACTCGAAAATGAGCTCAGGTGTATCCTGTTTCCATTGATCATCCTTGAGATGTTTCTACAACTTGATTGGAGTCCACCTGTGATAAATTTAATTGATTGGACATGATTTGGAAAGGCAGGAAGGTCTGACAGCTGACAGTGCATGTCAGAGCAAAAATCAAGCCAGGAGGTTGAAGGAATTGTCCGTAGAGCTCCGAGACAATATTGTGTCAAGGCACAGATCTGGGGAAGTGTACCAATGAATGTCTGCAGCATTGAAGGTTCCCAAGAATACAGTGACCTCCATCATTCTTAAATTAAACAAGTTTAGAACCACCAAGACCTAGAGCTTCCTAGAGCTGGCCACCTATCCAGTAATTGGGGGAGAAGGGCCTTGGTCATTGAGGTGACCAAGAACCCAATGGTCACTCTGGCAGAGCTCTAGAGTTCCTCGGTGGAGATGGGACAACTTTCCAGAAAGACAACCATCTCTGCAGCACTCCACCAATCAGGCCTTTATGGTAGAGTGGCCAGACGGAAGACACTCCTTAGAAAAAGCCACATGACAGCCCGCTTGGAATATGACAAAAAACTCTTTGGCCTGAATGGCAAGTGTCACGCCTGGAGGAAACCTGGCACCATCCCTACGGTGAAGCATGGTGGTGGCAGCATCATGCTGTGGGGATGTTCTTCAGCGGCAGGGACTTGGTAACTAGTCAGGATCGATGCAAAAATGAATGGAGCAAAGTACAGAGAGATCCTTGATGGAAAGTGAACCTTTACCCCAGTCTAACAGGACAACGACCCTAAGCACACAGCCAAGACAACGCATTAGTGGCTTCGGGACAAGTCTCTGAATGTCCTTGAGTGGCCCAGCCAGAGCCCAGACATGAACCCGATAGAACATCTCTGGAGAGATCTGATAATAGCTGTGAAGCAACGCTTCCCATCCAACCTGACAAATCTACAGAATGGAATGGGAGAAACTCCCCAAATACAGGTGTGCCAACCTTGCAGCGTCATTCCCAAGAAGACTATGCTGTAATCGCTACCAAAGGTGCTTCAACAAAGTACTGTGAAAAAGGTCTGAATACTTATGTAAATGTAAGTTTAATATTTTTAATACATTAGAAAAAACATCATTATGGGGTATTGTGTGTAGATGAATGGGGGGGAAATTATTTAATCCATTTTAGAATAAGGCTGAAATTTAACAAAATGTGGAAAAAGTCAAGTTAATACTTTCTGAATGCACCGTACATTTTCATTCTTTGTTGGAGCTCCCTCACGTAAGACAGTACATACACACAGACAGTAAATGATCAGAAAAAGAACATCAATCATAAAACAAAAACAGTTCAGTTATATGTGCTGAAAGTATGATAAACAGCTCAGGTTGCATGGTTTATCGCACTGGGATATAAGCTGTTCTTGAAACTGGTTGTGGAGGTTTTGATGCCCTTGTACCTCTGCCCAGTTGGTAACTGATAAAATGGCGCCGAAGAGGATGGCTGACATTTTACATGCCTGTAATCAATTGTGCTATTTCCTTTGTTTTGTTGCTTTGTTTGTAACTTTTTTTTTTTTTTACTTATTGTGTACATAATGTTGCTGCTACCGTCTCTTATGACCCAAAATAACTTCTGGACATCAAAACTGGGATCACTCACCACGGACTGGAAGAAGCTATTTCCTTTAACGAGTCTGACGAGGAAGATATTCTGCTCTCCCGAGAACAGGCCCAGATCCCTGTCATTTGCGTGAAGAAAAGACGGAGGAAAAGACGACGAAGATCAGGCTGCCTTTTGAGAATCCGTAGGCGAGTGAGTAAACACCCATTTCAATCAATTCTACTTGCTAACATGCAATCATTGGACATTTTTTTGAGGTGCCCTACGATTACGATTATCCTAACAACGGAACATTAAGAACTGTAATATCCTCTGTTTCACAGAGTCGTGGCTGAACGACACGGACAATATAGAGCTGGAGGGATTTTCAATGCACCGGCAGAACAGAGAAGCGACGTCTGGTAAGATGAGCGGTGGGAGTGTGTGTCTTTTGTCAATAACAGCTGGTGCACAATGTCTAATATTAAATAAGTCTTGAGGTATTGCTCGCCTGAGGTAGAGTACCTTATGATAAGCTGTAGACCACACTATCTGCCAAGATAGAGTTCTCATCTATATTATTCGTTGCCGTCTATTTACCACCACAGACCAATGCTGGCCCTAAGACCGCACTAAACCAACTCTATAAGGCCATAAGAAAACATAAATACTCACCCAGAAGCAGTGCTCCTAGTGGCCAGGGACTTTAATGCAGGCAAACTTAAATCAGTTTTAACAAATTTCTACCAGCATTACACATGCAACCAGAGGGGAAAAAAACTCTAGACCACCTTTTCTCCACACACACAGATGCATACAAAGCTCTCCCCCACCCTCCATTTGGCAAATCTAACCATAATTATATCCTCCTGATTCCAAGCAAAAACTAAAGCAGGATGCACCAGTGACTCGGTCAATACGGAAGTGGTCAGATGGCACGGATGCTACACTACAGGACTGTTTTGCTAGCACAGACTGGAATATGTTCCGGGATTCATCCAATGGCATTGAGGAGTATAACATCCTCGGTCATTGGCTTCATCAATAAGTGCATTGACAACATCGTCCCCACAGTGACCGTACATACATATCCCAACCAGAAGCCATGGATTACAGGCAACATCCACATCGAGCTAAAGGCTAGAGCTGCCGCTTTCAAGGAGCGGGACACTAATCCGGACGCCGATAAGAAATCCCGCTATGCCCTCAGATGAACCATCAAACAAGCAAAGCGTCAATACAGGATTAAGATTGAATCTTACTACACCGGCTCTGACGTTCGTTGGTTGTGGCAGGGCTCAAACTATTACGGACTACAAAGGGAAACCCAGACACGAGCTGCCCAGTGACGTGAACTTAATGCTACCAGACAAGCTAAATTTTATGCTCGCTTTGAGGCAAGTAACACTGAAGCATGCACGACAGCACCAGCTGTTCGGTTGACTGTGTGATAACGCTTTCAATAGCCAATGTGAACAAGACCTTTAAACAGGTCAACATTCACAAAGCCGCGGGGCCAGATGGATTCCCAGGATGTGTACTCAAAGCATTCCGCGGACCAACTGGCAAGTGCCTTCACTGACATTTTCAACCTCTCCCTGACTGAGTCTAATACCTACATGTTTCAAACAGACCACCATAGTCCCTGTGCGAAGGAAGCGAAGGTAACCTGCCCAAATGACTACCAACCCGTAGCACTCAGGTCGGTAGCCATGAAGTGCTTTGAAAGGCTTGTCATGGCTCACATCAACAGCATCCTCCCAGACACCCTAGACCCACTCCAATTCGCATACCGCCCCAACAGATGACGCAATCTCAATCACACTCCACACTGCCCTTTCCCACCCGGACAAAAGGAACACGTATGTGAGAATGCTGTTCATTGACTACAGCTCAGCGTTCAACACCATAGTGCCCACAAAGCTTGGACGAGATGGTTAAAACAGTCCCCCAGCCTCACGTCATATTGGACGAGATGGTTAAAACAGTCCCCCAGCTCCACGTCATATTGGACGAGATGGTTAAAACAGTCCCCCAGCTCCACGTCATATTGGACGAGATGGTTAAAACAGTCCCCCAGCCCCACGTCATATTGGACGAGATGGTTAAAACAGTCCCCCAGCTCCCCGTCATATTGGACGAGATGGTTAAAACAGTCCCCCAGCCCCACGTCATCTTGGACGAGATGGTTAAAACAGTCCCCCAGCCCAGCGTCATATTGGACGAGATGGTTAAACCAGTCCCCCAGCCCCACGTCATATTGGACGAGATGGTTAAAACAGTCCCCCAGCTCCACGTCATATTGGACGAGATGGTTAAAACAGTCCCCCAGCCCCACGTCATATTGGACGAGATGGTTAAAACAGTCCCCCAGCTTCTTGAAATCCATAATCATTTTCTTTGCATTTAGCTCAAGGTTGTTTCACTGCACCACGCTGTTAGACACTTCTTGTCTATATGCTGTCTCGTCACTGCTAGTGATAAGCCCTATGATGGTAATATCATCTGCAAACTTTCTGATCTGATTGCTGTCACTTTGGGCAACACAGAGGTGAGTAAAGAGTGCATCAGAGTACAGTAGAGCACTGTGCCCACGCATCTGTGAACAGTTACAATAGGCACCACATAAACAGGCTATCATTCTATAATCTCCACTGACAGAGCTATTAACAAACCATCCAGAACCAACACTGAACAGAACATGAAAAAAGTGCCTATGGAAATAGTGGTACACATTACAGTTTCATAAAAACAAATGTCTCTGTCCCACACCAACACAAACTTGAGATGAGTTATGAGCAATCATTTTTGAGTGATGATACATTAGTAGGTTCTCTATCTGGTGTCAGTTTCTAAAAATATCCAGTATATCTGTATAATAAGTTGCTGACATGACATATTTGTAGTGAATGCTACCTCATGTCTCCTCACCACATGCTTCTCCTTCTCCTTACACTGCACTTTTGCTCAGTAGTGGTGGGAGATTGTATACATACAGTACATAGTTCTGTGGGCATAGTTCTGCATGTCTTTTTGACAATAAAGGCATACACTCCTCTCACGATTATCTGTTGTCTAAGTGGCGGTATTATGTAGACTTTATAAAATTGGTGATATTGGTATACTGTAATTGGTGATGTCTTTGTAAAAGCTTGAGTAGTGTATTTCCCTTAGTCCTTCATTCTCACCCAGATAGGAGTTCTGCATGTCTGTCTCCAGTGCAGAGGCATTGATGAACGTGGCATTCACCCCTCTGGCTGCCTCCACAATGCCCCCAGACCATGAGTATGACCCTACTGCCCCAAACAGAGACACACCCTTCACAGGAGAGAGAAAAGTACTTCATGTGTTACTTTACTTGACCATATATTACTTTTAAACTGTAATGTGATATAAATATTTCATGGAAGTAAGTACAAATGCTCTTTTAAGGAAGAACTCTCCAGACCCTGCCGAAAGGGGAAGCATTACATTGGTTAAACATGACGTTAACATTGAAAGGATATTCTGGAATAATCAATAACAATAATATTGGCCTTCAGTAGACACTTTCTAGACAGAGATCAGTCACTAACCCCAGAGAGAGTGGTACTAAAGCCTCCCTGGGACAGTTCCTGTTCAAATGAACTGGAGTTGGTGGAGTTAGTTCCTGAACATGCAAACAAAGAGAATAATCAACAAACCAACATACCAGTTTCCTAGACACAAAGCATTTTCAAATTGTGATTATCCGCGGTTCTATTTCCACTGTTAGAATTCACATATTACAAACTTCCAAATTAGGTGTACATGTAAAAGGTACACGTTCCTTATCCAATGTTTAAATTAAGATATAGTAACTACTGTAGTTATCATTTCAATGGATAGGTTGTGTGTTTATTTTTTTATCCAAATCCTTTTGTACCTTCAATTGCAAAGATCTTCTCCCTAAGCTCATTCTGAATGGATTTCAGAGCATCAAAACTGTTGGTCTCAAATACAAAGTTTGGGAAAGATGCAATCTGCTCAAGCTCTTGTCTAGAGAATTGCTTCCCAACCTGAGAGGGGGGGAGGGGAGAGAGAGCAAAAAAGAGAGATGGCTCTTAAAATGAAGAGCAATCTAACACTTAACAGCCATATCATCTTAACAGAAGTGCCAGAGACAAATCCTAGAATAAAGAGAGATCAGAGGAACACCGTATTCGCTACACAGTGCATTACTTTTGACCCTATGGGCTCTAGTCAAAAGTAGTGCACTATATAGGGAATAGGGTGACATTTTGTATGCAGCTCACAAGTAAAAGATTAATGAAATCACCCCAATGGCAAATCTGATGACGTCCTTCATCTCGGCCAATGGTATGACAGAGTTAAAGGTCTCTTTAGGGTCGTTAGATTTGCCGTCTGTTATCACAACCAACAGCTTCCTGGAATGTTTCCTCATCCCCCGTTCTTCTGTCATCATCTCTTCTCTGAGGACGGGGACAGTACAGGACAGAGTAGAGACAGTGTAGAAGAGGGAGGGGAGTGAGACAGGGACTTTTAGAGTACTTTAGAGTAGACTGATTCAATTAGTGACCCTCCTGGCAATCGTGAGCAGCACAAATATAAAAGGCCTGTCTCAAAGAGGCCAGTTAGACATTACTCTGCTTTTGTGCTGGTAGTGTCTCCCTGTTGCAACTTGCAATAAACCGGATTGATTATTGATTGACTTTCCCAACGACTGCTCCCCCTTTTGGTAGGACGTTACTGTAAATAAGAATGCGTTCTTAATTGACTTGCCTAGTTGAATTTAAGGATAAATACAAATGGGATACTACAGTTTTATTAATCGTTCATATGATGGGGTGTATGACACTCACAGAACATAGCAGATGGCTGATGGGGTCTATGTCACTCACAGAACATAGCAGATGGCTGATGGGGTGTATGTCACTCACAGAACATAGCAGATGGCTGATGGGGTGTATGTCACTCACAGAACATAGCAGATGGCTGATGGGGTGTATGTCACTCACAGAACATAGCAGATGGCTGATGGGGTGTATGTCACTCACAGAACATAGCAGATGGCTGATGGGGTGTATGTCACTCACAGAACATAGTGGATGGCTGATGGGGTGTATGTCACTCACAGAACATAGCGGATGGCTGATTGATTGTATGTCACTCACAGAACATAGCGGATGGCTGATGGGGTGTATGTCACTCACAGAACATAGTGGATGGCTGATGGGGTGTATGACACTCACAGAACATATCGGATGGCTGATGGGGTTTATGTCACTCACAGAACATAGCGGATGGCTGATGGGGTGTATGTCACTCACAGAACATAGCGGATGGCTGATGGGGTGTATGTCGCCTCCTGGAAATGGTCCACGAATCGCATCAGGTTGTCAGGGTTAGGGTCAGACACAAAGTCCTCAAAGTGGAAGACAGCACTGGTGTCTGTCGAATACTGAGCAACTGCCACCTGGGAGGAGTGGACACACAATTATGGTTCCATTGAGACCAATGTCCAAAGAGTCCATACTAGCATACAATTTAGAACAAAGCTAGTGTATTGGCCATGCATTCTACTATAAATGGCCAATCTAGTGTGGATATTGGAACAGAGTCAATAGATACCAATAAGAAAGAGGGTGGTATAATCAGTAGTTCTGCGTGACAGAGTGGACAGAGATGGGCACAGAGAAGGCCCATACACCCACCTGTGCACGGGGGGCAGTGAACATCCGAATAATGTTTTTGATGAAGTCGATCATGGTGACAAAGTCTCTGGTTATGATACTCCGAGATCCGTCAAACAGAATCACTGCATCCAAGCCAAACTCACGGCACTCTGCAGCACAGAACTGATTGATTGATTGGTTGGTTGATAGATTGGATACATAAAGCACTTTCACAGAAAGAAACATCTTGTCCTGTGTAATGCAAACATGTTAGTTTTTGATGTCAGTTACAGTTATCACAAAACCTGAAGTAGACATTGATTATTTACTCAATTGAAGACAGACCACGTCATCCTCTAAAACAAATAGTATAACCTTGAAAGGCAGGCTTCAGTGTTTGTGAGACCGTAAGCTGTGGCCCCAGCTCAACACAAAGTCCTTGGAGGTAGTTTAGAGTATCACAGCCATGGATCTGACGTGGTCCACACACCTAGCTCAGCGAAATGGAGAGAGAGAGAGGAGACTTTACAACAATGTCATCTCAGGAATGGCTGAACCCAAACAAAGAATACATAGAGATCAGTGGAAGCAACCACATGCCGAATCAAGTGAGTGAATTAGCATTACTCAGTTCATGTGTCAGGTCATAGGTCATAGCTCACAATGTATCTGAGTCAGATCATACTGTGGGTCACAATGCATTTACTGGAAATGGCACAAGAGGGTAAGCACATAGCACAGGATGTTTGTGAAGAGCAGCTAGTTCCTGATTATAATTGCAGAGGGGAAGGGAAATTGAAAGGGCCCATTTTTTAAAGCCCAAATTCAAAAGGTCAGAAATGAAATAGTACTCCGGCTCAGTGAGTCAAGGATGAGCAACTCACCATAGCTCTGTCAGCATTACAAGCTAGTGACAATCCTAATGAAACTCCTGGCTCCACTAAAATGAAACAAAATAAGTGAATATAGACAGATTTAACATACGAACATAAGAAAAAGTATCAAAAATAATTTTGCACCAATTTGTCAATACAAGCCTATGAAAATCTGAACCTCAGCTTGACATAAGCACATGAGGTAAGTAAAACGTTCTCACAAATCATGCATGAGACAAAATGACAACACACAACACAAAATGACAACACACACACACTCCCACAAGATGTGAGACTAACCAGTGAAGCAATTGTGTGAAAAGAGGAAACTGAACAAAACACAACAGCAGAGCTTTATAGAGAGAGGGAGAGAGGGAACTCTGATTCTTGGGGGCCACACAAACTGGTTATAGTGCGCATGCATCTTACCTTGTACAGGTAGAGCTTTACAAGTGCCACTGTCATAAGAACATCTGTAAACCACTCCTGTCCCATTGTCTTGAAAAGGAGCGGTGACCAACACACTACAGAGAGACGAGAGGATGGAGAGAATAGAGGAGAAACACAGAAGGGATGGAGAGAGAGGAGAGGTTAATTGGTTATGTTTTAAATGCTCATGAAAGTGTGTTATGTGTAACATTTCCTGTTTTCAAAATATACTCCGCCTCCGTGGTCTCATAGATTGTGCTAACATTGCCTGGATTGTAGGATTTTAGAGCATAAATTATAACAGCACAAAGTAAATGTGCGTCTGTTAAGTCAGAACTTCTGGGTCTGCTGAGCAATATACTAGCTAGAACCTTCTCATCGTGTATCTGGTAGGACAAAAAAGCATGGCCAATTTTGTTTCCCCCCCATTCTGTTAGTCAGGTTCTACTGTTGGTGACAGGGTGACATGTTTTGTGGACTAAAACAGCATGAAACCAGGTGTATCACAAAGCATTATGAAATGAATTAACCAGCTACAGTAATTTTGAGAAACATTGAGAAATTGTTTGGCCGATTTTCTGGCCAAATTAACCAGTTATCTACCTTTGATAAGCAGCTAGCTAGCTATGGCTCACTGGTAGCTTGCTAGTTAGTTAGCTTCCAATTTCAAGTCTTTTGAAACCAATATCTGTCTAACTGAAAAATATGAAGTTATTTCAAAATGAAAGTCTTGTGACACTATGATAGCTGTCTATCCCCAGTTAGATAATGTGTTTTCACTTATTGCATCAACATGTTTGTTTTGATCTCCCTGGTTTCCACTAGTTACCACAGCCACAAAGTCAAAATTGGGTATATCGTACAAATTCCTGAAAACAAAAATGTACGTTTTGGTCTTAATTTAAGGTTAGGGTTAGGCATAAGATTAGCAGTGTTGTTAATATTAGGGTTAAACTTAGGGTTAGGTTGAAAATCAATCACATTTGTGACCCGATTCAGGAAACTAGGCGTATGTCGCAAGTCACGAATTCACAGTAGAGCCAATTGAACTTAAAACATTTTTTTTTTAATCAAATTTTTTTTTTTTTACATTTCAGTTAGTCAGTTAAGAACAAATTCTTATTTTCAATGACGGCCTAGGAACAGTGGGTTAACTGCCTGTTCAGGGGCAGAACGACAGATTTCGTACCTTGTCAGCTCGGGGATTTGAACTTGCAACCTTTCGGTTACTAGTCCAATGCTCTAACCACTACACGCGTGTAGAATGAGTCAGCAACCTTCCCACTAGCCATGATTGGCTGAGATAATGAGTGGGCTGGACATGCTGAGGGAGGAGTTCGGATTGGTCTGCTATATAGAAGGCTTCTGTGGTCAATCTGCGTTGGTAATTCTGTCGAACACTGATTTTTTTTAATGTACTGTGTAGTGGAGCTGCATAAGTGTTGCATAAGTGTTGCTCTCCACTTTCTGGAGAAGTTTTGAAATCAGTGGAATTAGAGTATGATAGCTAAAGAGATGGAGGAAACACCTGTCTCCGGATTACATCTTCAAACTAAGGGCAACCGTGGCATGGTCCCTTCATGACAGGGAGACGCCTCCATCATGGATGATGTATACATATTACACGTTTCTAATTTTGACAAAGTGGTTTCATTTCAAGCTAAAGTGTACTGTTAGCTAGCTAGCTAATATTAGCTGGCTGGCTCCCTAGCTGACGTTATTATTCGTATCCAAAAGCAGTTTGCTTTTCTAGTTAGAGCCTAATGTTAGCTAACATTGAACCTAGTTGTGTCAGTGCACGTCTGCAAAAACATTTTAGGAAATTGTTGCCAGCAGAGCTGGTTTGGCCATTTTCATGTTATCCAGATGTAAACAAATCATTGGCCAGAGCGTCAAGTGTGCGCTCTGAACGCTCCGAGAGCGAAACGAGATGGGTGGGGCTAAAGCTTAAGAGGGTGTGAACGATGCTGAATGGGTGTAGACACAGAAGAGGTCTTCACATTTTAAAAATAGGCAGGCGTTATGACTTTGTAGCTGTGGTAACTAGTGACGACCGTTCTCTCTGGCTGCTCGTTCTATGTAGTATAATATAATCTGTTCAAAACAGTGGCAGCATGTGTAGCAGTTGTCATTTAGTTTTTTTTACATGCAAACGTGAAATGTGTTTTTATGCTGTTGTTCAAATGCACAGATCGCTTTATATATCTTCTCAAAGAATCTACCGGTAGTTTGGAAACTTGGCATCATATCTGTCATGCTGCTTTGTTGACAAATCCAACCACCTCACACCCTGGGTATTTAGCCAATCAGCGGACATCACTGGTATCAATAAAGTTACATTGGATCAAATCATTTGAGGACAGTGATGAAATACTGTTTGTTGTAATTTTAGGCCTATATTCAATCTAGACCGCGGAAGATAACGCGATTGACATTTACCTTTAAAAGGTGAATGGCTGAAAAGGGGCGAACGGATTGATTCTAGACCGATGTAAAATTAGTTTGATATTCGGTTCTCTCGTCTATTGCTTGTTTAGCAACTAAATAGACACGTGCGTAAGTATGGGGAAAAACAGACGGGGTTGGCTTAGACTGTTGACAACATGTAAGCTATATTTCATCTCCAATGTTTATTGAAAATATAAATACATTTGCACAATGAGCACTTGTTTCCTGTCAAATACATCTTTACAGTTGTTGGTTAGCTAGAATTTTAGCCATATTATCATTAACATAAAATCAGTCAAAACACCTGAAAACAAGATGAAACGAGACACTTACAATTCCCCACATGGCAGTTTCTTCTCATTCTTGCTAGCAATCTGGCCAACCAGAATCACAATAACACACTGACTTCTGCCCCATTGAAGTGCCATGGGGGCTTTCAATCTTCAATAGCTCTTACACAAAGTGTGCCATGACTATGCAGGGAATTTCAACCACAGATTAAACAAACAAAAAGCAGGGAGGTTTTCCAATGCCTCGTAAAGAAGAGCATCTATTTATAAAGTAGACATTGAATATCCCTTTGAGCATGGTGAAGTTATTCATTACACTTTGGATGGTGTATTAATACACCTAGTCACTACAAAGATACAGGCGTCCTCCTTAACTCAGTTGCCGGAGAGGAAGGAAACCGCTCAGTGATTTCAACATGAGGCCAATGGTGACTTTAAAACAGTTACAGAGTTTAATGGCTGTGACAGGAGAAAACTGAGGATGGATCAACAACATTGTGATTACTCCACAATAATAACCTAAATGACAGTGAAAAGAAGGAAGCCTGTACAGAATAAAAAAAATATTCCAAAACATGCATCCTGTTTGCAATAAGGCACTAATGTAAAACTGCAAAAAATGTGGCAGAGAAATTAACTTAGTCCTAAATACAAAGCGTTATGTTTGGGGTAAATCCAACACAGCACATCACTGAGTACCACTCTTCATATTTTCAAGCATGGTGGTGGCTGCATCATGTTATGGATGTGCTTGTCATTGGCAAGGACTAGGGAGTTTTAAGGATAATAAGAAATGGAATAGAGCTAAGCACAGGCAAAAAAAATCCTAGAAGAACATGTGGGTTAGTCTGCTTTTCAACAGACAGTGGGAGACTAATTCACCTTTCTACAGGACAATAACCTAAAGCACAAGGTCAGATATACACTGGAGTTGCTTTTTTAAAACTAGGCAAGTCAGTTAAGAACAAATTCTTATTTACAATGACAGCCTATGAACAGTGCTTTAACTGCCTTGTTCGGGAGCAGAACAGATTTTTACCTTGTCAGCTCGGGGATTCATTCTAGCAACCTTTCGGTTACTAGCCCAACGCTCTAACCATTAAGCTACCTGCCACCCCAAAATGACATTGAGTGTTCCTAAGTGGCCTAGTTACAGTTTTGATTTGAAAACGGCTTGAAAACCTATGGCAAGAATTGAAAATGGCTGTCTAGCAATGATCAATAACCAACCTGACAGAGCTTGTAGAATTTTTAAATAATAATGTGCAAATATTGTACATTCCAGGTGTGCAAAGCTCTTAGAGACTTACTCGGAGAGACTCAGAGTTGTAATCGCAACATGGATTCTATAACACAGTGAAATGGTCCACCCACACAGACATGTTATGATGATTAACATCCAATTGTGAGATCTGAACCCAGTGGTTTGACTGTTTAATGATTAGTAACTTGCCTGCTGCCTCCCTGCGCCGGTCCAAACTGACAGACACGATAACCGAAATGGGACCCTGCTGCCTCCGAGTCCGAGACACTTAATGTTCTGGGATAGCGAATGTCGAAGCTGAACCCCACTGTCAACGGTGCGACTGCAACAACAACAAAAAATGAACAAACACATTTTAAATTATGCATATTTTCTTTTTACAAAAGCGTCTACAGCAAGTCTGATAGTCAATTCCTCAGGCAGGCCAGGTGAAACTCTTAACTATAACTCTACTATAAATGTATTCTACTAATACAATGTAGATTTGGCTATATAACCTTACATTGCAAAAGCCCCAGTAAACACCAAAACTGGATGTGCTCCAGTTGCTTGTCCATGTCGACTGAAGTCCGGCTACAGTCCTCGCATAGTGGTGAACGCAGAGAAGATGAGGAGAGCACCAGCTTGAAGAATATCATGTGGTGAAACCTTTCAAGATAATGAAGGAGTGAGTCGGTCGGTAAATGCGCCTTTTTTTTACAGGGACGTTCTAAAAGGATTACAACGGTCTGTGACCGCCACCCGGTGGTGAGAGCTGACTGGTGCAGTCTAACTGTGTGGGTGGACCATTTAAGTTTGTCCGTGATGTGTACGTCGAGGAACTTAACTTACTACCCTCTCCACTACTGTCCCATCGATGTGGATAGGTGGGTGCTCCCTCTGCTGTTTCCTGAAGTCCACAATCATCTCGTTTGTTTTGTTGACATTGAGTGTGAGGTTATTTTCCTGTCACAACACTCCTCCTCCCTGTAGGCCGTCTTGTCGTTGTTGGTAATCAAGTCTACCACTGTAGTGTCGTCCGCAAACTTGATGATTGAGTTGGAGGCGTGCATGGCCACGCAGTCGTGGGTGAACAGGGAGTACAGGAGAGGGCTCAGAATGCACCCTTGTGGGGCCCCAGTGTTGAGGATCAGCGGGGTGGAGAGGTTGTTACCTACCCTCTCCACCTGGGGGTGGCCCGTCAGGAAGTCCAATACCCAGTTGCACAGGGCGGGATCGAGACCCATGGTCTCGAGCTTGATGACGAGTTTGGAGGGTACTACGGTGTTAAATGCTGAGCTGTAGTCGATGAATAGCAATTCTCACATAGGTATTCCTCTTGTCCAGATGGGTTAGGGCAGTGTGCAGTGTGGTTGAGATTGCGTCGTCTGTGGACCTATTTGGGCGGTAAGCAAATTGGAGTGGGTCTAGGGTGTCAGGTAGGGTGGAGGTGATATGGTCCTTGACTAGTCTCTCAAAGCACTTCATGATGACAGAAGTGAGTGCTACGGGGCGGTAGTCGTTTAGCTCCGTTACCTTAGCTTTCTTGGGAACAGGGACAATGGTTGCCCTCTTGAAGCATGTGGGAACAGCAGACTGGGATAAGGATTGATTGAATATGTCCGTAAACACACCAGCCAGCTGGTCTGCGCATGTTCTGAGGACGCGGCTGGGGATGCCGTCTGGGCCTGCAGCCTTGTGAGGGTTAACACGTTTAAATGTTTTACTCACATCGGCTGCAGTGAAGGAGAGTCTGCAGGTTTTGGTTGCGGGCCGTGTCAGTGGCACTGTATTGTCCTCAAAGCGGGCAAAAAAAGTGATTTAGTCTGCCTGGGAGCAAGACATCCTGGTCCGTGACGGGGCTGGTTTTCTTTATGTAATCCGTGATTGACTGTAGACCCTGCCACATACCTCTTGTGTCTGAGCCATTGAATTGCGACTCTACTTTGTCTCTATACTGACGCTTAGCTTGTTTGATTGCCTTGTGGAGGGAATAGCTACACTGTTTGTATTCGGTCATGTTTCCAGTCACCTTGCCCTGGTTAAAAGCAGTGGTTCGCGCATAGCTCCAGCTCTGGGTCTACTCTAAAGCACTTATCATGTAAAAGGGGCCATCCAATGTGATTAGATGGATTGATCAATTGACTGGTTGGTAGGCTTGTTTGTTGGTTGGTTGGTTGGTTGGTTGGTTGACTGATTGATTGATTGGTCAGTGGTGCACAGCTCCCGTCCTCAAGTGCAACAGTGTGACTTTACCTTTTGTGCACTAGAGGGCGGTGTCTCATTTTCTTGAAATAAATATCTGACGCCAGGACTGGAGGACATCCCTGCTTGCAGAAGTTTGTAGTATATTTTATTTTATATTGTTGTTGTGATATGAAAATAAATGATAACAACTAAAGAGTTCACTAGCTGTCTTAGCGTGAGAAAGACTACAACATGCTGGGAAAGTTTTGCTGAATATACTATTTCCATACTTCATGAGCACAAGTAAAAACTGAAGTGAAATCATATTTAACAGTGGTCTGCTTCCCATCTTACAAAATACTGTTTATTCTCAAATAATTTTCTCCTCGGTGAGACGTAGCTTAAACTGAACCAGAGAGGTCTCCAGTCCTATCCAGTTGGGTCCTGTAGCGTCCATTATTCAAGTTTCAGTTTCAAGTTTCAAGTAGTATTAGTCTTGTTTAAAAAAATATATATATATTTAACATTTATTTAACCATGTACGGGATACACATGGTATACATCTTCCAACGAAATGCTTACTTGCAGGTTCCTTCTCAACCTCATATTGTAACTGTCAGTGGAGAGATGCAGTCAAAGGTTGCCAGGTATCAAATCTATTGTCCCTGTTAATCTCCTGTGTAACAAACCAAACAGGCTACAGTTAGTAACAACCCACACTACCCCCCCCCCCCCCCCCCCCCTCTTCTCTCTCTTCCCTCCTCCTTCCCCATTTTCTCTGTGTAACAAAACAGTGTAAAACACACATTTGTGCGCTGGCATGTTTGAGCACATCGTTGTGCCTGAGTCACTGTGGACAGCGAATCCAGCCAACGTCACTGGTGATGACCTCACACACACTCTGACACCCACCATGTCATTATGTTAAACGGTGAAAAATGCAGTTTGACTGGTCATGGAAAACTCTGAGTCACTTGATTGAACTCCTTGCCTTTGTGCCCTCCAATAACCATTTGTATCAGTATTAGCTATATGAGGTGGGAAGCTGGAAGGTCACAGAAGTTGTGAAGAGGTTTGTCAAGATAGAGAGATTTGAGTTGAGAGAAAGAGAGAGAGGAAAAGTGAGAGAGAGGGTATACGATCCTGCCAGGTCACAGGCTTGGGGACAGAGATAACAGGGGGTACAACAGTGTCTGTGTGAGGCATTTGGCCCAGCAGAATCAGCATGAGAGAGAGAAAATGAAAGATGGCTTGAAAGAAGAATGGGGGGGAAGAGAAAGTGAAAAGGAAAGATTTTAAAGAGTGAAATAGATGGATTGAGAAAGACAGAACGACAGAGAAAGCGAAAGAAAGAGATGGATAAAACGGGCAAGATGATAGAGAGAAAGGGAGAGTGGAATAGATGTGAGAGATCAAGAAAGAGTTTGAAAGAGAGCGAGTCGAGTCAGGTCATGTGGATGTGGAGACAGTGTGGACCTAGCCTGTCTCTCTGGTTCTCCTGTTGACTGGCTCTGTCTGAGGTAGGGCGGGCCATCACACAGGACCCATTGTAGAGGCCTATAATCTCTAACCTCCAGGTTCTGTTCATGTACCTTGTTCAGGTCCCCTCAGATGACCCCTATCGAGTAGGGAGAGGCTACAGAGACACTCTGGCTTTGTCAAGTCCTGTATCATTGTATGTGTATTGTACCAACATCTTAAGTGGACTAACCGCTGCCCCCGCACATTGACTCTGTACCGGTACCCCCTGTATATAGCCTCATTACTAACCGGTGCCCCCGCACATTGACGCTGTACCGGTACCCCCTGTATATAGCCTCATTACTAACCGGTGCCCCCGCACATTGACGCTGTACCGGTACCCCCTGTATATAGCCTCATTACTAACCTATACCACTGCACATTGACGCTGTACCGGTACCCCTGTATATAGCCTCATTACTAACCTATACCACTGCACTTTGACTCTGTAGCGGTACCCCTGGTATATAGCCTCATTACTAACCGTTGCCCCTGCACATTGACGCTGTACCGCTAACCCCTGTATATAGCCTCATTACTAACCTATACCACTGCACATTGACGCTGTACCGGTACCCCCTGTATATAGCCTCATTACTAACCGGTACCCCCAGTATATAGCCTCATCACTAACCGGTGCCCCCGCACATTGACACTGTACCGGCACCCCCTGTATATAGCCTCATAACTAACCTATACCACTGCACATTGACGCTGTACCGGTACCCCCTGTATATAGCCTCATTACTAACCTATACCACTGCACTTTGACTCTGTACCGGTACCCCTGGTATATAGCCTCATTACTAACCGATGCCCCCGCACATTGACGCTGTACCGGTACCCCCTGTATATAGCCTCATTACTAACCTATACCACTGCACTTTGACTCTGTAGCGGTACCCCTGGTATATAGCCTCATTACTAACTGTTGCCCCTGCACATTGACGCTGTACCGCTAACCCCTGTATATAGCCTCATTACTAACTTATACCACTGCACATTGAAGCTGTACCGGTACCCCCTGTATATAGCCTCATTACTAACCTATACCACTGCACATTGACGCTGTACCGGTACCCCCTGTATATAGCCTCATTACTAACCTATACCACTGCACATTGAAGCTGTACCGGTACCCCCTGTTAACAGCCTCGCACCTGTTATTTTACTGCTGCTCCATTTTTTACTCAACACTTATTGTTCTTAAAACGGCATTGTTGGTTAAGGGCTTGTAAGTAAGCATTTCACTTTAAGGTCTACACCTGTTGTAATTTAGCGCATGTGACAAATCCAATTTTATTTAACTTGAGACGGACCGTCCACCATCCACAAATCTGGTCACTTTGCTAAGACACAAGTCTAAATGTTTCTAAAAACTGGCTGTTATGTTTCAGGTGTAATATGGGAGTGTATAATACCTTCTACTTTTCATGGAAGGTGTAATGTATAGGCCTCATTTACTTTGACATCAATATTACATCCCTGCGGGGTTAAAACAGTTGAAGTCGGAAGTTTACATACACCTTAGCCAAATACATTTAAACTCAGTTTTCACAATTCTTAACATTTAATCCTAATAAAAATTCTTGTCTTAGGTAATTTAGGATCACCACTTTATTTTAAGAATGTGAATAATAGTAGAGAGAATGATGTATTTCAGCTTTTATTTCTTTCATCACATTCCCAATGGGTCAGAAGTTTACATACAGTCAATTAGTATTTGGTAGCATTGCCTTTAACTTGTTTAACTTGGGTCAAACGTTTCGGGCAGCCTACCACAAGCTTCCCACAATAAGTTGGGTGAATTTTGGCCCATTCCTCCTGACAGAGCTGGTGTAACTGCGTCAGGTTTGTAGGCCTCCTTGCTCGCACACGGTTTTTCCGTTCTGCCCACAAATTCTCTATCGGATTGAGGTCAGGGCTTTGTGATGGCCACTCCAATACCTTGACATTGTTGTCCTTAAGCCGTTTTGCCACAACCAAGTATGCTTGGGGTCATTGTCCATTTGGAAGACCCATTTGCAACCAACATTTAACTGACTGATGACTTGAGATGTTGCTTCAATATAGCCACATAATTTTCCTACCTCATGATGACATCTATTTTGTGAAGTGCACCAGTCCCTCATGCAGAAAAGCACCCCCACAACATGATGCTGCCACCCCATGCTTCATGGTTAGGATGGTATTCCTCGGCTTGCAAGCCTCCCCTTTTTCCTCCAAACATAGCAATGGTCATTATGGCCAAACAGTATATTATATTTTTGTCCCATCAGATCAGGGGACATTTCTCCAAAACGTACAATCTTTGTCCCTATAAGCAGTTGCAAACTGTAGTCTGGCTTTTTTATGGCGGTTTTGGAGCAGTGGCTTCTTCCTTGCTGACCGTTTTACTGTGAAGTATCTATATACTTTTGTACCTGTTTCCTCCAGCATCTTCACAAGGTCCTTTGCTGTTGTTCTGGGATTGATTTGCACTTTTCGCACCAAAGCATGTTCATCTCTAGGAGACAAAACGTGTCTCCTTCCTGAGTGGTATGACGGCTGCGTGGTCCCATGGTGTTTATACCTGCTATTGTTTGTATAGATGAACGTGGTACCTTCAGGCATTTGGTAATTGCTCCCAAGGATGAACCAGACTTGTGGAGGTCTTGGCTGATTCCTTTTGATTTTCCCATGATATCAAGCAAAGAAGCACTGAGTTTGAAGGTAGGCCTTGAAATACATCCACAGTTACACCTCCAATTGACTCAAATTATGTCAATTAGCCTATCAGAAGCTTCTAAAGCCATGACAAAATGTTCTGGTATTTTCCAAGCTGTTTAAAGGCACAGTCAACTTAGTGTATGTAAACTTCTGACCCACTGAAATTGTGATACAGTGAATTATAAGTGAAATAATCTGTCTGTAAACAATAGTTGGAAAAATGACTTGTGTCATGCACAAAGTAGATGTCCTAACCGTCTTGCCAAAACTATAGTTTGTTAACAAGGAATTTGTGGAGTGGTTTAAAAACGAGTTTTAATGTCTCAAACCTAAGTGCATGTAAACTTCCGACTTCAACTGTTTGTCCATTGTGTTGGTGTCAAATAGATCAAATCAGGGTGTGGTGTGTGAAATAAATTACGTTAGTTTGACAGGTAGCATGAGCTGTGTGTGTTTGTGTTTGCCTGTGTGTCCGTTTGTCTGTGTGTGCATGTGCAAATGTGTTTGTGTATGCATGTGAGTGTGTGTGTGTGTGTGTGTGTGTGTGTGTGTGTGTGTGTGTGTGTGTGTGTGTGTGTGTGTGTGTGTGTGTGTGTGTGTGTGTCTAACACAGTATTTTGCGCACGTGTGTGTGTGGCAAGCCTCCATGGCAGTGCCACGTCTATCCAAGGCTGTCGTCCTGGAGATGATGATATAACAGCACGAAGACATTAAAAGAGACGTGCCTGGGCAGAGCTAAACACCCTAGCTATCAGGTCAAGTTATATAAGGTATGCTACTAGGAAAATGTCTGTGGAAAACTATACTAGGTACCATGTAGGTACTAGGCACATTGCTATGGAAAGCTACAGGCGATAAGCATTGCTGCAGAAGGCTACACTACCGGTATGCTACTGTAGGTACATTGCTATGTAAAGCTACAGGTAGTAGGGACTGGGGGTTGAGGTATACTGAAATTATAGGTATCAGAGATTGAGGAACTAGTTAAGTATATGCTGTACTCCCATGGACACGTACTGTACATGGTACAGTTATTCTGAATGGCAAAGGCCAGGAAAGAGTGGATCCTCAGCCAAAGGTGTCATCAGCCATCAGCACCAGGTGCGTCACGCACCCATTATTTTAAAGAGGGCAGGAAATACGTGAGGATGGTCTGGAGGGGGGCTGTCCCCACTCAGGAATTCTGAGAATGTAGCATTTTTCTAACACCTGAAGCAGCTTTTTCCTGCAATCTAGAGCCATAATAATTATGCCTAATTCTGTGCGTAGGTTATCTAAGCACACCTGTTCAATTGGAATTTTAATGAATGATGTACATTGATGCTTTAAGAACTTTTATGCATAAGGAGTTTAGTACAACTTCCACACTGGCATATAATATCATAACCCAAGAATTACAGCAATTATAGTCATTTCTGAAGTCCAGCAGGCATGCCAGCTAAAATAGCTTAGACAAAATAATCCAACTTGGTTGATAGCCTGAAATGGAATGGTTGCAATATTTCTGTTTTATTTTTCATCAAGAAGGATCAAAATCATTTACAAACATACCTCCTGCGAGTCCTGCCCATCGCCGTTAACTAAAATAATTTACAAACATACCTCCTGCGAGTCCTGCCCATCACCATCAGCTAAAATAATTTACAAACATACCTCCTGCGAGTCCTGCCCATCACCGTCAGCTAAAATCATTTACAAACCTACCTCCTGCGTGTCCTGCCCATCACCGTCAGCTAAAATCATTTACAAACAGTCCTCCTGCTCCTCCTGCCCACTAACATACCTCCTGCGAGTCCTGCCCATCACCGTCAGCTAAAATCATTGCTGTGTGTGTCACTCAACACTTTCTCTCCTCCTCCAATGATGATTCTGTTTTCGTGCGCTAGTATCCTGCCTAGCATATCTTTACTCAATGATGCACCTTGAAAGAGTATTTATTTGATTGTGAGTTCCTTAACAGTGACATGGCGGCAGGAAGCCTAGCGGTTAGTGAGGCTAGCCAGCAACCGGAGGGTTGCCAGTTTGAATCCCGGGTCCGACAGGAAAAATCTGTTGAGAAGTGAGCTGGTAACCAGAGGGTTGCAGGGTCAAATCCTAGATGCCATTACCTGCCATTGTGCCCTTGAGCAAGGCACATATAACCCCCCGTAACAACAGCTCCCCGGGCACCCAGTGTGGCAGCCCTCTGCACATCTTCCAAGCCTATATATGTACAGTGGCTTCTGAAAGTATTTAGACCCCTTGACTTTTTCCGCATTTTGTTGCGTTACAGCCTTATTCTAAAATGGATTAAATCAATACAAATACTCAGTAATCTACACACAATACCCCGATAATGACAAAGTGAAAACAGGTTTTTAGAATTTTTTTGCAAATTTATTCAAAACAAAAATCATAAATAACTTATTTACATAAGTATTCAGACCCGTTGCTATGAGACTCGAAATTGAGCTCAGGTGCATCCTGTTTCCATTGATCATCCTTGAGATGTTTCTACAACTTGTGTGGAGCCCACCTGTGGTAAATTCAACTGATTGGACATGATTTGGAAGGGCACACACCTGTCTATATAAGGTCCCACAGTTGACAGTGCATGTCAGAGCAAAAACCAAGGTTGAAGGAATTGTCCGTAGAGCTCCGAGACAGGATTGTGTCGAGGCACAGATCTGTGGAAGGGTACCAAAAAATGTCTGCAGCATTGAAGGTCCCCAAGAACCCAGTGGCCTCCATCATTCTTAAATGGAAGACATTTGGAAACACCGAGACTCTTCCTAGAGCTGGCCGCCAAACTGAGCAATCGGGGGAGTGGGGCCTTTGACAGGGAGGGGACCAAGAACACGATGGTCACTGTAACAGAGCTCTAGAGGTCCTCTGTGGAGATGGGAGAACCTCCCAGAATGATAACAATTTCATGTCTGGAGGAAATCTGGCACCATCCATACAGTGAGGCATGGTGGTGGCAGCATCATGCTGTGGGGGTGCTTTTCAACGGCAGGGACTGGGAGATTAGTCAGGATCGATGCAGAGATGAGCAAAGTACAGAGAGATCCTTGATGAAAATCTGCTCCAGAGTGCTCAGGACCTCAGACTGGGGCGAAGGTACACTTTCCAACAAGACAACGACCCTAAGCACACAGCCAAGACAACGCAGGAGTGGATTCGGGACAAGTCTCTCAATGTCCTTGAGTGGCCCAGCCAGAACCCGGACTTGAACCCAATCAAACATATTTGGAGAGACCTGAAAATACCTGTGCAGCAACGCTCCCCATCCAACCGGACAGAGCTTGAGAGGATCTACAGAGAGGAATGGGAGGAACACCCCGAATACAGGTGTGCCAAGCTTGTAGTGTCACAACCAAGGAGACTTGAGGCTGTAATTGCTGCCAAAGGTGCTTCAACAAAGTATTGAGTAAAGGGTCTGAATACTTATGTAAATGTGGTTTTCTCAAAACCTGTTTTTACTTTGTCATTATGGGGTAATGTGTGTAGATTGATGAGGACAAAAAACTTTTGTAATACATTTTAAAATAAGGCTGTAACCTAACAAAATGTGGAAAAAGTCAAGGGGTCTGAATACTTTTTGAAAGCACTGCATGTGTATGTATGCGTGTCCTTTGGACGGTTTAGGTTAAAAGCCTTGTGTGCAGTTTACCAATAAAGTGATCTTATCTCTTAATGTGTGAATAATATAAACTCTGATTCATACTATCCTGAATACACAGGATAATCAATTGGCTATTGTCCACAATAAGCCCATTGTATATAGTTAATTGTATAGTAGGGTAGGGCCATTGAATGGACTTATTGAAACTATGTGTTAAAGGTCCTGCCTTGTAATAATTACGTCATGGCTTTGTGACTGAACACCCAGGTATAACTGCTTTGTCTTTTTCATTGTTGATGATGAGTTACAACATAATGCCTCCGTTGTGTAACACACTGTAAAGAGGTCAACTTTATATGTTCCTCAAACAATATTGATTCAGTTTGAATTCTTATACGAATGCAGCTTGCGCATCTCCTCCAGTACTCTTTAATCCTTAAATCAATATTTGCACGGCACCTTGTTTCCTTGTTCGCATGAAAAAGAACTTTGTTTTCCCACATGTGCGCTGAGGGCATGTACCAGCAGTCTTACGTCAGTAAGGGGCCAATTAAACCTTCTTTTTTTTTTCAACCGCCAGGTTACCATGGGGGCCAGAATAACATGTTGCACATCAATGTCAACACACGTTGTGCTGAGTGAATGGGGAAAAAACGCAGAATGTAAGAGAGGAAGAGTGGAGCAGAGAAGAGAAGATACATAAGTTTACATACACTTAGGTTGGAGTCATGAAAACTCGTTTTTTTAACCACTCCACAAATGCCTTATTACAAACTATAGTTTTGGCAAGTCGGTAAGGACATCTACTTTGTGCATGACACAAGTAATTTTTCCAACAATTGTTTACAGACAGAATATTTCACTTATAATTCACTGTATTACAATTTCAGTGGGTCAGAAGTTTACATACACTAAGTTGACTGTGCCTTTAAACAGCTTGGAAAATTCCAGAAAATGATGTCTTTAGAAGCTTGGATATAGCATGGCTTTAGAATCTTCTGATAAGCTAATTGACATAATTTGAGTCAAGTGGAGGTGTACCTGTGGATGTATTTCAAGGCCTACCTTCAAACTCAGTGCCTCTTTGCTTGACATCATGGGAAAATCAAAAGAAATCAGCCAAGACCTCAGAAATCAATTGTAGACCTCCACAAGTCTGGTTCATCCTTGGGAGCAATTTCCAAATGCCTGAAGGTACCACGTTCATCTGTACAATCAATAGTACGCAAGTATAAACACCGTGGGACTACGCAGCCATCATACCGCTCAGGAAGGAGACACGTTCTGTCTCCTAGAGATGTACGTACTTTGGTGCAAAAAGTGCAAATCGATCCCAGAACAACAGCAAAGGACCTTGTGAAGATGCTGGAGGAAACAGGTACAAAAGTATCTATATCAACAGTAAAGTGAGTCCTATATCGACATAAGTCCGCTCAAGCAAGGAAGAAGCCATTGCTCCAATGGGGACAATGATCATACTTTTTGGAGAAATGTCCCCTGCCTGATGAAACAAAAATATAACTGTTTGAACATAATGACCATCGTTATGTTTGGAGGAAAAAGGGGGAGGCTTGCAAGCCAAAGAACACCATCCCAACCATGAAGCATGGGGTGGCAGCATCATGTTTTGGGGGGTGCTTTGCTGCAGGAGGAACTGGTGCACTTCACAAAATAGATGACATCATGAGGGACGAAAATTATGTGGCTATATTGAAGCAACATCTCAAGACATCAGTCAGGAAGTTAAAGCTTGGTCGCAAATGGGTCTCCGGGACCCCAAGCATACTTCCAAAGTTGTGGAGAAATGGCTTAAGGACAACAAAGTCAAGGTATTGGAGTGGCCATCACAAAGCCCTGACCTCAATCCCATAGAATATGAAAAAGTGTGTGCGAGCAAGGAGGCCTAAAAACCTGACTCAGTTACACCAGGTCTGTCAGGAGGAATGGGTCAAAATCCACCCCAACTTATTGTGGGAAGCTTGTGGAAGGCTACCCGAAATGTTTGACCCAAGTTAATTAAACAATTTAAAGGCAATGCTACCAAATACTAATTGAGTGTATGTAAACTTCTGACCCACTGGGAATGTTAAATAAATGATTAACTAACCTAAGCTTACTTGATCGTGTGCTAATGCAGAACACTCAGACAACAGTAAGACTGCAGCACCCACCAAACCAAGGGTACTCTCCCAGGAAATATTGCAAGGTGTGTAATGGCTTTGAGTCAGGTCACTGGAAGAAAAACTGTCCGAAGTCTGGGCCCAGATACAGTGAGGAGCACACACAAGCCACCAATGGAGCGGAGCCGTTAAACTAGAGGGCCCGCATTTAGAGGGGGGATATGTGGGTAAAAGAGAAACAAACCATTGAGTGTGATGAAGATTTAGAATGACGATATGTGAACGCATGTAGTGCAGCACCAGAAGGGGTTCGAGGCGCAGAATATACAAAGAGTAACGTCATTTGATGAACTGCTTTATGCCCCAGTTCCAATTGAAAGGGATGCTTGACACCGGCTCCGTGGCCTGTACTTTAAGCGAAGCAGCAGAACAAAGAATTCTTGCGGAAAATATTATTCTAGAGAAGAAGCTACTATCAGAGCCAGTCATTCTCGTTCGCTCTCACTGCAGGTCAGAAGAGAAAGGGGAAGGTGAAGCCTGAGAATCAAGCTGGCAGATTCAGAAAGAACCTACTGACTGGACCTACTAATGACTGGACTATTCTTCACTTAACAGCCTTAAGGAGAAGTTGTTAAACTGTGCTGTTCTTGGTCATCTGTGTTTCACAAGGACATTGATACTGTCAATTGATGCCTCCCTGGACGGGTTGGGTGATGTACTGTATCAAATACCTGCTGGTGAAGATAGAGCACGTCCCATCGCTTTTGCCAGTAAAACATTGAGTGGCTTACAAAATAGATATTCTGCCCACAGACTTGAGTTTTTGGCTTTGAAATGGAGTGTGTGTGAAAAGTTTAGCCACTGGCTCAAGGGACATTCATTTACAGTTTGGACTGATAATAATCCCCTCACATACATAATAACAAAACCAAAACTCGACCCCTGCGAGCAACGATGGGTAGCAAATTGGTGCCCTACTCATTCGATCTGAAGCACATAGCAGGTACAAAGAACATTGTGGCTGATTCCTTCAGTAGGGACCCATTTGCCAAGTTATTTAGTCACAGGTTGATCAGTGAGAACGATGTCAGTCTGCTTGCTGAAGCCGATGCTATAGGAGAAGATGGGATTCAAGATGTGTTTCGCTTGAAGGTCCAGTCACATAGTGAAAAAACAAGCAGAGAATCTTTGGAAATCAGACAGCTGTCCTTTAACCTGTGGCTCTGCAGTAGTGAAAGCGATCTGTGAAGTCTATGATCAGTGGGATGTAGCAACCGAAGCTCAAGTAGTACAGTTAGTGCAGTCTGTGCAACAACTCATATCTCCAGGTCATGACTCCCTTCCTGCGATCTCTTTTGAGGAGCTTCAATGGAGTCAAGAACCTACGATTTCTAAGGCTATCCTGTTTGTCAACCGCAAAATACATCCTTCAAGACGAGAGAGGGATGGATTTGATTCACAACCCTTGCACTTATTAAGCAGTGGGAAAGGCTCAGGATCCAAGATGGAGTGATTTACTGGGTGACAAAGGATCCCCTGAGCAAACAAAAGAGACATCAGTATGTGCTGCCCAAAAATATGAAGGAGAAAGCATTGAGTGGTGTGCATGACCTTGCTGGCCACCAAGGGCAAGCTAGAACTCTTAATTTGGCAAGGCCACATTTCTTCTGGCCCAAGATGGAGCATGATGTGAAGGAGTATGTAAGTGCTGTCGGAGATGCATCCTGGCTAAGTCTCCCGAGCCATCTGCTCGAGCTCCCTTCGAAAGCATCAGAACCTTTGCGCCTATGGAGTTAGTATGTCTCGACTTTTGGAGTGCTGAGGACAGCAAGCAATGCTCAGTGGATGTATTGGTTCTGACAGATCACTTCACCAAGTTAGCTCACGCCTTTCCATGCTCAAATCAAACGGCAAAGCAAGTTGCCAGAAAGATATGGGACAACGTATTTTGTGTTTATGGATTTGCTGAGCGGATCCACACGGATCAAGGGGCCAATTTTGAGAGTGAGCTAATCACAGAACTTCTCAAGCTGTCTGGTGTCGCCAAATCACACACAACTGCGTACCATCCCATGGGGAACAGGGGAACGGAAAGGTTCAATCGAACTCTGGGAATTATGCTTTGCTTACTCCCTCTAAAAGCTCAAGAGAAATGGCAGCAGCAGATACAAACTCTAACATTTGCCTACAATGCTACTGTACATGAAACCAATGGCTATGCTCCATTCCAGCTCATGTTTGGTCATGTTCTGAGACTCCCTGTTGATGTAATGTTCAAGCAAGTTTAGAGGGATCCTGTGGTTGTTGACTATAGTAGCTATGTCAAAACACTGATGTCCCATCTCCATGAAACAGTGAGCATCGCTCAATGGCATACAGTTAAAGAACAACAGAAACAGGCCAAACATTATGACAGAAAAGTCAGAGGCACTCACCTGAACAAAGGAGACAAGGTGCTTCTCACTAACAAAGGAGAAAGGGGAAAAAGAAAACTTGCCAACAAGTAGGAAGCTAAGGTGTACACGGTCATTGGAAGAAACCTACATACACACATATACAGTGGGGAGAACAAGTATTTGATACACTGCCGATTTTGAAAAAAGTTGATGGATGATAAAGGAAACACCAAGATCGTACATCGGAACCTTCTTCTAGACATCAGCTTTCTGCCGGTAGAAACGCCTAAGGATGATTCAAGTGAATCTCAATCAGATGGAGCTGTGGATCCAGAATATGAGGGTCAGTCAATGGACCTTTCAGGCTTTGATGAAGAGGAAAGCTCTGGAGATGTGACCAGTTCATGGATACTCAGTGGAGTAGATGACCCTGCAGGCCAGGAATCTTCGGAGAGACCGGAGACAGTCAGGGATGAGATGGAGCAAGAACAGTCAGCGTACAGCTGCAGGGACCATCCAAATCAAGACCGTCAAGCTCAGCTATCTCTCAATAATGAGACTGCTAATTAGCATTCCTGACTATGACAGGGTAGCTGTAGTCCCTGACACAGAACCTTCAGGTATTCCTGACTCAGTTGCACCAACTGATTTAGCTAGTGACCAAGACTTACAAAGACCGGGTTCACGTGATTCGCAAGATGTGGTCAGAACGCGCACTGGCAGGGTAGTGAAATCTGTAAGTCGTCTTATTGAGACAATGGCTCAGAGATCATTCACTATGGAGGGCTTAGCCACCAAACTAGGAAAGAAGTCCCAGTCTCTTCTAACTCTGTTTTAAAAAAGGGTTTTCTTTATTTCTTCTGTTGTTCTGAGGAATATTCATGGATATGTAAAGCCATCTAAGTGATGTGTAGAATGGTGTCAAGTGATGTGAGGATGAGTGTTGTATGATGTACTTGGTATCGTATTTGTCTAGGAGGTTCTCAGGCCTGATCAACCTTAGATTCCTCTGAATCTGCCCAGCAGATGGCTTGTATAGCAGAGACCAAAGATGAAATCTTGGTGTTCACTTGTGCCAGTAGTGACTCAGTAGAGTTCGCAAATGTTCACAAATTCACAAGAAAAGACAAGCAAAAGTTATATCGTCACTGATTTAGTGTTGCATTACTGTTTATAGGAATATACAGTGGGGCAAAAAAGTATTGTCAGCCACCAATTGTGCAAGTTCTCCAACTTAAAAAGATGAGAGAGGCCTGTAATTTTGATCATAGGTACACGTCAACTATGACAGACAAAATGAGAAAAAAAAATCCAGATAATCACATTGTAGGATTTTTTATGAATTTATTTGCAAATTATGGTGGAAAATAAATATTTGGTCAAAAAAAAAAAAGTTTATCTCAATACTTTGTTATATACCCGTTGTTGGCAATGACAGAGGTCAAACGTTTTCTGTAAGTCTTCACAAGTTTTTCACACACTGTTGCTGGTATTTTGGCCCATTCCTCCATGCAGATCTCCTCTAGAGCAGTGATGTTTTGGGGCTGTTGCTGGGCAACACGGACTTTCAACTCCCTCCTAAGATTTTCTATGGGGTTGAGATCTGGAGACTGGCTAGGCCACTCCAGGACCTTGAAATACTTCTTACGAAGCCACTCCTTCGTTGCCCGGGCAGTGTGTTTGGGATCATTGTCATGCTGAAAGACCCAGCCACGTTTCATCTTCAATGCCCTTGCTGATGGAAGGAGGTTTTCACTCAAAATCTCACGATACATGGCCCCATTCATTCTTTCCTTTACACGGATCAGTCGTCCTGGTCCCTTTGCAGAAAAACAGCCCCAAAGCATGATGTTTCCACCCCCATGCTTCACAGTAGGTATGGTGTTCTTTGGATGCAACTCAGCATTCTTTGTCCTCCAAACACGACAAGTTGAGTTTTTACCAAAAAGTTATGACATTCTCCCAATCTTCTTCTGGATCATCCAAATGCTCTCTAGCAAACTTCAGACGGGCCTGGACATGTACTGGCTTAAGCAGGGGGACACGTCTGGCACTGCAGGATTTGAGTCCCTGGCAGGGTAGTGTGTTACTGATGGTAGGCTTTGTTACTTTGGTCCCAGCTCTCTGAAAGTCATTCACTAGGTCCCCCCATGTGGTTCTGGAATTTTTGCTCACCATTCTCGTGATCATTTTGATCCCACGGGGTGAGATCTTGCGTGGAGCCCCAGATCGAGGGAGATTATCAGTGGTCTTGTATTTCTTCCATTTGCTAATAATTGCTCCCACAGCTGCTTACCTATTGCAGATTCAGTCTTCCCAGCCTGGTGCAGGTCTACAATGTTGTTTCTGGTGTCCTTTGACAGCTCTTTGGTCTTGGCCATAGTGGAGTTTGGAGTGTGACTGTTTGAGGTTGTGGACAGGTGTCTTTTATACTGATAACAAGTTCAAACAGTTGCCATTAATACAGGTAACGAGTGGGGGACAGAGGAGCCTCTTAAAGAAGAAGTTACAGGTCTGTGAGAGCCAAAAATCCTGCTTGTTTGTAGGTGACCAAATACTTATTTTCCACCATGATTTGCAAATGAATTCATTAAAAATCCTACAAAGTGATTTTCTGGATTTTTTTTCTCATTTTGTCTGTCATAGTTGAAGTGTACCTATGATAAAAATGACAGGCCTCTTTTATCTTTTTAAGTTGGAGAACTTGCACAATTGGTGGCTGACTAAATACTTTTTTTGCCCCACTGTATATTAATGTGAATGTGGATAATGTTCATATGCAACTTTGCAAGGCTAGCTCAACTATCGTTAGCTTTGTGGCGGGAGAGGGTCTCTTTCAGGTGCAGATATCGTGAGTTTTTTTATTATTTTCTCATGGGTTTTCTGCACTGTTTATCAGGCGAATATACTTGTATGGAGTCCAGACTGCAGCAGTAACTTTTGCCTTGTATTTGTATTCCTTCCGTGCAGCTTTGTTGTGAAATGTGACGATTTTGTATTTCATGTTTAAAGTGCCTAGTTAGCTGTCGTTCATTTTGTTACTTGCCCGGGCATGTCAAAAATGGCGTTGTTGCTCCATTAGTATGCTTCAGATATAATGGTAAGAAATATTTTGCACTTATTAGCAAATGATTAGTGTATTGGTGTACAACATTTATAAAATGTGATGTCTTTTGAAAATATGAACATGTACATTTTGTACAATGTATTTTTTGTTGATACGCCTACTACTGAGTTTGCTTAGAGCGCGATGAGGAGAGGCAAACATACTTGTATGGAGTCCAGACTGCAGCAGTAACTTTTTCCTTGTATTTGTATCCATTCCATGCAGCCATTAAAAGAGACAACCTGCTGAATTGTGCCCAGAGCCTCGTCTTCTACCTACACCTTCCCAGAACACAACGTAGAAAGGTGCTGGTACAGAACCGGTTACATGTATACTGTGTTCTATGCTTTTCAATGCTACTTTTTACAGATTTAACTAGCTACAGAAGCAGATGCAAACATGTCTTTCTACAAATTAGAAGAGCTTGAACTGCTCTTACCACTCAGGAGGAGAAATCAAAAAACAAGGGAGAAAATGAAATGTTCGTCCACTGAAGAGATGCTAAATGCATGTGACTATACTGTGCATATGATGTGAAAATTATAATAATGTCTCACATAAAAGTGATCTAGCATCCCAGTAAGAGGATAAGGGCCTATGTACAAAGCCTATGTCCAAAGTTCCTGTTCAATACTAATAGAAACACTCATTTTATTCAAAGGTTCTTCTGGCCTTGATAGTGCACAACAACCTCAAGGACTACTTCCTCACACCACCTGTTCCAGTGTCTTTCCATTATACTGCTATCACAGGTGGCACCCTACAGTAAATGTTCATGTTGGTGTGGTTTGGAAAATATGTTCCCTACCTCTGGGTGATGACTGTTTATATGTCATGTTGTGAGCTTGACACTTGGTGTTGCTGTTCGGATTTAGCTGTTTTTCTTATTCACACTTAACATATCACAGTAAAGGGTAAAGTGCCAATGTCAGTATGCATTGGTGGGGATATTTAAGACCAACCGAAAGCTAGTTTTAGTGGTAACGTGGTTGGTTATGTTATGGATTTTGACAACGGAAGCACAGCCAACTTTTTTTATTCTAATTTAGTTTAATTTGATTTAAAAACCAAGCATAGCCTCCCCTCCTTTCAATAAAGGCATTTTCTTGTCCTGCCCAATGCATTCGCCAAGTAGTCAAGACTATCAATAAAGGGTTTGGCTTGTGAGACCGCTTTTAAATAAATCTTAATCACCAAAGCTTTAATCAAAGATCAAGTTTGGCAGCAGCAAAACAGTGAGCGAACATCCCCTTTTTATCTATGTGGGCCCTCCATACTTAACTGGCAGACCGCGAACCTATTGAATTTTTTTCAACCCCTAGTATCATATAAACACACATACAGTAAGACATGGAAGAATGCATAAAATTGCAGGAAATGACATTAAAACAGCAACAACAAAGAAACTCTGCCTCATACAAAATGTGCAGAATTGCGGGAAATGAGCTTAAAATCTCAACAACATTTTCTCTCTGCCAACAAGAGGGGTGTGAACAGTTTGGGGTCGCATGGGTTGCGAGGTGGGGGTTTGTTACTATCCATCTAGACCTTTGACCTCCTCGGAAATGTGTGTGACCCAAACCTTCTCAAATAGTACTCGATTACCCCTGATGTAGGCTATTACATTATTTTTTGCCAGCTCCTGTTATTATATAACCTTATTATTACCAGCTAGTTTGATTTGAATGATGCAGCAACAACACCTTGTCGGCTTTTCGGCCTCCTGCGCCGGTTCCTAGAGGGAAGTGGAACGCGTGATGCAGAGGCTCGCCTCGCAGGGGGATTTTTATCACTACCGCTGAGCTGTGGTGGTCTTACTGGCGCCTTTACAGTCGCCCAATCATCACCCAGGTGGGTGCTACATTTCAGTCGTGGACGATCCAGCCTGATCTACGGAGGAGGAGGTGTGAACATCGAAGACGACGAGGTGCCGTGGCCGTCAGATGTCTCTCCCTGCCTGGCTGTACCATCAATGCTCCCTCCGCTCAAGATACTACCTCTCTGAACTGCCTATTATCTTAAGCTGTGGAAGATCATCGCTCAATAACTGGCAGATCTTCCTACATTTCTTTTGTTAAAGTGTTTTCATGTTTGTTTTGTTTTTAAAGCAACTTTGAGACTCAACCTGTAATGAAAGGCACTGTATAAAATATTATCTACTATTATGATTTTGGAAGTGTGTTAAAAACTCCTCCATATAGGATATATGCCCATCATGAGATAGATGAGATAATCCGGTGACACTCCTATTTTGAAACATTTAAGTTATTTTCCTGTAACAATTGCTTTTTTTCTATTTCCTTTGTTAAAAAATTAGGCTACCCTTACCCTACTATAACAAAAGCTGGTTCAACAGCAATGCGTCTGGTGTCTTTCTTATCCTGGCCATGCATTAGCCAAGTGACCTATACGTAAAATGTTTCTAAATTGTACTCATAAAGCTTTTGCTGACGTGCTTTTGCATGATTCACAATTCACATGGGCCTACCTGCAGTGCATGCTCCTTCCGGCTTGTATCATTCCCATTTCCAAAGGGCATCTCTTGTCTGGTTACCAAAGATGAGCTCCTCCAAACATATTTGACTTATTCAGTCCTCTAATGCAGGTTCAACGGTAGGCCTAGCCTGTATCTTGCTTCTTGAGAACGTACCTCACATATGCAATGCAATTTACGGGAGCATAGTTTTTTTTTATTTGAGGAGAAGTGCGATGAGTGAAAAGACCTATAGTCATTGAAGCTAATTACAACAATGTAAACATATTGAGCAAACACTGGATGTTTTGTTTTTACTGTTGCTCTCACTCATTACTGTGGCCTATGCTATTTAATAAACTGTAATATCAATCCACAATGAACTAGGACAGAATAGTCCATGCCTCCAGCCAAATTTTACTCGATGTCAATGCAAAGACCGTCAATAACCTACAGACCATGAGACAAATGCATCATCTAAATAGCTCATGTACAAAGCGGTAACATTTGATTGAGTGACCGATTTAAGAACAGTCATATTTTCTGCCACAAGCGCAAATAACCAGACAAAGACATTTGCCGACCTTTTGCAAAATATGCATTTTCTTCCCAGGTGATAATCACGAGAAGAAATATCATGAGAACAACATAGTACAATGTCAAATACAGGGTGCCAATAAGACGACTGTGCTCTGAGAAGTGTGATTAAAGGGGAAATAAGAGAGAAAACACCAAGCAAAAACAGTACATTACCGAATACCTAACATGTGAATGAGAGAATAGCAATGCCAAAAAACATGCAACCCCTAGTAAATGACCCACCAATTTTTGGGGTGACATGGAGGGCTCTGTCTCACTCAAGAGAGGATGGAGCAGACACTGTACTGATCAATGACCTTGTGAAAGTACACGAGCGGATTTCACATGTTCTAACTAGGTCTACTAAACATAATATCAGAAACACACACATACACAGTACAAAAGGACAAGAGTATATACTGTATCTGGCATATAGGTGTCTGTCTGACAATGTTTCACATAATCACAAAGCCAACCCAGTTGTCGGACAATCAGCAGCATCAGCACTCCTTGGCTCCTTCGCCTTTTTCAGATAGCGAACATGCCAGTTCCAAATGGTTCTCCATTTGTCTTTGCTATCAGTGTTCTGTGATATGCTATCTGTGATATCTCCCTCCAGCTGTTATCTTGTCCGGAATACAACGACATCAAGGATAGAAGAGGTTGTGGTATCATCTCACCTCCTCGTACAGATGCTCCTCAAGGCTGGACAGAGATATAATTGTGCATAGAAAATGTTGAAATGAAAGCACAAGAAAAGGACACTTGGAAGTAGAATAGCAAGTAGTAGCAAAGCAATTTTTCTAAATTTGCGTCATCTTCTAATGTTAAATAATACACATTGGCTGCTAAGTCAATTATATTATATGACTGTTTCCTCTTGTTTAAGTTTATTGTGATTGTAATAATGTTTTCTTTTGATGATAATTATTAGGTGAAGATCTTTAACTACAATGGTATCTTCAACCTAGCATAGTTTTTTTTTACTATGCAGTGCAAGCTAGCTTGACTTGCTACCAAGTTGAGGAAAAAGTAACATATACTGAACAAAAATATAAATGCAGCATGTAAAGTGTTGGTCTCATGTTTCATGAGCTGAAATAAAAGATCCCAGACATTTTCCATATGGACAAAAAGCAAATTTCTCTGAAATTCTGTGCACAAATTTGTATACATCCCTGTTAGTGAGCATTTCTCCTTTGCCAAGATAATCCATCCACCTGACAGGTGTGGCACATCAAGAAGCTGATTAAACAGCATGATCATTACTTAGGTGCACCTTGTGCTGGGGACAATAAAAGGCTACTCTAAAATGTACAGTTTTGTCACACAACACAATGCCACCGACATGTCAAGTTTTGAGGGCACATGCAATTGGCATGCTGACTGCAGGAATGTCCATCAGAGCTGTTTCCAGAGAACTGAATGTTCATAAGTCCAACTGGTCTCACAACCGCAGACCACGTGTAACCACGCCTTCTTCACCTGCGGGGGGAGAGCACACACCCGGACAGCTGACTTTAATAATGGGAATTAATGGGAATTGATGGGAAATTATGTAAAATGATGTAAAATATATCACTAGCCACTTTAAACAATGCTACCTAATATAATGTTTACATACCCTACATTATTCATCTCATATGTATACGTATATACTGTACTCTATATCATCTACTGCATCTTTATGTAATACATGTATCACTAGCCACTTTAACTATGCCACTTTGTTTACATACTCATCTCATATGTATATACTGTACTCGATACCATCTACTGTATCTGGATCTCCACTGGGTAGGCCTGGCTCTCCACTGGGTAGGCCTGGCTCACCACTGGGTAGGCCTGGCTCTCCACTGGGTAGGCCTGGCTCACCACTGGGTAGGCCTGGCTCTCCACTGGGTAGGCCTGGCTCTCCACTGGGTAGGCCTGGCTCTCCACTGGGTTGACCTGGCTCTCCACTGGGTAGGGCTGGCTCTCCAGTGGGTTGACCTGGATCTCCACTGGGTAGGCCTGGCTCTCCACTGGGTAGGCCTGGCTCACCACTGGGTAGGCCTGGCTCTCCACTGGGTAGGCCTGGCTCACCACTGGGTAGGCCTGGCTCTCCACTGGGTAGGCCTGGCTCTCCACTGGGTAGGGCTGGCTCTCCAGTGGGTTGACCTGGCTCTCCACTGGGTTGGGCTGGCTCTCCACTGGGTAGGCCTGGCTCTCCAGTGGGTTGACCTGGCTCCCAAGTGGGTGGGCCAATGCCTTCCCAAGCCCACACATGGCCGCGCCCAGTCATGTGAAAACCATAGATTAGGGCCTTATTTCAATTGACTGATTCCTTTATATGAACTGGAACTGAGTACAATTTTCAGTATATTTATCATGTCTTGAATGAAAAGTTCATATTTTGCAGTCTCCCAAAAGAAATGTGATTTCTGACAAGACAGGCTCTCCTCTATCTTGCATTACCAACACTACACTCTGTTCAGTAGCTGGGCAAGACTCTTGTCACGATGTAAACGGGGCATTACAAGGAGCCATTGGAGCGTTGCAATGCTATTTTTTTGTGACAAAAAACGACATTGCAACACTATGGTATGCTCCGTACCTTCTGTCTCAGTAGTGTGTGGATTTACTTTAAGCCTGTGTGAGTGTTTGTTTGTGCATATGCGTGTGTGTTTGTGTACATGTGTATGTGCTCATGCGTGTTTGTGTGTGTGTGTGTTTGTTTGTGTGTGTGTGTGTGTACATCTTTACAGGCCTCAGTACTTGTGTGTGTGTGTGTATGTCAGTAGCTCCCCGTGTGGAATTACATGGGCCCATTGTGTCCCAACAACACTCCCAGCCACAGATGGTGTGTTGCTGTTTCCACAGCCAAATACCAGGCTGTATAATGGGACCTGACTCTAGTGTAGTTTCCACAACCAGGTAGGCTTCTCGCTCTATTGCAACAGCCAAAGAACTTGATGTCTGGAAGATACTGTATCTGGCTCTATTGTAGTTTCCACAGCCAACTCCCTGGCTCCATTGTAGTTTCCACAGCCAACTCCCTAGCTCTATTGTAGTTTCCAAAGCCAAATCCCTAGCTCTATTGTAGTTTCCACAGCCAAACCCTGGCTCTATTGTAGTTTCCGCAGCCACTTCCCTGGCTCTATTGTAGTTTCCACAGCCAAATCCCTGGCTCTATTGTAGTTTCCACAGCCAAATCCCTGACTCTATTGTAGTTTCCACAGCCAACTCCCTGGCTCTATTGTAGTTACCACAGCCAACTCCCTGGCTCTATTGTAGTTTCCACAGCCAACTAACTGGCTCTATTGTAGTTTCCACAGCCAACTCCCTGGCTCTATTGTAGTTTCCACAGCCAAATCCCTGGTTCTATTGTAGTTTCCACAGCCAACTCTTTGGCTCTATTGTAGTTTCCACAGCCAAACCCTGGCTCTATTGTAGTTTCCAGAGCCAATTCCCTGGCTCTATTGTAGTTACCACAGCCCAATCCCTAGCTCTATTGTAGTCTCCACAGCTAACTCCCTGGCTCTATTGTAGTTTCCACAGCCAAATCCCTGGCTCTATTGTAGTTACCACAGCTAAATCCCTGGCTCTATTGTAGCTTCCACAGCCAAATCCCTGGCTCTATTGTAGTTTCCACAGCCAACTCCCTGGTTCTATTGTAGTTTCCACAGCCAACTCCCTGGCTCTACTGCAGTTTCCACAGCCAAATCCCTGGCTCTATTGTAGTTTCCACAGCCACTTCCCTGGCTCTATTGTAGTTTCCACAGCCAAATCCCTGGCTCTATTGTAGTTTCCACAGCCAAATCCCTGACTCTATTGTAGTTTCCACAGCCAACTCCCTGGCTCTATTGTAGTTTTCACAGCCAACTCCCTGGCTCTATTGTAGTTTCCACAGCCAAATCCCTGGTTCTACTGTAGTCTCCACAGCCAAATCCCTGGCTCTATTGTAGTTTCCACAGCCAACTAACTGGCTCTATTGTAGTTTCCACAGCCAACTCCCTGGCTCTATTGTAGTTTCCACAGCCAAATCCCTGGCTCTATTGTAGTTTCCACAGCCAACTCTTTGGCTCTATTGTAGTTTCCACAGCCAAACCCTGGCTCTATTGTAGTTTCCAGAGCCAATTCCCTGGCTCTATTGTAGTTTCCACAGCCAAATCCCTGGCTCTATTGTAGTTTCCACAGCCAAATCCCTGACTCTATTGTAGTTTCCACAGCCAACTCCCTGGCTCTATTGTAGTTACCACAGCCAAACCCCTAGCTCTATTGTAGTTTCCACAGCCAACTCCCTGGCTCTATTGTAGTTTCCACAGCCAAATCCCTGGCTCTATTGTAGTTACCACAGCCAAATCCCTGGCTCTATTGTAGCTTCCACAGCCAAATCCCTGGCTCTATTGTAGTTTCCACAGCCAACTCCCTGGTTCTATTGTAGTTTCCACAGCCAACTCCCTGGCTCTACTGCAGTTTCCACAGCCAAACCCTGGCTCTATTGTAGTTTCCGCAGCCAATTCCCTGGCTCTATTGTAGTTTCCACAGCCAAATCCCTGGCTCTATTGTAGTTTCCACAGCCAAATCCCTGACTCTATTGTAGTTTCCACAGCCAAATCCCTGACTCTATTGTAGTTTCCACAGCCAACTCCCTGGCTCTATTGTAGTTACCACAGCCAAACCCCTAGCTCTATTGTAGTTTCCACAGCCAAATCCCTAGCTCTTTTGTAGTTTCCACAGCCGACTCCCTAGCTCTATTGTAGTTTCCACAGCCAAATCCCTAGCTCTTTTGTAGTTTCCACAGCCGACTCCCTAGCTCTATTTTAGATTCCACAGCCAAATCCCTGGCTCTATTGTAGTCTCTCCACAGCCAAATCCCTGGCTCTATTGTAGTTTCCACAGCCAACTCCCTGGCTCTATTGTAGTTTCCACAGCCAAATCCCTATCTCTACTGTAGTTCCACAGCCAACTCCCTGGCTCTATTTCAGATTCCACAGCCAACTCCCTGGCTCTATTTTAGATTCCACAGCGACATCCTTGGCACCCATGTAGTTTCCACAGCCAGGTACGTTCCTGACTCTATTGCAGTGGCTTGCGCATAGTCAGGCCTTCTACTGAGATTAAGGATGAATGATTCCACAACAGGCACATTTGGGACAGCTAAGCTTTCTGAACCAAGCGTTTCCAAACCGTAATGGAAATGTTCAGGTAAAACAGACTGCAACATTTCAAAACCTTTCAGAAACATTACAATTATCAAAAGAGCCACCGGCATAACTATGATTGATTAAGTTTGGTTTGATTGAAACCCTGGAGCCTGCAACACCTGATTGGGTAATATGGATCAGACCAAGGAAATGTACATGAAGGTACAAGGAGTACGTGCCGCAGGACCCTATTGATCCCAGTCAAAACCACCCTCACACTCCGCTCTGCCCACTCTGCGTTACAGAGCAATCCACACACACTTCCAGTTATATAGTGCCTCTGGTCTGCCAGTCTTCCAACTCCTAAACTACAGTAGAGACACGAAGCCTGGGGTCTTAAAGTCGTTTGGGAAACAGAATCTAAGAGACTGCCACATATTAGAGAGTGTTTGATATGAACACTAATCTGTGAAGAAAGCCATCTGGTGTAGTGATGAGTAGCATCATGATCTTTGACATACAGTATCATCATTACTCAGTTTGCTCTGCATTTCAGGAGTGTGATTATATGATTATGATTAAGTTGTGGTGTGATTTGTGGAACCATCTTGTAGTGAGAAGATTCACATAAAAAAACGTAAGAGAGAGGGATTTACCTATATATGTACTTTTAGTACACCTTCAGGTCTCAAAGTATCACCTTACGAGAGAGACAGAAGGAGAGAGAGAGTGGGATTAACTCTGTTGTTGCGTGGCTGTGTAAACTCAAAACAAACCTCAGGCATGAGGATTCGGGCTGAACAGGGTTTCTTTGTCTCCTTTCTCATCCTTTCTTCTTCAGTCGGGTCCTCTACCCTTCTACACCTCCCTCTGTTTCCTGGAGCAGTTCAGAATAGCACCACCACCAGCAGAGAACAAACACACACAGACATTATTCTTATTCTTTGAACCACACACGCACGCACGCACGCACGCACGCACGCACGCACACACACACACACACACACACACACACACACACACACACACACACACACACACACACACACACAAGGATCTTTCTGGAGGTTTTATTGACACGATGGTGACAGGAAGAGGGCTGAGACAGACATTCTATTACAATACGTATCACTGTGTGTGTGTGTGTGTGTGTGTGTGTGTGTGTGTGTGTGTGTGTGTGTGTGTGTGTGTGTGTGTGTGTGTGTGTGTGTGTGTGTGTGAGAGAGAGAGAGAGAGAGAGAGAGAGATAGCTAAGATACACTGCAGATAACAACATAGCAATACAATCATTACATTTGTTTAAAATGCATTCTCCGTGGGCCTAACATTATTTTGGGTTTGTGTGCCCGTGAGAACTCTTTTCACAGCCAAACGTAATTCCATTTTATGTAGGCATAGTTACACTTACATTTTCAGAGTTCTCCAAGATCCGTGAATCGTACAGGGCTTAAGTTCAATGTTCTAATTCAATTGTTAAAGGCTTAACAATGACAAATAACACTGTCATAAATGTCATTCATGTAAGGAAAGACAGGTAGGTGTTTTATGTCACACGATCTGTGAACACTCCAAGCACTCAACTCATGAACTAGGGTGTAAACATGTTTTGATTCAACTCGTGTATTATATTGAATGTAGGCTACCTGTTCTGCGTGTGTTCATGTATGTAAAAATTGCCTCGGCTGAGGAGTAAGGCTACCGGCAGTTTAGGCCTGGTGGAGGGTAAATGCAACTAAACACAGTTTACTCCCCTTTTTCAGAAAATGCATTGAAAGTATAGGGAGCATGACTTTTTCCATCAATTTCTTTACCACCACATCACTGGCTACCGGTAGGCCTATTTGAAGTTCATGGTAATAGGCCTACACATTGTAGCCTAGTCTAGTAAATTGACCATGTGTGTTAGGGTGACCATCCAATTTTTGCCTGGAGAGTTTCAGCCCTATTTCAGGTGTCCTGACTTTTCAGGTGGTAGTGTCCTCATTAGGTTTGTGTTGGGAAAACAGATGAACCAAACACTCAGAAAGGGTATTTACATATCAAAAGACATTTAATGAAGCTTTTCCAGTGTTGCAGGTATGAGAAATGATCATGTGGTTGAGTAAAGAATGAGTGCATGTTTACATTAACTAAAGATATGTTACTATTCCTTCATCTGTACATGCACATTCTTTCGAAATTAGATAGGATCTACATTTTTATTGAAGTTTTATTATTCTAAAATAATAAAATAAGTTATTTTCTAACTATGATTTCATTTTCTATTTTCTAATATATGCATCTAAATTATAATATTTAGCATTTGATATAAAAAACAATTCCTTATCATGATTTTCTGGGTTGCATGCCTGCCTACTGTTGGACTGGTGCAATCAGTAATACACAGACAGTGATATTGGTTGAACTGTGTTCTCTACAGTAGTGATAGTGAATAGTTGTCTCATTCAGAATGACTTGGCAGTGCGGGGGTTAAATTAGCGTGTTGCGTTCTTACAGATCTGTGTTCACTTCACTCATGTGACCCCATTTGCTTTGTGACGTAAATCCCTTGGCCGATCTCACCTGAAGGAATTCCAGCATTTCCTGAAACCAAATATGGTCACATCCTATTGGATTCCTGCACCTGGGAGGTTGAGACACTTCCTCTGTCTTAAAGGGACAGGTGCATCCTGTGGGTTCACACTCTGACTCTTCTTTTTTGCACTGTTGTCAAGAGAGAGATAGAGAGGATTTTGCCAGTGATGTAAAGTTTGCTAAGCAAATACCTGAAGTGGTATTGCATTACTATCATGATGACTAAACCTGTGGCAAGTAAAGAGTGCTTCTTCTCTTCCCACCAAGATACAACCACCTTCTATAAAACCACACTAAATACACTATAGATTATTTGAGAAGAGAAGTTCCCATACAATTCAATAGATTTTGAAATTTGTGAGAATTAGAGCAACACATTTCCAAATGTCTCTTCCCAAATGAAGAGTGGGAGAGATGCCTTGCCGCAACATGATGTTTGAGTTGTATAGTATACAGGTATACTCACATTCTAAACTCAGCAAAAAAAAGAAAGGTCCCTTTTTCAGGACCTTGTCTTTCAAAGATAATTTGTAAAAATCCAAATAAACTTCACCGATCTTCATTGCAGGGTTTAAACACTGTTTCCCATGCTTTTTCAATGAACCATAAACAATTAATGAACATGTACCTGTGGAACGGTTGTTAAGACACTAACATCTTACAGACGGTAGGCAATTAAGGTCACAGTTATGAAAACGTAGGACACTAAAGACGCCTTTCTCCTGACTCTGAAAAACACCAAAAGAAAGATGCCCAGGGTTCCTGCTCATCTGTGTGAACGTGCCTTAGGCATGCTGCAAGGAGGCATGAGGACTGCAGATGTGACCAGGACAATAAATTGAAATGTCCGCACTGTGACACACCTAAGACAGCGCTACAGGGAAACAGGACAGACAGCTGATCGTCCTCGCAGTGGCAGACCACGTGTAACAACACCTGCGCAGGATCGGTACATCCGAACATCAAACCTGCGGGACAGGTACAGGATGGCAACAACAACTGCCCAAGTTACACCACAAACGCACAATCCCTCCATCAGTGCTCAAACTGTCCGCAATAGGCTGAGAGAGGCTGGACTGAGGGCTTGTAGGCCTGTTGTAAGGCAGGTCCTCACCAGACATCACAGGCAACAACATCGCCTATGGGCACAAACCCACCGTCGCTGGACCAGACAGGACTGGCAAAAAGTGCTCTTCACTGACGAGTCGCGGGTTTTGTCTCACCAGGGGTGATGGTCGGATTTGCGTGTATCGTCGAAGGAATGAGCGTTACACCGAGGCCTGTACTCTGGAGCGGCATCAATTTGGAGGTGGAGGGTCCGTAATGGTCTGGGGCGGTGTGTCACAGCATCATCGGACTGAGCTTGTTGTCATTGCAGGCAATCTCAACGCTGTGTGTTACAGGGAAGACATCCTCCTCCCTAATCTGGTACCCTTCCTGCAGGCTCATCCTGACATGACCCTCCAGTATTTCAATGCCACCAGCCATACTGCTCGTTCTGTGCGTGATTTCCTGCAAGACAGGAATGTCAGTGTTCTGCCATGGCCAGCAAAGAGTCCGGATCTCACTCCCATTGAGCATGTCTGGGGCCTGTTGGATCAGAGGGTGAGGGCTAGGGCCATTCCCCCCCAGAAATGTCCGGGAACTTGCAGGTGCCTTGGTGGAAGAGTGGGGTAACATCTCACAGGAAGAACTGGCAAATCTGGTGCAGTCCGTGAGGAGGAGATGCAGTGCAGTACTTAACGCAGCTGGTGGCCACACCAGATACAGACTGTTACCCCTTTGTTCAGGGACACATGATTCAATTTCTGTTAGTCACATGTCTATGGAACTTGTTCAGTTTATGTCTCAGTTGTTGAATCTTGTTATGTTCATACAAATATTTACACATGTTAAGTTTGCTGAAAATAAACGCAGTTGACAGTGAGAGGACTTTCTTTTTTTGCTGAGTTTCTGTTTTGGTTCTCTATTCTGTGACTGAAAAGGGGTTGAAGGGAGTCACTTCCAGTGGAGCTGTAGAAAAGGGAGCAGAGTGTAATTTAACGATAAGTAGTTGTTATGTCATCGGAGAGATTGTTTTCCAGATCTGAGATGTTCATTTCTTCAGCTTGATAGTTATGATGGGTTACGAAAAGTAAACACACCAAACTGTGATCTCGGTTTTTGGGGTTTGTTCTTTAGTAATTTCATAAAAACGAGTGAACATTTTTCCAAATCAACTACATACTAGTCTCAAATCAAGTGCATACTTCTCTCTCGCATGACTCAAGGCACTCTGCAGTGCTTACCAGAGCCATAGATATACAGTCAGGTCCAAAATTATTGGCACCCTTGATGAAGATGAACAAAAAAAAGAGTTTGTAAAATAAATAATACAAACACAACTACATTGTATGCTAAAGAAATATGTATATTATTATTATACTGATACAATTGCTCTGAGAAATAGATTTTGTAAAAATTTTGGCACACCGGTTTTCAATACCTTTCCATACCTAATTTTGTGAGAATAACGGCGCTAAGCCTTTTTCTAAAATGTTTTCTGAGATTGGAGAACACAGTGGGAGGGATCTTAGACCATTCCTCCATACAGAATCTTTCCAGATTCTTGATATCCTTAGTCTGCACTTACGGTCTACCCTCTTCAATTCAAATCACAGGTTCCCTTTCAGTAGGTCACTCGGTATAGCATACGATGGGGAGTCAACAACCAATCCTATTCACCTGAAGTAAACTGAAATCACGCTCAACGGGCCAATGGATAACGAGCCCGCCCTTCGAAGCCCCACATTCCTGGTTATAATAGCGGGGCTCACATCCATTTCTTTGCTCTTCAGCTCGCCTGAAGGGAGAACGCGTCACTCAATTGACAAACTTTTCAAGTACACGAAGGCTACGAGATTCAGCTCCATCTTAGGTGTCTTGTTAGTGGGGAGAAAGTACTCGTCCCCTTAAATGTTCCAAGTTTTGGGTCTTGGGATCGGTTTTTGTGTTTTCTAAAAACCCACTACTTTCTGCTCTGCTGGTGTAGCCAGCGCTTCCTTGCTTGATTAAGATGACCAGTGGTAAGAGTAAGTCCAAAAAAGCTAACCAGCCGAGTTTGAACATAAGACTGTGCCCTATGGCCTGTGGTTTCACAATGAAAATTAAAGATACTCACTAGTGCTGTCCTGTTTGCCTGGGGTGGAAACACGCTCAGGGGGCCTTGGTTCAGACCAGTTCGTTCGTGTGGCCATTTTCTCCGGCTGGGCTCAACTTCCATTGGGAGACGGGCTGACTTTTGGAAGATTGGTGGTCGGAATTGGTAGGGGAGGGGTGTCAGCAGTGTTCAGAGTCACTGATTGACTCTTGGATATCAGAACACACACTTTCTTCCCCACGTTCAGACACACAGTTGCCAAGACTGTGTCAGTCGCCAGGGCGGCACTCCTTCAGGAGATCATGTATGAGAGACTGGCAGCGTGCTCCGTCCAATGGCTGGCATGCACAGTTTCACCATGGGGGGGTGAGGATGGTGAACAGGGTGTACGGTCTGCAGTTCACTGTGTGTTCTCCTCCTTTTCGTTGCATCATTATGTCATTGTTCCCCACGGTCCTTTGCGCCTGTCTTGAGAGAGGAGTGTTCCTCTCTCCTACAAAAGCAGGCTATTCAGGTGGTCCTCGTGTCAGAAGTACAGAGCAGTTGGTACAGCCGGTACTTCTTAGTTCCCAAGAGCAATGGAACGTTGCGTCCCATACGGAACTTGCATGTTTTAAACAAGCACCTCAAGGTTGCAAGTTCAAAATGCTCACCCTTTGCCAGCATTTGCAATCTCTGCATCCCAGCGATTGGTTCACGTCCATAGATCTGAAGCATGCATATGTACATGTCCTATACTTCCTCCCCTCTCCCTATTGCCGCACCTTTTCTATGGTGGTGGAAGTGGCTTTGGCACTGGTGTGGTGCCAGTTGATCAGAGTATTGGCCTATCTGGACGATTGGCTGGTCGAGGGAACAGGTAGCACTCCACGCTGCCATGCTGGTTTCCCATATTCAGTCACTGGAGTTCATAATGAATCACCAGAAAAGTTGTTTGACTCTGGCTCAGCACATTCAGTTTCTGGGATTCTTCTGGACTTGGTTCTGAATCGTGTATTTTTGTCCCAACAGAAGAGGAGGTTTGTCAATGAAGCGGTGCGCGTATGCGCATTACCAAGTCACATCAGGTGCCCTGTTGTTTTGGAATTGCCTGACTTTTCAGGGTTGCAAGGTAAGTGTTGTTCTTGGAACCATGGGTTCTATAGACTTGGGCCGCCATGCTCGATGTTAGGCAGCGTTTTGTCTGGGTTATCACAGTTTCTCTGTGGATTTGAGCCTTGGATTGCTTTAATGGCCGGCAACGCGCCGAGAGCACATTATCAGGGTTTGCACAGGTTCCTGTGGGTTTGAGTCTTGGGCTGCCGCGGTTCATCGACATAGGTCGATGCTATAAAGCATGTGTGTGGGCTTTACCAAATCACGACAAGTGTTCTGTTGTTTTGGACATGCTGTTCCTTGTACAAGTTAAGGTAAGTATTGTTCTTGGAACCGGGAGGTTAGGGAACGTACAGTTATGAATATAACTACTGTTCCCTGCCATCAAGGGGTTTGGGCTCGCTGAAGAGCGGCACTGGATTGAGGAAATGGGATGCGAGCTCCAGGATTATAGCTTCCGAGGGCGGGCTCGTAAGCCATTGGTCTGTTGGGTGTGATTTCAGTTTGCGTCAGGTAAATAGGATTGGTTGTTGACTCCCCATAGTACTGTATGCTATTCTTCGTTCCCTCGTTCAGGTAACAGTAGTTATATTCATAACTGTACATTTCAATGGGGTTGAAGTCCAGAGACTGAGATGGCCATCGCAAAATGGTTGCCTCTGCCAGAATGCTGAAACTTGGCAGCAAGTGGACCTTTTAGCAAAACACTAACCCCATGCACACATAAAAATCCACAAAGAAATGGTAAATTGACCACAAAATCAACATCTGGACCTCAACCCCATTGAAAATGTACAGTTATGAATATAACTACTGTTACCTGAAGGAGGGAACGAAGTATAGCATACAGTACTATGGGGAGTCAACCTGACTGTAGATATGTACTGTATGGCTCTGGTGCATACCAAAGGGCACAAGGCATCACTGATTGCAAATGTCTCTGGATTGTCTGCCAAAGAAGTCAGTGAATGTCTCAACCAGGGAAATAAAAACGTAGACAAACAATATCTTGGAACCGATCAAATACAGAATCTTTATGGCCACCAGTAAGTTTACCCAATGTTGTGCAATCTGTCTGCCAGTTGATGAGGTCCACCAACAGCCTTGGTAACACACACACACACAGTGATACGTATTGTAATAAAATGTCTGTCTCAGCCGTCTTCCTGTCACCATCGTGTCAATAAAACCTCCAGAAAGATCCTTGTGTAGTGTGTGTGTGTGTGTGTGTGTGTATTTTTTTTTTTTGTGTGTGTGTGTGTGTGTGTGTGTGTGTGTGTGTGTGTGTGTGTGTGTGTGTGTGTGTGTGTGTGTGTGTGTGTGTGTGTGTGTGTGTGTGTGTGTGTGTGTGTGTAGACTAAAGATAATGGTCTTTATATGCAAAATCTTCATGGCCAGTGGCAACACAGGGACTACATCCCAAGTGGCACCCTATAGCCTATTTGGTGTACTACTTTTGACAAAGTAGTGCACGATAAAGGGAAAGGGTGCCATTTGGAACTCAGCCCCTATGGGCCCTGGTCAAAAGTAAAGCATGAAACAGAGTTAATAGGGTGCCGTTCGGAACGGGGACAGGTAGTGAGCTGCCCAGTCCAGCCTGTTCACGCTCATTACCACCTCCCAATCTCATCCAACCAGTGCTCGACTTGGACTGAAATAGGTTCCGGTACTCATTTTGGGTGCAGGTACTGTTTATATTTAGGTGCAAGAGCTCCTCAAAATCTTTGAGATAATATTCTAGAAGAGTAACAGGAGCTCAAGCAGTAGAACATTTGTGCGCCAGTACTGGTTGGTAGAGCATGGCGCTTGCGAAGCCAGGGTTGTGGGTTCAATTCCCATGGGGGACCAGTATGGGGAAAAAAGTATGGAAGTGTATGCACTCACTACAGTATGTCGCTCTGTATGAGTCTAAATTGCTAAAATGTAAAAGGTAAATGTACTCAGCTCTGGTGAGCTCCTGCCAAAGTCAAGCACTGCATCCAACTCTCATTCACTCTCTCAGGGCTTTATAATCGTAATGAGCTTCCGTTCTGGCCATGGGCCCAATGAGTCAGTGAAAAAGACCCACATCTGATTCATCAACTTTTACTTGGAAGACAGGAAGTGTGTGTGTGTGTGTGTGTGTGTGTGTGTGTGTGTGTGCGTGCGTGCGTGCGTGCGTGCGTGCGTGCGTGCGTGCGTGTGTGTGTGTGCACCCCTTCACGTTTGACCATACCACACAAGATAGTAAAAATTACACACAAAACCACTCTCAAAGTCTTGTCAACCAGCCCTACTTCATTCTACAGTACAATAGCTTTACAGGGCCTGGGTCAGCTCTGGCTTGATTTGCCTGTTGAGTAATGATCTGCTAGCACTTGACAGTTTGTTCAGATCAATGCAGATTCTTGTCTTATTGAAAGAAACCCAGTTTAGCAGCCCTGCAGTCATTCCTGAGAACAATCAGAGACTATTCAGGGCTGAAGGACAAGGGCACCCTCCCTCTGTCAACATCAGGCTCAACTCAGGAGGCTCAGGAGGCCACAGCCAAACCAAGATTGTGTCCTAAATGTCACCCTTTATATTGCACCGCTTTTGACCAGAGCCTATAGGGTTCTGCTCAAAAGTAGTGCACCGTGTAGGGAATAGGGTGGCATTTTGGATGCACACCAAGGCTCTCTGTACCACTGTAGACCATATCCACTGTACTTATTCACTATACTGGTAAGAAGTCAAGGTATGCCTATGAACAGCATATAACAAATTATTACGTAGCTGTATGAGGACTGAATTGAGTAAATGTCTGCATGTATTTGCTAATATTAATGAATACAACAAGATGTCTAATGATTTACTGCAGTTTACTGATTAACACACTATTCATACGTGTAACTCAGTACTGTGCACCACCCTCCTGAGAACTCTCCTATACTGTGGAGGGTGAATCATTGTATATACTGCTTGTGATCAATAATGTAGGAATGGTGTACATTATTTAAAGCTTTAACAGGTAATCCTAACATGCGGGAACATGGATAAATAGTGTGCATTTTGTGTCAAGGAAGGGTTGTAGCAATACAGTCCTTCTATAGTAACAGATGATAAATCATCCTTAAACATTATGACTGCAAAGCATGCAGGTGTGTGTGTGTGTGTGTGTGTGTGTGTGTGTGTGTGTGTGTGTGTGTGTGTGTGTGTGTGTGTGTGTGTGTGTGTGTGTGTGTGTGTGTGTGTGTGTGTGTGTGTGTGTGTGTGTGTGTGTGTGTGTGTGTGTGTGTGTGTGTGGCACACGTGTACAGCCATATGCGTATCCCTGTAACTCAAGTCGAGCAGGTAAGCACGGGTAACCACACGATCTCATTCACACACAAACACACACACACAGAATAATGGGCTGTGGTATACCCTCCATCAATCAAGCAGTCTACCATGCAAATCTGATACCAGCCATGTAAACAAACAACCAGGCACTCCTCTTATCCACTCATTTTACTAAATTGAGTTTTGGTTCAGACTATACACTGCATTGGAGACAGAGAAGTACAATAATATTTTTTTAAACAGCACACTTTATGGATGCTAAAGTTGGTGATTTTTCACACTCTAACCTACACAGAATAACTTTGGTTAGACCTGTTGGGCTACAAAAAACTCCTGTTGTGATTTGTATGTTTAAAAATAAGTTTTTCATCAATACAATGATGCACCCCTCATTTTGGTCATTTGGGGTGCTTCATTGAATTATGCTTATCTGTACTGGTAGACTGAGAGCTCTAATTGACCTTTGCATCAGCATGGCAGGCATGGCAGGCATATGTGTTGACGCCCCAGGTCAGGGGTCCTTAGCTTTGATGGTGCTTGTCTGACGGGTCAGATTGGTGGCTGCTCACTGTCTGTCTGATGAGAGCAGATAGCCATCAGATATGGTTCCATCAACTAGAGCTCCTCCAACAAAGGAGCCAATGGAGAGAATCAGAATAGCACCAGGGTACTGAACTCCACCCCCCTTAGAACAGATGTCTCTAAACCCCTCCCTTGAACTTGACTATGGATTTATCTCATCTTACATCAGAGGGGGTGGGTTCACCTGTCATAACTGTAGTTCAGGTAGAGTAGAGAGAGACCTCAGAACCATAGGTAACTTCCACAATGCTGGAACGATCTAAGAGACAAGGCAAGAAGGGTCTTCTACACCATCAAAAGGAACAGAACATTTGACATACCAATTAGGATCTGGCTAAAAATACTTGACTACGTTATAGAACCAATTGCCCTCTATGGTTGTGAGGTCTGGGGTCCGCTCACCAATTGAGACTCTGCATGACAAATTTTGCAAAAACATACTCTGTGTACAATGGAGCAGGCCGATACCCGCTAATGATCAAAATGCAGAAAAGAGACCTTAAATTCTATAACCACCTAAAAGAAAGCGATTCCCAAACCTTCCATAACAAAGCCATCACCTACAGAGAGATTAACCTGGAGAAGAGTCCCCTAAGCAAGCTGGTCCTGCAAGCTGACACCACAGAGCCCCAGGACAGCAACAGCAACAGCAACACAATCAGACCCAAACAAATCATAAATCAAGTATAATTACTTTACACATTGGAAATGGAAATGCTATTTAATCCTTAACAGAGAGTACACAGTGGCAGAATACCTGACCACTGTGACTGACCCAAACTTAAGGAAAGCTTTGACTATGTTCAGACTCAGTGAGCTTAGCCTTGCTATTGAGAAAGGCCGCCGTAGGCAGAACTGGCTGTCAAGAGAAGTCAGGCTATGTGCACACTGCCCACAAAATGAGGTGGAAACTGAGCTGCACTTCCTAACCTCATGCCAAATGTATGACCATATTAGAGACACATATTTCCCTCAGATTACACAGATCCACAAAGAATTTGAAAACAAACCCAATTTTGATAAACTCCCATATCTACTGGGTGAGATACCACAGTGTGCGATCACAGCAGCAAGATTTGTGACCTGTTGCAACAAGAAAAGGGAAACCAGTGAAGAACAAACACCATTGTAAATACAACCCATATTTATTTTCCCTTTTGTACTTTAACCATTTGCACATCATTACAACACTGTATAAATATAAATATGACATTTGAAATGTCTTTATTGTTTTGGAACTTCTGTGAGTGTAATGTTTACTGTTCATTTTTATTGTTTATTTCACTTTTGAAATGAATAGAGAGAGAGAGAGAGAGAGAGAGAGAGAGAGAGAGAGAGAGAGATGGAGGTGGAATGCAGTGTCTGGTTTCCTCTCTTTTTCCCACACTACTGCCCCATCCACTTCTTTCAAATGGATGAATGAAAAATGACAATATCTGCTCACCCACTAACTATCCACATATGCACACACACACGCACACACACACACAATTAAAGTGGTTGACCTGGTTTCACCTTTGTCTAACTCCAAGATGTAGAAAGATGCTCACCATTGAGTTTAGCTGCTGTAACCTGATAAAACTACAATACATACTATGACCGTACATTATTATGCATAGACATTACTTTATGAGGTGTGTAGTCAGTGTACAACACATGCCATTATGCTGTGTATGTAGCCTAGTTGGTATTTGCATACTAAATTTACCTGGACAGACATTGGTTTCCCAGACAGAGAGAACATGGTGGACCCTTATTTACCTATAATTTTGATATTAAATCATGCACCTGTCTGGAGATGCAGTAGATAGAGGACTTACCTGTACAGTAGGATGATGCCTTTACCTAGTGACAGCCAAACAAAGTTAACTGAATTCCCGTTACTAGTCGCCTCTTACCCGAGATACTCTCATACCTGTATAACTTCTTACCATATGTATCCCTGGTTCTATTCCAAGTCTAATCCAAGTCTTGGCTTAGACTTCGGGGCGGCAGGTATCCTAGTGGTTAGAGCCTAGTGGTTAGAGCGTTGGACCATTAACTGAAAGGTTGCTGGGTCTAATCCCCGAGCTGACAAGGTAAAAAATCTGTCGTTCTGCCCCTGAACAAGGCAGTTAACCCACCGTTCCTGGTAGGCCGTCATTGTAAATAAGAATTTGTTCTTAACTGACTTGCCTAGTTAAATAAAGGTTATCGTTAAAAAAAATGTGTGCCTCTTGTATCATGTTTATATCAGAACCGTGTCAGTATTTACATCACGTCCTAGATTACAGTGTTCTAATTCTAAAGCACAAGAATGCCAATCTACCACTATTACGACGCAATATAAACACTATCCATTTCTAAGACCGGGTCTGTTCTCACAGGAACTATGTTACATTTATCTGACTCCTGAAGCGGACATTTTCTAGTCCTGTTTAAGATCATATTTTCTATTTTCGATCATTAATATGTTGTGGCAGCCAGTTCATTATTTATTATGATTCGGGTTTCACTGCCTTTACTCTTCCTACTGAAATACACACACAAACCCTCAGGGACACAAACGTCTGTGCCTGCGTTTGTGTGAGTGCGCTTGTGTGTGAAATATCTACGTTATAACTGGGCTATATGCTGTTTATGAACTAAAAACCATGCTTGTTCTTGCAACATCATCTCCCTTTCTCTCTCCTTCTCCATTATGTAGTTTCCTCATCACCCACGTGAAAAACACCTACGGCACAGGTGATTGGGGTAGAGGACACTCCCTCGCTTGAATTGGCTAATGTTTTTGTCAATCATGACTTCCAGGTCTCACTTGGCTTACTTGAGCGCAGGTAAAATGACCTGTGAGCCAGTGAGGGATTTGGAATTACTGCGCGCACCTGGACCCGACAACGACGCGCTTATCACGCAACAGTTGTCAAATCTATATGTACTTTACATAAGTCATATTTATAAAGGAAGCGCTATTTGAATAGGTTTTATCGGAGAGATAACTATGGCAACTAGTATAGGACTGGCCATGAATCCTCCACACACAGATGAGAGGGCTGTTTTCACGCAGCTGAAGCCTGTGCGGATGTCTGGAGCCGACGGCGCAGAGGACTCGTCCGTGTTCGAGGAAGTGAAACCCGCGGTGAGAATGACATCTTAGCCCAGTGGAGGTAGCCCAGGTGCGGCCAGGGGCTCCACCGTGTTCCGCCCTTCTCCTGGTTCATATTCTGTAGTCAGTTGAACAGTGGGTCACTCCCACTCAAGAAATAGTCTCAATACGAAAACTGTAGAAGTGAATCGTTCCATTCAGGTGTCCTTCGCTTATCTAAAATCACAATAAACCTATTCGTATCATGCATAACAGTGAATAACGTATTTTATTGTTCTTGGGAGAAAGAGCACATGTAGGCCTATTCAATACACAGGATTGTCCATATTCCAAAAAGGTTAGCCTATGGAAAAGCCTATGGCATTGTTACCCAGGCGTTACTCGACGCAAGCACGATTGTTACTCGACGCAAGCACGAATGTTGTTGAATAGGCCTACAAATTGATTCCGATTTTTTTCTGTTAAAGATTTGTCAATCTATTCAGTATAAATTCATATTTTTCCTGCGTTGCATTCGTTTGAAGATTATTTTATAAATATATGTATTTATTTAGCTGGCACTTTATCGACAACGAACGAAGTGTGCAATAGAACCGAATAGGGTTTAACGTGAATAATTTGACTTAGCTCTGCGGGAAACAGGATCGATCAAGGTGCACGTAAACTGTATAATATAATTTAACACATCGACAAACTGATTAATTATACTCTTAATTTGGCCACGTTTTTGTTATACATATGTCCATATTATTATTACTAATATTTGTCCGCATTTGCACACACATACTCCACGTTCTCAGTAGATTCTCACCCATCATATTGTGGGTTCTTTATTGTGAATTTGCCTTGCAATGATCTGTCTTTCCTGCTGATTTTAAGAGGGTGTGTGTGAGGTGTACCCCAGATCCCGACCCCCACCTGCAGGTAGTTCAGTTCCCCTTCTGGTGTCGTGTTTCCCCAGCAACATCTGGCTCAATCTCAACCGCTGAACGGGATCTGAGGGTGTCCACTTACCGTTGATGGAGATCACTTTAGAATTGACAGCAATTAATTGATATGGATTTATATGATCATACATAGCCCCTGGTGTGTTTAACCTAGTTATGATTTTCATTTACTGTCTTTCTTCATGGTTGGATTGAGGCTAATGATAGATTTAATAGGAATATGGCCCGTTTCATTCCAGACAATATTGCAATCAAAAGTTCGAGAAGCATAGTTTTACTTTTTGAAGTGGAACTTATGAAGTCGATTAAGTTACTATTCATTATTAGTCATTAACATGGCACCACTGTATCAACAAGAGAGGGCACTGTCATTAGTCTAGTTTCTCTAATATATGCCCACATTCCCTAAAGGACAGGGCACTGGGTTCATATGAACTAAATATAGGGCCATTTTTGCCTCAGAGACATGTCTTTGTGTCGTATAGGAATTGATGCTTCAAGGCAGTCGAATGATGTCCCCTTTTCCCTGCACTGAAGATTCTTACATGTTCTTTCCTCGGGCTGTTAACGTTCCTTTGGACAAATCTGGCCGATAAAGAACCTTTGAGTTAAGTGTGAGGTTGTTGAAGGGGCATCTATGATTCTTCAGAACTCTAAAAGGGATCTGGAATGTATGTGTCCCTTTCATAGCCGTTCATCAGCGTTAACGAAATCAAATCAGAGGTTATTTGTCCCATGCTTCGTGAAAACAACAGGTGTAGACTAACAGAGAAATGCCTTACTCACCGGTCCTTTTCCAACAATGCAGAGTTAAAGGTAAATATTCAAATAGAAATAGAGATGAGGATACACAGTGAACAACAGTAACGAGTTCAAATAGCACGGCTATATACAGGGAGTACTAGTACCGAGTCGATGTGCGAGGTAATTGAGGTAGCTATGTAGAAATAGTGTTGATTTTTCCGTGTAACACTTCTAGTGTTGATTCAAGTGTTAAATGAACACTGTAAAAGGTTCAATTAAGACTCTTGTGTGGTTAAATAACCCCACTGTTGGTGTTAATAACCAGAGTTGAACCAAAACCACGGCCATCATTATCATCTTTCCTAACATGCTCTGTTGCAGGATGGTTTTTAGAATTGTTAGATTTGTATCTATATTTTTGCATGTACATTTATTCATGAATTAATCTTATGCTACTCACATATAAATAACATCTATTTTTTTCTAAACTATTACGTGGACTCATTGTACCCGTTACTGAAATGGTTGTTTCAGTTTAGATGTTTAAGGTAGTCTCATATCTCAGTCTTCCTAACACTGGCAGACCTAAAAAAAAATATTTAAATGTTGGATATCCCTACTCTGGCTGGATTCCAATAGGATTTACACATCACTTAGCAAACCATCATAATATGACTTGCAGGCCTGATGTGACCTGTAAACTATGAGTTTCAGGACACTGCATTAGGGTAAAATTAGGCCATTAAACCATATTTTGAGGGCCTAGGAATTTCTGTCTCGAATTTTAGATTTATTCATTTTAATGACAACATATTCACTTAGGATTTCACTTGGTGAATGCCACATGACTAAACATGAATTAATGCAGCAACCATTCCTCTGTCACTAGCAAACACAGTCATGGGTGGTTCTGGTAATGCTAAAATTCACTCGAAAGGCATCCTGGGAAATATTTCAATAAGGCTTAAAACCCTAAAGCAAGGCTATTAAAATCCGGTCCTGGAGGGCTGAATTATTTATGGTTTGGGATATTTGTATGGTTCCTCAAAGAACAATCCAATTCATGGTTCTTCAGAGATCCTAAAATGGTTCCCGTATGGCATCGCTCTCAAGAACCTTATTTGGTTCCAACTAGCGCCTTCATCTTTAAGAGTGTGGCCATGCCTGTCATGACAGCAGTATGCAGTTAGACCTGTCTGTACAAGGCCCTGCTCTATTTGGTTTGTCCTGCCACATATACCAAACGCTATCATGGAAGAGGATTACAATAGAAATAACTTGTCAACTTTCTTGTGTTTATCCTCAATGATTCTTAATCATCTAGTATGTGTACCTTGTTTTAAATGATCAAATAAACGAAACAAAAAAACTAGGACGCTTATCCCTAATCTATCTCTATACTGCTTGGGGCAGGAGGTGGGTGATACAATACCAAGCTAGGCAAAGTAACTGCAGGCCAGGGGAGAAAGGCTGATGGATGAGCCTATGTTTCCCGGTAGTTGGCTACTGTTGTGAACCTCCAGTCACTGTGGTTGAATGTGCTCAAGTCAAAAGGGTATTCCAATAATGACCTTATCTGATCTAAACGAAGCACTGTAGTTTCATTGTGTAAAGACCTATAGAATGTTTACATTCTGTAGCTGTTACAATGTCTCTGGTTGCACTGGCGCCATTTAGTTACATGGGATTTCTAGATATATCGGTATAGTTACCTGTAACTGCATAGTAATTACAGAGGAATTAAGGAACTTTTGAGGCAGAATTTAGACATATCTTTCTTCATTCCCCGAGGTTGTTTTAGGCCACAGTCAGACTTAAACAGGTCACTTTAGAGACAGAATTTAGACATATCTTTCTTCATTACCCGAGGTTGTTTTAGGCCACAGTCAGACTTAAACAGGTAACTTTAGAGACAGAATTTAGACATATCTTTCTTCATTCCCCGAGGTTGTTTTAGGCCACAGTCAGACTTAAACAGGTAACTTTAGAGACAGAATTTAGACCTATCTTTCTTCATTCCCCGAGGTTGTTTTAGGCCACAGTCAGACTTAAACAGGTCACTTTAGAGACAGAATTTAGACATATCTTTCTTGATTCCCCGAGGTTGTTTTAGACCACAGTCAGACTTAAACAGGTCACTTTAGAGGCAGAATTTATAGACATTTTTCAGATAGTCAGTGGCGTTTAGTTTGACTAGCCATTTGACTGCAAATGCAATACAGCCCATTTGCATCGGGTCTACAGGTCTGCCCCATTCTCCAACAGTCACCTCTGGCACACATCCATATAACTACACTAGCTAGTGAAAGGAAACCAAAAGTGTTTGGAGGGAACGGTGTATTACTTTTTAAATGAATCCGTTTCATTCATAGATACATTTATGTTTATCTGTGTGTTGTATATATTCTATCCAGCATGTGTTTTTATCTCATACTTTTAGACTAGATCAGTCAGAATCTTGAGAAGTGGACATTTTGATTTTGAGCAGGAGATTTGTGCTGTGTCTCATTGAGATGAGAGGTGAGTTGTATTGTGGGTAAACAAAGCACCAGGGAGTTGCACCAACAGGGGTGATGCTGGGGGTGTTTCCCCACGAGCAGCCTTTCAATGGTACGCTCCAGTGCCTTATCATCATGGTGGGACACAGATCAGCTCTCTGTAGTAAGTACACTAGATGCTTGATACTAGACATGATAGACTTACAGTTGCCTACCTACCAACTGCAGGGCATCGACTTTACCATGACCACGCTGAATGCTCTTTGAAAGCTTCTTAGCTTCCCCGGTGTTCTGTTGTTTGCTGTGTTATAGATGACTTTTTCTCCTTGCTATTCTCTTTGCGTAAAATGTAGTTTGGTTAACCGATTGGTTTGAATGCTGCGTGTTTCTAGCCTGCTGTGGCATCCTTCTCCAAAACCGACCGAATCCTTCGTGGCTCCATGAAGGTTTACAGTGTAGACAAGTATAAGCACTCACTTGTGTATTGATTCATCTCTCGTCTCTCTGTATGGGTTTTTGGTGTTATTATCCCCTGTCAATCAACAGACTGTAAATGGCCAGACTAATGCTACACTGCCAGTCAAACTCTTTGGCCAGACTACACATGGTCATTACCAGTCACAGTGGTTTCCTATATGTCTCAATACTCCTACTCCATGGCCAGTCTAAACAAGTCACAGCGCTTTGACTTTCTTTGACCAGACTCTTATGTCACCACCAGTCAACAGCAGTGGTTGAAAAACGACCCAATTGCTATACTTGAGTAAGATACCTTAATAGAAATATTACTCGAGTAAAAGTCTATAAACGTTTTTGGTTTTAAGCATAGTTCAGTATCAAAAGTAAATGTAATTGTAAAAAATATATTTAAAGTATCAAAAGTCAAAAGTATAAGTCATTTCAAATTGCTTATATTAAGCAAACCATATCGTTTTTGTTACGGATAGCCAGGGGCACACTCCGACATCATTTCAAAATGAAGCGTTTATGCTTAGTGAGTCTGCCAGATCAGAGGCAGTAGGGATGACCAGGGATGTTCTCTTGATAAGTGCTTAAATTAGACAATTTTCTGGTCCTGCTAAACATTCAAAATGTAATGAGTACTTTTGGTGTCAGGTAAAATGTATGGAGTAAAAAGTATATTATTTTCTTTAGAAATGTAGTGAAGTAAAAGTGCTCAAAAATAGTAAAATAAAGTACAGGTACCCCATAAAAGTAGTACTTTAAAGTATTTATACTTAAGTACTTTACACTACTGGTCAGCAGTCTAAGTCTGGGTTTCCCAAACTCGATCCTGGGGTGCCCTCTGGGTACACATTTTGTTATTGTGCCCTAGGGAAAACACAAAACATGCGCCAGGACTGAGTTCGGGAAACCTCAACAATACTCATATTATTTTTCACAAACCAAGATGACTGACTGTCCTCAAAGTGACGGTCCTAAAAAAGCCAAAACAACACGTCTTATCATCATGCCAGTAGCCATAAAACATAATTTCAGTATCAAAGGTTCTCTCTCTCTCTCTCTCTCTCTCTCTCTCTCTCTCTCTCTCTCTCTCTCTCTCTCTCTCTCTCTCTCCCTCCCTCCCTCCCTCCCTCCCTCCCATGGCTATCAGTGATCGTTTATGGAGATGATCCCAGGAAACATACACACCATTTCCTAACCCACTGTTCCCCAGGCACTGTGGATGTTGATTAAGGAAGCCCTCTGCACCTCTCTGATTCAGAGGGGTTGGGTCAAATGCGGAAGACACATTTCAGGTATTTCCCTTTAATAAAGGATCATTATTGAGGAGACAGGACCATTTGTCTGTGGGATATCCTGACCCCTGACTTCTGAGCAGGTAAGGAGGAGGATAGTCTATTGGCCACAAGGAACTCTTGAGTGGTGTTGTTGGATGCTGATTTGGATATTAGTTGCAGATATATTTGCATGGCTAACAATGGTCTGAAAGGCATTTTTATTGCATTATCGTATTGTTGGACAGCATAGTTGCTATAGTTACTGATAGTTAACCTTGGTGACTTGGTATGAAATGTGACATTAGTCATCTTTCATTGCACAGTATTGACTTGGCTGGTATTTTGACTTTAGTTTAATATCTAAACTAAATATCTGAACTCAAAATCACAGTCATGGTCATGGACCTTAAGTGTGAAAACCCCCCTGGGTGCATCCCAAATGGCACCCTGTATTCCCTACATAGTGCACTACTTTTGGCCAGCCCTATGGGCCCTGTACTACGTAGGGAATAGGGTGCCATTCGGGACGTGGACCCTGACTCTACCCCATAACCCAGAAAAGAGCTGATAAGAAGTTGGCTCTTTTCTTCTCTTCTCTTCCCTCCTCTTCTCTGTTATCTGGGCTTTGGCGTGTAGCAGTTGTCTGGTCTACAATCATTAACAGACTCAGTCTTGGGCCAGGGTTTAGTGGTACTCCATTCTTCTTCTGACACAAAGGGGATGGACAGAAGAGGGGGAACGAGGGGGAGGGGGGAGAGGTGGCGAGAGGGGTAAGGGTAGAAGGAGAGGAACCAGGGTGGTGTTCATTTAAACACACAGCAGAAAAAGTTTAGCAACAGAAAATGAACGTTTCTTATTGTAGTCTCTCCCTATATCAATATGTTTTCTTCCATTTGTTGCCTAATGAACAGGATCCAGGGCACTCAGGCCAAGTGGAGGCTGCTGAGGGGAGGATGGCTCATAATAATGGCTGGAACAGAGCAAATGGAATGGCATCAAACAGGAGGAAGAGGAAGAGAGTCCTGTGTTTTAATGTATTTAATATCATTCCACTGATTCCACTCCAGTCAATACCACGAGCCCGTCCTCCCAAATTAAGGCGCCACCAACCCCCTGTGCTCAGGCCAGAGGGGGGAGCACTGCCAAGGGCGCTGGGTTAGCCTGCCTGCCAGCACCCGAATAACACAAGACCCGTTTGTGCCCTGTCCTGAAAAGGAGCAGCTTCAAACAGGAGGAGCTCTCAATACACATAGAAAGAAGCCATTTTCCAGTTAAATACTGGGTTTTACATTTCAGTTTCTCTCCCTGGTCAGATTGCACTGATGTCAGAAGGGGCTGTGGGGCAGAGGTGCTTGAGAGAGACGGTGGGGTTCACTAGTGATAAATGGCCCATTATATTCTGGAGGCACACACACGCACACACAGACACACACTCACACACAGGTTGAAGTGACCATAAAGCGATAGCCCTTCAAGAGTTTGTGTATAAAAACACATCAACACTGGGGTTGCTAAGGAAGAGATTGGGAAATATATAATGCAGCCAGTGTTGACATAGCTGGCACTTCAAATAGCTGTGGAGGTATAATAGGCCTGATGAAATGTCCTCTCCCCTTCATTGTACCTGCTGTTGGGTTAGCCATTATGTACAGCTGGATAGAGCCTCAATATATCAACAGCTCATTGAATCATTTGTACACAACCAATTGGCTGGGCTTTGCCTTGGATTGGCTCTTTGTGCTCCAGTGTTTGGCCTCAGTAACTCATAGAACCAACAGTGGTGTGTTTGAGTTGCAGCACATTTGATTTAGGCTACAGTTCTTTATTTAGCTGGCATTCATTTGTAACTTTCCTAGTAAAATAGTACTATCTTAATAAGTCCTCTTTTTGCTTCTTGGGATTCGTTTTAACAAGCCCTTAGGTGCAACATGGTATCTAAATGAAAAGCTAGTCAATCATCTAGAGTTACAATGGGCTGATGGTTTGGTTTGGAGAACTTTCAGGTTTTTCTCTTTCAATCTATCATCTCTTTCATCCCTCGCTCCCTCTCCCTCTGTAATCTGAAATGATCTAGCTGTCCCATGACATCTCTGGTAGAATCAAATGAGTTCTCTCTGTTCTATTTATAATTGTCAGCGGAGGCAGTGTCGTGTTTGTGTTCGCTTCTTCTTTCTCATGCCCTCACCTTTGTTTGGTCTGTTTACTTAGCTAGCACTGCACCCTGCACAGACATGTCCTGTAGGGCTGGCAGAGGGCTAAGTAAGCCATGGATAGATCATTTCAGATTTCATAGGGGGGGGAGAGAGAGAGAGAGAGAGAGATGACAAATGAAAGAAAAACACTAAAAAAACAGACAGGGCCGGGCCTCAACAGTCACTCTCTAGTAGTTAGAGCGCAATTGTTTCTGGTGGCTTTTCCGCGCCAAAGGACAAACGTGGCGTTTGTGTCTACTTTGAAATGTTTTCCCTTTTAAGTTACCTTGTGGCAGCACACATTTAAGGCAGTCTTTCCATGTGTCTTCCACTCCATCGTTCCCTCCCTTCCTCTGATTCGTCCACGGTGGTGAGCTCCATTGGTAGGTTGGAATGTGAGGAATGGAAGGGGGAGGAAGGAAGGGAGAGAGGTTGGATGCTGGGAGGAAGAGAGTCCTGGTACCACCAGTTCTCCTGGCGTCTCTCCCTAACTGACACACACCCAGACAGACAGAGACATTAGAGACAGATACCCCCTCCATCCCCCTCTGTGCCATGTCACTTCCGCCTTTATACCAACACAATCCCACAAAGTGACAGAATCAATAAAGAGCAACTACGGGTTTAGCTGAGAGGGTTTTTAAAGGAATTGAATGAAAACGTGAATTTGTACCCCAACAAGAGACTCATCCTAGATGCACGAGTGCCTACCTTTTCAACTTTGGCTCTGTATTGAAACACGACTCACTCTCTCTTCCTTCTCTCTCTCTAGATCCGGTTGGAGATGGAAAAATACCTCTCCCAGACCCCAGGCAGCCCCCTCATCCCTCCCTCCATGGCCCCCACAGACAAGAAGAACCGCAGAGAGAGCGCCTCATTGGTGGACGAGTACTTCTCAGAGGAGAAGCCCAACACGGCCCCATACAGCGTCAACATCAACCTCATCCTCCCCAACACCACCCACCTCCGCACTGGCCTGTACCGGCCCAACAAGCCTAACCAGCAGCACCACCAGGCCCACCAAAATCACCTACTCCAACACATCAAGACAGAGCCGGGTGTGGATGTGCCAGTGCCCTGCTCCATACAGACCATCCAGACCTTGCCTGACTTCACGTCTGTCTTCAGCATGCCCCAGACCGTCAACACCATGTTTATCAAACCCGACATGGCTGCCGGTGGCCACCCAGTTTCAGACACACACACAGAGCTGTACATTGGCCCCCAGAAACCACAGGTCTACCAGATGCCTGTTCCTGTCAGTGGAGCTGACCTCACAATGACCCTCTCCCACAGCAGCCAACCAGGGACCGGCGGAGCCAGCAACGGTAGAACCATGATAAACCTGAACAGCGTCTCCTTGACGACGGTGGGTCACGGCGGTGGTGACTCGTCGTTTGCGATGCCGGAGCATTTCTACCACCACCACACCACCGCATCGCCCCAGTCCCAGCCCCACAGCCTACCTCCCTCACCCCCCAACTCCCAGCCGGGTAGTCCTGAGAACCAGGCAGAGCTGCTCACCCCTCCTCCCCCCTACCAGGCCTCCACGAGGCTGGGATTGAAGGTCACCCAGATGTCCCACCACTCCATGCTCATGGCCCACGGACAGGGGGTGCTGACGGGACCCAGGTACAACCGACGGAACAACCCAGAGCTGGAGAAGAGACGGATCCACTTCTGTGACTTCCCAGGTGAGCCCGCTGATACTGGATGGATGGAAAGGAAAGGGGGATACTGGAAGAATGAATGAATGACTGAATAAATGCTCCCAAAGTGCCCTTTTGGTCATTGAAAGAGATACTTTGCAAAAGGCTAATGTGCTAAAGACTAAACCGTGTATGGTCACAGATACAGGAGATGAGGTTCATGATTCTGTTAGTTTGCTTACCGAGACATGGTGACATGAAATACCGTAGAGGTCAATGTTGAATACTGCTCCATGGTCAGTGCAGTGATACTAACATCTCTTTTCCCTTTGTAGGCTGCACCAAGGTTTACACAAAGAGCTCTCACTTGAAAGCACACCAAAGGACACACACCGGTAAGAAAGAGTAACTTCCTCTATACACTTACACCAATAGAAACACAGACACAGACATACGCACATGTACAGTACTGAATAAGGAGGGCATCATGAGACTCTATTGGTTATGTTAAAGGCTTGAGACCAAAGCAAAAACATGGAGGCACTACGGACGGAGGAAAGAAGAGAGACAGATGGGAGAAAGAGAAAGAGAGAGAGAGAGAAAGGGTGTTCTAAACTTTCAGAAACAGATGTTTTCTTATTATGCTAATGCATGCCCGTACAAGCCACAGCAGGTTTCCCCCAGCCCAGAGAAACAGAGAGGAATGGAGGGAGGGAGAAAACACAGTTGTGGTTGACTGGGCCAAAACCTGTTCCTCCTGCTTTTCACTCCCTATTCAGAGAAAAGAGGGGAGGAGCAGGGAGGAGGGAGAAAAGAGGGGAGGGAGCTGGGATAACGAAGAGAGAGGGAGCTGGGATAACGAAGAGAGAGAAGCAGTTTCGATGTAGTCACTTCTGTAAATGGACACCTCTGGCTGACAATTTTAGGGATTACTCATTCAGAGGATGAGCGACAGAACAGAATGAAGATACAGTAGAATCTGTTGGATGCCATGATAGAACGTATCCAAGCTCTGTGTAGCCTACAATCTGATTTCACTCTCAGTCATCCAACCAGTCAATGATAGACCTGGGGCTGTATGGCAGGTCTATCCTAAATCAGCCCTCCCTCTCTGAGTCTCCTGATACATGCGGCTCCAGGTCGCTCACACGTCTTGGGAACTACTAAGTCTAGATACTAGATACTTAGCCATGTGGCCTCTTCTTTTGTAAATATTTTCATTTCAAATATGGCCTATTGTGTGTGTGTGTGTATGTATGTGTGCGTTGCGTGTGTGTGTGTGTGTGTGTGTGTGTGTGTGTGTGTGTGTGTGTGTGTGTGTGTGTGTGTGTGTGTGTGTGTGTGTGTGACTGAGACATACCTGGCTGTTCACCATGTACAGATGTCTCTTTTGTCTCTGAGATATTTTCTGCTGCATTTACCCACTTCAGAAGTATCTACTGTAATTCTAGTCAAGGCCTGTCCTATATAACTACTGCTGTACACACCTTTTCTGTTCATATACTGTCCATACTGTCTATACAACCATCATATACAGTACCAGTCAACAGTTTGGACAGACCTAATCATTACAGGGTTTTTCTTTATTTGTACTATTTTCAACATTGTACTGTGGAATAATAGTGAACACATCAAAACTATAAAAGAACACATATGGAATCATGTAGTAACCAAAAAACAGTTTTCTAAATACATTTTATATTTGAGATTCTTCAAAGTAGCCACCCTTTGCACACTCTTGGTATTCTCTCAACCAGCTTCGTGAGGTAGTCACCTGGAATGCATTTCAATTAACAGGAGTGCCTTGTTTCAAGTTAATTTGTGGACTTCCTTTCCTTCTTATTGGGTTTTAGCCAATCAGTTGTGTTGTGACAAGGTAGGGGCGGTATACAGAAGATAGCCCTATTCGGTAAAAGACCAAGTCCATATTATGCCAAGAACAGCTCAAATAAGCACAGAGAAACGACAGTCCATCATTATTTTAAGACATGAAGGTCAGCCAATCAGGAATATTGAAAGAAAGTTTCTTCAAGTACAGTCGCAAAAACCATATCAAGCGCTATGATGAAACTGGCTCTCATGAGGACCGCCACAGGAAAGGAATACCCAGCGTTACCTCTGCTGCAGAGGATAAATCCATTAGAGTTACCAGCCTCAGATTGCAGCCCATTTGAGATGCACACGTTGTCTGTTTCAGGAGAGATCAGCTGATGATAATCTAGTGCCATCGATGGTTGCAATATTATATTATATTGTTATTGGATTCTATTCTATTCCAATAGGGAACATTCTGTAGGTTACCCGTTAGCATGTCCATTGTCACACAATGAAAGGTGTGAAAACCCATAATAATGTGTTTCCGTGGCTGAGTTGATGAGCAGATTTGGGCCATCAGTTGATTGACAGATGTAGGCCTACTGTAGAATGATAAACCTTCCTCCAGTGTGGATGCTGACCCACGTTTTATAGTTGGGCTATGGGTGATTTGTCGATATAGTTCTGGTCTTTGGTGTGGATTGTAAGCCTGTATTGTGTTGTGTTAATATTTGATTTTGTAAAGCTGTCAAGATGTTTATGCATTTGAGCCTATACAAAAACTATATCTTGTTGAGCTGACCCTTTTCTTTGATGTGTAAATTATTAGACTATTCTTTTTTTTACGTCTTGAAAACATTTAAATAAACGTAATTAACTTGTGGGCCTAATTTAGGCTCAGGCTGGTCACTAGATCTCCCAGCACTCATGAGGATGAGGCGGAGCGCGCTGCCTAGACCACTGAGCTCAGGAAGTTCCCAATGCTCTAGCAAGCACTAAGAATGCTATGAATACTGATGATACTCAGGCACGTCGTTTTTTATTGTTTCGTTGTAAGCCTTCCCCAAACCATAGCCCTAACCTTACGCACTGGGAATAAAACTGTTAACCTTTGAGCTGTTTCTGTTTCAACCACGTGGAATGAATGCATCGAAAGTAGACGTTCCTCCATGAGTCAAAGGGCAGTGGCAGCTTGATTCGAACCCGACTCGGGCATTTAAAAAAATATATATATAAAATAGTTTGACAACCCTGTTTGTAAGCTTTTAAATGGTATCCAAATTCAACCGTTTATTTTTTTCCAGTCAAGAAGACATGGAAATACAAAATGGGTCAAGTTTGAGGACCTCTAACTCCTAAACGGTTTGGCATTCAAGTCCAAAAAGTTACTTCCTGTCCACTTTTAGTATGGGCAAAGATGTATAAAAAGTGATGTTCAAATCAATAGGGGTGAGGTCAAAAATGGATTGAAATCCAATGGAAAGACCCATTTTTCACCTGATTCTACATGTAAAATCAGTGCGCTCTCAGTTTGCAAATCATGTTCGGAGGTGTAAGTACTCTTGGCAAGCAAATGGTATTGGTGTGTCTGAGCCGAGTAGCCTACAGTACTACAGCGCATTGGGAAGTATTCAGACCCCTTTCCTTTCTCTACATTGTATTACGTTACAGCCTTATTCTAAAATGGAGGAAATAAAACATGTTCCTCATCCATCTACACACAATACCCCATAATGACATTTTTGCAAAAGTCTAAAAAAACAACAACAATTGATTGGACATGATTTGGAAAGGCACACACCTGTCTATATAAGGTCCCACAGTTGGCAGTGCATATCAGAGCAAAAACCAAGCCATGACGTCGAAGGAATTGTCCGTAGAGCTCAGAGACAGGATTGTGTCGAGGCACAGATCTGGGGAAGGGTACAAAAAATGTCTGCAGCATCGAAGGTCCCCAAGAACACTGGCCTCCATCATTCTTCAGTTGAAGAAGTTTGGAACCACCAAGACTTTTCCTAGAGCTGAGCAATGGGGGAGAAGGGCCTTGGTCTGGGAGGTGATCAAGAACCCGATGATCACTCTGACAGAGCTCCAGAGTTCCTCTGTGGAGATGGAAGAACCTTCCAGAAGGACAACCATCTCTGCAGTACTCCACCAATCAGGCCTTTATGGTAGAGTGGCCAGAAGGTCAAAGAATAAAGTCAAAAATAAAGTCAAAAATAAACCAAATAAAAAGTAAGTTTGAATGACAATGAGGGGCAACGCTGTTACAGTGGAGGACAGAGGAGCCTCTTAAAGAAGAAGTTACAGGTCTGTGAGAGCCAGAAATCTTGCTTGTTTGTAGGTGACCAAATACTTATTTTCCACCATAATTTGCAAATAAATTCATAAAAAATCCTACAATGTGATATTCTGGATTTTTTTTCTCATTTTGTCTGTTATAGTTGAAGTGTACCTATGATGAAAATTACAGGCCTCTCTCATCTTTTTAAGTGGGAGAACTTGCACAATTGGTGGCTGACTAAATACTTGTCTGCCCCACTGTACATACGCTCCTATTCAAACACACGGACACACATGTAAATAGTGCCTCACATGCAGTCAAACAGTTGTTTGATTCCTTGATGTCCTTTGCTTTTGATAGTTTTTTTTTCTGTTTGTTCTCCTTCATTTTTCTCTTTTGATCATTTTGTTGGTTATTGGTGCATTGGGGGATAGTGGGTTGGGGATGGGGAATGAAGGGAAAGGAGTCTTTTTTTATTTGATTTTTGTGGGGGGGGGGGGGGGGGGGATCTTGGAGGGTTAGTGTCCTGGCAGTTTGGGCCGGTGGCCAATCGAACATCTCTGGAGAGACCTGAAAATACCTGTGCAGCGACGCTCACCATCCAACCTGACAGAGCTTGAGAGGATCTGCAGAGAAGAATGGGAGAAACTCCCCAAATACACGTGTGCCAAGCTTATTAGCGTCAAGAAAACTTGAGGCTGTAAATACTTCCAAAGGTGCTTCAGCAAAGTACTGAGTAAAGGGTCTGAATACTTATGGAATTGTGATATTTCAGTTTTTTTTTTAAATACATTTGAATTAAACCTGTTTTTGCTTTGTTGTTATGGGATATTGTGTGTAGATTGATGAGGGGGAAATAAACAATTGAATCCATGTTAGAATAAGGCTGTAACATAACAAAATGTGGGAAAAGTCAAGGGGCCTGAATACTTTACGAATGACTGTATGTTGCTGATGAGGCCCCCTGCCCTCTTAACAAACAGAAACAGTTTATAAAGCTGCGAAGCTCACAAAGGATGTCCTGTGGATGGTTTATGGGCTTCACAGAGAGTTGGGACTGTTTGCTGTCTTTCAGTAAAACCCTGTAGGCACCATCATAAAACAGACAATGGCCCTTCAGGAGAGAAGAGTGTGCTTGTGTGTGTGTGTGCGCGCGCGAGTATGTGTTCTACGTACGTGCATTTGAAACGCGTTCATGTGTATGTGGCAATGTTAGGCTGATAAAAACTCAACCGTTGCACAACTGCCACCTGACCAAATAGCTGAAGTGTATTATTGTGATGCTGTCAGTTAAACAGCTCCCTTATCTAGGCCTCAGCAACATTCACAGTATCACAGCCCTAACCTGTGTTTTGGAGAACAACCAATTGCACTTGACCCTCTGTTAGCTTGTTTAGAGATCAAATCAGACAACGTGTGCATTTCAAATGGCACCATATTCCCTATATAGTGCAATACTTTTGAGCTCTATGGGCCCTTTTTAAAAGTACTGCACTAAATAGGGAATAGTGTGCGATTTGGGAAGCAGGCAACATGTTTGATCTGTGGGCCTGTATGTGCTCATTATATTGTTTACATAATAATGGCAAGGATGGAGAGGCGATGCTTTTGACCCAGAGATGAGAGCAGAGCTAGACTGAACTCAAATACACTCCCCAAAACACCTTACCCTCCACCCCTGGCCCCTCTCACCCAATGCCCCCATGACCCTCTGGGCCCCTGCTTCAGTAGTGATTGTCAATTAGCTGTTTTTAATGAGTAATACTCTCTATCTAATCAGTACTCATGGCATCCTCCCATACAACAACAAAACATGTGAAATGTGTAGTTGAAATGGCTGTTTTTGCAAGTTGAGCTTAAGTTATGTTAACACCACCTTTTCTCATGTGAGGAGAAGAGCATGTTTTCACCTCACGGGAGAAGAGCATGTTTTCACCTCACGGGAGAAGAGCATGTTTTCACCTCACGGGAGAAGAGCATGCTTTCACCTCACGGGAGAAGAGCATGCTTTCACCTCACGGGAGAAGAGCATGTTTTCACCTCACGGGAGAAGAGCATGTTTTCACCTCACGGGAGAAGAGCATGCTTTCACCTCACGGGAGAAGAGCATGTTTTCACCTCACGGGAGAAGAGCATGTTTTCACCTCACGGGAGAAGAGCATGCTTTCACCTCACGGGAGAAGAGCATGTTTTCACCTCACGGGAGAAGAGCATGTTTTCACCTCACGGGAGAAGAGCATGTTTTCACCTCACGGGAGAAGAGCATGTTTTTAAGGTCCACCCTGTTAAGTGAACTGAACTGTTTTAATATGGTGAAACTGCACCTTTTAAAACATTTGTTTCAAAAAAAACATTGAACATCTAATAGTCAAATCACAGTGTAAAAGCAGCTGAGCTGGTTCTTTTGGGTCATTTTCTGGTGTTTTGTTGTGGAAAACTGAACGGGTCGAGCATAAAACATCAACCCTGTTACCCATAGATCGACAGGCTAGAAATGTTTTAAACAATTGACATTTTACCTTCATTTTTTTTTGGTGTGAAGCTTGCATTCAATTGCCCCTCCCTGTTGCACAAAACAAGATTCTATTCCACGTCACAAGGGGGGGATGAAATCCTTACTTTATTTGTCACTTAAAGGGCCCTTAAAATAGTCAATAGAAAATGTGTTTTTATTAAGTTGATCGTTGCTCTAGCCATCCATGCACTGCTTTGGAGTCTTATTTAGAAAGATACTCATAACTCTAGAGCTACAGTTTTGTGTCCTTTCAGGCTCTTTCTCTTTCTATCCCCTTGGGGAAACATTTTCCTGTGTGTCAACATCACAATCTTATCAAAGCTGACATTTAGTATCCATTCAACATGAGTTTACACTGAACCCATATAATACTCTCTGAGTGAATAGCCAGATGTTGGTAGGAGATGTACCTGCTTTAACATGCCCACTGATGTGTGTGTACAGTGTGTTCACCACACCCTGTTGAAGACATCACTGCCAACACAGTTGTGAAATAAAAGGAAAATAGGGAACTGAAGAATAGTCTACAACGCTCATCTCTTTCTCAAAATGACTGTACAGGATATTCTACTCTCTCTCTCTATATGTATATATATTCAATTTGCTTTCATTATTGACATGCCAAGTTCATTATTACATTGTCAAAGTATACATATCGAAAAATAAAAATGTAGATTTATATATAAATAAATGGTGGGACCAACAGCAATAATAATAGTAGGTGTTGTCACGGCAGATTTCCTCCTCTTCCTCTGAAGAGGTGAAACAAGGATCGGACCAATATGCAGCGTGGTAGGTGTCCATGTTTTAATAGGGAAAACTGAACATGAACACAAATACAAAATAAAAAGTGAACTGGCAACGAAACAGTCCCGTGTGGCACAAACACAGACACAGGAAACAATCACCCACAAAATACCCAAAGAACATGGCTGCCTAAATATGGTTCCCAATCAGAGTCAACGATAAACACCTGCCTCTAATTGAGAACCAATCTAGGCAACCATAGACTTACATAAACACCTAGACTAGAAAACACCCCATAAACATACAAAACCCCTAGACTAGCGAAAGCACATAAATCCCCCATGTCACACCCTGACCTAACGAAAATAATAAAGAAAACAAAGATAACTAAGGCCAGGGCGTGACAGTAGTGGACATGGGATTATCATTAACAACAACAACAATGTTAATGAGAACAACAATACATTAAGGCAATAGTAGTAGACCAGTGTCAACATGACTGAGAAGACACATGATATGGAATGAAAGACAAAACAAAACAAGATGGGAAATATTATCGACATTACTTTGCACTTTTCACTGGCTGTCCCTCAGGTTGTGGCAGGAGGACACATATTTGGCTGCCAAAACTGCACATTTTGGCTATTCACCCAATAAATATTAGATTTTTTATAGTTTCAAATTCTTTGTATTGAATTATAATTTTGGGAAAGAAATATTCTCTTAGGTCTATTTGTATTTGTCACAGTGTAATAGGAAATGCAGCTCTGTCTCTATCTCTCACCCTGGAGCAGAGTGAGCACAGCCAGGTGTGTCTGTGACGACCGGTGACGACCGGTCTCTATAGCCAGACTGTGCTCACTGAGTCTGTACCTAGTCAATGTTTTCCTCAGTTTTCTATCAGTCACAGTGGTCAGATAGTCTGCCACCATGTACTGTCTGTTTAGAGGCAAATAGCATTGAAGTTTACTTTGATTTTTTGTGGTGTCTTTCCAATGGGTGATATATTTTTATTTTTGTTTTGTGATGATTTGGTTGGGCCAGATTTTCTGAGTGCTGTCCTGAGGCTCTATGGGGTTGGTTTGGGTTGGTGAACCAGCTGGCTGAAGGGACTCTTCTCTTTTTTCATCTCTTGGCATTGTAGAGCTGTGTGATGGAATGTTTTGGGGTCACTTGTTTTTAGGTGGTTGTAAAATTTGATGTCTCTTTTTTCTATTTGAATGAGGAGGGGGTATTGGCCCAATTCTGCTCTACATGCACTTGCAATACAGTCTTGCAAAATTGGATGTTTGTCCCATTTGGTAAATTAATTATTAGAGATTGGACCCCATACTTCACTGCCATATAGAGCAATTGGTTCTATAACTGAGTGAAAAAGTTTGAGCCAGATTCTAATTGGAATTTCGATTTTGATGTTCCTTTTAATGGCATAGAATGCTCTTCTTGCTTCGTCTCTCAGCTCATTCACAGCCATGTGAAAGCTACCCGTTTTGCTGATATTTAATCCTAGATATGTGTAGTTTTTGGTGTGTTCTAATAGAACTGTGTCCAAATATAATTTATATTTGTCATCCTTTATTTCCGGGCCTTTTTTGGAATATCATTATATATATATATATTTATTTTTGGTCAGAGCCCAGATTTGACAGAACCTGTGAAGATGATCTAGGTACTGCTGTAACCCCTCTTTAGTGGGAGACAGCAGCACCAGGTCATCTGCGTACAGCAGACACTTGATTTCAGTGTTGTGTAGGGTGATACCAGGTGCTGATACCAGGTGCTGCCGATTCTTCTAATGTTTTTGCCAGTTAATGAATGTAGATGTTAAATAATGTTGGACTTATTGGGCAGCTCTGTTTCACTCCCCTTCCCTGAGAGAAGAAGTCTGTTTGCTTGTTGCCAATTTTAAATGCACATTTGTTTTTAGTGTACATTGATTTAATAAAATCATTTGTTTTCCCTCCAATACCACTTGCTATTAGTTTATAAAAAAGACCATTGTGCCAAATTGAATCAAATGCTTTCTTGAAATCTACAAAACACGAGTAGATTTTGCCTTTGTTTTGGTTTACTTGTTTATCAATTAAAGTGTGGAGGGTGTAAATGTGGTCTGTTGTACGATACTTTTTTAGAAATCCAATCTGGCTCCTGCTCAGGACGATGTGTTCGTCAAGGAAATTATGTAGTCTGCTATTTATAATACTGCAGAGAATTTTCCCCAAGTTGCTGTTTACGCAAAATCCTCTGCAATTATTTTGGTAAAATTTGTCTCCATTTTTATAGATTGGTGAGATCAATTCCTGGTACCAAATATCGGGGAAAATGTTGAAGAGTTTGAGTATAGCCAATCTGAATTTGTGGTCTGTATATTTTATCATTTCATTTAAAATACCATATTGGGCCGTGATGCTTCATGGTTGGGTTCTGCTCTTCTCAGATATACTGTGATTTTACTGTGGTCTGAGAGAGGTGTTAGTGGGCTGACTGTGAAGGCTCTGAGAGACTCTGGGTTTAGGTCAGTGAGGAAGTAGTCTACAGTGCTGCTGCCAAGGGATGAGCTGTAGGTGTACCTACCAAAATAGTCCCCTCTCAGCCTACCATTGACTATGTACAGACCCAGTGTTCCACAGAGCTTCACGAGCTGTACTCCGTTTTTGTTTTTCACTTTGTCATAGTTGTTTCTATGGGGGTATTTGGGGAGGGAAAGGTTGTTGCTTCCTGGTAGGTGTTTACCCCCATGACTGTTAATAGTGTCTTGTTCTTTTCTGCTGTCTCTCTCTCTCTCGCTCTCAAAACAATTGTACAGGATATTCTGTGCTCTCTCTCTCTCTCTCTCTCTCTCTCTCTCTCTCTCTCAACAATTGTACAGGATATTCTCTCTCTCTCTCTCAAAACAACTCTACAGGATATTCTCTCTCTCTCTCTCTCAAAACATCTGTACATGATATTCTGCTCTCTCTCTCTCTCTCTCTCTCTCTCTCAAAACAACTGTACAGGATATTCTCTCCCTCTCTCTTTCTCTCTCAAAACAACTGTACAGGATATTCTCTCTCTCTCGCCCTCTCTCTCAAAACAACTGTACAGGATATTCTCTCTCTCTCAAAACAACTGTACGGGATATTCTCTCTCTCTCTCTCAAAACAACTGTACAGGATATTCTCTCTCTCTCTCTCTCTCTCTCTCTCAAAACAACTGTACAGGATATTCTCTCGCCCTCTCTCTCAAAACAACTGTACAGGATATTCTCTCTCTCTCTCTCAAAACAACTGTACAGGATATTCTCTCTCTCTCTCCCTCTCTCAAAACAACTGTACAGGATATTCTCTCTCTCAAAACAACTGTACAGGATATTCTCTCTCTCTCTCTCTCTCTCTCAAAACAACTGTACAGGATATTCTCTCTCTCTCTCTCTCTAAAAACAACTGTACAGGATATTCTGCTCTCTCTCTCTGTCACATTACAAAGTGTCACACATCCCTGTCTTAACAGCCACACAAGTTTTGACATACCCATAGTCATAGGACAGACCGTGTATTTATGTATTCTCTCTCTCCCTCTCTCTCTGTGTTTCAGGAGAGAAACCATACCGTTGCAGCTGGGAGGGCTGTGACTGGCGTTTCGCCCGCTCTGACGAGCTGACGCGACATTACCGTAAACACACGGGAGCCAAGCCCTTCAAGTGTGTGGCCTGCAGTCGTTGTTTCTCCCGTTCAGATCACCTGGCCCTACACATGAAGCGCCACCAAAACTAAACACACACACACACGCTACGGCCACCTGAAGCATCACCCGAACTGAGGGACATCATCCTGAAGCCCCCAAAATGCATTGCACCGCACTGCATAAGGGCTGCGGATGGACTGCCTGACTGACGGACTTATCCTCCTTTTCAAAACTCCTTATCACAAAATATTTGACACCATCTACAACGATACAATGATCAAAATGTCTGCTCCTGACGTCACTACTATCGGGAGATATGGACTTTCAAAGAGATAGCGGGCTATGGACGCCAGCCTCCAATTGAACCCACGTAATAATGGATGTATGCCTGTCTGTCTGTATATATAGTTGTGTATAGTGTGTCGTTGTGTGTGTTTCTGAAAAAGCAAAGAATTTATTGACATTTATACTTGACTATTATTATTTTTTTTATACATCTGCAGTTGAGATTTCATTCCAATCATGACCATGTTGGATAATACTTTCAAGTCACATGAGCTTCCTTATATGGTAACATATCTTCGTGACAAATCAACAGAATACTCTGGAAAACGCCGTTGGACATCGTCTTACATCATAATAACTCGTTTCTATTCGGGTGCCTGAGAGCCTGGAGCGTTTAGCCATGTTTATTATTCTTTCTGTAACCACGGAGACAAACCTCTTTGATAGGGGCTTGCAACAACATTACCCTGCATCTTATTTGCAGTTTCATCTTTAAGAGTTTGTCTAACAGTTCACGCATGTATTATAACTTCTTATTTTGATTATTATGTTTTAAATGTTAATTAGTCTCGTCCTGCGACCTCACTATTTATGTATAATAATTACGGAGTTGAATTTACTACAGCTCAAAAGACAATAGTTAACCACATTACCTTGAAATTAGAATCATCCCCGTGCAGATTTTGATATTTACAAATCAGTTTGTTTTAATTATGTATTGTAGCCTGATAAGAGTTGAACTAGTGTGTGTGCCAAACGATTAGAGAACATGCTTCATACAGGTTATCATGTTGAAAGATATGAGACAATGCCCAACCCCTCCATGGAAATGTCACCTTTATTACACTATTAGTCAGTCACTGTAATGATTCATTAACATAATGATGCTGGATGGACACTTTTTTACATGTTTTTTTTTTAAACACGAGGGCACATACAGTACATTCATACATATTAGTCAAAGGAGTAGACATACATTTAGGGTTTAAGCCTCATTCTGGACTAAAAAAAACAAAATAAATGGAGAATCTCCATTGGTGTCCAGGGAACTTTCCCTTTCTGCTGTCAGTTGTTTTCACCTGTCAGATATGATTGGCTGACCTTTGGCCTTTGATAGTTGTAAGGCTGGCAACTGTTTACCCTAAGTTGCCCTTATACCCATGTAATAACTGTAGTAAAGGGTTTAAATCATATCAGTTTGGCCAAATGCCCAGTTGGTTTTATACTCTGTGTCTGTCATTCTGCCTTTCTGAATGGAGTCTGTCTCTCCTCTCTTATGGCCTTATCAATGTTTAGACCATTAAGCATTCTTCCAGCCAGTACTGTCGGTTACCCTTCTCTAGCCTTCCCACTAAGTACTGAGTTTCTGTACCTATTGTTGAACATGGAGGGACGAATTCCTGCCCCCCCCCTAGTGGATGTACATTCAACAAGGCGGACTTCCTCTCTGGGTGGAACGCAACGACAATGTGGACAAAAGTGCGCGCTGCCCCAAAAGAACAGACTCAGTCCTTGCACATGCACACATGTCGATCGACAGAGTGACGCTTGAAGCAACCTTAAGCCTAGCCCTAGACTAAAAAAGCACTTTGAATGGAGGTTGTTCATGAAGCAAGTTTTTTTTTAGTTGAGCACTCGGAGTAGGCTTAATCTGGGTCCGGGAAACCATCTAGGAGTATTCAACACTTATGATGCCACTAAATGATACATTTCCGTCTTTCTGACAGAGAGACTGTTTTGTTTTTAACTCACTGAATGACTAAAGCACTTCCTTCACTCTAGGAACAAGTTCTCTGTGTTAACTTCCTTCAATGAGAGGGAGCTATGATGAATCACTGTACATACTGTCATTTTTTGAATAGAAGACTTAAGTTGTGAATATGTTTTCTCTAGTATAGGATCTTTTTGCTATGAACAAAAGGGGATTCTAGGTTGGTGTTTAATGGCTGGTTATTCATTTGGACACCTACTGTGTGTACGGTATGCAACAGAATCAGTTCTGTACGACTTGTTTTGTGTATTTCATTCGTTTTTTTTGTTTGTGCAAAATCCTGAAAGTGAATAAAGAGATTACAACTAGAGACAGTATGTTTTCCTGTTGATGTTTTGAGGTGGGCCTTTCGTAAATGTTTTACGCTAGCTAGGACTTTCTGTTCTTTATCTTAGAGCTATCTGCGATGAGATAGGCGGAGTGACTCTCAGTAACATTCACATGGAATGACCGACAGCATCCAAACCGGACATCAGAAATAGGGTAAGTAGTTATTTGGACTTCCACTTACATGAAAAACATCTTAATTCAGAGTATTACAGCTATAGGCTACATTAGAAAGAAAGCAATGTTTGTAGAAATACAACATACAGATACACAGTTATCTAGTCCACATGATAGAGAAGCATCGGCATCCTTAAAACCCTAATACATTGCTTTGAACGAAATGTCTTCCTATAGCATTCTGAGTGATGTGCCTGTGCACTGCTGAGTATGACCAAAGGGCAGGTTTCTCTTAGATCACTTGTTAGAAAAATATCATTTTCAACTAATGGTCACATAAAGAGCATAACTTAATAGGTGAGATTTTAACCTTGGCCTACAATTTCCATGCCCCCGCGGAAATCTAATTAACTTAATAGAAAATCCCCATCAAAGTCTGTTTAAGATATAGATTTTTTGCGTGGGCCGTGTCTCAATCCACCACATCCTCCGATATCGCCCTTCTGCATCTGCGGTGAAAGGTGGCAGAGTTAGAGTGGTGTTTGTCAGATCATGAGACATCCCGAAGATTGGTCTGTAGCGTCCATACTGTTTGGCCTACTGTTATGACCCCTCTGTGGAAAGCTGAGACTCTAATGAACACTATGGTATTCTCAGTTTTGCTCTGGGACGCCCACAATACTCATCTTAAGGTCCCTGGAACCAGTTTAAAAAATGAATGGTAGTACAGTGGATTCGGAAAGTATTCAGACCCCTTCCCTTTGCCCCCATTTTGTTAAGTTACAGCCTTATTCTAAAATGAATTAAATAAAAATGTTCGTCATCAATCTACACACAATACCCCATAATGACAAAGCGTAAACCATTTTTGCAAATTTATTACCAATTTAAGTTGAGTGTTGAGAGTTGAGTTTTTACCAAAAAGTTCTATTTTGGTTTCATCTGAATATATGACATTCTCCCAATCTTCTTCTGGATCATCCGAATGCTCTCTAGCAAACTTCAGACGGGCCTGGACATGTCTGGCACTGCACTGCCACACCAAACTGGAAGTCTTCCGACTAACTTGGAAAGACAGTACCGTGCAGTACCGAAGAGCCCTTACTGCTGCTCGATCATCCTATTTTTCTAACTTAATTGAGGAAAATAAGAACAATCCGAAATTCCTTTTTGATACTGTCGCAAAGCTAACTAAAAAGCAGCATTCCACAAGAGAGGATGGCTTTCACTTTAGCAGTGATAAATTCATGAACTTCTTTGAGGAAAATATAATGATTATTAGAAAGCAAATTACGGACTCCTCTTTAAATCTGCGTATTCCTTCAAAGCTCAGTTGTCCTGAGTCTGCACAACTCTGCCAGGACCTAGGATCAAGAGAGACGCTCAAGTGTTTTAGTACTATATCTCTTGACACAATTATGAAAATAATCATGGCCTCTAAACCTTCAAGGTGCATACTGGACCCTATTCCAACTAAACTACTGAAAGAGCTGCTTCCTGTGCTTGGCCCTCCTATGTTGAACATTATAAACGGCTCTCCATCCACCGGATGTGTACCAAACTCACTAAAAGTGGCAGTAATAAAGTCTCTCTTGAAAAAGCCAAACCTTGACCCAGAAAATATAAAAAACGATCGGCCTATATCGAATCTTCCATTCCTCTCAGAATTTTTAGAAAAGGCTGTTGCTCAGCAACTCACTGCCTTCCTGAAGACAAACAATGTATACGAAATGCTTCAGTCTGGTTTTAGACCCCATCATAGCACTGGGACTGCACTTGTGAAGGTGGTAAATGACCTTTTAATGGCATCAGACCGAGGCTCTGCATCTGTCCTCGTGCTCCTAGACCTTAGTGCTGCTTTTGATACCATCGATCACCACATTCTTTTGGAGAGATTGAAAACCCAAATTGGTCTACACGGACAAGTTCTGGCCTGGTTTAGATCTTATCTGTCAGAAAGATATCAGTTTGTCTCTGTGAATGGTTTGTCCTCTGACAAATCAACTGTAAATTTCGGTGTTCCTCAAGGTTCCGTTTTAGGACCACTATTGTTTTCACTATATATTTTACCTCTTGGGAATGTCATTCGAAAACATAATGTTAACTTTCACTGCAATGCGGATGACACACAGCTGTACATTTCAATGAAACATGGTGAAGCCCCAAAATTTCCCTCGCTAGAAGCATGTGTTTCAGACATAAGGAAGTGGATGGCTGCAAACTTTCTACTTTTAAATTCGGACAAAACAGAGATGCTTGTTCTAGGTCCCGAGAAACAAAGATATCTTCTGTTGAATCTGACAATTGGTTGTACAGTCGTCTCAAATAAAACTGTGAAGGACCTCGGCGTTACTCTGGACCATGATCTCTCTTTTGAAGAACATATCAAGACCATTTCAAGGACAGCTTTTTTCCATCTACGTAACATTGCAAAAATCAGACACTTTTTGTCCAAAAATGATGCAGAAAAATTAATCCATGCTTTTGTCACTTCTAGGTTAGACTACTGCAATGCTCTACTTTCCGGCTACCCGGATAAAGCACTAAATAAACTTCAGTTAGTGCTAAATACAGCTGCTAGAATCCTGACTAGAACCAAAACATTTGATCATATTACTCCAGTGCTAGCCTCCCTACACTGGCTTCCTGTCAAAGCAAGGGCTGATTTCAAGGTTTTACTGCTAACCTACAAAGCATTACATGGGCTTGCTCCTACCCATCTCTCTGATTTGGTCCTGCCGTACATACCTACACGTATGCTACGGTCACAAGACGCAGGCGTCCTAATTGTCCCTAGAATTTCTAAGCAAACAGCTGGAGGCAGGGCTTTCTCCTATAGAGCTCCATTTTTATGGAACGGTCTGCCTACCCATGTCAGAGACGCAAACTCTGTCTCAACGTTTAAGTCTTTACTGAAGACTCATCTCTTCAGTGGGTCATATGATTAAGTGTAGTCTGGCCCAGGAGTGAGAAGGTGAACGGAAAGGCTCTGGAGCAACGAACCACCCTTGCTGTCTCTGCCTGGCCGGTTCCCCTCTTTCCACTGGGATTCTCTGCCTCTAACCCTATTACAGGGGCTGAGTCACTGGCTTACTGGGGCTCTCTCATACCGTCCCTGGGAGGGGTGCGTCACCTGAGTGGTTTGAGTCACTAATGTGATCATCCTGTCTGGGTTGGCGCCCCCCCCTTGGGTTGTGCCATGGCGGAGATCTTTGTGGGCTATACTCAGCCTTGTCTCAGGATGGTAAGTTGGTGGATGAAGATATCCCTCTAGTGGTGTGGGGGCTGTGCTTTGGCAAAGTGGGTGGGGTTATATCCTTCCTGTTTGGCCCTGTCCGGGGGTGTCCTCGGATGGGGCCACAGTGTCTCCTGACCCCTCCTGTCTCAGCCTCCAGTATTTATGCTGCAGTAGTTTGTGTCGGGGGGCTAGGGTCAGTTTGTTATATCTGGAGTACTTCTCCTGTCCTATTCGCTGTCCTGTGTGAATTTAAGTGTGCTCTCTCTAATTCTCACTTTCTTTCTCTCTCTCGGAGGACCTGAGTCCTTGGACCATGCCTCAGGACTACCTGACATGATGACTCCTTGCTGTCCCCAGTCCACCTGGCCGTGCTGCTGCTCCAGTTTCAACTGTTCTGCCTTATTATTATTGGACCATGCTGGTCATTTATGAACATTTGAACATTTTGGCCATGTTCTGTTATAATCTCCACCCGGCACAGCCAGAAGAGGACTGGCCACCCCACATAGCCTGGTTCCTCTGTAGGTTTCTTCCTAGGTTTTGGCCTTTCTATGGAGTTTTTCCTAGCCACCGTGCTTCTACAACTGCATTGCTTGCTGTTTGGGGTTTTAGGCTGGGTTTCTGTACAGCACTTTGAGATATCAGCTGATGTACGAAGGGCTATATAAATTAATTTGATTTGTGCAGGATTTGAGTCCCTGGCGGCGTAGTGTGTTACTGATGGTAGGCTTTGTTACTTTGGTCCCAGCTCTCTGCAGGTCATTCACTAGGTCCCCCCGTGTGGTTCTGGCATTTTTGCTCACCGTTCTTGTGATAATTTTGACCCCACGGGGTGAGATCTTGCGTGGAGCCCCAGATCGAGGGAGATTATCAGTGGTCTTGTATGTCTTCCATTTCCTAATAATTGCTCCCACAGTTGATTTCTTTAAACCAAAATGCTTACCTTTTGCAGATTCAGTCTTCCCAGCCTGGTGCAGGTCTACAATTTTGTTTCTGGTGTTCTTTGACAGCTCTTTGGTCTTGACCATAGTGGAGTTTGGAGTTTGACTGTTTGAGGTTGTGGACAGGTGTCTTTTATACTGATAACAATTTCAAACAGTTGCCATTAATACAGGTAACGAGTGGAGGACAGAGGAGCCTCTTAAAGAAGAAGTTACAGGTCTGTGAGAGCCAGAAATCTTGCTTGTTTGTAGGTGACTAAATACTTATTTTCCACCATAATTGGCAAATAAATTCATAAAAAATCCTACAATGTGATTTTCTGGATTTTTTTCCTCATTTTCTCTGTCATAGTTTACGTGTACCTATGATGTAAATTACAGGCCTCTCTCATCTTTTTAAGTGGGAGAACTTGCACAATTGGTGGCTGACTAAATACTTTTTTGCCCCACTGTATATGTGAATAGTTTAGTGCTTAAAATAAGGGAATAAATACATGTAAAAAGTAAATAAAATAGTTTCTTGATCTTTGTTATATCTCTCAGATATGCAGTAGGACAGACACTTTAGAACAAACTTCCTTTACATTTTTGGGGGACTATCTGTTGTTCCATGTAGTGAATCTGTTATTCAATGCGTTTCTATTGGCTAATAGCTGTAATGCCAAATTCAATGTTTCATCCAATATTTTTTTTTGTATATATATTTTTGTATATATACTTAAAATAAAAAATAAAATAGCTAAATATTCCTTGGTATGACCATCTTAAAACAATTCCATATGTTAGCTTAGAACCCCTCCTCCAGCGTAGAAAGGTCTTTGACTCTAGAGAGATATTATTAAGAGAAGGTTATTGATGGTTTTTAACTTATCGGGGTAAAACACAGAGTGAATAATTGTCTCAACATTGACTTTTACACTGTTATCGCCCAGGTAGATTCCAGATTCTTTTATTGTCTCTGGCCTGCGTGTTCCAACTGGTGAAAGGAGAGATTGCAAACAGGTCTGTGAGGCTTTGGAACACAAAAGCCCTGAATGAAAAGGCTGAAACTGCGGAGGAGAGAGTGGAGAATAGACAGGAGGGTGGAGTCCCTCCCTTCAGTTAGCTGCTGACATGAAAAATTATAATTATGTTGATGTCAAGATCATTCATAGCAGGGATCCTGAACACGATCACTGGTGATTACCAAAGGCGGGCTACGCCCTGCTGTTAAAGGGAGAGAGAATGTGTGTGTGTGTGTGTGTGTGTAAGCTGTGGAATTGTACAGAAAGACACATATCTTAAGTTTCAAAAAGAAGGGCACGTCATTCTGTCTCCAGTGCCTTTAGGCCAAAAGACTGCAGCGTCAACTAGCACAGTAAATATAGGGTTCATAGGTTTAAGCTTCTCCACCATTTGATACATACACTATCTTCCAAGAAAATAGAGACATTAAAAAGGTGTTTCTTTCCTCTAGCCAGGTTCCAGATCTGCGTGTACTGTTTTGCCAACTCGTGTTTGGCGCGACGGCCATAATGGTTGGCGATGCACCACAAACAGATCTGGGAGAGGCTATATCTTTTCCCCAGAAGAATGGCACCATCTCCCTCCTCACATGGTGTACTTGACTGGAGGCCAGAGGCGTGGATAAAAAGCCTACAGGTTGATCTCTGTTCTGTTCATTCCAGAGTTCAGGGTGATTAGCACGGTAGTAAAGACACATCCAGTCAAATCATGTCGAATTCCTGCCCCGTGAGAATTCTCTGGGGAACAAGCACTGAAACATACCGCTGCTTTCAGGAATAAGTCAGGTAGCTCATTTATAGTGCAATATGGAATACTAGAACTGGAATCAGAAAAGATGACCAACGTCGTCAGGGTTACTTAGAAGCAAGGAATCGTATAACATGTCTCGCTCAAAGGAACAGTTCCCATTCAGAAAAGCAGCCCCCGAGTCTCCCGAGTGGCGCAGCGGTCTGAGGCACTGCATCCCCGGTTCGATCCCAGGCTGTGTCACAGTCGGCCGTGTACGGGAGACCCATGAGGCGGCGCACAACTGGCCCAGCGTCGTCGGGGTTAGGGGAGGGTTTGGCTGGTATTTCCTTGTCTCACCGTGCTCTAGAGACTCCTTGTGGCATGCTTGCGCCTGCAAGTTGACTCGGGTCATCAGTTGGATGGCGTTTCCTCTGACGGCTGGCTTCTGGGTTAAGAGAGCAGTGTGTCAAGAAGCCGTGCTACTTAGCAGGGTCGTGTTTCAGAGGACGCAAGGCTCTCGACATTCGCCTCTCCTGAGTCCGTAGGGGAGTTGCAGTGATGAGACAAGACTGTAACTACCAATTGGATACCACAAATGAAGGAGAAAAAGGGGTATAAAATATTTATATATTTTTAAAAGCAGCCCCACGCTGCCAAACACAAAATAACCTCACATGACGTGACCCTGATAGAGGAAGAGGGTGAGAGCCTCAGAGGTGTCACATTTTAAAGGTGTGGTGTATCAAAGCACAACACAAAAGAAAAGACAAAAGCTATTCACAAATCATGAACAGATGGCATGTGGGAATAGAGGCAGAGATATGTCAACTTTACCTCTCTATCATAGCAACCTGGTCGGTGTCCCAAATGGCATTCTATCCCCTATATAGTGAACTACTTTTGAAAATGGTGCCAATTTGGATGCACCCCAATTGAGTTAGGATCAGTATTTCTATTCAGGTGCGCTGGCTCTTGTCGCTGAATAGGCAATAGTACAGGAAATAGAATAGGCAATAGTACAGGAAATAGAATAGGCAACTTGAATGAACACAACCGAACATGTTGAAGTATGCAAAGTAGACTGTTGAACAGTTCAACATGTCCGTGAATATGCAATGGTATTTAAGACATAGTCCTGAACTAAAAAGAGCAATTCAAATGTCGATTCTCAGTTAAGCATGTTTTTAGTCCATGACCAGTTTTATTCTGGGCCCAGGAAACAGGCCTCTAAGATTCTTGGCACTGTAACCAATTCTCACTACTTTACAGTGATGCAACCCCTCTGGTCCGTATCAAACTGGGTTGGGTTCCATGCATGTTTAAATGGTTTGTGTCGCCTACTCGGTCTGCCTCTATTAAATCATCATGTGTCAGGTACACTGTTAATGATTGGCCGACCTGTTGGCCAGTAAGACGCCATAAAACCTGGGTCTGTCAACCACCTGGTAGGATAACTCCCTCTCCAGCCGTACACAGACCATAAAACATCAACCTATCTGGAGAGCAAACAGGGGAGTGGTCAGCACAGGTCCACTCAGGGACGTACATTCACAAGTGCACATACAATTTCAATGTATTATTCGAGTTTCTGCCAACCAAAACCTCTGACATTGTGTCTGTTTCTGAGCATAAATATACAGTTGAAGTTGGAAGTTTACATACACCTCAGCCAAATACATTTCATCCTAAATTGTTCACAATTCCTGACATTTAATCCTACGTATATACTGTACTCTATATCATCTACTGCATCTTTATGTAATACATGTATCACTAGCCACTTTAACTATGCCACTTTGTTTACATACTCATCTCATATGTATATACAGTACTCAATACCATCTACTGTATCTTGCCTATGCCGCTCTGTACCATCACTCATTCATTTATCTTTATGTACATATTCTTTATCCCCTTACACGTGTGTCTATAAGGTAGTAGTTTTGGAATTGTTAGCTAGATTACTTGTTGGTTATTACTGCATTGTCAGAACTAGAAGCACAAGCATTTCGCTAAACTCGCATTAACATCTGCTAACCATGTGTATGTGACAAATAAAATTTGATTTGATTTGATTTTAATACAAATTCCCTGTCTTAGGTCAGTTAGGATCACCACTTTATTTTAAGAATGTGAAATGTCAGAATAACAGTAGAGAGAATGATTTATTTCAGCTTTTATTTCTTTCATCACATTCCCAGTGGGTCAGAAGTTTACATACACTCAATTAGTATTTGGTAGCATTGCCTTTAAATTGTTTAACTTGGGCCAAATGTTTTGGGTGGCCTTCCACAAGCTTCCCACAATACGTTGGGTGAATTTTGGCCCATTCCTCCTGACAGAGCTGGTGTAAATGAGTCAGGTTTGTTGGTCTCCTTGCTTGAACACGCCTTTTCAGTTCTGCCCACAAATTTTCTATGGGATTGAGGTCAGGGCTTTGTGATGGTCACTCCAATACCTTTACTTTGTTGTCTTTACACCATTTTCCACAACTTTGGAAGTATGCTTGGGGTTATTGTCCATTTGGAAGACCCATTTGCAACCAAGCTTTAACATCCTGACTGATGTCTTGAGATGTTGCTTCAATATATCCACAGAATCTTCTTCCTCATGACGCCATCTATTTTGTGAAGTGCACCAGTCCCTCCTGCAGCAAAGAACCCCTGTGTGTAACGAACCTCATCCTCCTCTTCTGAGGAGGAGTAGCGAGAAGGATCGGAGGACCAATTTGCAGCGTGGTCAGTGTCCATAATGTTTATTTTAATACATAAACTGAACACTCCGAAATACAAAACAATAAACGTGAAATGAACGAAACAGTCCCGTGTGGTACGAACACTAACACGGAAGACAAACACCCACAACCCAAAAGTGAAACCCAGGCTACCTAAGTATGATTATCAATCAGGGACAACAATTGACAGCTGCCTCTGATTGAGAACCATACTAGGCCGAACTCAAAAACCAACATAGAAAAACAAACAGACTGCCCACCCAACTCACGCCCTGACCATACTAAAACAAAGATATAATAACAGAACTAAGGTCAGAATGTGACAGTACACCCCCCCTCCCAAAGGTGCGGACTCCGGCCGCAAAACCTAAACCTATAGGGGAGGGTCTGGGTGGGTGGGTGGGTGTCTGTCCGCGGTGGCGGCTCTGGTGCGGGATGTGGACCCCACTCCACCATAGTACTTCTCCACCTCCCTATTCGCCTCTATGGCCTCTTAAGAGCGGCGACCCTCGCCGCCGACCTCAGACGAATGGACGGGAGATTCCGGCAGCGCCGGACAGGCGGGAGACTCCGGCAGCTCTGGAGTGAAGGGCGATTCCGGCATCGCCGGCATGACAGGCTCCTGGCTGGCTGACGGCTCTGGCAGCTCCTGGCTGACTGACGGCTCTGGCAGCTCCTGGCTGACTGACGGCTCTGGCAGCTCCATGCTGACTGACGGCTCTGGCAGCTCCATGCTGACTGACGGCTCTGGCACTCCTGGCTGACTGACGGCTCAGGACAGACTGGCGGCTCTGGCGGCTCAGGACAGACTGGAGGCTCTGGCGGCTCAGGACAGACTGGCGGCTCTGGCGGCTCAGGACAGACTGGCGGCTCTGGCGGCTCAGGACAGACTGGCTGGCGGCTCAGGACAGACTGGCAGACAGACTCTGGCTCAGGACAGACGGAGACTCTGGCAGCTCAGGACAGACTGGCGACTCTGGCAGCTCAGGACAGACTCTGGCAGCTCAGGACAGACGGGAGACTCTGGCAGCTCAGGACAGACGGGAGACTCTGGCAGCTCAGGACAGACGGGAGACTCTGGCAGCTCAGGACAGACGGGAGACTCTGGCAGCTCAGGACAGACGGGAGACTCTGGCAGCTCAGGACAGACAGACTCTGGCAGCTCAGGACAGACTCTGGCAGCTCAGGACAGACGGCAGCTCAGGACAGACTCTGGCAGCTCAGGACAGACGGGAGACTCTGGCAGCTCAGGACAGACGGGGGAGACTCTGGCAGCTCAGGACAGACTCTGGCAGCTCAGGACAGACGGGAGACTCTGGCAGCTCAGGACAGATGGGAGACTCTGTGTGGCCCCCCCAATACATTTTTGGGGCTGCCTCTCGGGCTTCCAGCTGTGCTGCCTCCTCATACCACCGCCTCTCTGCTTTCGCTGTCTCAAGCTCAGCCTTGGGGCGGCGATATTCTCCAGCCTGTGCCCATGGTCCCTTGCCGTCCAGAATCTCCTCCCAAGTCCAGGAGTCCTGGATCGCTGCTGCTGCCCGTTACCACGCTGCTTGGTCCTTTGGTGGTGGGTGTTTCTGTAACAAAACTCATCCTCCTCTTCTGAGGAGGAGAAGCGAGAAGGATAGGAGGACCAATTTGCAGCGTGGTCAGTGTCCATAATGTTTATTTTAATACATAAACTGAACACTCCGAAATACAAAACAATAAACGTGAAATGAACTAAACAGTCCAGTGTGGTACGAACACTAACACGGAAGACAAACACCCATAATCCAATTGTGAAACCCAGGCTACCTAAGTACGATTCTCAATCAGGGACAACAATTGACAGCTGCCTCTGATTGAGAACCATACTAGGCCAAACTCAAAAACCAACATAGAAAAACAAACATAGACAGCCCACCCAACTCACACCCTGACCATACTAAAACAAAGATATAATAACAGAACTAAGTTCAGAACGTGGCACTGTGCTTCACTGTTGGGATGGTGTTCTTCGGCTTGCAATCCTCCCCCTTTTTCCTCCAAACATAACGATGGTCATTATGGCCAAACATTTCTCCAAAAAGTATGATCTTTGCCCCATATAGTCTGGCTTTTTTATGGCGGTTTTGGAGCAGTGGCTTCTTCCTTGCTGAGCGGCCTTTCAGGTTATATCTATATTGGACTCGTTTTACTGTGGATAAAGATACTTTTGTACCGGTTTCCTCCAGCATCTTCACAAGGTCCTTTGCTGCTGTTCTGGGATTGATTTGCACTTTTCGCACCAAAGTACGTTCATCTCTAGGAGACAGAACGCGTCTCCTTTCTGAGTGGTATGACAGCTGCGTGGAGCCATGGTGTTTATACTTGCGTACTATTGTTTGTACAGATGAACGTGGTACCTTCAGGTGTTAGGAAATTGCTTCCAAGGATGAACCAGACTTGTGGAAGTCTAAAAAATAATTCTGAGGTCTTGGCTGATTTATTTTGGTTTTCCCACGATGTCATGCAAAGAGGCACTGAGTTTGAAGGTAGGCCTTGAAATACATCCATAGGTACACCTCCAATTGACTCAAATGATGTCAATTAGCCTATCAGAAGCTTCTAAAGCCATGACATCATTTTCTGGAATTTTCCAAGCTGTTTAAAGGCACAGTTAGTGTATGTCAACTTCTGACCCACTGGAATTGTGATACAGTGATGTATAAGTGAAATAATATGTCTGTAAAGAATTGTTGGAAAAATTACTTGTGTCGTGCACAAAGTAGATGTCCTAACCAACGTGTCAAAACTATAGTTTGTAATAAGACATTTGTGGAGTGGTTTAAAAAAAAGAGTTTTAATGATTCCAACCTAAGTGTATGCAAACTTCCGACTTCCAACTGTATAACATGAGAGTTGGACAGAACAACTACTGGACAAAAAAACATCTCCTGATGGAATCGTAACAGACAGCTTGACAGTCTGATGACTGAGATGAGGCAACCTTTGAGTTAGGACACACACACACACACACACACACACACACACACACACACACACAGACGTGGGAGATGAGTGGCGGGACAGAGATTGCTGACAATATTGTTGTAAATTAAGACTTCCTGAAAGGGCAGAAACAGACAGGAGAGTTGTGGCTGCGTGTTAGACAGGTACTCAAGTACAATACAACAATAGTGTTGAAATATCGCAGCGTCATTCTCTGTAATAGGGCTCCCCCTTTTGGTTGAACACTGTACTCTCATGCAAGTTATTCCTCCCACTCTTTATCATAGGCGACTGTGCCAAAAGTCACTCTTAGCTGTCATACTTCTTCTTTTCAAATAATACTTACAGGCCAACATTTTCGCAGTACAATAGAATTGTGCAAAGCGCAACCAATACCGTAAACCTTACTATAATCTTGCAGTGTGATTTAATTTTAAAAGTTTCTTCAACAATTTGTGAGGCACTTATTTAACTACAATTTATTAAACTGAGCTACACATAATTAGTCACTTCTTTATAAGGCACATTGTTGAAGAAAAGTTACGCAGACAGATTTTTACGAGGTTTATAGTCATTTTTACACTTTGCACAATCCTTTGAGCCAGGTGAAACCAGCCTGATTGCTGCATTCACCATTCTATTTCACTTTATATAATGGTGAACACAGTGATCATGCTCGTTCCACCAGACTACAATTATTTTGCATTAGGAAAACGTCACCCTTTTAACTCTCAGTTGAGCAGTGAATTTCAAGCACAGATTCAACCACAAAGACCAGGGAGGTTTTCCAATGCCTCACCAAGAAGGGCACCTATTGGTAGATGGGTAAAAAACATTTTTTTTTTATAGACAATGAATATCCCTTTGAGAACGGTGAAGTTAATAATTACACTTTGGATGGTGTATCAATACACCCAGTCACTACAAAGATACAGGTGTCCTTTATAAACTCAGTTGCCGGAGAGAAAGGAAACTGCTCAGGGACTTCACCATGAGGCCAATGGTGACTTTAAAACAGTTACAGAGTTTAATGGCTGTGATAGTAGAAACCTGAGGATTTATTAACAATACTAACCTAATTGACAGAGTGAAAAGAAGGAAGCCCGTACAGAATAAAATATTCCCAAAACATGCATCCTGTTTGCAACGAGACAATAAAGTAATACTGTAAAAAATGTGGACAAATATACTTTTTGTCCTGAATACAAAGTGTTATGTTCGGGGCGAATACAACACATTACTGAACACTACTCTCCATATTTTCAAGCATAGTGGTGGCTGCATCATGTTACGGGCATGCTTGTCATCGTTAAGGACTGGGGAGTTTTTCAGGATTAAAAGAAACAGAATGGAGCTAAGCACAAGCAAAATACTATAGGAACCTGGTTCAGTCTGCTTTCTACCAGACACTGGGAGATGAATTCACCTTTCAGCAGGACAATATCCTAAAACACGAGGCCAAATCTACACTGGAGTTGCTTACCAAGAAGACAGTGAATGTTCCTGAGTGGCCGAGTTACAGTTTTGACTTAAATCTGCTTGAAAATCTATGGCAAGACCAATTTGACAACCAATTTGACAGCTTGAAGAATTTTGAAAAGAATAATGGGAAAATGTTGCACAATCCAGGAGTGGACTTAACCAGAAAGACTAAAAACAGTTGTAATCGCTGCCAAAGGTGATTCTAACATATATTGACTCAGGGAGTTGAATACTTTTCTAATCAAGATATATTAGTGTTTTACTTTTTACACAGTTCAGTAATTTGCCATTTGATAAGAGCTTGGTAAATCAGTAATCCGTTTGGATAAGGGAATTGTAAATATAAATGACACTTGCTTTAGATATATTTGTCCTTAAAATGGAGACAAATGTGAAACCAGTCATAATGAAGCATAACTGAAGCATGTCAACACATCAACTTTCCCACAGTAAAGTTTCTGAAATGCTGTGCCATTACACAGAATTGAAATTTGCATGGCCTTTTAACTTGCTGGAATGGGCACTCTCGAATGTCTTAATTATAGGCTACCCCGACTTTCTCTGTTTCCTAATTCGATCATGTTAAATAAGTAGCCACTATCAGTATCTAAATGTAGGCTAATTAAATCCTTATGGAGCGGAGCACAGACCAAGTCGTAAACGTTGGAACCCGACTGATCATCGCAACACTTGACTATGTTATCACACAGTTCCATGGTTAGTGCAGGCAATAGGCGAGGGCATAGCCTACTTTTGTACACTATTCTTCCTGTTATAATTCTATCTACACTAATCGTCCAACATTACCATCGGTTAAAGAGCTGAATGTGGCAATTTTCCACCGATTTCGATCTTTCATTCATAAAGGCTCTCCAAACCTGTTTTTTTAATGATTCATAAATACTTTCCTAACCGTAAATAATCTACAAGATCAGAGTATTTTTAAATGTACCAATTGGTGCTGTAACTGAGACGAATATTCATATACAGTGGGGCAAAAAATTATTTAGGCACCCACCACTTGTGCAAGTTCTCCCACTTAAAAAGATGAGAGAGGCCTTTCTCATTTTGTCTGTCATAATTGAAGTGTACCTATGATGAAAATTACAGGCCTCTCTCATCTTTTTTAAGTGGGAGAACTTGCACAATTGGTGGATGACTAAATACTTTTTTGCCCCACTGTATATATTTCCCAAGTTTTCTCCTAGATATATGACAGACACTTCAAAACCTTAGTCCTTATGATTGATTTTTTAAATGTATTTTTTTTCCATTCATGAATGTGTTATTCAATGTGTTTCTCCAGGGTATAGTAGTAAAGGATAAATTCTCAAGAATATAAAATCTTTTCTGGGGATACCTAAAGAGGTCCTCCTATCAAATATCTATATGATCCATGGGTATAACCTTATGTCAGACCACTGAAAACAAACTACTGACCACAACTACTGAACTACACACCTACTTAACAAAACTACTGACCACTACTGACCACAACTACTGGCCAAAATGACTGACCACAACCACACATCCACTAACCACACAACTGTTGAACCATACAACTACTGACCACAACTACTAACCACAACTCCCACAACTCCCGACCACAACCACACAACTACTGACCACAACTCCCGACCACAACCACACAACTACTGACCACAACTGCTGACCACACAACTACTAACCACAACCACACAACTACTGACCACAACTGCTGAACCACACAACTACAGAACCACACAACTAATGACCACAACTACTAACCACAACTCCCGACCACAACCACACAACTACTGACCACGCAACTACTGACCACAACCACACAACTACTGACCACGCAACTACTGACCACAACTACTGAACCACACAACTACAGAACCACACAACTAATGACCAAAAATACTGACCACAACAACACAACTAGAGAACATAACTACTGACCACAACAACTGAACACAATTACTGAACCATACACCTACTTAACAAAACTACTAACTGACCAAAACTAATACCCATAATACCCATACCCATAACAGTACAACTACTGAACCACATAACTACTGACCACAACCACACAACTACTGACCACAACCACACAGCTACTGACCACAACACAATTACAAACCATAATTACTGAGAACAACCACACACATACTGACAACTACTTCACCACACACCTACTTAACAAAACTGCTGAACATTACTGACCACACAATTACTTAACAACACAACTAATGACCACAACCATTAAACTACTGACAACAACTTCTGACCACAACCACACAAATACTGACCACAATCAACCAACTACTGATCACAACAACATAACAACGGACCACAACTACTGAACACCACTCCAGACCACAACCACAAAACTACTGACAACAACTACTGAACCACAACTGCTCACCACACACTACTGACCACAACTACTGAACTACATACATACTTAAAACTACTGACCCCTGCTGACCACAACTACTGGCCAAAACTATTGACCACAGCCACAAAACTATTAACCACACAAATATTGAACTACACAACTACTGACCACAACAACAGAACTACTGAGCACAACTACTGACCACAATTACTGATCACAAAATTACAGACCACTACTGATCACAACTACGGACCAAAACCGAACGACAACTGACCACAACCGAATGACAACTGACCACAACCACACAGCTACTGACAATAAAACTACTAACCACAACAACACAATTACAGACCATAACTACTGACCACAGCTACAAACCATGACTACTGAACACAACTTCTGACCACAGCAACACAACTACTTACCATAGCTACTGACCATAATAAGACAACTACTGTCCACAACTACTGACTAAAAATCTACTGGCCACAACCACACAATTACTGACCACCCATTTAATTACCACAGCCATACATCTACTGACCACAAATACTGACCATAACAACACAACTACAGACCACAACGACACAATTACCGACCACAATTACTGACCATAACCACACAACTACTGACCACAACAGAACACACCAACATAACTACTGACCACAACCACACTACTATTGACCACACAACTACTGAACCACACAACTACTGACCACAACAACACAACTACAGACTACAGACCACAACTCCTGAACACAGATATGGACCACAACCACATAAGTAATGACCACAAGTATTCACCACTAGGGCTGTGGCGGTCACATATTTAGTCAGCCGGTGATTGTCAGCCAAATAACTGTCGGTCTCATGGTAATTTACCGTTAATTAACATAAACACATTAAGCATCACCTTGCTTCCACACATATCCCACAAACCACTGATGCAGAACTTTTACTACACGAAGCCTTAGCTTATCCATCACGGCTGGACTACCAACATAATCTGCACAAGTTTTTTTTTTCTTCTTCCAACAGGCCCCTGTCGAGACGTCCCCTGAATGCCCATCTGCTAGCCTGCTAACCGTGGCCCGCTAGCTGTCTAGAGCATATTGGACTGTTAGTTGAAGAGTTATAGGCATAGTGGCCCAATTGCTTGGGCCACTATACCTTTCTATTTTACCAATTGGACTAAACCCCTTTGCTACATGGAAACCTACTACTCCATCAAGACTGGTCTATTCGACGTAACCGAACGAGGAGACTATAACAGACTTCCTCCGTCATGACGTCCCTCTAAGGCCCTTTTGCTAGCTTGCTAGTGTGGGAGCAAGCGGTACATGTAGGGACAAACATAATACTGTAGAGCAAAGGTGTACATTAGACCACAAGAGGAAGAGGATACACTTAGAGTGCATTTGCCATTCTGATAAAAACAGGAAACCAATAAATAACAGACGTAATAAAAAAAAATAAAAATAAAAAATAAATAAAAAAAGTAGAGTAAAGCTGCTCTGGCCCCCCAATGGTGGAACAAAAACTCCCTCACGACGCCAGGACAGCGGAGTCAATCACCACCTTCCGGAGACACCTGAAACCCCACCTCTTTCAGGAATACCTAGGATAGGATAAAGTAATCCTTCTCACCCCCCTTAAAAGATTTAGATATTGATGCACTGGATGTCTTAAGGTGAAGTTTGGCTGTTCCAAATGACTTAAATGGAAATGAGGATCACTCATCTCAATGATGATCAAAGGAAATTGGATGCACCTGAGCTCAATTTGGAATGTGTGAATACCATTTTTGTGTTTCATTTTCAGTAATATTTTTTTTTTAAGCTGTAAAAGCATGTCTTCACTACTGGGATATGCACTATTGTAAAGCTGTTCCACTGCTTAAATGACTTAAATGTAAATGATGTGTAAATGTAATGTAATGTAATGTAATGGCCAAAGCCATAAAATGCATAAATGTTTAGGGTAAAATGCATTGTCTATTGTAGAGGACAGGAAACCAAAGCAAGGCCATGAGAGCATAGGACAGTTGGACATACCGAGGTCAGAGGGACACACAAAGGAGGGGGTCAGCCAAATGACCAACTGATGGACTATAGACATAGTACATATATTATTTTTAGGACATGAAGATGCTGAAGGAATGTTAGAAGAGACACATAGTCTACGAGTCCTAATAAGGACAGACATACCAAAGAACACACCATGCTAAACATAAGGGGTCCATAGGATAAGATGGGCATGTATTATTTTGGGGACATGAAGAGGTCCTGCCACCATTATAACTTAAGCTATCAACACCAAACCAACGTTGAGATGTTCAGTCCAACTTCTATGGATTGTCAAAGGTGATCTGATACTATGTATACTTTTGGAACTATAACCATTTACATGTTTCATAAATAAACATGGGTTTGAATGAGAACAATAGGAATACAGTGGTAGCTTTCAAAATGGTCCAGGTCCAAATTTGAAAAGCTAAGTTTATACTAACTTGAAATTCTCAAAAAATCCTTTATAAACTATGAAAAATTTGAATTAGCACAACACAACTCACCAACAGTAACTCTTGATCCGTTCAAGCTAGAGACACCAAACCAATATTCACACGTTCAGACTATCCTAACTTAAAATCTGGTTCAAATGTTATAAATTATAACTGTACACATTTGCATAAATTAGCATAAAACAACTCACCAACAATAACTCTTGAACCGCTCAAGCTAGATACACCAAACCACCAAACCAACAATGTTCAGGCTATCCTAACATTTTTTCTAACTTTATCAACTATAACTATATATATTTTCAGTTTCTGTACAGCACTTTGAGATATCAGCTGATGTACGAAGGGCTATATAAATAAATTTGATTTGATTTGATTTATATTTTCTACATTTCCATAAAATAACCCAGCAACAGTAATTTTTGAACCATTCAAGCTGGAGACACCAAACCAACGTTCACATGTTCAGGCTATCTAACTTCAAATGATTAAAAACGTTATCAACTATAATTATATAAATTAACTATAATTGTAAACATTTGCATAAATTAACATAAAATAACCCACCAACAGTAACTCTTGATCGGTTCAAGGTAGAGACACTAAACCAACATACACATGTTCCTCTTATCCCAAATTCAAATTCTTAAAAACATTGATCAACTATCACTATAGATTTGCATTAAATATCCCACCAACAGTAAGTCTTCAACCATTCAGGCTATAGGCACCAAACCACCTTTCACATGTTCAGGCTATCCTAACTTAACATTCTGTGAAACTTGCATGAACTGTAACTATATAAATGTGCATACAATAGCCACCAACAGTAAGTATTGAACAGTTCAAGCTAGAGACACCACACCAACTTTTACATGTTAAGGCTATCCTATCCTATCAATGCTTCACAAGATAGCATTCACACCACACTTTATTCAAGGAAATGTACTTTTCTAGTTTTATACACTCATTATTGTTCATCTTTATAAAGTGTGTCAATCACTTTTGACACAAATTATTCTACAATGTAGAAAATAGTAAAAATAAAATAAAAACCCTGGATGAGTAGGTGTGTTCACCTTCCAATAGGACAACGACCCAAAGCACACAGCCAAGACCACGCAGGACAGGCTTCAGGACAAGTCTCTTAATGTCCTTGAGAGGCAAAACCAGAGCCTGGACATAAAACCTGATCGAACATTTCTGGAGAGACCTGAAAATTGCTGTGCAGCGACGCTCGCCGTCCAACTTGACAGAGCTTGAGAGGATCTGCAGAGAAGAATGGGATAAACTCCACAAATACAGGTGTGCCAAGCTTGTAGCGTCATACCCAAGCAGACTCCGGGCTGTAATTGTTGCCAAAGGTGCTTAATGATGTAAATGTGATCAAAAATGTCTAAAATCCTGTTTTTGCTTTGTCATTATGGTGTAGTATTGTGTGTAGATTTAATACATTTTGGAATAAGGCTGTAACATAAAAACTCAAGTGTTCTGAATACTTTCCAAATACAGTGTATGCACTTAAATAGTGAACGGAGGACGCTGTTCCCGTGTTTCATTTTTAAAAATGTTATATTAGGAAAGTTGAGAAATAAATATAGTAGTCCCAGCCTATAGAAAGCTGATGGGATCCTCCTCTTTTAAATAGAGGCCATCACTCTGTTTCCTAACACAATTGTATAGCCTATAGAAATGTTGCGCAACATGAATTCATAGGCTTTCATGAAGTGTTTGATTATATTTTCCATTACATTTGCATTGATGTCAGAGTGATTAGAGGGGCAATAGAGTGCTGAGTACCAGGCAGTTAACAAGTTTGGTAGTCTACTAATGACCATCAGCAGCGTCAGAGCTTGGAGAAGCCTAATTACCATGACTCATGACTCGTGACCGCCGATGTGCCGGTAATACGGTCACCGCAACAGCCCTAACTGTCAATAGAGTCTCTGAATGTCCTTGAGAGGCAAAGCCAGTTAAATAAAGGTTAAATAAAAAAAATAAACTGTACATACCATTATCTTTTCCCAATGATATTCTGTCTATATACACAGCGTATTGATATTCTCACTAATATACCTACTTGGATTGTTATTTCTCGATTTGTTGTTAAGATACAAAAAATGTATGTATTGTATTTGCGAGACATTCTAGTGCACTGTTGGAGCTAGTAACAAAAGCATTTAGCTGCACCTTCATTAACATCTGCAAATCTGTGTATGCGACCAAAATTAGATTTGATACGAATAAAACAAAAACTGAGTGAAAGCTTGAAATGTGCAGTTTAAATATTAATGTGCTGTTTAAATCTGTGTACCAATAACATCCGATTTGAAATGAATACACTTAAACGGAGTGAATCCTTTAAATGTGCTGTTTTACATCCTGTTTAATTGTGCAACCGCAGGAACGCCCCGAATTGCGGGCCGCAATCACACACTACTACAAAATGATACAAAGATTCAGCAGAAAAGGACTAAATGCAATTTCAGGTCAAATAACAACCAAATGTTTATCTTCCAGGACAAATGAGCTAGCAACAACAAGTCCATTAATGTTTCATGTGTGTTTGTCGATGGACAAAATCAACGTGTGAGATGGCGCATGTGGATGTACGCCTTGTGGCTGGGTGTCAGCAGCACGTAAAAGTCAAACAATAAAGACATTGCATCATCAATCTGAACCAAAAACATTTTATTCTATAAAAGGAGTGGGGTAAATCACAACTGTACAGGGGGAAACTGACTTAATGAAACAACATCTCACAGTATCAAAAAGCTCACGTTTTCCTCACTGATCTTTACACATTTGTTCTGTACAAATACAAAAAGAAATAATATTAATGACTTGTATTATTATAACGATAACTGCATTGCACTGAGTAATATAGTACTGGCCCATAAATTACTGCATTCAATAAAAAATACCTAAAATGATGATTTCTTAAGAGTTTTGATTAATGATAAGAAAAAGCACACTCACACACACACACACACACACATCAATCAATTTACCCTTACATTATGTGGTGCCGTATTGCAGAAGTGATGGGTGACTAGCGAATAGTGGATAAACGTGCTTGTTCAGATACAGTAAGGAGCAGATGGTCATGAAGTCTTCAGTCGGATGCTGCCAAGTCTGAACCATAGATGCATGTTCTTGGTCAAGAGCATCACTATCGTGGTGTATTGATGTATTACTGGATGGTTTTCTTTGTGGTATATGGAGTACATTCAAAAGGATTCTGATGTTATTTCATATGGATGAGTTGGTGTCTTGTATTGTATATCACTGGCATTGCCATGTCTATGCAATTGAGGTGGGTTTGACCAACGACAACAGATATGACACATTATCAGTTTTTCGGCATTGGGGTGTGTCCACAATTGCATCCTTCTCTCTATATAGTGCACTACTTTTGACCAGAATTCTAAGGTAATGCACTACATAGGGAATAGGGTGACTTTTGGGATAAGGATATGGTCGAGACGGTTCAGTGCTTGTTGCAGGTCATCATAACTGTTAGGTTAGGGCACCATGTTCACACCGACATGCTCACCAACTTCACGAAAACAAATGCTACTCTCCATGCAACAACAGTGAGCACAACACAAAAGGGACCGATTTTGGGGGATTTTTTTTGTAAAGAAGGAATTTAACTTTTTATACATTTCATTTGTAAATCCATCCAACAGAGGAGAAAAGAAAATACAAATGATATTTTCACATTGTCTAGTCAGTGTTAAAAATAGAACTCCACCTGTTACATTTATTATGCTTTTTGATTTATATACAGAATGTACACTTCTTATTCTTTTTCATTATTCTCATAGTCCTTAACATCTAATATGAACAGTTTACAAAACAAAACAAGTTGCAATCAAATGCATATACTCTTCTAGAAAGATGTGCTTAGTATCATTGTTAGGAGTCGAAGCAGACAATGAGAGAAACTCATAGGAACATTGCATTGCTCTGTGTGGACCAATAAGATCTCTCGGTGCTTCCGGCATGCGCTCAACTCAACTCACACCAAGGCTGGGCTCAGAGTCAGACAAGCATTATCTGCATTTCGTTTTTTAAATTGTCAACAGAAAAGGGATGTTAAATTCGCTCGTGTTTTATTTAGCTAGCGTTTGAAATGATTATGGCTGCTGCGACTGCTAGCGAGACAGCCAAACAATACATGCCCTCTCTGTATGTAAGTCCCACAATAGTGCTGAGCGATTAGTACTTTTTGAGGTCGGTTCATTAAATGCACTATGCATTATGTGGGTTGAATGCTGTAATAACACAGAACAAAACAAATAATAAAAGTCCCATGGTGGTAGTGACTGCCCGTTACTGTGCATCACTTATATTAACCAAGATTTATTCACATCACTTTAATCAAATATTTCAGCTGTTGCGTATATTACATTTGTTTTATTTGCTGACTTTACAGCCTGAACTGTTTGATGTAGGAGGGAGTTGTAGTTTTGTATTTCATTCCAACTCATCTCTATAGAGCTGCTGCCTATGCTGTCTGACAAAATCACTATTTTAGTAGTGCTTCAAAGTAAAATAACGCATATTTTATGACTGCTGAATACCAAATATCAAATCACTTAGATCATGTATTTGCAGGTACAGATACCTTGCGAACCAACAGCTGCTCTCTGTATCCTCTCACCATCATGCATTCTTCTGTCTCTTCCATAGCTGGCGTAAAAGAACACATAGACCAGACAAGTAGATGCGCAATGGATTATGGTCATTGTAGTTATTCACCGCGTTTTATGAGCTAAACTATTTAGAATATTGGCCCTGTTGAAACTACAACTCCCTCCCACATCAAACATTTCAGTCTAGATCTGATTTATTTGTACAGAAACTGTGCAATGAGCTCACTGAAAAAAACGGAACAATGGAATTTAAATAATTGAACTGATGTTGGTCAATTAGTTGTTTGAAAAACGTAAAATAACCGACATTTCAGTTAATCACTCAGCACTAGTACCACAGGAGCTGTGCGTTCCAGTGGCAACACGTACTTAGCCACTGGCTTCAGTACAGCCCTTTGGAGCAAGATCTGTGTATGTCCCAGTAGCAAGATGTATGTTGCTACTTACTCCATAACAGCACTTTGGAGTGAGCTCTTTGTATGTTCCACTAGCAACACATACTTATCCACTGACCCCAGTACAGCGTAAGGAGTGAGGTCTGTGGAAGTTGCATAATCAAGTGAACCCAGAGAGCAGGAGCTAAAAACAGCTAGCTTAAGACATGAAGATCAGTAAATTCCTGATCTAGGATCAGTTTTGCCTTTTAGATCATAATGAATAAGATCGTATGGAAAGGGCAGACCTGATCCTAGATCAAAAATCTTACTCTGTGACTCTGTAAATACAAGCCCTGATCTGAGTCTGGGTAGAAATGCTTGTAACAAAAAAGAGAGTTCCTCGTGACCTGTCGTCAGGACGATAAGACCCCGTTTCCTGGGTAACCCTGAAGACCAAAATAAATGCGCGTTTCTAAAACCAGAGTTTCTCAGATTGACTTTGATTCATTAAGGCGCCGACGAGCAAGAGGTAACACTCTGCTGCCCCAAACACACACTTCTAAAATCATCAGTTCTGATTATTTGTTCCACACACACGTCCATACACACGCAAAAACACACACACACAAGCTCCCCCTAGATCCCTGCGAGAGTTCCATTTGTAATCTCAAACTTTTTTTTCTTATACTTTCACAGCCTCAAACACAATCTAAGGATTTGAAATGGACAAAAAAAGGATGTTATTCTGTTAAGAGCCATTCACTGGCAAAGAGAAGGAGGGAAGGAGAAGAAGGAAAAAAATAACTTTTTTAAACAACAAATACTGTTACTGAACAAACAAGTTACAAATGTAGGGCAAGTGAACATGATTTCATTTCTGATTGAAACGGAGGAAAACAGAATCTTAATAAAAATTCACAGTCTTGTAGCTCCCTGTTTTAGGGGATGAGGGAGTGGAGGGGGGTTGAATTAGATAGAATAGAACAGTTCTACCCCACACACCCCGAGGGGTCTGCGGACTCTGGGAAGAATATGGAGGAGAGGACTTTATGCATCTTCAACTGTCTTTAAATAGCACACGCTTCACTAACGCTCACGCACGCACGCACGCACACACGCGCGCACACACACACACACACAATGCAGGATCACAGAAGTTGAGAAAGAAAATACAGTAAAGGTATCTACAGTATCTTCCCCTCTGAAGTCAACAAACAAGACAAAAGCCACATATCCTTCCCCGCCCCCTTCACCTCCTCTCCGTTCTCTTCCTCCCTCATCTTCTTCCTCTGAGCTGAGTGTATGGTGTAGGCATCCCTGCATCATTTCAAAGTCCGTTCTCTGTCTCTCTCTCAGTCCAGGATAGGATAGGAAGCCATAGAGGAGGTTGGCGTCATGCCATGGTCACACTGAGTGGGGTGTGAGGGAGAGATGAGAAGGTAAGCATTGTGGTGAGGGTGGCTGTGAAGAGTGGTGGACTCCCCCTTCAGGTGCCGGGCAACCAAATAACAACAATGAACTGCTCTCATCATTTACTTTGCAATCTGCTTTCTCCACCTCTTTCATTTCCTGATCTCCATGATGACCCACAGTTCAAATTAGAGGAAGAGGAGAGAAAAGAGACAGGAACAGGAAGTGACAATTCAGGATTTAGCCCCTCCCATCTGAGTTTCAGTTGAGTACCGAGGGGGGGTGGGGGTGGGGGGGGGGTGGTAGTAGGGGGAAGGGTTTAAAGATCAGGGGCCAGAGGTCATGGTTCACATCATGACGTGGCGTCTCCGGTGCAGGGCTAGGTGGTCGGACCGGGAGAAGGAGCGGTCACAGTCGGTGCAGCGGAAGGGCTTGATGCCCGTGTGTTTACGGAAGTGTCGTGTCAGCTCGTCTGACCGGGCGAACCTCCAAGTACAGCCCTCCCATGTACAGTGGTATGGCTTCTCTCCTACAGGGAAGAAGACGGAGTTAGTTGGTTGATTGGTTTAATAGGAAGTACATTCAGTGCATGTAATTGAGAAAAAACGAGGCATCTTCAGATAAGAAGTTATAGTATAGATCTACGCAACGTGCCTATTTTTTTAAATTACTTTTTCCACCTTTATTTAACCAAGTAGGCCAGTTGAGAACAAGTTATCATTCACAACTGTGATCTGGCCAAGATAAAGCAAAGCAGTGCGACAAAAACAACAACAGAGTTACACATGGAATAAACAGACTTACAGTCAATAATACAATAGAAAAATATATGTACAGTGTGTGCAAATGTAGTAAGATTAGGGAGGTAAAGGCAACAAATAGGCCATAGAGGTGAAATAATTACAATTTATCATTAACACTGTCGTGATAGATGTGCAGACGATGATATGAAGTAGAGATACTGGGGTGCAAAAGAGCAAGAGGGTAAATAACAATATGGGGATGAGGGAGTTGGTTGTGCCATTTACAGATGGGCTGTGTACAGGTGCAGCGATCGGTAAGATATAAGTCTCCAGCTTCAGTGATTTTTGCAGTTCGTTCCAGTCATTGGCAGCAGAGAACTGGAAGGAAAGGCGGCCTAAGGGGGTGTTAGCTTTGGGGATGACCAGTGAGATGTACCGACTGGAGCGCTTGCTACGGGTTGGTGTTGCTATGGTGACCAGTGAGCTGAGATAAGGCGGGGCTTTACCTAGCAAAGACTTATAGATGATCTGGAGCCAGTGGGTTTGGCGACGGATATGTAGTGAGGGCCAGCCAGTGAGAGCGTACAGGTCGCAGTGAGAGCATACAGGTCGCAGTGGTGGGTAGTATATGGGTCTTTGGTGACAAAACAGACGGCACTGTGATAGACTGCATCCAATTTGCTGAGTAGAGTGTTGGAGGCTATTTTGTACGAGGATATGTTTGGCAGCATGGGTGAAGGAGGCTTTGTTGTGAAATAGGAAGCCGATTCTAGATTTAATTTTGGATTGGAGATGTTTGATATGAGTCTGGAAGGAGAGTTTACAGTCTAACCAGACACCTAGGTATTTGTAGTTGTCCACATATTCTAAGTCAGAACCGTCCAGAGTAGTGATGCTAGTCGGGCAGGCGGGTGTGGGCAGCAATCGGTTGAAGAGCATGCACTTAGTTTTACTAGCATTTAAGAGCAGTTGGCTACAGCATTGGCTATTCATTGGCTACAGCAGTGTTTCCCAACTCCAGTCGTCGAGAACTCCCAACAGCATAAAAAGTGTGTAGCCTGGGTCAAACATACCTCATTGAACTAATTTAGGGTCAGTTGAATCAGGTGTGCTTGTCTGGGCCTGCAATAAAAATGTGTACTGTTGGGGGTACTTGAGGACTGGAGTTGGAAAACACTAGGCTCCAGAATGCGGGCCCTGGATCAGTCATGGGCTATAGATGAGTATGTGGGCAGGTCAGGGTGTGTGTTACCCAGTGTTGGGGGTATCGCGTTACAGAACTAACAAGTAACGTAATCTGATACATTTTATGAGCAACAGAGTAAAGTAATGCATTACTTGGGTTATTTTATTACAGTTACTTTGTCAAACAACGTGTGTGTTACTTTCAGAATCTTATCTCCACCGGGTGTGTTTCCATGATCCGATCTCGACTTGTTTCCTCATTTAGTTCTTGAGCGAGCGGAGAAAGGGTGTTTTGAGAAATATAATGACGGGCTGCTGTCCATAGAAATGTATAGAGGGCGCACCTCTGATGTCTATACATCTCTATAGGCTGTGTATGTCAGGTCTAACAGAAAGAACTGGCGGCTCCAGGGAAAGATTTTCAATGAAAGGAGAGGAAATCTGTACAGATGTGTGGCTTACAGTATACAGTATACGGCTAATTAAGCAGCGCCACAGATGGAAGGAGAAAGCAGTGATCCAACCTGACTTAGTAAGTAGCCTATCAGATGGAAGGAGAAAGCAGTGATCCAACCTGACTTAGTAAGTAGCCTATCAGATGGAAGGAGAAAGCAGTGATCCAACCTGACTTAGTAAGTAGCCTATCAGATGGAAGGAGAAAGCAGTGATCCAACCTGAGTTAGTAAGTAGCCTATCAGATGGAAGGAGAAAGCAGTGATCCAACCTGACTTAGTAAGTAGCCTATCAGATGGAAGGAGAAACCAGTAATCCAACCTGACTTAGTAAGTAGCCCATCAGATGGAAGGAGAAAGCAGTGATCCAACCTGACTTAGTAAGTAGCCTATCAGATGGAAGGAGAACCAGTGCTCCAACCTGACTTAGTAAGTAGCCCATCAGATGGAAGGAGAAAGCAGTGATCCAACCTGACTTAGTAAGTAGCCCATCAGATGGAAGGAGAAAGCAGTGATCCAACCTGACTTAGTAAGTAGCCCATCAGATGGAAGGAGAAAGCAGTGATCCAACCTGACTTAGTAAGTAGCCTATCAGATGGAAGGAGAAACCAGTGATCCAACCTGACTTAGTAAGTAGCCTATCAGATGGAAGGAGAAAGCAGTGATTCAACCTGACTTAGTAAGTAGCCTATCAGATGGAAGGAGAAAGCAGTGAACCAACCTGACTTAGTAAGTAGCCTATCAGATGGAAGGAGAAAGCAGTGATCCAACCTGACTTAGTAAGTAGCCTATCAGATGGAAGGAGAAACCAGTGAACCAACCTGACTTAGTAAGCCTATCAGATGGAAGGAGAAAGCAGTGATCCAGTGAAGTAGCCTATCAGATGGAAGGAGAAAGCAGTGATCCAACCTGACTTAGTAAGTAGCCTATCAGATGGAAGGAGAAAGCAGTGATCCAACCTGACTTAGTAAGTAGCCTATCAGATGGAAGGAGAAAGCAGTGATCCAACCTGACTTAGTAAGTAGCCTATCTTTGGTAGAGTACGCAGTTAAACAAACAATGAAATAAACTGTGAGATTGGGATTTTTTTCCATGAAAGCAAAGCAAAGTAATATAACTCGTTACTTACCACACAAAGTAATATTGTAAAGTAGCGTTACTTTTGCCAAAAAAGTTTCAGTTAGTAATACATTACTTTCCCAACACTGGTGTTACCTGTGTGTATCCTGCGGTGGGCTTTAAGGTGTGAGCTCTTGGTGTACACCTTGTTACAGCCATCATAGTCACACATATGGACACGCCTCCTCTTCATATCCGGCGAATCAGGATCCACCTGCATGTCCATGTCTACGCCCGACCTGAGAGTGACAAAGAGAGAGAGAGAGAGGGCAGACATTATATGGGTGAGGCTGGAGTGAGATGCACTGAGTCATGTATTTAGTGAAATGACAGAATGTCAGAGGATCACCTGTATTAGCAGGATTACTAGAAAGCAGCTAGCTACCGGTGTATTAACTCTTCAGACCTGGGTTCAAATCATATTTGAAATGTTATTAGGATCATTATTTGAATTTGAATTTCACCGGGACAGTGCACATTAACCAACACCAATATTACAGTAGTGCAACTTCCATGGAAATGTGCTGGGGGTAGAAAAAGAGGTCATTTGCACCAGTAGTCTCTGGGCAGGTAAGGGCCTTTACACAGCCACAATGCACATACAAATAGTCACTAAAACAATAGAAAATACAAGTACATGACATCCAATAGAATATGAGTATAACAGCAACGACATATTGAAATACTTCATGTGGGCTTGATAAAAGGTCTTTAAATGTTAAGTGTTACATGAGCAGCCATGTTCTATAAGGTTTACCTCCCCAACCCCACCCATACTGTCTAAGCCCTAACTAAACCTAGAAGGAAAGGACTGTGATGTAACACCTATGGGGAACTGCCCTAGTGTGGCTGACTGGACAATTAACACCTATCCATGGGTTTATTGTTCATGCGCTCTATTGTACGGATCTGTATGATTGATGAATAGAAGTCTTACAAATGATTTTGTCATTGCTGCATCATCATTAGGTGACACTATTCGGACGAATCCTAACTTCCAATTTTATTTACTTAGTCAAGCATTGATGTCAATGGGAAGTTGTGATTTGCCACTACGAATTTGGACATGGCTACATGAGGGAACTACACTGAACAGAAATATCAATGGGAAGTTGTGATTCGCCCCTACGTATTTGGACATGGCTACATGAGGGAACTACACTGAACAGAAATATAAACACAACATGTAAAGTATTGGTCCCATCTTTCATGAGCTGAAAAGATCCCAGAAATGTTCCATTCCAAAAAACAGCTTATTTCTCAAAAATATTGTGCACAAATTTGTTTAAATCCCTGTTAGTAAGCGTTGCCTTTGCCAAGATATTCCATCCACCTGACAGGTGTGGAATATCAAGAAGTTGATTAAACAGCATGACGATTACACAGGAGCACCTTGCGCTGGAGACAATAAAAGGCCACTATAAAATGTGCAGTTTGGTCACACAACACAATGCCACAGCTGCCTCAAGTTTGGAGGGAGCATTGAATTGGCATGTTGACTGCAGGAATGTCCACGAGAGCTGTTGCCAGAGAATTTAATGTTAATTTCTCTACCAGCCGCCCTCACAACCACAAACCACGTGTAACTATGCAGCCCAGTACTTACACATTCGGCTTCTTCACCTGCGGGATGGTCTGACAGCAGATGAAACTGTGGGTTTGCACAACTGAAGAATTTCTGCACAAACTGCCAGAAACCCTCTCAGGAAAGTTCATCTGCGTGCTCGTCGTCCTCACCAGGGTCTTAATCTGACTGCAGTTCAGCATCGTAACCGACTTCAGTGGGCAAATGCTCACCTTCGATGGCCATTTGCTCTTCATGGATGAATCCCGGGTTTCAACTCTACCGGGCAGATGGCAGACAGTGTGTATGGCATTGTGTGGGTAAGCGGTTTTCCTATGTCAATGTTGTGAACAGAGTGCCCCATGGTGGTGGGTTTACGGTATGTGCAGGCATAAACTATGGACAACAAACTCAAATGCATTTTATCGATGGCAATTTGAATGCACAGAGATACCGTGACGAGATCCTGAGGACCATTGTCGTGCCATTCATCTGCCGCCATCACCTCATATTTCAGCATGATAATGCACGGCCCCATGTTACAAAGATCTGTACACAATTCCTGGAAGCTGAAAATGTCCCAGTTCTTCCATAGCCTGCATACTCACCAGACATGTCACACATTGAGCATGTTTGGGATGCTCTGGATCAACGTGTACAACAGCGTGTTCCAGTTCCCGCCTATATCCAGCAACTTTGCACAGCCATTGAAGAGGAGTGGGACAACATTCCACAGGTCACAATCAACAGCCTGTGTCATGCCGCTTGAGGCAAATGGTGGTAACATCAGATAATGACTGACCGAATACAAACAGTGTAGCTATTCCCTCCGCAAGCCAATCAAACAAGTTAAGCGTCAGTATAGAGACAAAGTAGAGTCGCAATTCAACGGTTCAGACACAAGAGGTATGTGGCAGGGTCTACAGTCAATCACGGATTACAAAAAGAAAACCAGCCCCGTCGCGGACCAGGATGCCTTGCTCCCAGACAGACTAAACAACTTATTTGCTCGCTTTGAGGACAATACAGTGCCACTGACACGGCCCGCTACCAAAACCTGCGGACTCTCCTTCACTGCAGCCGACGTGAGTAAAACATTTAAACGTATTAACCCTCGCAAGGCTGCAGGCCCAGACGACATCCCCAGCCGCGTCCTCAGAGCATGACCAGCTGGCACAATCCTTATCCCAGTCTGCTGTTCCCACATGCTTCAAGAGGGCCACCATTGTTCCTGTTCCCAAGAAAGCTAAGGTAACTGAACTAAACGACTACCGCCCCGTAGCACTCACTTTCGTTATCATGAAGTGCTTTGAGAGACTAGTCAAGGACCATATCACCTCCACCCTACCTGATACCCTAGGTCTCGACCCCGCCCTGTGCGACTGGGTACAGGACTTGCTGACGGGCCGCCCTCAGGTGGTGAGGGTAGGTAACAACATCTCCACCTCGCTGATCCTCAACACTGGGGCCCCACAAGGGTGCGTTCTAAGCCCTCTCCTGTACTCCCTGTTCACCCATGACTGGGTGGCCATGCACGCCTCCAACTCAATCATCAAGTTTGCAGGCGACGCGACAGTGTTAGGCATGATTACCAACAACGACGAGACGGCCTACAGGGAGGAGGTGAGGGCCCTCGGAGTGTAGTGTCAGGAAAATAACCTCACACTCAACGTCAACAAAACAAAGGAGGTGATCGTGGACTTCAGGAAACAGCAGAGGGAACACCCCCCTTATCCACATCGACGGGACAGTAGTGGAGAGGGTAGAAAGTTTTATGTTCCTCGGCGTACACATCACGGACAAACTGAATTGGTCCACCCACACAGACAGCGTGGTGAAGAAGGCGCCAACCTCAGGAGCCTGAAGAAATTCGGCTTGTCACCAAAAGCCCTCACAAACTTTTACAGATGCACAATCGAGAGCATCCTGTCGGGCTGTATCACCGCCTGGTATGGCAACTGCTCCACCCACAACCATAAAGCTCTCCAGAGGGTAGTGAGGTCTGCACAATGCATCACCGGGGGCAAACTACCTGCCCTCCAGGACACCTACACCAACCAATGTCACAGGAAGGCCATAAAGATCATCAAGGACAACAACCACCCGAGCGACTGCCTGTTCACCCCGTTATCATCCAGAAGGCGAGGTCAGTATAGGTGCATCAGCAGGGACCAAGAGACTGAAAAACAACTTCTATTTCAAGGCCATCAGACTGTTAACAGCCAACACTAACATTGAGTGGCTGCTGCCAACATACTGACTCAACTCAAGCTCACTTTAATAATGGAAATGGATGTAAAAAATGTATCACTAGCCACTTTAAACAATGCCACTTAATATAATGTTTACATACCCTACATTACTCATCTCATATGTATATGCTGTACTCTATACCATCTACTGCATCTTGCCTATGCCGTTCTGTACCATCACTCATTCATATATCTTTATGTACATATTCTTCATCCCTTTACACTTGTGTGTATAAGGTAGTTGTTGTGAAATTGTTAGGTTAGATTATTCGTTGGTTATTACTGCATTGACGGAACTAGAAGCACAAGCATTTCGCTACACTCGCATTAACATCTGCTAACCATGTGTATGTGACAAATAAAATTAGATTTGGTTCTCTGATCCACGCTCCTACATTACATTTAAGGTATTTGTGACCAACAGATGCATATCTGTATTCCCAGTCATGTGAAATCCATAGATATGGCCTAATGTGTTGATTTCGATGAACTGTAACTCAGTAAAATCTTTGAAATTGTTGCATTTATATTTTTGTTCAGTATACATACATAATAGTCAAATACACCATGTTCATTTAAATGATTCTAACAGAGCCTCACTCCTGGTAATCACTGATGACTAAGTTTATTGTTTAGGTTCATCACAGTTAATAGTGATCTATGATCCCTGGGTGAAGTTACAGGCCACAGGCAGCAGAGAGGGCTAGAGAGTAACTGTTGAAAACCCATACAGCTGGACAGCTTCCAGTTCAATGCTGATCTCTCCTCTCTCTTCCCTCCTTTCCTTCCTCTCGCTCTCCCTCCCATCCTCCGGGTTCCTCGCGGCCGGCCTTCCCCTTCTCCACCCTGCCTGCCAACTAGTTCACTCCTTTCTCTTTCTCTCTTCTCTCTCTCTCTCTCTGTCGTTGGCTCAAACACACTAAAGAATAGAATAGTATTCCTTCTTCACCCCATCCCGCCTCTAACACACTCACTCACCCCGCTCCTTCTCTTTCTCTCTCTCCAAACCGTTTATAAGGAGGTGTGACGGCAAACTGCATTACGTAACCTTGTTTACACCCAGTTCTGTGACAACCCTGCCCAGCAACACACACAAACACACAAACACACGTCAGCTAAGTGAACTCTCCAAGCACACACCCTGCATTTCAGTTAGATCGAGTGCAGCAAGCTCTGACACACACACACACACACACACACACACACACACACACACACACACACACACGTCAGCTAAGTGAACTCTCCAAGCACACACCCTGCATTTCAGCTCGATAGAGTGCAGCAAGCTCTGACACACACACACACACACACACACACAAACACACGTCAGCTAAGTGAACTCTCCAAGCACACACCCTGCATTTCAGTTAGATAGAGTGCAGCAAGCTCTGACACACACACACACACACAAAGCTACGCCTTGGGGTGTTGAGGTTGCTGCATCCTCCTACCAAATAGAGATACACATGAATACATTCTGTCTCTCTCGGTTGCTGCCTCACTACACATTGTGTGCCACATACACACTGCCTCTCCTCCAGTGTTCAGGGGTTATGTAAGGGTCCAGAGAAGAGCAGTGCTGCAGTAATGTGATTAATGCCAGAGAGAAGAGAGGAGCTCACCACAGCCAAACCCCCAGTGAAGGGGCAAATTCACCCTATATCACTTTTCTCTAATACACTCAAACCCAGTCCTGCAAAACACTCTCCCTGTATCACTCTACTCCTACAGCGCAGAAAGTATTCATACCCCTTGACTTATTCCACATTTTGTTGTGTTACATCCTGAATTCAAATAGATTAAATATATTTTTTTCCTTATGGGAGGACCTGCTAATTCCCAGTAGTGAAGACATGCTTTTACAGCTTAAAAAAAAAATATCACTGAAAATGAAACACAAAAATGTCTCATTTACATAAGTATTCACACATTCCAAATTGAGCTCAGGTGCATCCAATTTCCTTTGATCATCATTGAGATGAGTGATCCTCATTTACATTTACATTTAAGTCATTTAGCAGACGCTCTTATCCAGAGCGACTTACAAATTGGTGCGTTCACCTTAAGACATCCAGTGGAACAGCCACTTTACAATAGTGCATCTAAATCTTTTAAGGGGGGTGAGAAGGATTACTTTATCCTATCCTAGGTATTCCTGAAAGAGGTGGGGTTTCAGGTGTCTCCGGAAGGTGGTGATTGACTCCGCTGTCCTGGCGTCGTCAGGGAGTTTGTTCCACCATTGGGGGGCCAGAGCAGCGAACAGTTTTGACTGGGCTGCGCGGGAACTGTACTTCCTCAGTGGTAGGGAGGCGAGCAGGCCAGAGGTGGATGAACGCAGTGCCCTTGTTTGGGTGTAGGGCCTGATCAGAGCCTGGAGGTACTGAGGTGCCGTTCCCCTCACAGCTCCGTAGGCAAGCACCATGGTCTTGTAGCGGATGCGAGCTTCAACTGGAAGCCAGTGGAGAGAGCGGAGGAGCGGGGTGACGTGAGAGAACTTGGGAAGGTTGAACACCAGACGGGCTGCGGCGTTCTGGATGAGTTGTAGGGGTTTAATGGCACAGGCAGGGAGCCCAGCCAACAGCGAGTTGCAGTAATCCAGACGGGAGATGACAAGTGCCTGGATTAGGACCTGCGCTGCTTCCTGTGTGAGGCAGGGTCGTACTCTGCGGATGTTGTAGAGCATGAACCTACAAGAACGGGCCACCGCCTTGATGTTAGTTGAGAACGACAGGGTGTTGTCCAGGATCACGCCAAGGTTCTTAGCGCTCTGGGAGGAGGACACAATGGAGTTGTCAACCGTGATGGCGAGATCATGGAATGGGCAGTCCTTCCCCGGGAGGAAGAGCAGCTCCGTCTTGCCGAGGTTCAGCTTGAGGTGGTGATCCGTCATCCACACTGATATGTCTGCCAGACATGCAGAGATGCGTTTCGCCACCTGGTCATCAGAAGGGGAAAGGAGAAGATTAATTGTGTGTCGTCTGCATAGCAATGATAGGAGAGACCATGTGAGGTTATGACAGAGCCAAGTGACTTGGTGTATAGCGAGAATAGGAGAGGGCCTAGAACAGAGCCCTGGGGACGCCAGTGGTGAGAGCGCGTGGTGAGGAGACAGATTCTCGCCACGCCACCTGGTAGGAGCGACCTGTCAGGTAGGACGCAATCCAAGCGTGGGCCGCGCCGGAGATGCCCAACTCGGAGAGGGTGGAGAGGAGGATCTGATGGTTCACAGTATCGAAGGCAGCCGATAGGTCTAGAAGGATGAGAGCAGAGGAGAGAGAGTTAGCTTTAGCAGTGCGGAGGGCCTCCGTGATACAGAGAAGAGCAGTCTCAGTTGAATGACTAGTCTTGAAACCTGACTGATTTGGATCAAGAAGGTCATTCTGAGAGAGATAGCGGGAGAGCTGGCCAAGGACGGCACGTTCAAGAGTTTTGGAGAGAAAAGAAAGAAGGGATACTGGTCTGTAGTTGTTGACATCGGAGGGATCGAGTGTAGGTTTTTTCAGAAGGGGTGCAACTCTCACTCTCTTGAAGACAGAAGGGACGTAGCCAGCGGTCAGGGATGAGTTGATGAGCGAGGTGAGGTAAGGGAGAAGGTCTCCGGAAATGGTCTGGAGAAGAGAGGAGGGAATAGGGTCAAGCGGGCAGGTTGTTGGGCGGCCGGCCGTCACAAGACGCGAGATTTCATCTGGAGAGAGAGGTGAGAAAGAGGTCAGAGCACAGGGTAGGGCAGTGTGAGCAGAACCAGCGGTGTCGTTTGACTTAGCAAACGAGGATCGGATGTCGTCGACCTTCTTTTCAAAATGGTTGACGAAGTCATCTGCAGAGAGGGAGGAGGGGGGGGGGGGAGGAGGATTCAGGAGGGAGGAGAAGGTGGCAAAGAGCTTCCTAGGGTTAGAGGCAGATGCTTGGAATTTAGAGTGGTAGAAAGTGGCTTTAGCAGCAGAGACAGAAGAGGAAAATGTAGAGAGGAGGGAGTGAAAGGATGCCAGGTCCGCAGGGAGGCGAGTTTTCCTCCATTTCCGCTCGGCTGCCCGGAGCCCTGTTCTGTGAGCTCGCAATGAGTCGTCGAGCCACGGAGCAGGAGGGGAGGACCGAGCCGGCCTGGAGGATAGGGGACATAGAGAATTAAGGGATGCAGAAAGGGAGGAGAGGAGGGTTGAGGAGGCAGAATCAGGAGATAGGTTGGAGAAGGTTTGAGCAGAGGGAAGAGATGATAGGATGGAAGAGGAGAGAGTAGCGGGGAGAGAGAGCGAAGATTGGGACGGCGCGATACCATCCGAGTAGGGGCAGTGTGGGAAGTGTTGGATGAGAGCAAGAGGGAAAAGGATACAAGGTAGTGGTCGGAGACTTGGAGGGGAGTTGCAGTGAGGTTAGTGGAAGAACAGCATCTAGTAAAGATGAGGTCGAGCGTATTGCCTGCCTTGTGAGTAGAGGGGGAAGGTGAGAGGGTGAGGTCAAAAGAGGAGAGGAGTGGAAAGAAGGAGGCAGAGAGGAATGAGTCAAAGGTAGACGTGGGGAGGTTAAAGTCGCCCAGAACTGTGAGAGGTGAGCCGTCCTCAGGAAAGGAGCTTATCACTGTCAAACGCTCCCTAAAACACTTCTGCGAGCAGGCCTTTCTAATCGACCTGGCCCGGGTATCCTGGAAGGATATTGACCTCATCCCGTCAGTTGAGGATGCCTGGTCATTCTTTAAAAGTAACTTCCTCACCATTTTAGATAAGCATGCTCCGTTCAAAAAATGCAGAACTAAGAACAGATATAGCCCTTGGTTCACTCCAGCACAAAAACTTCCTGTGGCGGACTGCAATAGCATCGTAGTCCCCGCGATATGCAACTCTTCACGGAAGTCAGGAACCAATACACGCAGTCAGTCAGGAAAGCAAAGGCCAGCTTTTTCAAGCAGAAATTTGCATCCTGTAGCTCTAACTCCAAAAAGTTCTGGGACACTGTAAAGTCCATGGAGAACAAGAGCACTTTCTCCCAGCTGCCCACTGATTTGAGGCTATGTAACACCACCGATAAATCCATGATAATCGAAAACTTCAACAAGCATTTCTCAACAGCTGGCCATGCCTTCCTCCTGGCAACTCCAACCTCGCCCCCCCCCCCCCCCCGCAGCTACTCGCCCAAGCCTCCTTTACCCACATCCAGATAGCAGATGTTCTGAAAGAGCTGCAAAACCTGGACCCATACAATTTCTGAAACTATCTGCCGCCATTGTCGCAACCCCTATTACCAGCCTGTTCAACCTCTCTTTTGTATCGTCTGAGATCCCCAAGGATTGGAAAGCTGCCGCGGCCCTCTTCAAAGGGGAGACACCCTGGACCCAAACTGTTACAGACCTATATCCATCCTGCCCTGCCTATCTAAGGTCTTCGAAAGCCAAGTCAACAATACTGACCATCTCGAATCCCACCGTATCTTCTCCGCTGTGCAATCTGGTTTCCGAGCCGGTCACGGGTGCACCTCAGCCACGCTTAAGGTACTGAACGATATCATAACCGCCATCGTTAAAAGACAGTACTGTGCAGCCATCTTCATCGACCTGGCCAAGGCTTTCGACTCTGTCAATCACCATATTCTTATCGGCAGCCTCAGTTTTTCTAATGACTGCCTTGCCTGGTTCACCAACTCCTTTGCAGACAGAGTTCAGTGTGTCAAATCGGAGGGCATGTTGTCCGGTCCTCTGGCAGTCTCTATGGGGGTGCCACAGGGTTCAATTCTCGGCCGATTCTTTTCTCTGTATATATCAATGATGTTGCTCTTGCTGCGGACGATTCCCTGATCCACCTCTACGCAGACGACACCATTCTGTATACTTCTGGCCCTTCCTTGGACACTGTGCTATCTAACCTCCAAACGAGCTTCAATGCCATACAACACTCCTTCCGTGGCCTCCAACTGCTCTTAAACGCTAGTAAAACCAAATGCATGCTTTTCAACCGTTCGCTGCCTGCACCCGCACGCCCGACTAGCATCACCACCCTGGATGGTTACGACCTAGAATATGTCGACATCTATAAGTACCTAGGTGTCTGGCTAGACTGTAAACTCTCCTTCCAGACTCATATCAAACATATCCAATCCAAAATCAAATCTAGAGTCGGCTTTCTATTTCGCAACAAAGCCTCCTTCACTCACATCGCCAAACTTACCCTAGTAAAACTGACTATCCTACCGATCCTCGACTTCGGCGATGTCATCTACAAAATAGCTTCCAATACTCTACTCAGCAAACTAAATCCGTTTTGTTACTAAAGCACCTTATACCACCCACCACTGCGACCTGTATGCTCTAGTCGGCTTGCCCTTGCTACATATTCGTCGCCAGACCCACTGGCTCCAGGTCATCTACAAGTCCATGCTAGGTAAAGCTCTGCCTTATCTCAGTTAACTGGTCACGATGGCAACACCCACCCGTAGCATGCGCTCCAGCAGGTGTATCTCACTGATCATCCCTAAAGCCAACACCTCATTTGGCCGCCTTTCCTTCCAGTTCTCTGCTACCTGTGACTGGAACGAATTGCAAAAATCGCTGAAGTTGGAGACTTTTATTTCCCTCACCAACTTTAAACATCTGCTATCTGAGCAGCTAACCGATCGCTGCAGCTGTACATAGTCCATCTGTAAATAGCCCACCCAATTTACCTACCTCATCCCCATACGGCAGGGTAGCCTAGCGGTTAGAGCATTGGACTAGTAACTGAAAGGTTGCAAGTTCAAATCCCCGAGCTGACAAGGTACAAAATCTGTCGTTCTGCCCCTGAACAGGCAGTTAACCCACTGTTCCTAGGCCGTCATTGAAAATAAGAATTTGTTCTTAACTGACTTGCCTAGTAAAATAAAGGTAAAAAATAAAAATATATATATTTTTTTTACTTTTCTGCTCTTTTGCACACCAGTATCTCTACTTGCACATGTTCATCTGATCATTTATCACTCCAATGTTAATCTTCTAAATTGTAATTATCCGCCTACCTCCTCATGCCTTTTGCACACAATGTATATAGACTCTTTTTTTTCTCTACTGTGTTATTGACTTGTTAATTGTTTACCCCATGTGTAACTCTGTGTTGTTGTCAGTTCACACTGCTATGCTTTATCTTGGCCAGGTCACAGTTGTAAATGAGAACTTGTTCTCAACTAGCCTACCTGGTTAAATAAAGGTAAAATAAAATAAAAAATCTAGGGGGTGTTGCAATTTTCCAAGAGCACAGTGGGAAATGGAAAAAGTATGGAACTACCTAGACTGTCTAGAGCTGGCCGTCCAACCAAACTGAGCAACTGGGCAAGAGGTGGTGACCAAGAACACAACGACCACTCTGACAGAACTACAGAGTTCCTTAGCTGAGACAGGACAACAGTCTCTGTAGCACTTCACCAAATTGGGTTTTATGGGAGAGTGGCCAGACGGAAGCCAGATCAAACCCGTGTCTGTAGTGACGCCTCGAGCACTGCGATGCTGCGCCACTCGGGAGGCCCTGTATTTCAATACATATGCAAACATTTCTACAAAGATGTTTTCACTTTGTCGCTATGGGGTATAGTGTGTAGATGGGTGAGAAAAAAATCTATTGAATCCAATTTGAATTCAGGCTGTAACAACAAAATGTGGAATAAGTCAAGGGGTATGAATACTTTATGAAGGCAGTGTATGACAGGACTACTCAACTACCCACAAATCATGCAAGATATCTTCTGAAATAAGTATTGTTCTCGTATATTGATGAAAAAAACAAACAAATGTATCACCCCAGCCTCCATCCTCTGAAGGCGTCAGCCTGCTTCAGTTCGGCTGGCGCTTGCCGAGCTCGTTCCCTTAAAAGGCCTTCGCTTGAAAAAAAAAGTTTGTCCATTTTGAGACGCCGTAGCCAGGAGCCAGATTTATCTATGATAACTCAAGGAATCTGTCATACATTTTTGCCGAGGAGATCTTAGTTGCGCAATTTTACATCTGACTAAGATGTTTGGTGCAGTATTTCTCAAGTGAAAAAATGTGCATGAGTACAAGTCTCTTGTTGAATGACAACAGGCACTTCATTGAAGAATCCATACTGTTGACCAATCGCCGACAAGGGGGCGTAGACTTCGGATACCGAGAAAGAAAAAGGTGTGCCCGAACAGCTGATAAGACCCTTGCCGATGTCCAAAACGAACAGAAACGTCACAAAATGTTGTCATAATAGATGCACAAACTGTTTCTGAACTCTTTTGGCTGGGAAGCATGCGGAAGCCTTAACACTCACCCTGTGTCCAAAGAAGGAAGCTGAGTCCTACAGTACCACCACCCTGTGTCCAGGCCTATACCACCACCTTCCATTATCTGACACTCACCCTGTGTCCAGTCCCGGTGTACTGAAGGAAGCTGAACCCGACTCTGTCCCACTCTCCACATCACTGTCACTCTGGTACTCCACTGGGGACGCCGAGCCAGGCTTGATACGCACTGTAGGGAGAAAAGGGTAGACGGAGAAAGGGGGGAGGGAGAGAGATGAAGATGAAGAGCGAGGGAAGAAAGAGAGAGAGGAAGAAAGATGGGTATAAATAGAGAAAGACAAACAACAGGGGTTAGCAACTTAAATCCAGCATTAACACACAGTACTTGGCAACACAAAAGGTAAGTCAAGGCATCCCAGCTGAGCTCATTTGAATTTCTATTTGGGTGTGAGAGAATTCCTCATTATACATAGGTATGGTTGGCTGTGCTGCAGAGGCTGCTGATTGTATTTGTGAACCCCCCTCTCCCCTCTCCCTTAGTGGGTCAGAATGTGGTGAGTGCACTGTTTAAAGGTTCTCTTGCCTGAGGATGAGTGAGGGTTGTTTGTGATGATGGGGTTGGGATGGGGGTAAATAACTGTCCTTTGTACGTTGGGATAACCAACCACCTGTTAACCCTAATACCCCTGAAACCCACCTTATTCAAAGGCAAAACGACCCATCTCCTCTCTTCTAGAACTCTTCCCCCTTCTAAAAGTCCTTCCCTCCGTACTCCACCCTCTCTCCGTACTCCACCCCTCTTTCCCGTGCCCCGCCCTCTCTCCCGTGCCCCACCCTCTCTCCCGTGCCCCACCCTCTCTCCCGTGCTCCACCCTCTCTCCCGTGCCCCACCCTCTCTCCCGTGCCCCACCCTTTCTCCCGTGCCCCACCCTCTCTCTCCCGTGCCGCACCCTTTCGCTCTCCCGTGCCCCACCCTCTCTCTCTCCCGTGCCCCACCCTCTCTCTCTCCGTGCCACACCCTCTCTCTCTCCGTGCCACACCCTCTCTCTCTCCCGTGCCACACCCTCTCTCTCTCCCGTGCCACACCCTCTCTCTCCCGTGCCACACCCTCTCTCTCCCGTGCACCACCCTCTCCCGTGCCCCACCCTCTCTCTCTCCCGTGCTCCACCCTCTCTCCCGTGCCCCACCCTCTCTCCCGTGCCCCACCCTCTCTCCCGTGCCCCACCCTCTCTCCCGTGCCCCACCCTCTCTCCCGTGCTCCACCCTCTCTCCCGTGCTCCACCCTCTCTCCCGTGCCCCACCCTCTCTCCCGTGCCCCACCCTCTCTCCCGTGCCCCACCCTCTCTCCCATGAAATGTATTTCATGTAAGGAACTCAGTCCGGCTTTCAACTTACTCTTGAAAGTTGTAATAGTATAACGCACAAGGTGCAATTTGGAAATATTGACATGAATACACGTTAGACATGGCAAAATGTATAGAATTGCAAGAAAATTTGCTTTAAAACCAACAAAATTATCTCTCCGCCAAACAAGAGGGGTGTGAACAGTTTGTGTCATGAACAGTGCTTGTCCCCATAGAAACAGACATGGCAAGGGATTGCACCCCTCTCCAGCATGGCCTCATGGTGAGTAGTCGGTCTGCAAACATTTTGGAGAAAATGGTGAGCAAGTTAGTAAATCTTCACGGATTATTTTTTTAAATTATTATTATTATTATTTTTTTTAAATGTCACTACCGAACATCTAATTTATCAAGAAATATGTAAAGTACGGTTTTGGGACTAAAGTACAGGTAACTGCCAAAATAAAAGGACACACCAACAGAGTGTCTTAATAGGGCGTTGGGCCATCACGAGCCACCAGAACAGCTTCAATGCGCTTTGGCATAGATTTTACAAGTGTCTGGCATTCCATTGGAGGGATGCGACTAGGGCTGTGGCCGTCACGAAATTTAGTCAGCCGGCGATTGTCAAGCAAATAACTGTTGGTCTTACGGTAATTGACCGTTAATTAACAAACAAATTAAGCATCTCCGGGCTTCCACACTTCCACCGATGCAGACCTTTGGAACAGCTACATTTTAAAAAGTCTAATAAATCCATGTAATATAGCCAACGCTTTCACAAATCCATTATTTATTTTAGACAGGTCTAAAGAAACATGATATCAAGAAAATGTAGTTTATTTCAGAAGAACAGAATGGCATATAGAGTATGCTATTCTGCATATTTAAGTGTATGATTTGATAGAGCAGTCTGAGCGGTGGTGGGCAGCAGCAGGCTGGTAAGCATTCATTCAAACAGCACTTTCCTGCGTTTGCCGGCAGCTCTTAGCAATGCTTGAAGCACAGCGCTGTTTATGACTTCAAGCCTATCAACTCCCGAGATTAGGCTGGCAATACTAAAGTGCCTATAAGAACATCCAACAGTCAAAGGTTAATGAAATACAAATGGTATAGAGGGAAATTGTCCTATAATTGCGATAATAACTACAACCTAAAACTTCTTACCTGGGAATATTGAAGACTCATGTTAAAAGGAACCACCAGCTTTCATATGTTCTCATGTTCTGAGCAAGGAACTTAAACGTTAGCTTTTTTACATGGCACATATTGCACTTTTACTTTCTATGGACTACACTACATGAGGTGTGATACTAACCTTATTACAACATATAGGACTATGGACTAGACTACATGAGGTGTGATACTAACCTTATAGGACTATGGACTAGGCTACATGAGGTGTGATACTAACCTTATTAAAACATATAGGACTATGGGCTAGGCTACATGAGGTGTGATACTAACCTTATTAAAACATATAGGACTATGGGCTAGGCTACATGAGGTGTGATACTAACCTTATTAAAACATATAGGACTATGGGCTAGGCTACATGAGGTGTGATACTAACCTTATTAAAACATATAGGACTATGGGCTAGGCTACATGAGGTGTGATACTAACCTTATTAAAACATATAGGACTATGGGCTAGGCTACATGAGGTGTGATACAAACCTTATTAAAACATATAGGGCTATGGACTAGACTACATGAGGTGTGCCACTAAGTTGCAAAAAAAAGGCATTGTTTCCTATTCTGGGCATCATTCACAAGTGATAATATATCATTCACAAGTGATAGGCTAATATCGTCACCCATCAGACTGTTTTTGATTGAATCTTGTCTTTACATATACTAAATATGGGCAGCAGAAAAAATACATGTCATCTGTGCACTTAAATAGCGAATCAAGGATGCTTTTCCTGTGGTTTATTTTCATATTCCGTCGTAAAGTGAAGCAGTGTGCTTAATATTAGGAAAGTTGAGAAATACATTTAGTAGTCCCAGCCTATCGAAAGCTAATGGGATCCTCCTCTTTTAAATAGAGGCCATCACTCTGTTTTCTAACACAATTGCATAGCCTATAGAAATGTTGCGCAACATGAATTCATGGGCTTTCATGAAGTGTTTGATTAGATTTTCCATTACATTTCCATTGATGTCAGAGTGATTAGAGGGGCAATAGGGTGCTGAGTACCAGGCAGTTAACAAGTTTGGTAGTCTACTAATGACCATCAGCAGCATCAGAGCTTGGAGAAACCTAATTACCTTAACTAAATGCTCATGTGGAATTTGACTGCCATGACTCGTCACCGCAACAGCCCGAGATGCGAGACCATTCTTCCACAAGAAATTCCATAATTTGGTGTTTTGGTGATGGAAAACACTGTCTAAGGCGCCACTCCAAAATCTCTCATAAGTGTTCAATTGGATTAAGTTCTGGTTGCACGCACGCACGCACGCACGCACACACACTTTAAACCCCCCCATGCCTCTTTGAGACCCCTCTTTCGAAGAATAGCCATCGTCACCAAAATAATGGGCAACTGTGCATTTTTATACATGACCCTAAGCACAAATTGATGTTAATTGCTTAATTAACTCAGGAACCACACCTGTGTGGAAGCACCTGCTTTGAATATACTTTGTGTCCCTCATTTAAACAAAATGTTTCCTTTATTTAGGTAGTTACCTATATAAGTTTGCTGTGATGTACATCACATGAGGTTGGTGGCACCTTATTTGTGGAGGACGGGTTCGTGGTATTGACTAGAGCGGAATGTTATCAAATACATCAAACAGATGGTTTCCAGGTGTTCGATGTCATTCCAATAGCTCCGTTCCGGCCAATATTACGAACCATTCTCCCCTCAGCAGCCTCCACTGATATAATCTTTCATTTGGACAGATGTACATCTCTTATTTTCATCTTTGTATCTGTGCCATTATTACTGTGCTTTACTGTACTCTACTGCAGGATTTCCCAAACTGGGTCCTGGGGCCCCACCTGGGTACATATTTTCAGCACTACACAGCTGATTGAAATAATCAAAGCTTGATGATGAGTTGGTTATTTGAATCCGCTGAGTAATGAAAACTACATGTGCAACCAGGGGGGTCATCAGGACCGAGTTTGGGAAACCTTGCACTTCTGTACTGTGCTCTATTGTACCCTACTCTACTGGTCTTTACTAGATTTTACTGCAGGGGTCAGCAACTAAATGTAACATTTATTTAACTATTAGGTAAGTCAGATAAACCGGCCCGCAAGTGATTTATTTTGGCACGCTAAAGTTTTTAGTAACGTTTTTTTATTTGGGGGTGGATTTTAGTTTTTGGTTTAAAAAAAAGAAGACTAAAATCACCAGGAATTCAGCAAAAAATGGGTTTATTTTAGGAAATCTGTTCCCAAGTATTCCCACAAATAATACAAATTGACATATGTGATCGTGTATCAATGTAATCGAGATATCATTTTCAAATACAATTTATTTTGGGGCTTAGTTGTTGTCAATTTGCAGTGCACAAATTAGTAGAATTATTAGTTCCGGACCCTTGACCAGCCGCGCAAATTATGTTACAAGTTTCAGATTCATACAATCAACGTTGAACATTTCACAGAGAACAATAGAGGTTTTATTTCTCTAAATGAAATGTAAAGGTTTTGAAAATACATGTTCTAAAATAAACCTGTAATAGACACTATACTATATAGAATACTAGGCATGGTTCTCCCTTCACTGCAACTTTTCTTTCGGTAGGGACACATTTTGTGAGGTGGTAAGAAATTCGGGTAAAGATTTCAAATATGCAATACAAACAAAGTGTGTGAGAAGTGTCTACCTGACATGCAGTATCAATCAAAAGTATGGACACATCTACTCATTCAAGGGCTTTTCTTCATTTGTACTATTTTCTACATTGTAAACAATAGTGAACACATCAAAACTATGAAATAACACATATGGAATCATGTAGTAACCAAAAAAAAGTGTTAAACAAATCAAAATATATTTTATATTTGAGATTCTTCAAAGTAGCCATCCTTTGCCTTGACGACAGCTATGCACACCCTTGTATGTATTAAGACATGTGTGCTGAAAGTTTGGGAAAAGTAGGATACGGATTTGCACCACTTCCGTAGAACGCCCCCATATAGGGAATAGAGACATACTGTACTATACTGAGAGCTCTCCTTATGAATTAACATGTCAGTCTGTATATGCAGTGCATCATTAACGTGTGAGAAGAGGGATCCTTAGAAAGACAATATGGGGCCGTGCCAGTGGGAGAGAGCGTGGCGGGAGTGAAAGAGAAACAGTGACTGAAAGAGAGGGAAAGAGAGAACGAGAAAGTCCATGACAATGACATACAACTAGTGTGTGTGTGTCTGTGATAGAGCGAGAGAAAGAGCTCATGCGTGTGTCTGTGTGTGTGCGTGAAGATAAGCGAGTATGGTTTAAAGAGAGTTAGCATGGACGAGACTCGAGAGACGTATTGCTTGCGAGGAGGATACTGTTCAAGAGGTCAAGAGACCGAGATGATGAGATAAAGTGACGAAGATAAAGAGCAGGGGAGAGAAACTGTGTGTTAGTGAGAGGATTTACTCCGCCCAAAATGGGATAAGCCATTTTATGTATAGAGGTCTATGAGAGAGTGTCGAATTACGCAAGGCTTATTTGATCGAATAGAAGTTCCGTAAGGTTTAGGCTGTTACAAATGTACTGACATACAGTGCATTCAGAAAGTATTCAGACCCCTTGACTTTTCCCAAAATAAATGACTTTACAGCCTTATTCGAAAATGGATTCTATTGTCCCCACACATCAATCTACACACAATACCCCCATAATGACAAAACAAAATTAGGTTTAGAACATTTTGCAAATGTATTAAAAATAAAAAACTGAAATATAATATTTCCATAAGTATTCAGACCCTTTACTCTACTTTGTTGAAGGACCTTTGGCAGTGATTACAGCCTCAAGTCTTCTTGGGTATGACGCTACAAGCTTGGCACACCTGTATTTGGGGAGTTTCTCCCATTCCACTCTGTAGATCCTCTCAAGCTCTGTCAGGTTGGATGGGGAGCGTCGCTGCACAGCTATTTTCAGGTCTCTCCAGAGATGTTTGATCGGGTTCAAATACAGTTTCTGGCTGGGCCACTCAAGGACATTCAGAGACTTGTCCCAAAGTCACTCCTGCGTTGTCTTAGCTGTGTTCTTAGGGTCGTTGTCCTGTTGGAAAGTGAACCTTCGCCCCAATCTGAGGTCCTGAGCACTCTGGAGCAGGTTTTCATCAATGATATCTCTGTACTTTGCTCCGTTCATCTTTCCCTCAATCCTGACTAGTCTCCCAGTCTATGCCGCTGAAAAACATCCCCACAGCATGATGCTGCCACCTCCATGCTTTACTGTAGGGATGGTGCCAGGTTTCCTCCAGACGTGACGCTTGGCTTTCAGGCCAAAGAGTTCAATCTTGGTTTCATCAGACCAGAGAATCTTGTTTTGCATGGTCTGAGAGTTCTTTATGTGTCCTTTGGAAAACTCCAAGCGGGCTGTCATGTGCCTTTCACTGAGGAGTGGCTTCCATCTGGCCACTCTAATATAAAAGCCTGATTGGTGGAGTGCTGCAGAGATGGTTGTCCTTCTGGAAGGTTCTCCCAGCTCCACAGAGAAACTCTTGGTCACATCCCTGACCAAGGCCCAGTTTGGCCAGGCGGCCAGCTCTAGGAAGAGTCTTGGTGGAGGCCACTGTGTTCTTGAGGACCTTCAATGCTGCAGACATTTTTTGGTACCTTTCCCCAGAGCTGTGCCTCAACACAATCCTGTCTCGGAGCTCTACGGACAATTCCTTTGACCTCATGGCTTGGTTTTTGCTCTGACATGCACTGTCAACTGTGGGACCTTATATAGACATGCGTGTGCCTTTCCAAATCATGTCCAATCAACATTTTTTACCACAGGTGGACTCAGATCAAGTTGTAGAAACGTCTCAAGGATGATCAATGAAAACAGGGTGCACCTGAGCTCAATATCGAGTCTCATAACAAAGGGTCTGAATACATGTGCAAACAAGGTATCTGTTTCTTATGTTTAATATATTTGCAAAATTTTAAAAAACAAACTGTTTTCGCTTTGTCATTATGGGGTATTGTGTGTAGATTGATGAGACCTTTAAAACATTTTTTTTTTTTTAATCCATTTTAGAATAAGGGTGTAACGTCACAAAATGGGGGAAAAGTAAAGGGGTCTGAATAATTTCTGAATGCGCTGTAAGTGGATGCATGTGGCATTTTGGCAACTTTAAGAAAAATGTCTTAGTTGGGCCTGTTGTTCACACGTGTATCTGCCCTCTCATTGGCTAGAATGGTCCCACCTGATCTCGCCTGCCTTCAATCATTGACGACATGTATTTCCATCGTTAGTCAACTCGGCTATTTTGTCAACATAATAGATGAACTTTAAGTGAGAGAAATCGGAGAGAAGAGAGTGTGTATAGGGAGAAGAAGAGGACGGACGTGACCAGAGAGAACTCAATTATCATTTCTCCAACTTTGAAGCTTTCATTTCAACACTTATTTCATAAGGTTGTACTTACGACGTTCATGTCGTAATTGTTTCAGCCTCACCATTTCTATGCTCTAGGGAATAGCTTCATCTCAACAAAACGGAACATATCCTTCCCTCCCTTTCCCTCGGACTCACCGGATCCCTCAGAGCGCCCGTCGCTCCCGATGAGGGGCACTGTGATGGCAGCGGTGGCCACTCCGTCCGTGGGCATGGTGGTGTAGACCAAGGGCAGAGACTGGACCACCACGGGGATGGTCTGCAGCTGGCCCATCTTACTGGGCATGTTGACCGACGGGATGGTGTGGATGACATGCAGGATCTGCTGACCGCCTGCCCCCTGGGTGGATGCTAGGATGGACCCGGGAGAGAGCATCTGGAGGGAGGGAGGGATGGAGGAGAGCAGGGGTTAAGGTGGGTATACAGGGGGGGGAGCAGTACTGTCTGAAATGGCACCAGATTCCCTATATAGTGCAGTGTTTCCCAAACTGGGTAGTACATCATCAGTTCCTCTTGTCGGGTACAGACCTCGGAGAGGTAGATCTTGTCAGAAATGTCCAGATCAACTTGCCCATGTCGGCAAAAAAATGTTTAATCTCAACATGTTCTGCCCACAACTTTTTGTTGTAGGGTTTGAGTCACTCCATGTTGCGAATTACAGGGGAGCCAGGGGGCTCAGCCCCCCTAAATCCAACAAAAGTCTAACTTTGGTGGGGTCTCTAAATTTTACACCCATTTTAGGTATTCCAACTTCAGGCTACTAAAAAGGGCAATTTGTCAACAAGACGCATCAATTCATGTAGGCCTAATCAATAGCAATCGCTGAATGTCATTCAGCACACTATGGTGTTTTGTAACAGATGTCTATTTCCATTAATCAAATGGCACGAGTATATATGCAGTTTGGATGTGTTTGACAATCAGATGAAAATATCATAACTGGTTGTGTTCATGCCACATTAAACGGTAATAATTGTGTAGAATAATGTGGGAATTAAGCTTGAAACAGACATGGCACGCCCGGGGTGGGGTCCAATGCTGAAAGGGGAGGCCTGAGTGAAAAAGTTTGGGAAACCCTGATAAAGTGCACTACTTTTGGCCAGAAAGGGAAATAGGGTGCCATTTTGGACACAGACATTGAGTCAACAGCTAAGCTGAGAAGAAAAGAAAGAGCATGTCAGTATGAGGTAGGCCGTCGTTGTAAATAAGAATTTGTTCTTTAACTGACTTGCCGAGTTAAATAAAAAGGTTAAATAGAAAAATAAAAAACAATTGTTAAACTGAAAGACAGAGCCTGTCAAAATAAAAAACATTGTAAACTAAGTTACTACATAAGACACATTTTTGGCAGGCCCTAATTTGTGTGAGTGATTTCACTTTTCAGCCAACAGACACGACTACCCATCATTCCAAAAGAGGAGCTAGCTAACGAGCCGACTGGCTTAATAACTGGCGTGGTTACCATGGTGTCTAGAATGGTTACCGTAGGGATGTGGTTTGCCGACAGCGTGGGCGGCGCCACGGAGCTGGGGGCGGGGTTGGCTGTGGTGGACGGTGTAAAAACGGGCAGGGAGGGGCGTGGCTTGCCAAGTGACAGGTCGACAGGTTCCGTCTGGTCCTCTGCGGGGTGGGAGGAGTCGTCTTGTGTGTCTGTTGTGGTTGTGTCTATGGTCATGTCTGTGGCTGTGCAGAGGGGAGGGGGAGACTCAGGTTGGGTCTTCTCTGTCTTGATCTTCAGGTCTGTAGGCTGGGGAAACTCCTCACCCACTTCAGCCTGCTAGAGAGAGAGAGAAGAGGATATGAGAGAGAGGATATGAGAGAGAGGAGATGGGAGTGAGGGAGGGTTGGAGAGAAAGAGGAAAGAAAGAGAGGGTAGAGAGATATTAAGAAGAATGATTGACAGAGTCAAGGAGAAAGAAGTGAGATGAATAGGGAGAAAGAGGAAGAGAAAGAAGGAAAGAAGAGAGATGATCAGCACATGATTTTCCTCCACACACACACACACACACACACACACACACACACACACACACACACTGCTCTCCCTTGGCTCAGCTCAGCTGTACTCTCTGGCTGCACAAACAGAGCAGAGCAAAGCTGGGTAGGGGAACAATGGCTGCTGTGTGGGGCCCTGGGAGCTGAGAGGGAGAGGTGGGGCTGGGAGGTGGGGCTGGGAGGTGGAGAGCAGAGCAGCAGGCCTAAAGATGGCACGCTGCCAGGAGAGAGCTGCCCTGCCCTGCCTAGCCCCGGCCAAGCCCTGCACCGAGGCACAGAGTGCACCCAGCTACAGCATACAGAGCAGAGAGCACTAAGCATAGAGCAGAACACAACATCCCTATCCAGCCTGGAGCAGAGCACGACCCAGTGCTCAGGCATACGCCCAGCCCAGGAGGGCAGGCATGCACATACCTACACTCGCCCACGCTGACACAACCGCCACCATGCACACACGCACAAGAAAAGGCAGGGGTTTGGTAGTGACTGTACACAAACACTGAGCCTCAGTGCATGTGAGATGAATGATGGGTATGAGTTCATCATTACTGAAGTCATTTCAAGACAAACACACAATTCCTGCTTTTGGGTTGTCTGGTTCAGTATTCAGTGATAGATGGCTATAGGGATGATGGGCTAAACCCACTACCCAAACTCTCCTAGCCTACATAACCACACTTAGAGAGTGGACACAGGTGGACCCAGAGAGGGAAGGAGGTCAGTCAGTGTACATAACATAGGAGGTTAGGATACATGTTGTTGGGAAAAGGAAAGAGAGAGAGAGAGAGAGAGAGTGGTAGAGTGAGAGAGAGCGAGGGTGGCAGAGTGAGAGAGAGCGAGGGTGGCAGAGTGAGAGTGAGGGGAGGCAGAGTGAGAGAGAGAGAGGGTGGCAGAGTGAGAGTGAGAGGGAGGCAGAGTGAGAGTGAGAGGGAGGCAGAGTGAGAGAGAGCGAGGGTGGCAGAGTGAGAGAGAGCGAGGGTGGCAGAGTGAGAGTGAGAGAGGGAGGCAGAGTGAGAGAGAGCGAGGGTGGCAGAGTGAGAGTGAGAGAGGGAGGCAGAGTGAGAGAGAGCGAGGGTGGCAGAGTGAGAGAGAGCGAGGGTGAGAGGCAGAGTGAGAGAGGGCGAAGGTGGCAGAGAGAGAGAGAGCAAGGGTGGCAGAGTGAGAGTGAGAGAGGGAGGCAGAGTGAGAGAGAGCGAGGGTGGCAGAGTGAGAGAGAGCGAGGGTGGCAGAGTGAGAGTGAGAGAGGGAGGCAGAGTGAGAGAGGGCGAAGGTGGCAGAGAGAGAGAGAGCGAGGGTGGCAGAGTGAGAGAGAGCGAGGGTGGCAGAGTGAGAGAGAGCGAGGGTGGCAGAGTGAGAGAGAGCGAGGGTGTCAGAGTAAGAGTGAGAAAGGGTGGCAGAGAGAGAGGGCGAAGGTGGCAGATAGCGAGAGAGCGGGGGTGGCAGAGAGAGAGAGAGCGAGGGTGGCAGAGAGAGAGAGAGCGAGGGTGGCAGAGAGAGAGAGCGAGGGTGGCAGAGAGAGAGAGAGAGAGGGAGAGAGAAAAAGGAGAGTGGGTGGGAAAGGCCTCTGGTTGTCATGGAAACTGGGAGGTATCAGCTGACAATTTTTTCCCCTCATTCTTTCTTCACGCCTACCCACTCCCTTCCTCCCTCTCCTCCTCTTTCCCTCCCTGTCTCTGCTTCCACTCCCTTCCTCCTCTTTCCCTCCCTGTCTCGGCTTCCACTCCCTTCCTCCTCTTTCCCTCCCTGTCTCTGCCAAAGACAGTACAGTATGAAGATAGTTTATCCTATCCCTGATCACACTTGTAGGCGACGTTCAGTTTGTCATTTTCACAAGGTTGCATCTGTACTCGGTCTGCACTCGGTCCGCAGGTAGTATTACATTTCATTACATTTCATTATAGTACAACGGTTAGTACAACGGTTTGATTTGTCTAATCTTAGCAATTTCTTCTTAGCTAGCTACATAGCCGTCTTTGTATCATAGATAATTGCGTAATTATCGTATTTCGTCGTCCTAACGCAGTCTACACTGCCCTGCAGCTAGCCAGCTAGCTAACGTCCACCGTTAGCTAGTCCACCGTCTACCGATTAGCAGCACAACTATTACACTCAACTGAACGACTTGATTAGTGTAGTGTTAGCTAGCTACATAGTTGTCTTTGCTGTCTTCGTACCCAAGATAATTGTGTAGTTTAGAGTGTGTAGTTTTATGTCGTCCTTAACATAGGAGACTCTGCTAGCTAGCCAACAGCTAGCCAACGTCTACCGAACAGAACTTCTGCACTCAACAATCCGGTCGCATTTCGCTCGCTCCACAGGTAGTATCACATTTTTCATTTCATTTCATTACAGTACAACGGCTTGATTTGTTTGATCGTAGCTAGCTACATAGCTAGCTACATAGCCGTCTTTGTATCAAAGATAATTGTGTAGTCTAGAGCGATTTCCTAGGTTAGCTAGCCAGCTATTGTCGTTCTTTTAACGCAACGTAACGTAATCAACACTGCTAGCTAGCCAGCTAGCCCCGAATAGCAGCACAGTAGAAACTATTACACTCAACGGAACGACTTGATTAGTGTAGTGTCAACAACGCAGCCAATGCCAGCTAGCCTACATAGTCAACAACGCAGCCTCTGCCAGCTAGCCTACTTCAGCAGTACTGTATCATTTTAATCATTTTAGTCAATAAGATTCTTGCTACGTAAGCTTAACTTTCTGAACACTCGTGACGTGTAGTCCACTTGTCATTCCAATCTCCTTTGCATTAGCGTAGCCTCTTGTGTAGCCTGTCAACTATGTGTCTGTCTATCCCTGTTCTCTCCTCTCTGCACAGACCATACAAACGCTCCACACCGCGTGGCAGCGGCCACCCTAATCTGGTGGTCCCAGCGCGCACGACCCACGTGGAGTTCCAGGTCTCCGGTAGCCTCTGGAACTGCCGATCTGCGGCCAACAAGGCAGAGTTCATCTCCGCCTATGTCTCCCTCCAGTCCCTCGACTTCTTGGCACTGACGGAAACATGGATCACCACAGACAACACTGCTACTCCTACTGCTCTCTCTTCGTCTGCCCACGTGTTCTCGCACACCCCGAGAGCTTCTGGTCAGCGGGGTGGTGGCACCGGGATCCTCATCTCTCCCAAGTGGTCATTCTCTCTTTCCCCCTTACCCATCTGTCTATCGCCTCCTTTGAATTCCATGCTGTCACAGTTACCAGCCCTTTCAAGCTTAACATCCTTATCATTTATCGCCCTCCAGGTTCCCTCGGAGAGTTCATCAATGAGCTTGATGCCTTGATAAGCTCCTTTCCTGAGGACGGCTCACCTCTCACAGTTCTGGGCGACTTTAACCTCCCCACGCCTACCTTTGACTCATTCCTCTCTGCCTCCTTCTTTCCACTCCTCTCCTCTTTTGACCTCACCCTCTCACCTTCCCCCTACTCACAAGGCAGGAAATACGCTCGACCTCATCTTTACTAGATGCTGTTCTTCCACTAACCTCGTTGCAACTCCCCTCCAAGTCTCCGACCACTACCTTGTATCCTTTTCCCTCTCGCTCTCATCCAACACTTCCCACACTGCCCCTACTCGGATGGTATCGCGCCGTCCCAACCTTCGCTCTCTCTCCCCCGCTACTCTCTCCTCTTCCATCCTATCATCTCTTCCCTCTGCTCAAACCTTCTCCAACCTATCTCCTGATTCTGCCTCCTCAACCCTCCTCTCCTCCCTTTCTGCATCCTTCGACTCTCTATGTCCCCTATCCTCCAGGCCGGCTCGGTCCTCCCCTCCCGCTCCGTGGCTCGACGACTCATTGCGAGCTCACAGAACAGGGCTCCGGGCAGCCGAGCGGAAATGGAGGAAAACTCCGCCTCCCTGCAGACCTGACATCCTTTCACTCCCTCCTCTCTACATTTTCCTCTTCTCTCTCTGCTGCTAAAGCCACTTTCTACCACTCTAAATTCCAAGCATCTGCCTCTAACCCTAGGAAGCTCTTTGCAACCTTCTCCTCCCTCCTGAATCCTCCTCCCCCTCCCCCTCCTCCCTCTCTGCAGATGACTTCGTCAACCATTTTGAAAAGAAGGTCGACGACATCCGATCCTCGTTTGCTAAGTCAAACGACACCGCTGGTTCTGCTCACACTGCCCTACCCTGTGCTCTGACCTCTTTCTCCCTCTCTCTCCAGATGAAATCTCGCGTCTTGTGACGGCCGGCCGCCCAACAACCTGCCCGCTTGACCCTATTCCCTCCTCTCTTCTCCAGACCATTTCCGGAGACCTTCTCCCTTACCTCACCTCGCTCATCAACTCATCCCTGACCGCTGGCTACGTCCCTTCCGTCTTCAAGAGAGCGAGAGTTGCACCCCTTCTGAAAAAACCTACACTCGATCCCTCCGATGTCAACAACTACAGACCAGTATCCCTTCTTTCTTTTCTCTCCAAAACTCTTGAACGTGCCGTCCTTGGCCAGCTCTCCCGCTATCTCTCTCAGAATGACCTTCTTGATCCAAATCAGTCAGGTTTCAAGACTAGTCATTCAACTGAGACTGCTCTTCTCTGTATCATGGAGGCGCTCCGCACTGCTAAAGCTAACTCTCTCTCCTCTGCTCTCATCCTTCTAGACCTATCGGCTGCCTTCGATACTGTGAACCATCAGATCCTCCTCTCCACCCTCTCCGAGTTGGGCATCTCCGGCGCGGCCCACGCTTGATTGCGTCCTACCTGACAGGTCGCTCCTACCAGGTGGCGTGGCGAGAATCCGTCTCCACACCACGTGCTCTCACCACTGGTGTCCCCAGGGCTCTGTTCTAGGCCCTCTCCTATTCTCGCTATACACCAAGTCACTTGGCTCTGTCATAACCTCACATGGTCTCTCCTATCATTGCTATGCAGACGACACACAATTAATCTTCTCCTTTCCCCTTCTGATGACCAGGTGGCGAATCGCATCTCTGCATGTCTGGCAGACATATCCGTGTGGATGACGGATCACCACCTCAAGCTGAACCTCGGCAAGACGGAGCTGCTCTTCCTCCCGGGGAAGGACTGCCCGTTCCATGATCTCGCCATCACGGTTGACAACTCCATTGTGTCCTCCTCCCAGAGCGCTAAGAACCTTGGCGTGATCCTGGACAACACCCTGTCGTTCTCAACTAACATCAAGGCGGTGGCCCGTTCCTGTAGGTTCATGCTCTACAACATCCGCAGAGTACGACCCTGCCTCACACAGGAAGCGGCGCAGGTCCTAATCCAGGCACTTGTCATCTCCCGTCTGGATTACTGCAACTCGCTGTTGGCTGGGCTCCCTGCCTGTGCCATTAAACCCCTACAACTCATCCAGAACGCCGCAGCCCGTCTGGTGTTCAACCTTCCCAAGTTCTCTCACGTCACCCCGCTCCTCCGCTCCCTCCACTGGCTTCCAGTTGAAGCTCGCATCCGCTACAAGACCATGGTGCTTGCCTACGGAGCTGTGAGGGGAACGGCACCTCAGTACCTCCAGGCTCTGATCAGGCCCTACACCCAAACAAGGGCACTGCGTTCATCCACCTCTGGCCTGCTCGCCTCCCTACCACTGAGGAAGTACAGTTCCCGCTCAGCCCAGTCAAAACTGTTCGCTGCTCTGGCCCCCAATGGTGGAACAAACTCCCTCACGACGCCAGGACAGCGGAGTCAATCACCACCTTCCGGAGACACCTGAAACCCCACCTCTTTAAGGAATACCTAGGATAGGATAAAGTAATCCCTCTCACCCCCTCCCCTGAAAAGATTTAGATGCACTACTGTTCCACTGGAGGTCATAAGGTGAATGCACCAATTTGTAAGTCGCTCTGGATAAGAGCGTCTGCTAAATGACTTAAATGTAAATGTACTCCCTTCCTCCCTCTCCTCCTCTTTCCCTCCCTGTCTCTGCTTCCACTCCCTTCCTCCTCTTTCCCTCCCTGTCTCTGCTTCCACTCCCTTCCTCCTCTTTCCCTCCCTGTCTCTGCTTCCACTCCCTTCCTCCTCTTTCCCTCCCTGTCACTGCTTCCACTCCCTTCCTCCCCTCCTTTTTCCCTCCCTGTCTCTGCTTCCACTCCCTTCCTCCCTCTCCTCCTCTTTCCCTCCCCGTCTCTGCTTCCACTCCCTTCCTCCCTCCCTCCTGCTTCCACCTCTTTCCCTCCCTGTCTCTGCTTCCACTCCCTTCCTCCCTCTCCTCCTCTTTCCCTCCCTGTCTCTGCTTCCACTCCCTTCCTCCCCTTTCCCTCCCTGTCTCTGCTTCCACTCCCTTCCTCCCTCTCCTCCTCTTTCCCTCCCTGTCTCTGCTTCCACTCCCTTCCTCCCTCTCCTCCTCTTTCCCTCCCTGTCTCTACTTCCACTCCCTTCCTCCCTCTCCTCCTCTTTCCCTCCCTGTCTCTGCTTCCACTCCCTTCCTCCCTCTCCTCCTCTTCCCCCCCTGTCTCTGCTTCCACTCCCTTCCTCCCGCTCCTCCTCCTTCCCTCCCTGTCTCTGCTTCCACTCCCTTCCTCCCTCTCCTCCTCTTTCCCTCCCTGTCTCTGCTTCCACTCCCTTCCTCCCTCTCCTCTTTCCCTCCCTGTCTCTGCTTCCACTCCCATCCTCCCTTCCTCCTCTTTCCCTCCCTATCTCGGCTTCCACTCCCTTCCTCCCTCTCCTCCACTTTCCCTCCCTGTCTCTGCTTCCACTCCCTTCCTCCCTCTCCTCCTCTTTCCCTCCCTGTCTCTGCTTCCACTCCCTTCCTCCCTCTCCTCCTCTTTCCCTCCGTCTCTGCTTCCACTCCCTTCCTCCCTCTCCTCTTTCCCTCCCTGTCTCTGCTTCCACTCCCATCCTCCCTTCCTCCTCTTTCCCTCCCTATCTCGGCTTCCACTCCCTTCCTCCCTCTCCTCCACTTTCCCTCCCTGTCTCTGCTTCCACTCCCTTCCTCCCTCTCCTCCACTTTCCCTCCCTGTCTCTGCTTCCACTCCCTTCCTCCCTCTCCTCCTCTTTCCCTCCCTGTCTCTGCTTTCACCGCATCCTCTCTGTCTGTTTGTCCCCCACACCTTCCCTCCAGATCACGTTCTCTCGCTTTCTATCTAGCCATCTCTCTCCCATATCCTCTTCACAATGGTCTACATTTGGAAGCGTATCGAGACACATACATGTCATTCTCTCCTGGCTCAAAGTAGAAGAGAGATTTGACTTCCTCACTACTTGGTTTGTAATCAGTGTTGACATGCTGAATGCACCGAGCTGTCTGTTTAAACCCACAACACATGCCACCAGAGGTCTCTTCACAGTCCGCAAGTCCAGAACAGACTATGGGAGGTGCACAGTACTACACAGAGCCATGACTACATTGAACTCTATTCCACATCAGGTAACTGATGCAGCAGTAGAATCAGATTTAAACAGATACACACCTTATGGAACAGCAGGGACTGTGAAGTAACACAAACTTAGGCACAGACACATGCATACACACACACACACACACACATGATAACATACGCACTATACACACACGTACACATGGATTTTGTGTTGTAGATATGTGGTAGTGGAGTAGGGGCCAGAGGGCACACTTAGTGTGTTGTGAAATGTGTTATGAATGTATTATAATGTAACAATTGTATAAATGCCTTAATTTTGCCAGACCCCAGGAAGAGTCTTGACAGCAGCTAATGGGTATCCATAATAAATACAAATACACAGACACTATTCTAAGCTAAAACATTTTTAAAAATGCTCCTGAAAATCAGATAACAAATTACACCCAGTTCCTACTACACACTAACAAATGGCACCCTATTCCCTATTTCAGGGGCATTCAACATTTACCCTACGAGGTCCGAAGCCTGCTGGTTTTCTGTTAATTAATTAACCTGCTAATTAATTACACCCACCTGGCGTCTAAATAAGTGCCGGATTAGAAGGGAACAATTTATCAAAAGCAGTGAAACTTGCTCAAAGGTCCAGAGTTGAGTTATCAGGCCCTATATAGTGCATAGGACTCTGGTGTAAAGTAGTGCAGCATATAGGAAATAGGGTGCCATTTTGGACAAACCCAATGAGCGGTGGAGAGCTCACAAACACTGAGAGATAAAGTTGGCCACATCACACACAGAAAGTGGCGTCAGAAGTTAGGCAACAATAGGTTATAACATCTAACTCAAGCAAACCACTGGGGTCACACTGGTTGAATCAACGTTGTTTCCACGTTATTTCTTTGAAATGACGTTGAAGAGACGTTGAACTGACGTCTGTGCCAGAGCGAAGGCTTGGTCTCAAAGAGAAGACAATGCCATGGAGATCCTGGGGCTGTAGTGTGGTCGCAGCAGGCCTAGCGAATGGGAGAAGTACTGTTTCAGCGAGGCAGAGATGAAAGGTCTCCTGTAAGTACAAAGACATGGAGGGCAGCAATGAAGTGTTCTCTGCACCTACTTTTACTACTACACCACTGAACACTCAGAGATCCTGAGTATCTCTCTGTACTCTATACTGAGTGACTTTCTATCAGTCTCTAACCCTGTATTCTCTCTTTATACTGAGTGACTTTCTACCAGTCTCTAACCCTGTATTCTCTCTTTATACTGAGTGACTTGCTTTCAGTCTCTAACCCTGTATTCTCTCTGTACTCTATACTGAGTGACTTTCTATCAGTCTCTAACCCTGTATTCTCTCTTTATACTGACTGACTTTCTATCAGTCTCTAGCCCTGTATTCTCTCTGTACTCTATACTGAGTGACTTTCTATCAGTCTCTAACCCTGTATCCTCTCTTTATACGGAGTGACTTTCTATCAGTCTCTAACCCTGTATTCTCTCTTTATACGGAGTGACTTTCTATCAGTCTCTAACCCTGTATTCTCTCTTTATACTGAGTGACTTTCTATCAGTCTCTAACCCTGTATTCTCTCTTTATACGGAGTGACTTTCTATCAGTCTCTAACCCTGTATCCTCTCTTTATACTGAGTGACTTTCTATCAGTCTCTAACCCCGTATTCTCTCTTTATACGGAGTGACTTTCTATCAGTCTCTAACCCTGTATTCTCTCTTTATACTGAGTGACTTTCTATCAGTCTCTAACCCTGTATTCTCTCTTTATACGGAGTGACTTTCTATCAGTCTCTAACCCTGTATCCTCTCTTTATACTGAGTGACTTTCTATCAGTCTCTAACCCTGTATCCTCTCTTTATACTGAGTGACTTTCTATCAGTCTCTAACCCCGTATTCTCTCTTTATACGGAGTGACTTTCTACCAGTCTCTAACCCTGTATTCTCTCAGCAATGACTAACAGCTTGACCTCCATCATCAGCCTCTGCCTCTATATCCTTGTACTTTGAGCTAAGTATCTATCCTTTCCCTGCAGCCTCCATCGCTCTCCCTGTACGGTCTCTGAGTGATCCACCTCCCTCTCTATCCTCGTAGGCTGCCCTCCCAGCACTACTTTATATATAGACCTCTATCTAGCTCTGTGCACTTCTATAAAAGCTAAGCCTCCAGCCCCGTACCGCAGCCCCCACTATCACCACAGAGAGATAAAGGGACGAGAGAAAGAGATTGAGAGAACGATAGAATGAGAGAGCTGGAGAGGAGACTTACAGGATGAAGAGAGAGAGAGAGAATGTATGGGCCCATTAACAACGTGATTGGGTAAAGACGATGGCGACACATTAAATGAAGGAAGTAACAGAGAGAACAATATTGGTGGCAGAACTGTGTCAGACTCCCTGGAAGGTTGGCAAGAGACGAGAGGGGTATTTACTCTGACTTTTAATTCAACAACTCTGCCATATAAATGGGTCACCAGATGCAGAATAGTTGGTGTCATTTAAACGTGAATGACTTGCTATGCAAGGGTGTATGTCTTGTGATGTGTTATGCATGCCAGGAATAGCCTGTATTATTGCCAGACACATTTCCCTATGGTACAATACAGTATTCATTCATGCTACTGCACTGCACTGCAATGCTGGTGTTGATATTGCATTGTTGGTTATTGCAATGGAGTGCTGAGAGGGAACCTATAGCTCTGGCAGTCAACTCAGTTGAACCCCAATAGGCTCTGACTAAGTCACTAAGTTATTCTAAAGGAGGAAATCAATAGGTCACAAGGTGAGAGAAACAATGCTTTGTCTGTGTGTGAGTGTGAGTGTGAGTTTGAGAGAGAGAGAGAGTAGAGAAAATGAGGCATGAGGACAGAGAGAAAGGCAGGAGAGAGAGTGAGAGAGAGAGAGAGAGAGAGAGAGAGAGAGAGAGAGAGAGAGAGAGAGAGAAAAGGAGGCATGAGGACAGAGAGAAAGGCAGGAGGAGAGAGAGAGAGAGAGAGAAGATTAAAGGAGGCAGGGGGAGAGAGAGAGAGAAAAGGAGGCAGACAGAGAGTGCAAGTGCAAATGGTACCTCTCCCAATTTCGGTGACCCTCTCTTTCTCCCTTCCTACCCCTCACTCTCTCCAGGCTTATCGGTCTCCAGTCAATAGCTCTCTGCCGTGGCCCTGAAGGTCATGCCTAAAGCCTGAGGTGAATCTTAATAGAGCCAACAGCTCAAAGGGTTAATGGATTTCTACTCACAGCCAGATAGAGAGAAGAGAGGAGAGAGAGAAATAGATACTAGAGTACGGTCATACGCCCTGGTTAAGGTCCATATGATGATGGAGTCAACAATGTTGTGTTCCAGCTATAGTACTACCTAGACAACTAGATAGCAGTGGTGAGAGAGAGAGAGAGAGTAAAACTACTTTGAAATACTACTTAAGGAGTTTTTGGAGAACCTGTACTTCACTTTACTATTTATATTTGTCACAACTTTTACTCTACTACATTCCTAAAGAAAATATGTACTTTTAATTTTTTACATTTTCTCTGAAACCCAAAATTAGTTACATTTGGAAAGCTCAGGCAGGACAGTAATATGAGACAATTCACGCACCTATCAATATAACTTTACTGTCTCCGATCTGGCAAACTCACTAAACACAAACACTGTGTTGGAGAATGGCCTTGCCTGTCCGTAAATTAAAAGTACAAGAAATCTGAGCCAGATGGTTTGCTTAATATAAGGAATTTGATGTATAGCATTTACTTTTTACTTAAGTAAGAAAATGTTTTACTTTTTCCACCACTGTAATTAAGTACATTTTAAACCAGATAATTTTAGACATTCACTAAAGTAGTTTCTAACTGGGTGAATTTACTTGAGGTATTTTCTATTAAAGGCATCTTTACTTTTACTCAAGTATGACAGCTTTGCACACTCTTGGCATTCTCTCAACCAGCTTCACCTGGAATGCTTTTCCAACAGTCTTGAAGGAGTTTCCACATATGCTGAGCACTTGTTGGCTGCTTTTCCTTCACTCTGCGGTCCAACTCATCCCAAACCATCTCGATTGGGTTGAGGTCGGATGATTATGGAAGCCAGGTCATCTGATGCAGCACTCCATCACTCTCCTTCTTGGTCAAATAGCCCTTACACAACCTAGAGGTGTGTTGGGTCATTGTCCTGTTGAAAAACAAATGATAGTCCCACTAAGAACAAACCAGATGGGATGGCGTATCACTGCAGAATGCTGTGTTAGCCACGCTAAATAAATCACAGACAGTGTCACCAGCAAAGCACCACAACATCACACCTCCTCCTCCATGCTTCACAGTGGGAAATACACATGCGAAGGTCATCCGTTCACCTACTCTGCGTCTCACAAAGACACAGCAGTTGGAAGCAAAAGTCATACATTTGGACTCATCAGACCAAAAGACCGATTTCCACTGGTCTAATGTCCATTGCTCGTGTTTCTTGGCCCAAGCAAGTTTCTTCTTATTATTGGTGTCCTTTAGTAGTGGTTTCTTTGCAGCAATTTGGAGGCCTGATGAAGGCCTGATTCACGCAGTCTCCCTTGAACAGTTGATGTTGAGATGTGTCTGTTACTTGAACTCCGTGAAGCATTTATTTGGGCTGCAATTTTCTGAGGCTGGCAACTCTAATGAGCTTATATTCTGCATCTGAGGTAATTCTAGGTCTTCCTTTCCTGTGGCGGTCCTCATGAGAGCCAGTTTCATCATAGCACTTGATAGTTTTTGTGACTGTACTTGAAGAAACTTTCAAATACTCCTTCCCGATTGGCTGGCCTTAATGTCTTAAAGTAATGATGGACTGTCGTTTCACTTTGCTTCTTTGAGCTGTTCTTGCCATAATATGGACAGACTGCCAAGAGGGTGCAAAGCTGTCATCAAGGCAAAGGGTGGCTACTTTGAAGAATGTCAAATATAAAATATATTTGAATATGTTTAACACTTTTTTGGTTACTACATGAGTCCATATGTGCTATTTCATAGTTTTGATGTCTTCACTATTATTCTACAATGTAGAAAATAGTTAAAATAAAGAAAAACCCTGGAATGAGTTGGTGTGTCCAAACTTTTAACTGGTACTATATGTTAGGGCTGACCACATTTAGTCAACTGGTCAATTGTTTGGTCGATGGGCTTTTGGTCGACTGATCATTTTTTTAGTCGAGCAGTTGCAAAAAACGAAATGGTTATGGGACATTTTGATTGATGCATTTCTCAGTGGACTAATCCTTGGCGGAGGCCACGCACACCAGTCCCACCACATTCACCGTTAATTCACAGAATGTCTAATCTTCATTGTTTGTATCGTTACCGTCATTTCTGTTAATGCTTTCAATATATTATTACTATTACAGTATTTTACAGTTCTCATTGTCAGAGTGGACAACTCTGACAGGGACGAGCATCTGATTATGCACAGACGTATATACACAGTCGAAGTCGGAAGTTTACATGCACTTAGGATGGAGTCATTAAAACTCGTTTTTCAACCACTCCACAAATGTCTTGTTAACAAACTATAGTTTTGGCAAGTCGTTTAGGACATCTACTTTGTGCATGACACAAGTCATTTTTCCAACAATTGTTTACAGACAAATTATTTCACTTATAATTCACTTTATCACAATTCCATGGGGTCAGAAGTTTACATACACTAAGTTGAATGTGCCTTTAAACAGCTTGGAAAATTCCAGAAAATGCTGTCATGGCTTTAGAACTTCTGACTAATTGGCTAATTGACATCATTTGAGTCAATTGGAGGTGTACCTGTGGAAGTATTTCAAGGCCTACCTTCAAACTCAGTGCCCCTTTGCTTGACACCATTGGAAAAATCATCCAAGACCTCAGAAAAAAAATTGTAGACCTCCACAAGTCTGGTTCATCCTTGGGAGCAACTTCCAAATGCCTGAAGGTACCACGTTCACCTGTATAAACAGTAGTACGCAAGTTTAAACACCATGGGACCACTCAGACGTCATACCACTCAGGAAGGAGACGCGTTCTGTCTCCTAGAGATGAACGTACTTGGGTGCGAAAAGGGCAAATCAATCCCAGAACAACAGCAAAGGACCTTGTGAAGATGCTGGAGGAAACAGGTACCAAAGTATCTTTATCCACAGTCAAACGAGTCCTATATCGACCTGAAAGGCCACTCAGCAAGGAAGAAACCACTGCTCAAAAACCGGCATAAAAAAGCCAGACTACGGTTTGCAACTGCAAATGAGGACAAAGGTCGTACTTTTTGGAGAAATGTCTTCTGGTCTGATGAAACAAAAATAGAACTGTTTGGCCATAATGACCATCGTTACGTTTGGAGGAAAAAGGGGGAGGCTTGCAAGCCGAAAAACACCATCCCAACCGTGAAGCACGGGGGTGGCAGCATCATGTTGTGGGGGTGCTTTGCTGCAGGAGGGACTGGTGCACTTCACAAAATAGATGGCATCATGAGGTAAGAAACTTATGTGGATATATTGAAACAACATCTCAAGACATCAGTCAGGAAGTTAAAGCCTTCCAAATGGACAATGACCCCAAGCATACTTCTAAAGTTGTGGCAAAATGGCTTAAGGACAACAAAGTAAAGGTATTGGAGTGGCCATCACAAAGCCCTGACCTCAATCCTATGGAAAGTTTGTGGGAAGAACTGAAAAAGCGTGTGCGAGCAAGGAGGCCTTCAAACCTGACTCAGTTACCCCAGCTCTGTCAGGAGGAACGGGCCAAAATTCACCCAACTTATTGTGGGAAGCTTGTGGAAGGCTACCCAAAACATTTGACCCAAGTTAAACAATCTAAAGGCAATTCTACCAAATACTAATTGAGTGTATGTATGTAAACTTCTGACCCACTGGAAATGTGATGAAAGAAGTGAAAGCTGGTATAAATCATTCTCTCCACTTTTATTCTGACATTTCACATTCTTAAAATAAACTGAGTTTTAATGTATTTGGCTAAGGTGTATGTAAACTTCCGACTTCAACTGTAGGCTAATGGGCTACCTAGCCTGCGTGCAAATGTAGGCATATAAATGTGCCCATTTGGGAATCTGATAGTACTTCTGATTGTCTTAACTAACCGCCACAAATGTCGAGCTTCTCAAAGTAATTTTTTCTTCACCTCAAAATGCAAGTAAACACAGTCTGTTATTCTCAATGTATGTAAAAACAATCTTTCCTCAATGTGGCCTATTTGAAAAATATGTCCAGCTCTCTCCCTTTCCATAACCACACTGCGAGAAAGGGAAAAAATGGTAATGCTCTGATCTGGTGGAAAATAGGACTTCCTGATTACTTCTTATGCATTGTGCAAATAGCCTACAGCTGTTTGTCCGGAGATCACTGGCACAGGAAACTCTGAGTGTCCAAAATATTTGATACAAAGTTTGTCAGCACCAACCTCAGGCTAGACCAAGCTGATAGTTGGCAGACAGTCCATGCATAGCAAATGTGATTCATTTTGATCAGGATATTTTCTACCTGCAGGCTGCAATGTTTTTATTTGTTGCCTTTATGTAGGCTATTTTTTTTTACATAGTTGGCTATGACAATAGAAATTTGTATCATTTTCACATACTTTTTTATTTATTAATCAAGACAACGATTTTGAGATGAAAAGACTATTATAAAAGAAATGAAAGTGCTCCACGAAAATGTGCATATGAAAATTATAACTGGCACACAGATCTGTAGAAATGGTAAGATAAATTGGCACTCCAAATGGAAAAGATTGCCGACCCCTGGTGTAGCCTATTACTGCCAAAATTGGGAGCGTAATGACAGAATTTATGAAGGCCAGCAGCCTTGGTTCGGCAACAGCTTTTTTTCTTCTCGTTAGGCTCCTTCGAGTCATTTGTGTATCTTAATAATAATGTCACAGTTTGCTTAAAGCGTCAAACAAGCTCAGTAGCCTACATATATAGTTGATTTTACTCAAGCACATGGTGTGCAATGATATGCATGACTGGGAACACAGATATGCATCTGTTGGTCACAGATACTTTACCTTAAAAAAAAAGGTAGGAGCGTGGATCAGAAAACCAGTCGGTATCTGGTGTGACCACCATTTGCCTCAAGCAGCACGACACATCTCCTTCGCATAGAGTTGATAGAGTTGATCAGGCTGTTGATTGTGGCCTGTGGAATGTTGTCCCACTCCTCGTCAATGGCTGGACATTTTCAGCTTTGGGAATTGCGTACAGATCCTTGCGACAAAGGGGCCCTACATTATCATGCTGAAACATGGGGGGGGATGGCGGTGGATGAATGGCACTACAATGGGCCTCAGGATCTCGTCACAGTATCTCTGTGCATACAAATTGCCATTGATAAAATGCAATTGTCTTCACTGTCCGTAGTTTATGCCTGCCCATACCATAACCGCACCGCCAACATGGGGCACTCTGTTCACAATGTTGACATCAGCAAATCGCTCGCCCACACGCACCATACACATGGTCTGAGGTTGTGTGGACGTACTGCCAAATTATCTAAAACGATGTTGGAGGCAGCTTATGGAAGGGAAATTAACATTCAAATCTCTGGCAACAGCTCTGGTGGATATTCCTGCAGTCAGCATGCCAATTGCAAACTGTGACAAAACTGCACATTTTACAGTGGCCTTTAATTGTTCTCAGCACAAGGTGCACCTGTGTAATGATCATGCTGTTTAATCAGCTTCTTGATATTCCACACCTGTCAGGTGGATGGAATATCTTGGCAAATAACAGAGACCCAAACAAGTTTGTGCAAAACATTTTTGAGAAACACGTTTTTTTTATGGAACATTTCTGGGATCTTTTATGTCAGCTCATGAAACATGGGACCAACACTTTACATGTTGCATTTATATTTTGGTTCAGTATTGAACACCTGTTAGGCAACTGTATAAAACACATGGTCAACCCTCAGTCTCGAGTAATACTGGGTCTGCAGGCTTTTCATCAAGCCCTGCTCAAACACATCAGACAGAGTTTTATCAAGGTCCGGTTGAGCAGCTCATTTCTAAAAATGTATTTTTAGAGGGGGACTGGAATAAAGGCCTGCTATCCATTAGCGCTCCTGGAGGATGGTGGACCACCCTTGACAACCAAATACGTTTTATGCCTTTTGAAATAATTATCTCACTCAATATCTCAAAGATCAAATGGCTATGGTAGGCTACAAGGTTAGTCATGTTTATCTTAGCTTAGATGTATTTACTTTGCAGGCTGACGAGTATGTAGAGTTGCAATGTCCAAATCAACTGGAAGTACTATCTACAAAACACGTTGTGAAGCAACACCATCCAAAGGGAAGGCTACATCTAAAATCAATGTTCATGATTTAAAATGTATTATTTTGATTCAAATGATTAGATTCACCGCGATTGAACCGAATCCCAACTAATACAATGGTGAAGTGAATCGTTTGTTTTGTCAAAAATAACAGTTTAAATTAATCATATGAATTGTTGAAAAAAGTAAGTTTCGGTGGAAGATATTTTGGGGCATGACGAAAACATGAATACAAGCTAATAACAGCTGAACAGTTAACTAGAGGGTACAAGATGTGATTTTAATTGTCTACCTAGTTCATCTGTTCTCCATCATATTTGATAGGCTATGCCTCCCTGCTGCTGTGATGTCTCTCTCCTTGAGCAATGGTCCACTCACCTTGCAAACATGCAGCTGATGCACACAAACACAGATGTGCTAGTGTCATTCCCATCCTGGCTGATATGTTGATTTTTGTTTAATTTGTAAAATATTTGAAAATTGTGCCTAAATAAATTACATTAGCAGAAATAATTCTAATGATTTCCATGACTTTTCTAAAACGTTTCCACAATTTTCATGACCGTACATACCCTGTATTAATGAGTACTATTTTAACAATAATGTTAAATAATACAACATTGGATGTCAAGCCAGTTATATTATATGACTGTAGCCTCCGAATAGTTGATGATAATTATGTTTGTGTTGCTATAGAATCTTCTACCTAGCTAACGTTGGCTGCTACGAGTTAGCTAGCTAGCTTTGGCCGCTATGAGTAATCTAGCTAACGTTGGCTGATATGTGTAAGCTAACTAACTTTGGCTGCTATGTGAAAACTAGCTAACGTTGGCTGCTATGAGTAAGCTAGCTAACGTTGGCTGCTATGAGTAAGCTAGCTAGCTTTGGCTGCTATGTGTAAGCTAGCTAGCTTTGGCTATTATGAGTAAGCTAGCTAACTTTGGCTGCTATGAGTTAGCTAGCTTTGGCTGCTATGAGTAAGCTAGCTAGCTTTGGCTGCTATGTGTAAACTAGCTAACGTTGGCTGCTATGAGTAAGCTAGCTAACGTTGGCTGCTATGTATAAGCTAGCTAACGTTGGCTGCTATGTGTAAGCTAGCTAACGTTGGCTGCTATATGTAAGCTAGCTAACGTTGGCTGCTATGAGTAAGCTAACTAACGTTGGCTGCTATGTGAAGGCTAGCTTGAGTTGCTAGGAAAGAAACTAAACAAAATATGTTTGTTTTTTTATCACCTGAAACAATATGTTTCTCCTGTCTTGAATAAAAAGGTAATATTTTGCAATCTCCTAAAATGAATGTGATCTCTGACAAGAGACCGTCTCTCCATCTTGCGTTACAAACACTACACTTGTGCAACCAGTTCACACACACACCCAAGCTCTGCTACCTGGCCCGGGCCCAAAGGGCCTGTTTTTTCATCAATAACTAGGGTATGGGTAGGACTCGGCTATCACTAATTTGATCATTAACATTTTGAAGCAAAGACATGTGATCTACTGCGTAGTATATATCAGAAGTGCTTCAACCTCGTCAAAAACATGACCAGAATATTATCAGAGTCCACAGCAGAGATTCTTTTCCCAAAAAGAATAATGTTCCTTGAGTTTTGTCAGACTTTAGAGTGAAGAAAGCAGAGGCGTTGCTATGGATGTTCACACAAGCAGAGCCATGCACAGAGCGCATGCTGCGCAGGGAGCGAAAGACAGACAAGCAGCTAATGGATACAACAGGAGGAAGTTATTTCAGATTTTGGGTTTGCCTTAAATTTGGCAGAAGCAAATTGGGTAGGGCCTGAACGTCTCGGACATGGGTAGGGATTAAAATTCATTCCTGTGCAGGGTTTTAAAAACACACACACACAACCTGTGCTTTAAAGCTGGGTGGAGCCCACAGTTGATTGTAGTTACAACAGTTGAAAACACAGAATGTAAGTGCATGGCACGAACACACACAATAAAGAGCCGTCAGTCAAACCCAAACAACAAACACATCAATGTAAAGTCTTGAAGATTACCGATTACTACAAACAATAACACAACTTGACACAAGCACACACCCCAAAGTGGAGTTACTGTCTCTGAGTCAGGAGAACTAACTCGCCCTGGACAACAACACCATGACTGTGGGTGAACAGGGACAGAAAGTAGAGCTAGCTGCATCCTAGCGATACTACAGTAATCTGTGTGTGTGTTAGACGAACATTTAAATCCTTAAATGTTAAAACTCAAGGAAAATCACAATGCAATTATAAAAAAACTACCACTAAGTCCCGATCATCAGGGATTTTATTTTTCAGAAAAGGAAATTGGTGGGAAGGCTTTTGTTAATAATGAAACAAACTAGGCCCCTAGATTAATTCTTACGAATACGCAATTAGCCTTTTTGTTGCATATTTCAGTCGAACCTACCTAGGTTTAGGGGGGTTTTAATCTATTCTAAATGCCACTCCCGAGTGGCGCAGCGGTTTAAGGCACTGCATCTCAGTGCTATAGGGGTCACGACAGACCCTGGTTGGATTCCAGGCCGTGATTGGGAGCACAAAAAAAATTGCAGTTAGCTAAAAATACTAAAAGAGCCGAGACGCATTTATTATTCCAAAACTACAACTCGTGGTTGAAACACATACTTCCCTACTTTAATCGACCTGTCCATTTTGAATTTGTGATAAAGTCGGCGTGATTTGGCAAGGAATGTAGCTTGTCAACAGTTTTTTGTGTGTATCCCATGTTAGATTTTCAGTCATTTCTGTAGGCCTAATAGGTGCTTGGGTGAACAGCATGTGTGTGTGTAGAGGGAGCGCTTGGAGCGAAACCGAGAGAATGTAGGGGGAAGAAATCACTTGGCTAGGTATCTTTTTTGCTGTGAGTTGCTAATGCACATAACAAATGAAAGGAACACTAGAGTCAACGTGAATTAACGGTAGGTAGTCTTCGGTACAACATTTCACCTGCCCGAAGCGGATTCCAGATGCTGCCAGCTATTGTATGACTATGGTAGAACTTCATTGCACACTAACGGTCATACCATGCAATAGGATGACATGGAATTGTATTAAATGTTCTTATTATTTGTGTGTGTGTGTGTGTGTGTGTGTGTGTGTGTGTGTGTGTGTGTGTGTGAGAGAGAGAGAGCTAGAGATTGCGAGAGAGAGAGAAAGAATCCAAATGAGAATGTATTGCTAGCAGGTATTTATTTTTGTGTGTCAGTTTAACTGTGTGTAGTTGTGTTTGCGTGTGCCTTTGGCTGTAGTGATGTGTTGTGCGGAGGGTTGCAAGGGAGGGGGTGGGGTAGCAGTGAAGAGGTGGAGGAGGGGGTAGGGAGGGGTGTGGGCAAGCAGACTACATCACACAGTCTTTCCAACTCCCGCCAGAGCCCCGTTGCCATGGCTACCAGAGAGCGGAAGCCTCCCTCGATATTAGGGGCCTAGGCGAGTTAGAGAGAGATGCAGCTTGAGCCCCACCCTCTTCAACATATACACTGACTGTACAAAACATTAAGGACACCTGCTCTTTCCATGACACTAACCACGTTTTCATATACGGTTTGAGTAAAGTCAAACCGTATAAAAAAAAAACGTCAGCTGTGATGGAAACGGGAAGTTACAGTACAATTTTATAAATACAGACAGAATTTGTTCGTTCGACGTGGTGGGATTTGTTTGTGTCGGTAAAATGTATTATGTGCAAAATGGAGGTGGAGATTGCCTTTTGCACAGATATCGATATAATAACCATCATATTGAAGTAAAAATGGATTCGGCGAAGACATGGTGTGTGGTGACTCGGGAAAGCATGCAGTTTATTAGACTACAGATGAAATAAATGATGTTGAACTGCACAGGGTGGTGAAAGTGCAAAGTGGTGAGCTTGATGCTCCTTTCAATAAACATCGTCTTATGCTGCTGACATGATGATCGCTACCTTTTGACCAACACGCATACTTTCAGCCTTATCCATACTAATCTCATCATGTAGAATAGGCTAACCACACAGCCTATCTGCACTGCATCTGTGAGCTGTTGGCTAAGGTGCCAATACCAGAGTAGACACATTTACAGTTTGTGACAGTAAGAGTTGAAAATGCGATGGAAACATATTAAACTGTAGATTTTTATTGAATACAAAAAACTTAAGCGGTATTAGGAAGATGTTCCTAATGTTTGGTATGCTCAGCGTATACCAACAAATCGGCGAGGGCACTAGAACAGTCTGTAGCACCCATACATACTTATTAGCTTACTAGAATCTGAAGTCGACTGTTTGCTGATGATCTGGTGCTTCTGGCCCCAACCAAGGAGGGCCTACAGCAGCACCTAAATCTTCTGCACAGATCTGTCAGATCTGGGCCCTGAATCTCAGTAATACAAAAATAATGGTGTTCCAAAAAGGTCCAGTTGCCAGAAACACAAATTCCATCTAGACACCATAGCCCTAGAGCACACAAAAAAATGATACCTACCTCAGCCTAAACAGAACCACAGGCAACTTTCACAAGCTGTGAACGATCTGAGAGACAAAGCAAGAAGGGCCTTTGATGCTACAAAAAGGAAACTACTGTAAAATTCAACAAATTGCCCTTTATGGTTGTGAGGTCTGGGGTCCGCCCACCAGCCAAGAATTCACAAAATAGGACAAACACCAAATTGAGACTCTGCATTGCAGAATTCTGCAAAAACGTCCGCCGTGTATCAGCGTAAAACACCAAATAATGCATGCAGAGCAGAATTAGGCCGATGCTCGCTAATGATCAAAATCCAGAAAAGAGACGTTCATTTCTACAACCACCTAAAAGGAAATGATTCCCAAACCTTCCATAACAAAGAGAAATTAACCTGGAGAAGAGTCCCCTAAGCAAGCTGGTACTGGGGCTCTGTTCCTAAACACAAACAGACCCCACAGAGCCGCAGGACAGCAACACAATTAGACACAACCAAATCATGAGAAAACAAAAAAGACAATTGCTTGACACATTGAAAATAATTAACCAAACAACAGAGCAAACTAGAATGCTATTTGTCCCTAAACAGAGAGTACACAGTGGCAGAATACCTGACCACCGCGACTGACCCTACATTGAGCGAGTGAGTGTGAGATGAAAGGGTGAGGCAAATCAGAGACTTACACCAGGCTCCCTTGAGAGTGAATCTAATGTTGTGGGGAATCCCTTAGTTCTCCCTCTCACTCTGTCCATCCCTTACTTCCTTCCCCCCTCGCTCTCCTTCTCTTACTTCTCTATCCATCGCCCACTTACTTACTTGTTCAGTCTAGTATTACCTCTGGCTCTGGCTGTTACTAGTGAGACAGTCTGGCAGGGTCCAGGGTTGTGTTCAGTAGCCACGAAATGTGAGGAATCATTTTGAATCAGAACGTGTCTAACAAAAATTGTCCATAAATGTCCTTTGACAAGTGAATTTAAAATGAAAAGCTGAAATGTTGTGAGTCAACAAGTATTCTTTGTCATGACAAGCCCAAGTCATATAATAAGTTGCATGGACTCACTCTGTGTCCAATAATAGTGTTTGACGTGATTTTTGATTGACTACCTGATCTCTGTACCCCACACATACAATTATCTGTAAAGGTCCCTCAGTCAGGCAGTGAATTTCAAACACCGATTCAACCACAAAGACCAGGGAGGTTTTCCAATGCCTATTGGAAAATGGGTATAAAAACCCCCAGAAAAAAAACCCACATTGAATATCCCTTTGAGCATGGTGAAGTTATGAATTACACTTGGATGGTGTATCAATACACGCAGTCACTACAAAATACAGGCGTTGTTTCTAACTCAGTTGCCGGAGAGGAAGGAAACCTGTACAGAAAAGGAGTGAAAAGAAGGAAGCTTGTACAGAATAAAAATATTCCAAAACATGCATCCTGTTTGCAACAAGGCAATAAAGTAATACTGCAATAACTGTGGCAAAGCAATTAAAGTTCTGTCCTGAATAAAAAGTGTCATGTTTGGGGCAAAACCAATACAACACAAAATATTTTTTTAAATGTTGCTTTTGCCCCTGCTCCAGAAATGTCCCTCCACCCACCCATAGATCAATCTTTGCTGGGCGGCTCACGAGTGGTGGTCAACACACACACACAGACGTGCACACACTCACAGGCACGGGCAAACATGTATGCGTGGGCAGACACAAACAAGGGTGCGGGCAAACACACACACTCACACGACAACCCAACCACACCCCTCTCTAAAGAGCACTTATGTAATGGTGGCCCACCCAGCCCCAGCCCCTCCCTCCCTTTCCCCCCTCTAACTCTTCCTCCCTCCATTCACAACGTACCACATAGAAATGTAACACAGGCCTATAGAGCCAACATGATTACCTACTTCACATTTCTCTCTAGACGGTCTGTAACTTTGTATTTGTATGTAGCCTCTCTACTGTATGTAGCCTCGCTACTGTTATAGCCTCGCTACTGTATGTAGCCTCGCTACTGTATGTAGCCTCTCTACTGTATGTAGCCTCTCTACTGTATGTAGCCTCTCTACTGTATGTAGCCTCGCTACTGTTATTTTTCACTGTCTTTTTACTGTTGTTTTTATTTCTTTACTTATCTATTGTTCACCTAATACCTATTTTTTTCTGAAAAATTGCACTGTTGGTTAGGGCCTTTAAGTAACCATTTCAAGTATTCGGCGTACACAACAAATAAACTTTGATTTGATTTAAAGTTGCCACGATTCCCTATTCCAAATAATCTGTCCTACACCAAACATTTTATTCAGAATTTTCTGTTCTTAGTTTGCACAGTCCTAACCAAACGAACCCCACCCACTCTGCAGGTCCCCTCCTCCATCTCTCTCCACCAACCTCCCCCGCCCTTACTCTTCTTATCTAACCGTCCACACCCTCTCCACCCTTCTCTCTCTCACTCTTTCCTCTCCAGCCAGTCATCACCACCCCACCTTTTCCTCCACCCTCTCTAACAGTCCAGAGACAGAGCCGGTCTCTATTTTCTTTCAGCCTCTCTCTACACCTATCCACCTACAACCATTCATCCATGTGTCTCTGTGTCTCTCTAGTCTTCCCCACCCCTCTAACCCCCTCTCACTGTCCCTCTAGCCCACCTCATTCACCCATTCCTATCCTCCTCTCACCGTGCACTCCACCTCTTCTGGTTCTGGTTTGATGTGTACTGAGGGCATGTCTTCTTCTTCCACCTGGGTCTGGGGCTCGGTCTTGGGTTCCTTCTTGGGAACCTTGGGTTGGGGCTCCTTCTTGGGTTGGGGCTCCTTCTTGGGTTGGGGCACCTTTGGATGTGGTTGGGACTGGGAGCTGGCACCACTGCTGGCCTTCTTAGGACTCGACTGGCACTGCAGAGGGAGAGAGAGGACTGTTAGCCAGTAGTAGCACATACGGAGAAGCGAAAGAGTTACACTGGAAGAGATGACACATCTAGAGAACGGCGACAGAGAGAGAGAGAGAGAGAGGCACAGTAATCAGGGGAACAGTCAGACTACCGCTACACAGGGAGAAAGGACATGCTAGCCAACTGTTACATACCCTGACATACAACACAGAGAGATGAGAGGAGGAGGAGTTGGGTGAAGGCAGTAGATAGGTGAGATAGAGGTCGAGAGAGGTAAAGAGAAAGATAACAAAGCCATAAGAGAGGAGAGGTGAGAACAGGGGGGGGGGTAGAAGAGACAGGTAAGAAAATAGGAAATTACACACAAATAAAACCAACCATTACCCTCTTCTCAAACGGTAGGCCTATTACTCTGAAACTGTGCTATGCAGAAAGACAAATAATATATAAAGGGTAGGCCTATGCGAGAGGAAAAGAGAAAGAGACATAGAAGTAGAGAGAGAGAGAGAGAGAGCCTGATCCTAGCCCTGCCAGTGAGGGAATGAGAGCGAAAGAGAAACAGAGAAGCAGCTCAACAGAAGTATTGTGTCCCCTCCCTCTCTCTCACTGGTAGGCAGTCACACCCTTCTCTAGAAGCAGAGGGGAGTGGAGAGAGAGAGAAAGACACACACAATCTCGACGCACACACTCGTTCAATTCAATTCAAGGGGGCTTTACTGGCATGGGAAACATTGGATTACACGACCAAAGCAAGTGAAATAAACGATGCAGAAAAGTGAGGAGAAACCAAAAACTATTATCAACTGTGTAGCGTTTTTAACAATATGCAAATAGTTGTAATAGGAATAGTAGAGGAAGATCAATATGGGTTGTATTTACAATGTTTGTGCTCCACTGGTTGCCCTGTTTCCATAGCAACGGGTCACAAATCTTGCTGCTTTGACGGCACATTGCTGTATTTCGCCTAACAGATATGGGAGTTTATCAATGTTTGATTTGTTTTCTAATTCTTTGTGGGTATGATCTGAGGGAAATATGTCTCTCTAATATGGTCAGACATTTGGCAGGAGGTCAGGAATTGCAGCTCAGATTCCACCTCATTTTGCGGGCAATGGGCACATAGCCTGTCTTCTCTCTATGGCGATCTCTCTCAACAGCAAGACCATGGTCACGGAATCTGTACATAGTCAAGGATTTCCTTAATTTTGGGTCCGTCACAGTGGTCAAGTATTCTGACCCTGTGGATTCTCTGTTTAGGGCCAGATATCATTCCAATTTGCTCTGTTTTTTTGGTTGATTCTTTCCAGTGTCAAATAGCTACCTTTTTGTTTTCTCATAATTTGGTTGTGTTGCTGTCCTGGGGCTCTGTGGGGTCTGTTTGTGAACAGAGCACCAGAAACAGCTTGCTGAGGGGGCTCTTCTCTAGGTTAATCTCTCTGTAGGTGAGGGCTTTGTGGTGAAATGTGTGGGCATCGCTTCCTTTCAGGTGGTTGTAGCACTTAAAAACAGCTCTTTTCTGGATTTTGAACATTAGCGGGCATAGTCCTAAGTCTGCTCTGCAATGTACTGCTTGGGGTTTTGCTTTGTACATGAAGCTTATTTTTGAAGAATTCTGCATGCAATGTCATTTACAAAATAGCCTCCAACACTCTACTCAGGAAATTGGATGCAGTCTATCACAGTGCCATCCGTTTTGTCATCAAAGCCCCATATACTACCCACCGCTGCGACCTGTACGCTCTCGTTGGCTGGCCCTCGCTACATATTTGTCGCCAAACCCACTGGCTCCAGGTCATCTGTAAGTCTTTTCTAGGTAAAGCCTCGCCTTATCTCAGCTCACTGGTCACCATAGCAACGCCAACCCGTAGCAAGCGCTCCAGCCGGTATATTTCACTGGTCATCCCCAAAGCTAACACCCCCTTAGGCCACCTTTCCTTCCAGTTCTCTGCTGCGAATGACTGGAATGAATTGCAAAAATCACAATAGCATGTTCATTAGTTTATGTTACTGTAGGATACATGTCAAAACAAAAAACACCAACATTGAAGTGTTCAATACATTATTTTTGTGGGATGCCTTTGTCATGAAACAGAAAGCATGAAAAATTTTATTTTTACAACGACTAAATTACATACCCCAACCCCAGATGCACGGTGAGCAATTAGAAAACGTCAGTAGTGAAAGTCTGCACAAAGCCAACAATGGCATTGTAATGAATTTAAAAGTATTGATATGACAGCAGTCAAATAGTCAAGTATTGTCTGCACTTGTTCCAAACGTCGGATTCCATGGCAAATGTGTGTTTCCAGGCGCCTCGTTTCTTTGTCATCAAAATGGAGGTAACGCATGATCTCGCTGGAACGATTCCGTGACATGGTTTCCCACGTGTCTGAGCAGAAGCTCTCCATACACACGCGCGCTCCACCGAATGCTCCACGCACACACAGGACCGAAACGAACGCTTCCAGGTCGTCAACAGACAGCGTCTCAAATCAAATCAAATGTATTTATATAGCCCTTCGTACATCAGCTGATATCTCAAAGTGCTGTACAGAAACCCAGCCTAAAACCCCAAACAGCAAGCAATGCAGGTGTAGAAGTCTCAGGCAGTGTCTCCTGGCTCCCCGTGCACCTCAGCCACAGTACAGTGGGGCTGTACGTCCATGCCACATAAAACAACGAGTGCGTTGCCGATATTGACTTTAGCTTGAGATGCAGCGCCTGCTCGCTCCGTGGTGACAGTTAGTGCTGATAGCGGACCCGTAGCATTGTCACCGGCTGCCTTCGATACTGTGAACCATCAGATCCTCCTCTCCACCCTCTCCGAGTTGGGCATCTCCGGCGCGGCCCACGCTTGGATTGCGTCCTACCTGACAGGTCGCTCCTACCAGGTGGCGTGGCGAGAATCTGTCTCCTCACCACGCGCTCTCACCACTGGCGTCCCCCAGGGCTCTGTTCTAGGCCCTCTCCTATTCTCGCTATACACCAAGTCACTTGGCTCTGTCATAACCTCACATGGTCTCTCCTATCATTGCTATGCAGACGACACACAATTAATCTTCTCCTTTCCCCCTTCTGATGACCAGGTGGCGAATCGCATCTCTGTATGTCTGGCAGACATATCAGTGTGGATGACGGATCACCACCTCAAGCTGAACCTCGGCAAGACGGAGCTGCTCTTCCTCCCGGGGAAGGACTGCCCGTTCCATGATCTCGCCATCACGGTTGACAACTCCATTGTGTCCTCCTCCCAGAGCGCTAAGAACCTTGGCGTGATCCTGGACAACACCCTGTCATTCTCAACTAACATCATGGCGGTGGCCCGTTCTTGTAGGTTCATGCTCTACAACATCCGCAGAGTACGACCCTGCCTCACACAGGAAGCATATGTGGTCCTAATCCAGGCACTTGTCATCTCCCGTCTGGATTACTGCAACTCGCTGTTGGCTGGGCTCCCTGCCTGTGCCATTAAACCCCTACAACTCATCCAGAACGCCGCAGCCCGTCTGGTGTTCAACCTTCCCAAGTTCTCTCACGTCACCCCGCTCCTCCGCTCTCTCCACTGGCTTCCAGTTGAAGCTCGCATCCGCTACAAGACCATGGTGCTTGCCTACGGAGCTGTGAGGGGAACGGCACCTCAGTACCTCCAGGCTCTGATCAGGCCCTACACCCAAACAAGGGCACTGCGTTCATCCACCTCTGGCCTGCTCGCCTCCCTACCACTGAGAAAGTACAGTTCCCGCGCAGCCCAGTCAAAACTGTTCGCTGCTCTGGCCCCCCAATGGTGGAACAAACTCCCTCACGACGCCAGGACAGCGGAGTCAATCACCACCTTCCGGAGACACCTGAAACCCCACCTCTTTCAGGAATACCTAGGATAGGATAAAGTAATCCTTCTCACCCCCCTTAAAAGATTTAGATGCACTATTGTAAAGTGGCTGTTCCACTGGATGTCTTAAGGTGAACGCACCAATTTGTAAGTCGCTCTGGATAAGAGCGTCTGCTAAATGACTTAAATGTAAATGTAAATGTCACCGGCTTATTCTATCCAAACGGTGGCATCCCTTTCTAATGTCCAGCGTTTCCTTCGGTGGTGGCGCGGGCAACTGCTCAGAGAGCACAGATCTGGCTTTTTAACGCTTAGGCCTCGCGTGTATAGGTTGAGACGACGGAGGCCCAAGAATCAGAAGAATAATCATCAGAGATGTCATGATTCATTTCTTCCCCACCACCCGAGTGGTTTTCAGTCGGATGTTGTAGCAGTGCCGAAGCAGAACGCGTGTATCCATTCCGCTTGGTCTTTTTGCCATTGTAAATTCCGGACACTCTCACTGCGTCGGAGTCGACCGATAAGACTGAGTCGACTGCTACAGTGGCGCGTGGATTGATATAGGGTACATACCATTTTGAGATTAGAATTAGAATATGCCGTATCAATACTACGGAATGGCCAGCCCTGCTCTTCATTCACAACTGGCGATTACATAATTATGCATCGTTCGCCTCCCCTCGCTCATCAACTCACCCATTCGCCCCAATCATACTCGACTCCATTGATTTCATCTGTTATATGTGTGAAATGAGTTTATGTTCAGTTGAGGAAATTATCAGGGTGATTATCAACTGGGCACGGCACCTTCCAGTTCCACTGTCGGGAGGAGGAGGGGCAATGAGGGGAAACCTTTTTTTTTTAAATGACATGCCCTCTTAAAACTGGTTATAACTCCAGTTCTGTTTATGACATTACAATTCTAACAGCAATATGTTATATAGACTTATTTAGGAAATGGTCAGTCACAGTGGTATTCTGCCACTGTGTACTCTCTGTTAACACTAGATTCACTAAAGCATTCATTTGACTTGCTCATGATTTTCTATTTTTGTTATTACTCTGCCATTTTTTTAAAGTCACGCCCCCCTCTGTCCTTCACCAAAATGAAGGAAAGCTTTGACTATATACAGACTCGGTGAGCATAGCCTTGCTATTGAGAGAGGCTGCCGTAGGCAGACCTGGTTCTCGAGAGAAAACTGAGGTGCACTTCCTAACCTCCTGCCAAATGTATGACCATATTAGAGACACAATACAGTGCCTTCAGAAAGTATTCACACCCCTTCACATTTTCCACATTTTGTTGAGTTACAACCTAAATTTAAAATGGATTAAATTGAGATGTTTGTCACTGGCCTACACACAATACCCCATCATGTCAAAGTGGAATTATGGCACCATTTTCATTTACCGGACATTTAAGAAATGGACTGGATTCATATGCATCGGTTGCGCAACCAGATTAGAGCGTCCACCCCCCTGCTCAGAATGCCAGAAATCACTTTTACTTTATGTTAATTCATCTTAACAGAACATGCAACTGCAATGCAACGGCGTGCATCCTTCTTACCGAATACCCATGAGCTGTTACAACACATAGGTGGCACTTCCGTATGGCTAGGGGAAGCTTTCCCTAAAGTACACTGAATTAGCCTAAATAGCTTATATACATAAGTAAATTATATCGCAACATAAAAAAAAAATACAATCTCAGAAAAACAGTTTGGAAAATGAAATGGCTATTGGTGTAAATAGAAGACAACGAAAAGACTCCAATCTGTCTTTTAACTATGAAAATTCTCAACCTAAAGTTATTGGCACCACTAGAGTACATCAGCCATCTATCTCCCCGGTAAATGTGCATATTCACGGTCTGTCATTGGGTCAGTGCTACGTTTGCTTGTTTTAAGGACCATCATTTTTTCTTCCAGGTTAGATGGACGCCATATTGTATTTGTCTCTCCCAATAACTGCCTGCATTTTTGGTTTCGATTTTGTCGAGGCTACTTTAAAGCCAGGTAAGACGTGCTTCAAAGTATGTAGTGAAATGTCCAGCTGGATAGTGTTTCCTCTGACACGTTGGTGCGGCCGGCTTCCGGGTTCAGTGAGCATTGTATCAAGAAGCAGTGCGACTTGGCGGGGTCGTGTTTCAGAGGATGCAAGGCTCTTGACCTTTGACCTCTCCCTAGTCTGTAGGGCAAGACTTTAATTACCAATTGGATAACAAGAATTGGGGAGAAAAAGGGGTAAAAGTGCCAAAAAATGTATAGAAATAAAACGTAAAAATCCTTAAGAGTCTATTGATACACCCGTGCGTTTATCTGAATAACATAATAAAACAATCCCCATCAAAATGTCAGTTGAAACTAGAGATACCTTTTTTTTTGTATTGGCTGCATCCGCCTATGTCGGCCGTCCGCATCTGCGGGGGAAGGTGGCCGAGCTACAGCGGTGTTTGTCAGACCATGAGACATCCAGAAAACATGACCCCACTGTGTAAAGGGGAGACTCTCACAAACAGATGGTGTTCTCCGTTTTGCTCTACGACCAACACAAGTGTCACGGGACTCATCTGAAGCTAACCCATACAAATGAATGGAAGTATGGAGGTAGATGATTCTAACAAAAATAAGGGCTTCAATATGTGACCATCTCGATACATTCCCATATGTTAGCTTAGTGGAAGCTAGCAATGATCAACAACCAATTTGACAGTGTTTGAAGAAGAACTTTGAAAATAATAAAATGGGCAAATGTAGCCCAATCCAGATGTGGAACACTCTTGGAGACTTACCCAGAAACCCTCACAGCTGTCATCTCTGCCAAATGTGTTTTTAGCATGTAGTGACTCAGGGGGTTGAATACTTATCTAATAATGATGTGAATATTAGTGTTTTTTTCCCACTTTGACATCAAGAGTATTTTGTGCAGATCACTAGCAAGAAATGACACAGTTTAATCCCATTTAATAACACAACAAATGGGAATAAAGTCCAGGGGTGTGAATACTTTCTGAAGGCTCTGTAGCACATTTCCCACCGATTACACAGACTTGAATTTGAAAACAAATCCAATCTTGATAAACTCCCATATCTATTAGATGAAATACCACAGTGTTCCATCACAGCAGCAAGATGTGTGACCTGTTGCCACAAGAAAAGGGCAACCAGTGAAGAACAAACACCATTGTAAATACAACCGAAGGTAAACATGTGTCCCATGCCAATAAAGCCCATTGAATTGAATTGAGAGAGAATGAGTTGGCTGCAATATGGAAATGTTTAGGTGTGGGGGTGGGGAAGGAGGGAAGGAGGGAGGGAGGAGGAGCAGCCATGTGACCCAGCTGCAGCAGATTCCTCACAGAGGTGTGGTCCCCCAATCAGCCTAGGTGTGGCTCCACTCACACACACACACACCCCATCCCCCCACTACACAGACACCCCATCCCCCACTACATACACACCTCCCCCCACCACACACACCACTTCCCCTTCACACATGCTGTCCTCTCCCAATGACCATTGTAGAGGAACAGAGACCCCTCTATAGTCACAAAAGTAAGCAGTGAGCTCAATGTGATGTGACACCTCTGACTAGCTAGCTAACCACAACAGACAGAGAGCAGTAGATCCACAAAGAGTCAGCCCTGTTTGTCCCACTACAAGTAGAGAGGGAGGGAGGAGAGTGTGGGGTGGGACCCCAGCCCTGTTTGTCCCACTACAGGAAGTTACAGAGAGAAAGGGAGGAGGGGTGGGAGGGTCCCACTACAGGAGTTACAGAGGAGGGGGGGGGGGGGGGGGGGGGTGGGACCCCAGCCCTGTTTGTCCCACTACAGGAAGTTACAGAGAGAAAGGGAGGAGAGGGTGGGGTGGGACCCCAGCCCTGTTTGTCCCACTACAGGAAGTTAGAGAGAGAGGGAGGGGAGGGTGGGACCCCAGCCCTGTTTGTCCCACTACAGGAAGTTACAGAGAGAGAGAGGGAGGGGAGGGTGGGACCCAAGGGGTGGGTGGGACCCCAGCCATGTTTGTCCCACTACAGGAAGTTACAGAGAGAGGGGGAGGGAGGAGAGGGTGGGGTGGGACCTCAGCCCTGTTTGTCCCACTACAGGAAGTTAGAGAGAGAGAGAGGGGGGAGGGGTCCCCAGCCCTGTTTGTCCCACTACAGGAAGTTACAGAGAGAGAGAGGGGAGGGGTGGGTGGGACCCCAGGGGTGGGTGGGACCTCAGCCCTGTTTGTCCCACTACAGGGAGTTACAGAGAGAGAGAAGGTGGGGTGGGTGGGACCCCAGCCCTGTTTGTCCCACTACAGGAAGTTACAGAGAGAGAGAGAGGGAGGGAGGAGAGGGTGGGGTGGGACCTCAGCCCTGTTTGTCCCACTACAGGGAGTTACAGAGAGAGAGAAGGTGGGGTGGGTGGGTGGGACCCCAGCCCTTGGGTGGGACCCCAGCCCTGTTTGTCCCACTATAGGAAGTTACAGAGAGAGAGAGAGGGAGGGAGGAGAGGGTGGGGTGGGACCCCAGCCCTGTTTGTCCCACTACAGGAAGTTACAGAGAGAGAGAGAGGGAGGGAGGAGAGGGTGGGGTGGGACCCCAGCCCTGTTTGTCCCACTACAGGAAGTTACAGAGAGAGAGGGAGGGAGGAGAGGGTGGGGTGGGACCTCAGCCCTGTTTGTCCCACTACAGGAAGTTACAGAGAGAGAGAGGGAGGGGTCCCCAGCCCTGTTTGTCCCACTACAGGAAGTTACAGAGAGAGAGAGGGAGGGGTGGGTGGGACCCCAGGGGTGGGTGGGACCCCAGCCCTGTTTGTCCCACTTACAGGGAGTTACAGAGAGAGAGAAGGTGGGGTGGGTGGGTGGGACCCCAGCCCTGGGTGGGACCCCAGCCCTGTTTGTCCCACTACAGGAAGTTACAGAGAGAGGGGGAAGAGAAAGTAGAAGGCAGAAGGGGGAAGAGAGCATGGGGAGAGAAAGAGGGCGGGATAGAGGGAAGGGGAACAGAAACAAGACAGGGAGTGAAAGGGACAGCAAGGTTGGGATAGAGGGAGGGAATGAGGGGCAGAAAGAAAGATGAAGAAAAAGAGAGAGCATGATGAGTGTGAGAGAGGGGAAGACCGTGTGTGACAGAGAGGGAGAGGGGGGAACAGAGTGACTATTTGGGTCAGTGCTCTTCCCTCCTCTCCTCCCCTGTCCCTCCTGCTCCCCCTCTCGTCCCCTGTCTCCACACCTCGTGGCTGCCTAGCTGTGTCCCTCCCTGTGGGTACCGCACGTGGGCACAGTGTGGCCTCTCGTCTGGAACACACACGCCTATATCCCACAGACACAAAATTGGACACAGGAGTCTCTGGGACCATTGTGGCTTTAACCTTTTGCGTGTAGGGGGCAGTATTTTCATTTTTGGCTAAAAAACATATCCATTTGAAACTGCCTATTTCTCAGCCCTAGAAACTAGAATATTCATATAATTAGTCAGATTAGTCAGATTTGGATAGAAAACACTCTAAAGTTTCCAAAACTGTAATAATATTGTCTGTGAGTATAACAGAACTGATATTGCAGGCGAAAGCCTGAGGAAAATCCAATCAGGAAGTGCTCCCTATTTTGAAACCTCTATGTTCCTATGCATGCCTATCCTCCATTTAAAGGGATATCAACCAGATTCATTTTGCTATGGCTTCCCTAAGGTGTCAACAGTCTTTAGACATAGTTTCATGCTTTTATTTTGAAAAATGAGCGTGAAGGATCACATTGCGTAAGTGGAGAGGTAGGGGCTCTCAGAGTGAGTTTTGCACAACTGAGTAAAGCCGCCATTGCTTCTCCCGCTGTTATTGAAAAACCTACAGACTCGGTTGATATTTTATCAAATATATATTTTAAAAACAACCTGAGGATTGATTATAAAAAAATGTTTGACATGTTTCTGTGGACATTATGGATATTATTTGGAATATATGTCTGCATTGTCGTGACCGCTCTTTCCTGTGGATTTCTGAACATAACGTGACAAACAAACGTCGGTATTTTGGGTATAAAAATCATCTTTATGGAACAAAAGGAACATTTGTTGTGTAACTGGGAGTCTCGTGAGTGAAAAAATCCAAAGATCAAAGGTAAATGATTTTTTTGATTGCTTTTCTGATTTTCGTGACCTAGCTACTTAATGCTTAGTGTACATAATGTTATACGATGCTATCTATAAACTTACACAAAGGCTTGGATTGCTTTCGCTGTAAAGCATAATTTCAAAATCTGAGACGACAGGTGGATTAACAAATGGCTAATCTGTGTTTTCCTATACTGCCCTTGTGATTTCATGAATAGGAATATTATTTGACTGTGGCGCTATGCTATTCAGCGGTTGCTGATGACAATTATCCCGCTACCGGGATGGATAGCGTCAACAAGTTAACAGCACACAGTGACACAAGGCCCATCACAGTGCCATCCATTTTGTTACCAAAGCCCCATATACTACCCACCACTGCGACCTGTATGCTCTCGTTGGCTGGCCCTCGCTACATATTGGTCACCAAACCACTGGCTCCAGGTGATCTATAAGTCTTTGCTAGGTAAAGCCCCCCTTATCTCAGCTCACTGGTCACCATAGCAACACCCACCCGTAGCACGTGCTCCAGCAGGTATATTTCACTGTTCACCCCCAAAGCCAACTCCTTAGACCGCCTTCCCTTCCAGTTCTCTGCTGCCAATGACAGGGACGAACTGCAAAAATCACTGAAGCTGGAGACTTATATCTTACCGATCGCTGCACCTGTACACAGCCCATCTGTAAATAGCACAACCAACTACCTCATCCCCATATTATTATTTACCCTCTTGCTCTTTTTGCACCCCAGTATCTCTACTTCATATCATCATCGGCACATCTATCACTACAGTGTTAATGATAAATTGTAATTATTTCGCCTCTATGGCCTATTTGTTGCCTTACCTCCATAATCTTACTACATTTGCACACACTGTATAAAGATTGTTTTCTACTGTATTAAAGACTGTACGTTTGTTTATGTGTAACTCTGTGTTGTTGTATGTGTTGAACTGCTTTGCTTTATCTTGGCCTGGTCGCAGTTGTAAATGAGAACTTGTTCTGAACTGACCGACCTGGGTAAATAAAGGTGGAATAAAAAAACAATTAAAAAATGGCCATTGGCTATGAGGTAAGGAAAATGGGACAGATCCAGAATGAAGGAAATGACAGTATGTTGTCTACTTTAACGCAACTTCATGTTTGTTCAGTATGAGGTAAGACAGTATATGGTTTACCATCGCGACTCACAGATGACACGGCTGACACAAATAGAAGACCACAACCAAGAGGTGACTGAGGGGAAGAGAACACAGACAGACACATAATAAAAAAAACACACACGGACACACACACACACACATAAATTACACCACATATACAGCAAACACACACACACATAAATTACACCGCATATACAGAAAACACACACACACACGTGCACACACAGTGACCTGGCCTTGCCCCCTCTCCTCCAGTTTCAGTCCTGCCTCTCAGTGGCTGCTATGAAGTCTGCCACTCTGACCTCTGTGTGTTCTGCTTAACAGTCATAATGAATTAAGGAGCATAATTGTAGTGGGCACTCTGGACACACACAGTCTTCCTCTGGTGGAGAGTAGCTGATCAAGAAACTTCCATGTAAGAGAGAAAACGTCCTGTTTACCATGCAGGCAGATGAGGGAGGGAGGTTTCTAGGCTCTAGTCTTAGGTTCTGCAGGCAGATGAGGGAGGGAGGTTTCTAGGCCCTAGTCTTATGTTCTGCAGGCAAATGAGGGAGGGAGGTTTCTAGGCTCTAGTCTTAGGTTCTGCAGGCAGATGAGGGAGGGAGGTTTCTAGGCCCTAGTCTTATGTTCTGCAGGCAAATGAGGGAGGGAGGTTTCTAGGCTCTAGTCTTAGGTTCTGCAGGCGGATGAGGGAGGGAGGTTTCTAGGCTCTAGTCTTAGGTTCTGCAGGCGGATGAGGGAGGGAGGTTTCTAGGCTCTAGTCTTAGGTTCTGCAGGCAGATGAGGGAGGGAGGTTTCTAGGCCCTAGTCTTATGTTCTGCAGGCAAATGAGGGAGGGAGGTTTCTAGGCTCTAGTCTTATGTTCTGCAGGCAGATGAGGGAGGGAGGTTTCTAGGCTCTAGTCTTAGGTTCTGCAGGCGGATGAGGGAGGGAGGTTTCTAGGCTCTAGTCTTAGGTTCTGCAGGCGGATGAGGGAGGGAGGTTTCTAGGCTCTAGTCTTAGGTTCTGCAGGCGGATGAGGGAGGGAGGTTTCTAGGCTCTAGTCTTAGGTTCTGCAGGCAGATGAGGGAGGGAGGTTTCAAGGCTCTAGTCTTAGGTTCTGCAGGCGGATGAGGGAGGGAGGTTTCTAGGCTCTAGTCTTAGGTTCTGCAGGCGGATGAGGGAGGGAGGTTTCTAGGCTCTAGTCTTAGGTTCTACTAGGCTCATAAGCTCTACCACTGTTTGCTTTTCCTCCTAGAGCACCGGGTGAGAGGAGAAGAGGGCGAGGAAAGAGGAGAGGAGTGGCCACATGAGATGATGAGAAAAATAAGATACTGTACGGGTATGAGAGGGAACAGAGAGCTGGAGGGGTAGTAGGAGAGAGAGGAGAGGGAACAGAGAGCTAGAGGGGTAGTAGGAGAGAGAGGAGAGGGAACAGAGAGCTAGAGGGGTAGTAGAAGAGAGAGGAGAGGGAACAGAGAGCTAGAGGGGTAGTAGGAGAGAGAACAGAGAGCTAGAGGGGTAGTAGGAGAGAGAGGAGAGGGAACAGAGAGCTAGAGGGGTAGTAGGAGAGAGAGGAGAGGGAACAGGGAGCTAGAGGGGTAGTAGGAGAGAGAGGAGAGGAGAGGGAACAGAGAGCTAGAGGGGTAGTAGGAGAGAGAGGAGAGGGAACAGAGAGCTAGAGGGGTAGTAGGAGAGAGAACATAATAATTTGTTCTTAACTGACTTGCCTAGTTAAATAAAAGGTAAACAAATAAAATAAAATAAATAATACCTTTTGGTTTGCTATACATTATTTCAGGATAGTCCTTGGTAGTAATAATCCTTCCAGGTAAATCTGTCAAAAATCAAGGTTTTTAGGTATGGAATTTTGATTTGGAGTGAAGGTTGTTGTAGAGGGTAGTATCCTCTAAGTCTTTGCAAAAACAATTGCATTACATTTTTCTTGCAGAAAAAGTCAGGCTCTCTCTCAAGTTGGAGTAGGGGCGGGGTCAGAAGAAAGGGAGGCGAGGTGTGCAGCCCCAGTAACAGGAGGCTTGACATGGGGGAGGGAAACGGGAGAAGGGGTGGGACAATAAAGCTCCCTCTCTAGAACTGTGTCAGGGGGGTGACTGGAGAGAGGACAGTGCACACGCAAGCACGACCACTTCAGACCACACGCTGTAACGTCTGACTGCCGATAGTTTTCAGACCATTCTACATGTCTGAGCCCTCCCTCTCTTCCTATGGATATTATGGACCTCCAACCTCCTCAGATCACACTCTATCCACCAGTCTGTACAATATATGTGTCAACTCCACCAGCCCCAACCCTGCCAGCCCCTACCAATTTCACTAGCCTCCTATCTATTTCTCCAATCAGCCCCTTCCCTAGCCATGTCCATGTCCCAGCCATGGCTCAGTTTGGCATAGGAGTGGGACATACAGCACATGTTACACATTATATCCAGGAAAACTAGCTGAGACCCAGCAGTACCAGGTGGCTACTTCTCACTACATACAGTCCCTCAACATAGATATACTAAACACAAATAGAAACGTAACATATCACGTGTTGGTCCCATCTTTCATGAGCTGAAATAGAAAGAGCCCAGATATTTACCATACGCACACATTTGTTTACATCCCTGTTAGTGAGCATTGATCAGTGTGTGTCAGTGAACAGCATGATCTTTACACAGGTGCACCTTGTGCTGGGGACAAGAAAATGCCACTTTAAAATATGCAGTTTTGTCACACAACACAATGCCACAGATAACTCGTTTGAGGGAGCGTACAATTGGCATGCTGAGTGCAGGAATATCCACCAGAGCTGTTGCCAGAGAATTTAATGTTCATTTCTCTATCATACGCATAGTCGCTTTAAAAAATGTGTCAGTATGTTCAAAATATAGGTCGACCGATTAATTGGAATGGCCGATATCAAGTTTTCATAACAATCGGAAATTTGTATTTTTGGGCGCGTTTAAACGTTTATTTAACTAGGCAAGTCAGTTAAGAACACATTCTTATTTTCAATGACGACCTAGGAACGGTGGGTTAACTGCCTCGTTCAGGGGCAGAACGACAGATTTTCACCTTGTCAGCTCGGGGGATTCAATCTTGCAACTTTACAGTTAACTAGTCCAACGCAATAACGACCTGCCTCTCTGTCGTTGCACTCCACAAGGAGACTGCCTGTTACGCAAATGCAGTAAGCCAAGGTAAGTTGCTAGCTAGCATTAAACTTATCTTATAAAAAACAATCAATCATAATCACTAGTTAACTACACATGGTTGATGATACTGCGTTGCATATAATCTGACTGAGCATACAAGTATCTAAGTATCTGACTGAGCGGTGGTAGGCAGAAGCAGGCACGTAAACATTCATTCAAACAGCACTTTCGTGCGTTTTGCCAGCAGCTCTTCGTTGTGCGTCAAGCATTGGGCTGTTTATGACTTCAAGCATATCAACTCCCAAGATGAGGCTGGTGTAACCGAAGTGAAATGGCTAGCTAGTTAGCGTGCGGTAATAGCGTTTCAAACGTCACTCGCTCTGAGACTTGGAGTGGTTGTTCCCCTTGCTCTGCATGGGTAATGCTGCTTCGAGGGTGGCTGTTGTCGATGTGTTGCTGATTCGAGCCCAGGGAGGAGCGAGGAGAGAGACGGAAGCTATACTGTTACACTGGCAACACTAAAGTGCCTATAAGAACATCCAATAGTCAAAGGTTAATAAAATACAAATGGTATAGAGGGAAATAGTCCTATAATTCCTATAATAACTACAACCTAAAACTGCTTACCTGGGAATATTGAAGACTCATGTTAAAGGGAACCACCAGCTTTCATATGTTCTCATGTTCTGAGCAAGGAACTTAAACGTTAGCTTTTTTACATGGCACATATTGCACTTTTACTTTCTTCTCCAACACTGTGTTTTTGCATTATTTAAACCAAATTGAACATGTTTCATTTTATTTGAGGTTAAATTGATTTTATTGATGTATTATATTAAGTTAAAATAAGTGTTCATTCACTATTGTTGCAATTGTCATTATTAAAAATACATATTTTTTCTTCCAAAATCGGCCGATTAATCGGTATCTGCTTTTTTTGGGGGTCCTCCAATAATCGGTATCGGCGTTGAAAAATCATAAATGCACAACACCCCATAATATCAAAGTGGAATTATGTTTTTAATTCAACCCCTTTGTGATGACAAGCCTAAATAAGTTCAGGAGTACAAATGTGCTTAACAAGTCACATAATAAGTTGCATGGACTCATTCTGTGTGCAATAATAGCATTTAACATAATGTTGGAATGACTGCCTCATCTCTGTACCCCACACATACAGATGATTGTAAGGTCCCTCAGTCGAACAGTACATTTCAAACACAGATTCAACCACAAAGACCAGGCAAGTTTTCTAATGCCTCGCAAAGCAAAGAACCTATTGGTAGATAAAAAAATAAAAAAACAGACATTGAATATCCCTTTGAGCATGGTGAAGTTATTAATTACACGTTGGAAGGTGTATCAAGACACCCAGTCACTATAAAGATACAGGCATCCTTCCTAACCCAGTTGCCGGAGAGGAAGGAAACTGCTAAGGGATGTCAACATGAGGCCAATGGTGACTTTAAAACAGTTATAGAGTTTAATGGCTGTGATAGGTGAAAACCGAGGATGGATCAACAACATTGTAGTAACTCCACAACACTAACCTAAATGACGAGTGAAAAGGAAGCAAGCATGTACAGAATAAAATATTCCAAAACATGCATCATGTTTGCAACAAGGCACTAATGTAAAACTGCCAAAAATGTGGCAAAGAAATTACATTTATGTCCTGAATACAAAGCGTTATGTTCGGGGCAAATTCAACACACCACCGAGTACCACTCTTCAAGCATGGTGGTGTCTGCATCATGTTATGGGTGTGCTTGTCATTGGCAAGGACTAGGGTTTTCATGTTGATAAAAAAGAAAACGAATGGAGCTAAGCACAGGACAAATCCAGACACTGGGAGACAAATTCACCTTTCACCTAAAACACAAGGCCAAATATACGCTGGAGTTGCTTACAAAGACAGCACTGAATGTTCCTGAGTGGCCTAGCTAGAGTTTTGACTTAAATTGTCTCGAAAATCTATGGCAAGACTTGCAAGAATGGCTTTCCAGCAATGAGCAATGACCAAGTTGACAGAGCTTGAAAATGTTTTAAAATAATGTGCAACTATTGTACAATCCAGGTGTGTAAAGCTCTTAGAGACTTACCCAGAAGGACTCAACTGTAAATCGGTGCCAAAGGTGATTCTAACATGTATTGATTCAGAGGTGTGAATATTATGCAAATGAGATATTTCTGCATTTCAATTTGCAGAGAATTTCTAAAAACATGTTTTTTCTTTGTTATTATGGGGTATTGAGTGTAGATGGGTGAGAGAGAAAAATTATGTAATTCATTTTAAATTCATGCTTTGACAACGGCAGGTAGCCTAGTGGTTAGAGCGTTGGACGAGTAACCGAAAGGTTGCTATATCGAATCCCCGAGCTGTTCTTCTGCCCCTGAACAAGGTAGTTAATCCACTGTTCCTAGGCCGTCATTATAAATAAGAATTTGTTCTTAACTGACTTGCCTAGTTAAATAAAAGTTAAATGAATAAATAAAAAACAACAAAAATGTGGAATTAAGTCAAAGGGTCTGAATACTTTGAAGGCACTATCTAGATTTTAATTTTGTATGTCAGGGCAGTGTGTGTGTAGTAAGGGCAGCCCTGGGGCACACAGTGTTCTGTACCAGCCAACGCCATCCCTCCCTTGTTCCCTCCCTGCCCCTCTGTCCTGCATATGGCCAACTGCACTAACACACAGAGCGACAGAAGGGAGAGAGAGAGAGAGAGAGGGAGAGAGCAATGGGACCGGATAGAAAGAGAGCACCACTGCGTCACTGACTGCCTCCTCCACTGTGTGTCACTAACCTCGCTCTCTCTCTAATATGGTCATACATTTGGCTCCCTCTCTCTTTTTTCCCTCTCTGCTCCCCCATCCCCCCAAGCCAACCCCACACAGATGTGACCTTACATGTGTATCCTCCTCTCTGCCTCCCTCAGTCCTTCCCTCTCCCGGTCCCACCCTGTCCTTCCCTCTCCCGGTCCCACCCTGTCGCTCCCACTCTGTCTCCCTCTCTCTCTCACTCTTTCCCCGTTTATTCCTCTCTGTCTGGCTTTGGCAGTGGTTCTTAAAGAGCGACTGCCCCTAAAACCAACTAATCCTTTTTAAAAACAGCCTATGTGGCATCGATATGATACAGAAACATTTATTCTGGTGTAAACATTGCCTACAAAGTGTGAATTGGATCATTTTGGTCATAAAGTCAGTCTCGTCCAAAACGGAGTTTGGAACCTCAGTGCGTCACAATGAATAAATTAAGGTTGGGTTTAGATTATACAATTATGTCAACAAATCATGCCCCCTTTTGCCAAGCTCCACGTGCAAATCGCCCCTCCACCCACTCCACTTCCCTTCATTGAATGGGGTTCCGTTGTTTCATTGCCCCCAGTGAGCTCAAAGGTCACGGTTGTTTGAGGCTGAAAAGTCCTAGCTATACGGATTGACCAACTATGGTTTGCATGCCCTACCGAAGGTCCCTATCTTGTGGAATCGTTGGTTGGATTTTGTTGGTCCCCAGTGGTGGTGAGTATACCAGTAGCTAAACCATAGACTGCTGGTTATATATATTTTGATAATCATCATTCCAAGCATAACTGGCATAAGCTAGCTAGCTACCTAACTAACGTAAACTCACCCCATTCTGTACAAATGTGCGCAACCGCAACATTCATACGAGGCTACAAAGAAAACGAATGGGACTGTAGCGACTGTGTTGACTTCAATATCAGGGGTGTGAACTAGGTTTCTATTCAAGCGTTGATCGACATGGTAATGGCTCTATAGCATTGGAGAAAAGTTGAAAAAAACGGACCCTCCGTTACATCTAGACGTGTCATGTCGTAACGTACAGCACGCATAAAGCAACTATTTCTGTCTTACAATCTCTCTCTACCAGGTGTAGCACTTCTATCATCCTTTAAAAACAAGAAATGGGGGTAAGGGGGGGATACCTAGTCATTTTTTGCGTCATCATTGCATGCGATCATCATTCGCAAAGCCGCTGTTTACTTCTAAGATCACTTTAGCACCGCCCTAAAAACCCGATTCAAATTCGACACAAACCTTCAAATAGGTATGTAATGACATTATCTAAATTCTTTATAGTCTTTTATTTACATTTTAGAGATGATAAGGTGATAAGTTGGACAGATCAAGTGAAAAAAAGCAATTTTCCCACACGACATCTCTCCTTCTCACTATCATTAGTTTCGCTTCCCCACCCGCCATTTTTAAAAAGACCCGACGGGGCTCATTGCCTGCTTGAATCATGCAGAAACGGGCAAAGCGTTTAGGTCATGTAATTGATTCTGTTGGAAAGGGGAGAAATTACAATGGTATTGACATTACAGTTGATCTGGAAGTATTACGTTTTTGGGGCGCTAAAATAAGGCGCAATTGTACGGACCAAGGCGATGTACAAGTTTACGTTAGCTAGCTACCTAACTAGCTCGCTGGCTAACATTAGCCTACCACAATACAACTCGGATTTGGCTTGGAAACACAATAACAATTCAAAAGAAAGCAAATAATTAGTAATAAAACCTTTAGGCATGATTGTGATGTCGCCAGACTGACTTTAGATGCAGTATAACTTTAGCCAGGTAACTAAGACTGAGGGGACCACTGTATTTTACCTTGCTAACATTAGCATTGTTAGCTATTTGACTAACTTTGCAAGTAACAGTAATTGCCATCCCTCTTAAGGTCATTTTACAACATCATAATATGGCAAATTTGTTTCCTTCTAAATTATTTGCCTACTTTACCAATGTCATCGTATTTCCATGCCACTCTAAATTGGTGTAATTTAGACTAAAGAGTCACAATAGTCTGAGGTGCATCCCATGTCTAGGGCACAAATAAATATTAGATGCAGCTATGGTGGTACAAGCTAACTCATGTCTGACTACAACCATGACTAACTAGCAACAACAGACTCAAAACCAACCCAGGGCCATAGCAAAACATGTCACAGTTGGTTGCATAGTGTAGTGGCTTCACCAACCTGAATCTAAACCATTCTGGAGCCAGTCAGTCTACATCTGTAAAGCATAGAATTAGCTTCCAAACGAGATTACGATATTTTCTCAAGCTATGTTTATAATTGAGGGATGATGACAATCGGTGACCTTGTTTTTCTGTTAGACAAAGTGTACAGTTGGGTGCCAGACTGATTCCCTTGTCATGAATGGATGCCGGGACCTACCAGAAGGAGCAAAAGTGGCTATAACAACTTTTCCAGCAATGTGATTGCAATGGTATAGGGACCTCCAAAAATAATTTAATTCACTGTTCACTTGCTGTTTTCACAGCTTGTCAGGCAAGACCTCAGAATAAAAGTGTGTCATGCGACACAAGTACACTTGTGGTTAGAGGTTGAACGATTAATAAGCATGGCCGATAAATTAGGGTCGATTTCAAGTTTTCATTACAATCGGTAATCGGCATTTTTGGAAGCCGATTATGGCCAATTACAATGCACTCCACGAGGAGACTGTGTGGCAGGCTGACTACCTGTTACGCGAGCACAGCAAGGAGACAAGGTGAGTTATTTCATAAAAAACAATCAATCTTCACATAATCACTAGTTAACTACACATGGTTGATGATATTACTAGGTTAACTAGCTTGTCATCGAATCACAGCCTACTTCATTTCGCCAAAAGGATGATGATTTAACAAAAGAGCATTCGCGAAAAAAGCACAATCGTTTGCACCAATGTACCTAACCATACACATCAATGCCTTTCTTAAAATCAATACACAAGTACATATTTTTTCATAAACCTGCATATTTAGTTAAAATAAATTAATGTTAGCAGGCAATATTAACTAGGGAAATTGTGTCACTTCTCTTGGGTTCAGTGTAAGCAGAGTCAGGGTATATGCAACAGTTTGGGCCGCTTGGCTCGTTGCGAACTGTGTGAAAACCATTTCTTCCTAACAAAGACCATAATTAATTTGCCAGAATGTTACATAATTATGACATAACATTGAAGGTTGTGCAATATAAAAGCAATATTTAGATTTAGGGATGCGACTCGTTTTCGACAAAATACGGAACGGTTCCATATTTCACTGAGAGAATAGTCGTTTAGTTTTCAAAATGATAGTTTCCGGATTTGACCATATTATTGACAAAAGGCTCATATTTCTGTGTGTTTATTATATTATAATTAAGTCTATGATTTGATAGAGCAGTCTGACTGAGCGTTGGTAGGCAGCAGCAGGCTCGTAAGCATTCATTCAAACAGCACTTTCCTGCGTTTGCCATCAGCTCTTGAAGCACAGTGCTGTTTATGACCTCAAGCCTATCAACTCCCGAGATTAGGCTGGCAATACTAAAGTGCCTATAATAACATCCAATAGTCAAAGGTAAATTAAATACGAATGGTATAGAGAGAAATCGTCCTATAATTCCTATAATAACTACAACCAAAAACTTCTTATCTGTTAGAAAGGCAGGGCAGGATGGATATAGGTCTATAACAGTTTGGGTCTAGAGTGTCCCCCCCCCCTTTGAAGAGGGGGATGAGCGCGGCAGCTTTCCAATCTTTGGGAATCTCGGACGATACGAAAGAGGTTGACAGACTAACAATAGGGGTTGCAACAACGGCGGCAGATAATTTTAGAAAGAGAGGGTCCAGATTGTCATGCCCAGCTGATTTGTACGGGCCCAGGTTTTGCAGCTCTTTCAGAACATCTGCTATCTGGATTTGGGTGAAGGAGAAACTGGGGAGGCGAGTAGCTGCGGGGGGTGCGGAGCTGTTGGCCGGGGTAGAGGTAGCCAGGAGGAAAGCATGGCCAGCCGTAGAGAAATGCTTCTTGAAATTCTCGATTATCGTGGATTTATCGGTGGTGACAGTGTTACCTAGCCTCAGTGCAGTGGGCAGCTGGGAGGAGGTGCTCTTATTCTCCATGGACTTTACAGTGTCCCAGAACTTTTTGGAGTTAGAGCTACAGGACGGAAATTTCTGTTTGAAAAAGCTAGCCTTTGCTTTCCTGACTGACTGTGTGTATTGGTTCCTGACTTCCCTGAAAAGTTGCATATCCCGGGGTCTATTCGATGCTAGTGCAGTACGCCACAGGATGTTTTTGTGCAGGTCGAGAGCAGTCGGGTCTGGAGTGAACCAAGGCTATATCTGTTCTTCATTTTTTGAAAGGGGCATGCTTATTTAAGATGGTGAGGACATTACTTTTAAAGAACAACCAGGCATCCTCTACTGACGGGATGAGGCCAATATCCTTCCAGGACACCCGGGCCAGGTCGATTAGAAAGGCCTGCTCGCAGAAGTGTTTTAGGGAGCGTTTGACAGTGATGAGGGGTGGCCATTTGACCGCGGACCCATAATGAATGCAGGCAATGAGTGATCGCTGAGATCCTGATTGAAAACAGCAGAGGTGTATTTGGAGGGCAAGTTGATCAGGATAATATCTATGAGGGTGCCCATGTTTACAGATTCAGGGTTGCACCTGGTGGGTTCCTTGATGGTTTGTGTGAGATTGAGGGCATCTAGCTTAGATTGTCGGACGGCCAGGGTGTTAAGCATGTCCCAGTTTAGGTCACCTAACAGAACGAACTCTGAAGATAGATGGGGGGGGGAATCAATTCACATATGGTGTCCAGGGCACAGCTGGGGGCTTAGGGAGGTGAGAGCGACAACGGTTAGAGACTTGTTTCTGGAGAGATTAATTTTAAAATTAGAAACTTGAACTGTTTGGATAGACATAGACATGGAAAGTATGACAGAACTTTGCAGGCTATTTCTGCAGTAGATTGCAACTCCTCCCCCTTTGGCAGTTCTATCTTGATGGAAAATGTTTTAGTTTGGGGATGGAAATCTCAGAATTTTGGGTGGTCTTCCCAAGCCAGGATTCAGACACGGCAAGGACATCAGGGTTGGCGGAGTGTGCTAAAGCAGTGAGTAAAACAAACTTAGGGAGGAGGAGGCTTCTGATGCATGCATGAAACCAAGGCTTTTACGGTTACAGACATCAACAAATGAGAGCGCCTGGGGACACACAGGGTTAACCTCTACATCACCCGAGGAACAGAGGAGGAGTAGGATGAGGGTGGACACGGCATTCATAAAGTTAGCAGGCCGGGGCTAGCAGAAGCATCTTCATCGACGTCCGGCAAAGGCCGGTTGAGGGCACAACGGGTGGAATTACGTTGGCAGGCCAGTCGGAATGGATCTGCGGGGCTCCGTGTTGACAAAGGGTTCAGGCCAGTTGGCAAAAGAGGTAATGTAGCTGGAGTAATTTAGTTTCCTAGCCAGGAGATGCGCCTGGCTCAAGCCTAACTGGTGGTAGCTTCGGGACAAGGGCGTTAGCCACGATAGCCACTTGGTAGCAGCTGACTAGTTGCGATGATCCGATGCAAAGGTCCAGAGCTTACGGCAGGAATCCGGCGATGTAGTGGCTTCTAGTCATGTTAGTTTAGAGTCCGGGAGGCATCAGCTATGTAGCCGAGTGATCATAGGGTCCGCTGAGCAGGCCGGGAGATGGGCCTGGCTCAAAGGCTAGCTTCGGGGCTGGCCCACTCGGTAGCAGCTAGCTAGCTTGGGGCTGGGCCACTCGGTAGCAGCTAGCTAGCTGCGAGGATCTGGAGTAATAGTCTAGTAATGGAGTAATCTGGAGTAATGATGGAGAAAAGCAGTCCTGATATGCTCAGGGTTGATATCTCGCTGTGCACACTGCCGTTGTGCAGACTGGTGTGTATTATCCAGGGTAAAAGCGGCTGGTGTCTGAGCTAGAGGCAAAAGCCGCAAGCAGTGGCTAACAATGACTAAAAGCTTTGATACATTTGAGAACTCAATTGTGACACATCATTTATGTGAACTGACATTATTTGTTGCTTATTTTGTATTTCATAGATGCATATAATGTCCAGGGCATAACCTAGCCTAGTGGAACCAGCCTGATCACTGTGTTCACCATGTAATGTCCAGGGTATAACATAGCCTAGTGGAACCAGCCCGATCACTGAGTACACCATATAAATGTCCAGGGTATAACATAGCCTGGTATAACCAGCCTGATCACTGTGTTCACCATATAATGTCCAGGGTATAACATAGCCTAGTGGAACCAGCCCGATCACTGAGTACACCATATAAATGTCCAGGGTATAACATAGCCTGGTATAACCAGCCTGATCACTGTGTTCACCATATAATGTCCAGGGTATAACATAGCCTGGTATAACCAGCCTGATCACTGTGTTCACCATATAATGTCCAGGGTATAACCTAGCCTGGTATAACCAGCCTGATCACTGTGTTCACCATATAATGTCCAGGGTATAACATAGCCTAGTGGAACCAGCCTGATCACTGTGTTCACCATATAATGTCCAGGGTATAACATAGCCTGGTATAACCAGCCTGATCACTGTGTTCACCATATAATGTCCAGGGTATAACATAGCCTGGTATAACCAGCCTGATCACTGTGTTCACCATATAATGTCCAGGGTATAACATAGCCTGGTATAACCAGCCTGATCACTGTGTTCACCATATAATGTCCAGGGCATAACATAGCCTGGAATAACCAGCCTGATCACTGTGTTCACCATATATTGCCCAGGGTATAACCAGCCTGATCACTGTGTTCACCATATAATGTCCAGGGCATAACCTAGCCTGGTATAACCAGCCTGATTACTGTGTTCACCATATAATGTCCAGGGTATAACATAGCCTGGTATAACCAGCCTGATTACTGTGTTCACCATATAATGTCCAGGGTATAACATAGCCTGATGGAACCAGCCTGATCACCATATAATGTCCAGGGTATAACATAGCCTTGGTAATAACTACCATTGGTAATAGAACAGTGACTGTGTGTCAGATGTCACCTATCCTAACTGCCATTGGTAATAAAACAGTGACTATGTGTGTTTGTGTTCACAGAAACATGTATGCAGCCAGCACATGGAGACTTGCACGATGATGTGATGAAGTCCAGAATGACAGACGGGCTTGACACCGATGTCCCTGAATGGAAAGAGACCTGGCACTCAGACAGACTTGATACTGATGTCTCTGAATGGACAGATACCAAACAATAGTACGCAAGTAGAAACACCATGGGACCACACAGCCGTCATACCGCTCAGGATGGAGACGCGTCTCCTAGAGGTTAACGTACTTTGGTAAGAAAAGTGCAAATAAATCACAGAATAACATTAAAAGGACCTTGTTCAGAATGCTGGAGGAAACAGGTATAAAAGTATCTAAATCCACAGTAAAATGAGTCCTATATCGACATAACCTGAAAGGCCGCTCAGCAAGGAAGAAGCCACTGCTCCAAAACCGCCATAAAAAAGCCAGACTACATTTGCAACTACACATGGGGACAAAGGTCGTACTTTCTGGAGAAATGTCCTCTGGTCTGATGAAACAAAAATAGAACTGTTTGGCCATAATGACCATCATTATGTTTGGAGGAAAAAGGGGGAGGCTTGCAAGCTGAAGAACACCATCCCAACCATGAAGCACAGAGGTGGTAGCATGACCCCAAGCATACTTCCAAAGTTGTGGCAAAATGGCTTAAGGACAACAAAGGCATGGTATTGTAGTGGCCATCACAAAGCCCTGACCTCAATCCTATAGAAAATGTGTGGGCAGAACTGAAAAAGATTGTGCGAGCAAGGAGGTCTACAAACCTGACTCAGTTACACCAGCTCTGTCAGGAGGGGGAAGCTTATGGAAGGCTACCTGAAATATTGGACCCAAGTTAAACAATTCAAAGGCAATGCTAACAAATACTAATTGAGTGTATGTAAACTTCTGACCCACTGGGAATGTGATGAAAGAAACAAAAGCTGAAATAAATCACTCTCTACTATTATTCTGACATTTCACATTCTTAAAATAAAGTGGTATTCCTAATTTACCTAAGACAGTGAATTTTACTAGAATTAAATGTCAGGAATTGTGAAAAACTGAGTTTAAATGTATTTGGCTAAGGTGTATGTAAACTTCCAACTTCAACTGTATATCCTACCAACGGGACATTAAAAACTCTAAGTAATATCTTATGTTTCACAGAGTCGTGGTTGAACAACGACATGAATAACATAAAGCTGGTGGGTTATACACTGTATCGGCAGGATAGAACAGGATTCTATGGTAAGACAAGAGGTATATTTGTAAACAACAGCTGGTGCACAGATATCTAAGGAAGTCTCAAAGTTCTGCTCACCTGAGGTAGAGTATCTCATGATAAGCTGTAGACCACACTATCTGTATTTTTCTTAGCGGTCTACATACCACCACAGACCGATGCTGGCACTAGGACCGCACTCAATGAGCTGTATACCGCCATAAGCAAACAGGACAATGCTCATCCAGAGGCGGCGCGCCTAGTGGACGGGGACTTTAATGCAGGGAAACTCAAAACCATTTTACCTAATTTCTACCAGCATGTTAAATGTGCAACCAGATGGGGAAAAAAAACTCTAGACCACCTTTACTCCACACACAGAGACACGTACAAAGCTCTCCCTCGCCCTCCATTTGGAAAATCTGACCATAATTCTATCCTCCTGATTCCTGCTTACAAGCAAAAACTTAAGCAGGAAGCACCAGTGACTAGATGGTTAGATGAAGCAGATGCTAAGCTACAGGACTATTTTGCTAGCACAGGCTGGAATATGTTCTGGGACTCTTCCGATGGCATTGAGGAGAACACCATAACAGTCACTGGCTTCATCAATAAGTGGATCGATGACGTCGTCCCCACAGTGACGGTACGTACCTACCACACATAAGAAATCCCGCTATGTCCTCTGATGAACCATCAAACAGGCAAAGCGTCAATACTGGACTAAGATCAAATCGTACTACACCGGTTCCGACGGACATCGGGATGTGGCAGGGCTTGCAAACTATTACTCCAAAACGGAAGCACAGCCGAGAGCTGCCCAGTGACACGAGCCTACCTGAGGAGCTAAATGTCTTCTATGCTCGCTTTGAGGCAAGTAACACTGAAACATGCATGAGGGCATCAGCTGTTCAGGACAACTGTGTGATCACGCTCTCCGCAGCCGATGTGAGTAAGACCTTTAAACAGGTCAACATTCACAAGGCCGCAGGGCCAGGCGGATTACCAGGACATGTACTCCGAGCATGCGCTGACCAACTGGAAATTGCCTTCACTGACATTTTCAACCTCTCTCTGTCTGAGTCTGTAATACCAACTTATTTCAAGCAGACCACCATAGTCCCTGTGCCCAAGAACACGAAGGTAACCTGCTCAAATGACTACCGACCCGTAGCACTCACGTCTGTAGCCATGAATTGCTTTGAAACGCTGGTCATGGCTCACATCAACATCATTATCCCAGAAACCCTAGACCCACTCCAATTTGCATACTTCCCCAACAGATCCATAGATTATGCAATCTCTATTGCACTCTATTACACTTCCCTTTCACACCTGACAAAAGAAGCACCTGTGAGAATGCTATTCATTGACTACAGCTCAGCCTTTAACACCATAGTGCCCTCAAAGCTCATCAATAAGCTAAGGTCCCTGGGACTAAACACCTCCCTCTGCACCTGGATCCTGGACTTCCTGACGGGCCGCCCCCAGGTGGTAAGGGTAGGTAACATTCGCTACGCTGATTCTCAACACGGGGGAGAACACGGGGGCCCCTCAGAGGTGCGTGCTCAGTCCCCTCCTGTACTCCCTCTTCACTCATGACTGCACGGCCAAGTACGACTCCAACACCATCATTAAGTTTGCCGATGACACAACAGTGGTAGGCCTGATCACCGACAACGACGAGACAGCCTATAGGGAGGAGGTCAGAGACCTGGCCGTGTGGTGCCAGTACAACAACCTCTCCCTCAACACAATACCCGATAATGACAAAGTGAAAAAAATGTTTTTAGAAATATCTTGTTTAAATAAGTATTCACACCCTTGAGTCAATACTTTGTAGAATCACCTTTGGCTGCAATTACAAACTTTCTGGGTAGATCTCTAAGAGCTTTCCACAACTGGATTGTACAACATTTGCCCATTATTCTTTTCAAAATTCTTCAAGCAGTTAAATTGGTTGTTTACCATTGCTATACAACCATTTCCATGTCTTGCCATCGATTTTCAAGTAGATTTAAATCAGAACTTTAACGCGACCACTCAGAAACATTTACTGTCTTCTTAGTAAGCAACTTCAGTGTAGATTTGGCCTTGTGTTTTAGGTTATTGTCCTGCTGAAAGTGAATTCATCTCCCAGTGTCTTGTGGAAAGCAGACTGAACCAGGTTAACCTCTAGGATTTTTGCCTATGCTTAGCTCCATTCCTTTTCTTCAGTCCTGAACGATTACAAGCATACCCATAACATGATGCAGCCACCACTATGCTTGAAAATATGGAGAATGGTAGTCAGTAAATGTGTTGTATTGGATTTGCCCCATACACAACACTTTGTATTCAGGGCAAAATGTTAATTGCCACATTTTTTTGCAATATTACTTTAGTGCCTTGTTGCAAACAACATGCAAGTTTTTAAATATTTTTAATCTGTAGAGGCTTCCTTCTTTTCACTCTGTCAATTAGGTTAGTATTGTGGAGTAACTACAATGCTGTATATTTGTGGTGACTGGGTGTATTGATACACCTTCCAAAATGTAATGAATTTCACCATGCTCAAAAGGGATATTCAATGTCTGTTTAGATTTTTTTATATACCAAAAATGTACCCTTCTTTGAGAGGCATTAGAAAACGTCCTTGGGCTTTGTGGTTGAATCTGTGTTTGAAATGCACTGCTTGACTGAGGGACCTTACAGATCCTTTTATGTGTGGGGTACAGAGGTCAGGTAGTCATTCAAAAATCATGTTAAACACTATAATTACACATACAATGAGTCTATGAAAACGTAGTATGTGACTTGTTAAGCACATTTTTACTCCTGAACTTATTTAGGCTTGCCATAACAAAGGTGTTGAATACTTATTGACTCAAGACATTTCAGCTTTTCATTTTTTATTAATTTGTAAAAAAACATTTAAAAAAAACACAAGACCACTTTGGCATTATGGGGTATTGTGTGTAGGTCAGTGACAAAACATATATATTTAATCCATTTTAAATTCAGGCTGTAACGCAACAAAATGTGGATAAAGTCAAGGGTGAAGTGTGAATACTTTCTGAAGGCACAGTAGTAGGCCTGTAGATATTGAACTCAACCTGCAGGAGGTTTGTTTGTTGTGATTGAGTGGGGGGGAAACAGCTGCAGCAAGGTTCTGACAGATGGCTGTGACTTGGTGGTGACAAGGACACACCCCCACAACATGCCACACCCCCCAAACCATCTAACATTAGGCTTCTGTCATGGCCGGCAACTTTTCTTTAAAAAACTAGGACAAATCAGCGGGTGTGGTTTCCCTTTAAAAGGGTACAGGCAGTGCCTGAAAGCTCTACCCAAGCCTGAGTGCTCCTTATATAGCTCCCCTTCATCCCCCTGAAACTTGGTGCTGGAGCTGGGGGATAGGATAGGGTCTGAAACTGAGAATGAAGCTGGGAACTGAGATAGGCTATGGCTTGAGTAAGGGGTTAAGACTGGGTTACTGTCCACCTCTCTCCCAAGATGAGGAGGAGCAGGAGCAGAAAAACTAAGGAGTGGTGTTCACTGACAGGCTGGGATCAAAGGTGAACTGCTGTGGGTTATGCAACATGTTGTCATAATGACTTGTTATTGTGTTTTTGTCTATCAAGAAGAAGGAGAGAATAGGGATGGAGAGAAAGGAAAGTGGGAAGAGAAAAGTTGTGGTTTAAAAGGGGAACTAAATAGAATATAGTACTTTTATCAGAGGGCGCCATGAACACCAAAAAGTGTGTTCTTCCTCTGTACCCTCAAAAAGGCATTTATTGACTTTGTCACACAGATACCAAACGAAAAAAGGAGTCTGTGTACACACACACACACACACACACACACACACACACACACACACACACACACACACACACCTGGGAGTGTCTCCCTTCTGGTTGGCAATGAAAAGGAGAAGGGAGGAGAGGCTGGGTCTTATCTTACCACACCCTGCTGATGCAAGGCTGGCTACCACTTCCGACACGCCCTAAAGAGGCACTGCACACTGTGCACAATACTCTCTTGTCCACACAGACAGAAACACACACATGCCCACCCCAAATAAACACTAACTGGGATTGGGATCCATTTGAAGAGGACATTCAATTCAAGAATTGGAGTTTGAATTCCAATCTACCTGCCTGCCTCCCAAACTCTTCCTAACTGACTCACCCACACACTTAAAAAGAGAGTGTGAAAGAGAGAGAGAGAGAGCGGAGAGACAGAGTGAGAGAAAGAAATGGCAAACAGTTCTCAGAACTATAAAATAGCTTGTTCCCTGGTAGCAATGTTTATCTAGGGGGGGGTTCTCTCTCAACAACCAGAAGATAGTCACACAGCTGTATCTGAAATGGCACCCTATTCCCCATGTAGTGCCCATAGGGTTCTGGTTGAAAGTAGTGAACTATATAGGGAATAGGGTACCCTTTGGGATGTACATGATGGCTGATTGACACCATATTAGACACAGGAAGGAAGGAGTTTGGCCTAGTGACTGCTACTTCTCGAAAAGACAGCTCATCTGTACTGCACTGAAAGAGGCAGGCCAAGGTCCCTATTCAACATGTATCTATTCTATTATTATAGGATTTATCAATGCTTTAAAACATGTATTATGCCCTTCTTTTTGATCTACAGCGACATACAGTGCATTCAGAAAGTATTCAGACCCCTTCACTTTTTACGCATTTTGTTACGTTACAGCCTTGATCCTTCATCTTTTTTTTTATCCTCATCAATCTACACACAATACCCCATAATGACAATGCAAAAACAGGTTTGTAGACATTTTTGCAAATGTACATAAAAAAATGGAAATACCACATTTACATTGCCTTGCAAAAGTATTCATCTCCATTGTCATTTTTCCTATTTTGTTGCATTACAACCTGTAATTTAAATTTATATTTATTTGGATTTCATGTAATGGATATACATAAAATAGTCCAAATTGGTGAAGTGAAATGAATAAAATAAGATCTGGTGCAACCAATTACCTCCAGAAGTCACATAATTAGTTAAATAAAGTCCACGTGTGCAATCTAAGTGTCACATGATCTCAGTATATATACACACACACCTGTTCTGACAGGCCCCAGAGTCTGCAACACCACTAAGCAAGGGGCACCACCAAGCAAGTGGCACCATGAAGACCAAGGAGCTCTCCAAAACAGGTCAGGGACAAAGTTGTGGAGAAGTAGAGATCAGGGTTGGGTTATAAAAAAATATCCGAAACTTTGAACATCCCACGGAGCTCCATTAAATCCATTATCAAAAAATGGAAAGAATATGGCACCACAACAAACCTGCCAAGAGAGGGCCACCCACCAAAACTCACAGACCAGGCAAGGAGGGCATTAATAAGAGAGGCAACAAAGAGACCAAAGATAACCCTGAAGAAGCTGCAAAGCTCCACAGCGGAGACTGGGGTATCTGTCAATGGGACCACTTTAAGCCGTACACTCCACAGAGCTGGGCTTTAAGGAAGAGTGGACAGAAAAAAGCCATTGCTTAAAGAAAATAATAAGCAAACACATTTTATGTTCACCAAAAGGCAGGTGGGGGACTCCCCAAACATATGGAAGAAGGTACTCTGCTCAGATGAGGCTAAAATTGAGCTTTTTGGCCATCAAGGAAAATGCTATGTCTGGCGCAAACCCAACACCTCACATCACCCCGAGAACACCATCCCCACAGTGAAGCATGGTGGTGGCAGCATCATGCTGTGCGGATGTTTTTCCATCAGCAGGGACTGTGAAACTGGTCAGAATTGAAGGAATGATGGATGGGGAAATTCTTCAAGGAAACCTATTTGTGTCTTCCAGAGATTTGAGACTGGGACGGAGATTCACCTCCAGCAGGACAATGACCCTAGGCATATGGCTAAAAAAACATTCAAGTGGTTTAAGGGGAACATTTGAATGTCTTGGAATAGCCTAGTCAAAGCCCAGACCTCAATCCAATTGAGAATCTGTGGTATGACTTAAAGATGGTTGAACACTAGCCGAACCCATCCAACTTGAAGGAGCTGGAACAGTTATGCCTTGAAGAATGGGCAAAAATCCCAGTGGCTAGATGTGCCAAGCTTATAGAGACATACCCCAAGAGCTGTAATTGCTGCAAAAGGTGGCTCTACGAATGATTGAATTTGGGGGTGAAGATATGCACACTCAAGTTCTGTTTTTTTGTCTAATCTCTTTGTTCCGCAATAAAAAATATTTTGCATCTTCAAAGTGGTAGGCATGTTGTGTAAATCCAATGATACAACCCCCCCCAAAAAAAATCTATTTTAATTCCAGGTTGTAAGGCAACAAAATAAGAAAAATGCCAAGAAGGGGTGAATAATTTCACAAGCCACCGTACACAAGTATTCAGACCCTTTACTCCTTTGGCAGCAATTACAGCCTTGAGTCTTCCTGGGTATGACGCTACAAGCTTGGCACACCTGTATATGGGGAGTTTCTCCCATTCTTCTCCTCTCAAGCTCTGCCAGGTCTCTCCAGAGATGTTCAATCGGGTTAAAGTCCGGGCTCTGGCTGGGCCAATCAGGGACATTGAGACTTTTCCCGAAGCCACTCCTGTGTTGTCTTGGCTGTGTGCTTAGGGTCGTTGTTCTGTTGGAAGGTGGACCTTCACTCCAATCGAGGTCCTGGGCGCTCAGTGGCATGTTTTCATCAAGGATCTCTCTGTACTCTGCTCCGTTCATCTTTAACCCTCAATCCTGACTAGTCTCCTAGTCCCTGCCGCTGAAAAACAGGTTTCCTCCCAACTTGACGCTTGGCATCCAGCCAAAAAGTTCAATCTTGGTTTCATCAGACCAGAGAATCTTGTTTCTCATGGTCTGAGAGTCCTTTAGGTGCCTTTTGGCAAATTCCAAGCAGGCTGTCATGTGCCTTTTACTGAGGAGTGGCTTCCGTCTGGCTACTCTACTATACAAGGCCTGATTGGTAGAGTGCTGCAAAGATGGGAGAACCTTCCAGAAGGTCAACCATCTCCACAGAGGAACTCTGGAGCTCTGTCAGAATGGCCATCAGGTTGGCCACCTCACTGACCAAGGTCCTTCTCCCCCGATTACTCAGTTTGGCCAGGCGGCCAGCTCTAGGAAGGGTCTTGGGAGGTTCCAAACTACTTCCATTTAAGAATGTTGGAGGCCACTGTCTTCTTGGGGACCTTCAATGCTGCAGATGATCAATGGAAACAAGATGCACCTGAGCTCAATTTCAAGTCTCATAGCAAAGGGTCTGTAAATAAGGTATTTCTGTTTTTCACTTTGTCATTATGGGATATTGTGTGTAGATTGATGAAGGAAAAAAGTAACTTAATTAATTTTAGAAAAAGGCTGTAAAGTAACATGTGGAAAAATGCACAGGTTGTGAATACTTTCTGAATGCACTATACAGCTTATTTTACTGATCTAGGATCATCCTTTTCTTCAAATGTAGGACGGTTCTTTCAATTTTTTCTTCATGTGTTCATTTGAACTTCCATGTAAAAGTAATAAACAGTTCATGACCAAAAAAAGAGAAAGGTAACCCAGAGAACGATGTGGCCCGTGGTTATGGATGGGTTGGACTGGACTAGATACACAGAGGTCAACTTATCTCACACACACACTCACTAGGCCAGTGGTCACCAACCTTTAAGCCTAAGATCACATTCCAAGTTCAAATGTAAACCAAGATCTACCACTTGCAAAACAATGATGAAAAAACAAAGCCACTATGTAGTTCCACTTTGACATTCTTTATTTTGTTACCTGTCAGTCACAAGCAAAGTATCCATTGAATTACACAAATAGTATAATCAGAAGTCAAACTATCATTCAACATTGTATAAGTCATATTAAATCGTTCTATATTTCCACAGGCCTATTACTCATTCACCATTCATATATAACCTCAAATCAGTCAAATACAGGCCTAAGCCAATCATGTACAGTACTGTTTCACTTTCCCTTTTTAAACATCATATTTCAAGACACTTCAAAATGACAATACTCAAATAAGTGCAACTAGCATTTAAAGTACTATGAGTCACATCATTCAATTGTTCAAAAAATATTTTCACAAAAATCACAGCCCTACTACCATTCATTACCTCAATAAAATCAGTCAAGTACAGGCCTCAGCCAACCTCGTACAATATGGTTTCACTTTCCCTTTTTGAACAACATGCAACACAGATCATATCCTTTTGTTAACAATATGGCCTACAACAGATTTCAAACTGGCAATACTCACTCACTCTGATGGCTGTGGATTAGATCCCCTCCCTACACACAAACATCCAATGTGATGGCTGTGGATGAGATCCCCTCCCCTCCCCACACACACACACACATTCAATGTGACGGCTGTGGATGAGATCCCCTCCCCCCACACACACACACACACACACACACACACACACACATTCAATGTGACGGCTGTGGATGAGATCCCCTTCCCCACACACACACATTCAATGTGACGGATGTGGATGAGATCCCCTCCCCACACAAACACACACACATTCAATGTGATGGCTGTGATTGCCGATCCAAAGTTGGCCTTCACGCAGGATGAAAAGGAGGGGAAACTTTTCAGTGTTTACAAGACCCCAAAAGTCACTGTCTCTTGATCTTGTTTTCAACTCGATGTCATTTTGCAATTCAATTAGCTCCATGTCAACTCCGATTGGTAAAGCAAATACTGGCTGGAATCTGTCGGACACCTCCTCAACCTCAATGGGGAGGAAAGGGTTTGAGATAAATGCAACAACCTCCCCTGAAAACGGATGCCAGTTTCTCCAGGTGTACACAGAATTCTTGCGGGAGAAAAGCATCTTTTAGTTTCCGATGTTTTGCAACATTTTCTCCAGGTTTGGGAAGTGCACCAGCCTTCCATTCCTCAGCTGAGGCCCACACACCCACCTTGGCCTTAAAGGCATTGACAGCGCTGATCATGTGTTCCACGTCTGTCTTTTCCCTGAAGCTCATAGTTGAGCTGGTTCAGTTTTGCTGTTATGTCCGTGAGGAAACCTCAGTCTAGCAGCCATGCATCATCAGACAGTTCCTCATGCTCCTCATTTCGTGACTCCAGAAATGATTTGATTGCTGGCAGCAAGTCAACAAATCGCTGCAGTACTTTCCCGCGACTCAACCACCTTACGCAAGCGTGGAGAATCAAGTCACCGTATGCAGCATCAAGTACATCTAATAAAGATTTAAACCAGCGGTGCGGAAGTCCTTTGGCGCGAATCAAATTAATATGATAAGAAACAAGTCCACTACTTTACTAGCTGGTGTCATGACATGAGACAAGTCCACTACTTTACTAGCTAGTGTCATGACATGAGACAAGTCCACTACTTTACTAGCTAGTGTCATGACATGAGACAAGTCCCCTACTTTACTAGCTAGTGTCATGACGAGACAAATCCACTACTTTACTAGCTAGTGTCATGACATGAGACAAGTCCACTACTTTACTAGCTAGTGCCATGACATGAGACAAGTCCACTACTTTACTAGCTAGTGCCATGACATGAGACAAGTCCACTACTTTACTAGCCGGTGTCATGACATGAGACAAGTCCACTACTTTACTAGCCTGTGTCATGACATGAGACAAGTCCACTACTTTACTAGCCGGTGTCATGACATGAGACAAGTCCACTACTTTACTAGCTAGTGCTTGCTGATGGATCAAAAACTCGGGGGGGGATCACGACGGCACAGTGCAACGAAACCCGAATGCACCCCACGCATTGCCGGTGCCCCGTCTGTAGTGATCTCTACCAGCTTATGAACGGGGATGCTGTTATCAAGCACATAACGTTTAAACTCGTTGTAAATGTCCTCACCTATTGTCCTCCCTTTTAATGGTAAAAGGGTGTGAAAATCCTCCTTAGTAGTTGAATACTTAAAAGCCATGAGAACAAACACCATCAGCTGTGCAGTGTTTGTCATATCCTGGTTGATTCACGTCCTCCGACAACAACTCTACCCTTCTTGTCACAGTGGCTGGGCACACCTCCGATAGCATTTTTAATTTTTGTTTTTCAATTCTTTGAATAACGTCTCGGCGGCAACGGCCATTGCCTCCTTGTATAGCGCTCCATCGTCGAACAGTTTCTTACGTTTAGCCAAGGGATGGCTGACACGGAAGGATGCCTCTGTTGCTGCCTACGTTTTAGCTGTCGGTTTGGTAAAAAGCGACTGCTGTGCTTTCAATACAGACTTGAGCTCGAAAGCGTGCTCTTTAGCGGGTAGGTTTCTTTGAACTTGGGGTGGATGGTGTTGTGGTGCCGCTCCACGTTACCCCTTTTTGCGAGCGCTACAGCCTGGTGACAAATCAGGCTAATCAATTTGTCCTTAACTACGTGAACAGAAAAAAAGTCTTCCCCATCTACATGAAAATTATATGTTTTTTGCTTTTTCCGTTGTGCCTCTGCCATCGTTTCGTTAGCTTGCGTAGTGTTAGCTTGAAAGCTCGTGAGCGTTACAACAAGTGCCTGAGCTAGTTAAGGTGGGAGTCAGGAACGTACTTTGTCAGACCTAGAAACTATATTTGATTGGCCAGATATACCCCTCCTCCCTCACTACACACAGGGCTCACACATGGCGCATTTGAAATTAAATGAATAAATAATAAATAAATCAATTAAAACATTTATTATTACTTTTTTTCTCTTATTTTGAAAACTCCTCACGATCGACTTGGAATGCTTCCAAGATTGACGGGTTGGTGACTCCAGCACTATTTATCCTACTTAGCTGAACCATAGCTAGATAGGAGCTCTTAGGCTTACACTAGCTACCATATTAAAATGACCTTGGAACTAACCAGGCTTCATTTTTATCAATATCATGGAGGTCATTACATATGAGGTAAAAGCAAACTACAACTGAAAACGTTGATAATTCCCAGGGGAGTTGCTTCTTGCCTGGACCTTCCTTAGTGCAGTCAAGCAACAACAAAAAATCAACACTCGAGAATAAAAGTTATGGCGACAATTTCAGAATGTAATGGCTGTTGTCACTATCATTTCTGGTACAAAATCAATAATGGGCCAAAATACCAGCAACAGTGTGTGAAAACCTTGTGAAGACTTACAGAAAACGTTTGACCTCTGTCATTGCCAACAAAGGGTATATAACAAAGTATTGAGAGAAACTTTTGTTATTGACCAAATACTTATTTTCCACCATAATTTGCAAATAAATTCATTAAAAATCCTACAATGTGATTTTCTGGATTTTTTCCCTCTTTTGTCTGTCATAGTTGAAGTGTACCTATGATGAAAATTACAGGCCTCTCTCGTCTGTTTAAGTGAGAGAACTTGCACAATTGGTGGCTGACTAAATACTTTTTTGCCCCACTGTATGCCAAACAAAAACCATTTCTTTCAAAGTTTAACAAACCACACAACTCTTCGCATAATGACAACTTTTAACAATTCACACTGAACATTTGACAAAAACACATTTACTGGAAAAACTGTGCACGTTTTCTAAAAATCTCTTCAATATCTGATCTGAATTAAGATTCAACGATATCGGCAGACAGAATGGGGTGTCAGTTATGGCATGACACATTGACTTTGGAAAAAATCTCTTTTGGTTATTGAACGACAGTAAGTGAAGTGGATTTACACCCGGTAACGGAATTTCATCATGAGTCCCTGATCTGTACCAAACTTGATTCTAGATTCTCTATTGTACTCTACTGAACGATACTCTACTGAACGATACTCTACTGTACGCTACTGTACAATTTGGTAACAGAATTTGAATCACTTAATAATTCATATTATGGATATCGATAAAACACTATAACTAATTGATAGGTGTATCTTTACTTACATTCACAGTTAACAGTTCACAGTTAATTCTGTGAACTTTCATTATCCTCCCTCATGAGGAATATCTTCAAGATATGTGGGTTTTTGGTAACATAATCTCAAGGCATAAGGCAAGGTTTCTTAAACTTACAGAAGGCAGAATCATTTCTCCAAAACTAAGTAAAAGTGTTGGTATTAGTTGACAGGGTCTTTACTTCAGCGTTATTGTGTTTTAAAGCATGTCTAAATCCTGTTAAGACTTTTTCTGGTAGATGTTTCATAAGACCCCTTTTCCATTTGTTTGACAAGATATCAAAGCCTTTACTTATTCAGCATTTTTGGGATGGAAAATGATTGAAAAAAATTGCATATGCCTTCATTTATCAAAAATATAGATGCTCATCTTTCATTTGACACCCAATTTTACATTCTCCTATGAACTTTACATGTTGGTGCTCATGGATCTCTCACTCCATTGCCAAAGCAAGTTAAATAGATAAACAAAAGTGAAATAAACAACACAAATTTACAGTAAAAATTACTCATAAAAGAATAAAGACGTTTCAAATGTCATGTCTATATACAGCGATGTAACGATGTGCAAATAGTTAGTGTACAAAAGGGAAAATAAATAAACATAAATATAGGTTGTATTTACAATGGTGTTTGTTCTTCACGAGTTCCCTTTTCTTGTGGCAACAGGTCAAAAATCTTGCTGCTGTGATGGCACACTGTGTTATTTCAACCAGTAGACATGGGAGTTTATTGTGGGTCTGTGTAATCTAAGAGAAATATGTGTCTCTAATATGGTCATACATTTGGCAGGAGGTTAGGAAGTGCAGCTCAGTTTCCACTCCATTTTGTGGGCAGCGTGCACATAGCCGGTCTTCTCTTGAGAGTCAGGTCTGCCAACGGCGGCCTTTCTTAATAGCAAGGCTATGCTCACTGAGTCTGTACATAGTCAAAGCTTTCCTTAAGTTTGAGTCAGTCACGATGGTCAGGTATTCTGCCACTGTGTACTCTCTGTTTAGGACCAAATAGCATTCTAGTTTGCACAGTTTCTTTTTGTAAATTCCCTCTCTCATACACATTGACACACCCTTCACACCCCACCTCCTCCTCTCGCTTTTCAGCCTGGCCCTGTGCGCTTGGCAGAGCTGCAGGGGTTGCTATGGGGACAGAATTATTTCGCTGGTTAATGATTGTGGTGCGATGGTAGGGGGTCACTCCGTCACATCAGCCCTAATCTGGAAAGACATGGACAATATCCCCCCCCCCCACACACACACACACACCTACCAGAGGCACTCAGATACAAGAGCTGTTCTCCCCTTCTCGTCTCTCCCAAACAGCCTTCATCCCCACCCTATCCAACAGAAAAAAAAACGCAGTTCCTTTTCACCAAGCTAAACCACACAGCCAGCTAGCCAGGCAGCCCCCTCCTATCCTACAAAACCCATCCCAGACTGACTCCCTCCCTCCCTCGCAGTTCCCAGCTCCCCTCTGCCTGCAGTCTGCCTTCATCCTCTCACCCAGCCAATTGCTCCTCCTTTCCCCAAGACCCACACACAAAGACCCATAACACACACACACACACACACACACACACACACACACGTTCCTCAGAATCCTCCAACTAGAGGCTCCCACTAAGTAAACCTTCCCCCGGCTGATAACATCTGCAGTGTGCGTGTGTCTCAGCTGCCACCCTTCTCTTTGAAGCAGCCCTAGTTCTAAGACATAGGACAGGGTCTACGAGGCACCACAAAACATTCTGTTTCAATACACCTGATTCATGGAACAGTGGTTCTATGTGCCAGACAGACCCAGATTGAACCAAACTGGGCTCTATCTTACTGGATTTACGAGAAGCGCTAGAGGAATAGCAGAGTTTCAGGAGAGCACTCAGGGCAAAGGAGGACAGAGAGCGAGAGCCATATGACATTTCAAAAGTTTATATTCCTTTCTTTTTCCAAATGTTTCTATGAAATTTTGTGAGATTAATGTTTACGGTTCATTTTTGTTTAGTTTATTTCAATTATGTTTATTATCCACTTCACTTGCTTTGGCAACGTAACACGTGTTTCCCATGCCAATAAAGCCCTTTGAATTGAAATTTAGAGAATGAGTGAATTAGAGAGAGAAAATGAGTGAACAAGAGGGAGACCATCTTTAAGCCACAATGAGATGTGTTCTTGCTATAACCTCATCTCACCACCTTCAAACAGGCTTCCAGTAAAATAACATACATACACCGTGCATTCCATCTACACCGTGCATTCCATCTACACATCCATTGTCCTAATCTAAGAAATCCATAAGTATTGTGTGAATGCTTCTGGTTTTGGTTCTGAGGTAACATCGACAGTGCATTTGGAAAGTATTCACACCCCTTCACCTTTTCCACATGTTACGTCAAAAGCATTGTTCTAAAATTGATGAAATTATTATTTTTCCTCAATCTTCACACAAAATGAAAACAGCTTAATTAAGAATTGTTTGCATTTTTTTTTTTTTTACCTGTAAATATATTATTTACATACAGTTGAAATCGGAGGTTTACATAGACCTTAGCCAAGTACATTTATACTCAGTTTTTCACAATTCCTGACATTTAATCAAAGTAAAAATTCCCTGTCTTAGGTCAGTTAACATCACCACTTTATTTTAAGAATGTGAAATGTCAGAATAATAGTAGAGAGAATGATTTATTTCAGCGTTGATTTCTTTCATCACATTCCCAGTGGGTCAGAAGTTTACATACACTCAATTAGTATTTGGTAGCATTGCCTTTAAATTGTTGCACTTGGGTCAAACGTTTCAGGTAGCCTTCCACAAGCTTCCCACAATAAGTTGGGTAAATGTTGGCCCATTCCTTCTGACAGAGTTGGTGTAACTGAGTCAGGTTTGTAGGCCTCCTTGCTCGCGCATGCTTTTTCAGTTCTGCCCACAAATTTTCTGTAGGATTGAGGTCAGTGCTTTGTGATGGTCACTCCAGTACCTTTACTTTGTTGTCCTTAAGCCATTTTGCCACAACTTTGGAAGTATGCTTGGGGTCATTGTCCATTTGGAAGGCCCATTTGCGACCAAGCTTTAACTTCCTGACTGATGCCTTGTGGTGTTGCTTCAAAATATCCACCCTCATGATGTCATCTATTTTGTGAAGTGCACCAGTCCCTCCTGCAGCAAAGCACCCCCACAACATGATGCTGCTACCCCCATGCTTCACGGTTGGGATGGTGTTCTTTGACTTGCAAGCCTCCCCTTTTCCCTCCAAACATAACGATGGTCATTATGGCCAAAATGTTCTATTTTTGTTTCATCAGACCAGAGGACATTTCTCCAAAAAGTACGATCTTTGTCCCCCGTGCAGTTGCAAACCGTAGTTTGACTTTTTTATGGCGGTTTTGGAGCAGTGGCTTCTTCCTTGATGAGCGGCCTTTCAGGTTATGTCGATATAGGACTCGTTTTACAGTAGATATAGATACTTTTGTACCCGTTTCCTCCAGCATCTTCACAAGGTCCTTTGCTGTTGTTCTGGGATTGATTTGCACTTTTCGCACCAAAGTACGTTCATCTCTAGGAGACAGAGCACATCTCCTTCCTGAGCGGTATGACGGCTGAGTGGTCCCATGGTGTTTATACTTGCGTAGTATTGTTTGTACAGGTGAACGTGGTACCTTCAGGCATTTGGAAATTGCTCCCAAGGGTAAACCAGACTTGTGGAGGTCTAAAAAAAAATTCTGAGGTCTTGGCTGATTTCTTGTGATTTTCCCATTATGTCAAGCAAAGAGGCATTGAGTTTGAAGGTAGGCCTTGAAATACATCCACAGGTATACCTCCAATTGACTCAAATTATGTCAATACGCTTATCAGAGTCTTCTAAAGCCATGACATAATTTTCTGGAATTTTCCAAGCGGTTTAAAAGCACAGTCAACTTAGTGTATGTAAACTTCTGACCCACTGGAATTGTGATACAGTGAATTATAAGTGAAATAATCTGTCTGTAAACAATTGTTGGAAAAATGACTTGTGTCATCCACAAAGTAGATGTCCTAACTGACTTGCCAAAACTATAGTTTGTTAACAAGAAATTTGTGGAGTGGTTGAAAAACTAGTTTTAATGACTACAACCTAAGTGTATGTAAACTTCCAACTTCAAGTACTCAGACTCTTTGCTATAAGAATCTAAATTGAGCTCAGGTGCATCCTGTTTCCATTGATCATCCTTGAGATGTTTCTACAACTTGGAGTCCACCTGTGGTAAATTCAATTGATTGGACATGATTTGGAAAGGCCCACACCTCTCTATATACGGTCCCACAGTTGACATTGCCTGTCAGAGCAAAGCCAAGCCATGAGGTCGAAGGAATTGTCCGTAGGCACAGATCTGGGGAAGGGTAACAAAACATTTCCGCAGCATTGAAGGTCCCCAAAAACACAGTGGCCTCCATCATTCTTAAATGGAAGAAGTGTGGAACCACCAAGACTCTTCTTAGAGCTGGCCGCCCGGCCAAACTGGGCAATCGGGGGAGAAGGGCCTTAGTCAGGGAGGTGACCAAGAACCCGATGGTCCCGTTGACAGAGCTCCTTTGTGGAGAAGGACAGCCATTTATGCAGCACTCCTCCAATCAGGAATGTATGGTATAGTGGCCAGATGGAAGCCACGAAAAGGCACGACAGGCCGCTTGGAGTTTGCCAAAAGGCAGCTTAGCTTAAGGACTCTCAGACCATGAAAAACAAGATTTTCTGGTCTGATGAAACCAAGATTGAACTCTTTGGCCTGAATGCCAAGTCTGGAGGAAACATGGCACCATCTCTATGGTGAAGCATGGTGCAGCATCATGCTGTGGGGATGGTTTTCAGCAGCAGGGACTGGGAGACTAGTCAGGATCGAAGGAAAGATGAACTGAGCAAAGTACAGAGAGATCCTTGATAAAAACCTGCTCAAGAGCGCTCAGGACCCCAGACTGGGACGAAGGTTCACCTTCCAACAGGACAATGCCCCTAAGCACACAGCCAAGACAACGCAGTCTTTGAATGTCTTTGAGTGGCCCAGCCAGAACCCGGACTTGAACCTGATCGAACATCTCTGAAGAGACCTGAAAATTGCTGTGCAGCGACGCTCGCCATCCAACCTGACAGAGGTTGAGAGGATCTGCAGAGAAGAATGGGAGAAATACAGGTGTGCCAAGTTTGTAGTGTCATACCCAAGCAGATTCGAGGCTGTAAATACTTCCAAAGGTGCTTCAACAAAGTAGTGAGTAAAGGGTCTGAATACTTATGTAAATATGATATTTCCTTCTTTTTTTTTTTACATTTGCAAAATAAATATGAAAAACCTGTCTTTGCTTTGTCATTATGGGGTATAGTGTGTAGATTGATGAGGGGGAAAAAACTATAATACATTTTAGAATAAGGCTGTAACATAACAAAATGTGGACAAAGTCAAGGGGTCTGAACAGTTTCCGAATGTACTGTATATGATGAGTAGGATGAGGTGAGGGAGGATGGATGAGGGGATGCATTAGTTCCAAATGGTACCCTATCCCCTATATAGGTATTGTGCTATTTTTAACTCTCGCAGGCTTGGAACTTTTAGAAATGCATCTTTAAATTGTAATTACTTATCGGTATTTTAACTGACTGTTTTTTGTACAAATAAACATTTGATTAATTACACTCCTAACAAATGCATTCTGTCATTACTAAATGTGTAATGTGATAGGTATTTTAACATGACTCTTTTTTTAGACAAATAAACATTTGATTAATTACATATCGAATCAGTAATCTTCCTCAAATGAAGGGGATAACTCCTGAGTGGAGTTAGCCTGCCCTGGAGCAGGTTAGTTCTGAATGCAGGATAGTGGAGTTAGCCTGCCCTGGAGCAGGTTAGTTCTGAATGCAGGATAGTGGAGTTAGCCTGCCCCGGAGCAGGTTAGTTCTGAATGCAGGATAGTGGAGTTAGCCCTGAGTTAGCCTACCCGGAGCACGTTAGTTCTGAAGTATTGGTGAGCAACTTTTGTAGTACCGGTTATCCCGAGTTACCTTGGTAACTCCTCAAACCTGGTTCATAGTATAGGGCTCAGGTCAAAAGTAGTGCATTAAAGGTAATAGGGGTTTATGTGGGATGCAGCCCTGATAGTAGAACCCTTTAATGTTTTATCACTGAGTGTTAGTCCACCATAAAAAGACAGGTGTAGCTAACTCTCTCTATCCTCATCAGACATGAGAATCCACAACCCCACTCTTCATACAAACTTCAGTCTGTGTGTGCAACCCTGATAGAAATGACACCATACATTCCCTGTTCCTTCTCTCTTTCCCGCCCTTCCTCTGTCCCCCTCTCTTTTTCTCCTTTATTCTGCGGCTCCCGCCACCTCATACTGCATAGAGTCCCGAATGAATCTTCTCTGAGAGGAGCTACTTTAGCTGAAACCAGCGTCAGTGAGCAGGTTGACAAGCATATGAACTGAGTCCTGACAGGTAGAAGTGAGAGAATACCTGTGTCTTGTCTTCACACCTTAACAGAGAGACAGAGGATGCATTCCAAATGGCAACCTATTCCCCATGTGACAAACACAATTTGATTTGTAGTGTACTACTTTTGACCAAGGCCCATAGGGCTCAGGTCAAAAGTTGTGCACCATATAGGGAATAGGGTGCCATTTGGGATGTAGCCAATGAGACAGAGACTCAGAGACAGTACTGGAGTATGCATTCCTAGATGGTGGCTGCAGGGTTAGGGTATAGCAGCTAGCTGATCCTTGTTATAGCAGGCGAGAGTGTTGGGGAGTTATTTTTCCAGCCAAAGCTCTCTCTATGTCTCCACTCCTCTCCATGTTGGGCAGGGGGAGGCTGGTTGAGGGAGGGGCAAAAATAAGAGCGAGGAGGGTGGTGTGCCTGTTGTCTCTGACAGCACCTCTGCTTGACTGCTTCTCCTCACAGTCAGCCTCGTCCCTTTAACCCTGGCCCTAATTAATTGGCCATTCCGATTAATGGGTCAACCTCTAGTACATACTACCTCAATTGGGCCGACGAACCAGTGCTCCCGCACATTGGCTAACTGGGCTATCTGCATTGTGTCCCGCCACCCACCACCCCTTCTTTTACGCTACTGCTACTCTCTGTTCATCATATATGCATAGTCACTTTAACCATATCTACATGTACATACTGCCTCAATCAGCCCGTCTAACCGGTGTCTGTATATAGCCTTGCTACTGTATATAGCCTGCCTTTTTACTGTTGTTTTATTTCTTTACTTACCTATTGTTCACCTAACACCTTTTTTGCACTATTGGTTAGAGCCTGTAAGTAAGCATTTCACTGTATTTTACTACACCTGTTGTATTCGGCGTACATGACAAATCAACTTTGATTTGACCATGTAATGTAAGTGGTTACGATGAGTTTATTTGGCTTAATTGTTTTGTGGCACAGTCATACATTTTATTTGGTGTGTTTCAACTTTCATATTGCCTGCCATAGAGTCGGGGCGCTTAGGCTATTTACTGTGCCTTGACTGGACGACCGAACAGCAAGTCTTGACCAGTTTATAAAAGGTGTTGAACTGGCTGGATAAAGTCAATCTCCTATATCCCTTTGCCATTCAGAAATCATACAATGTAGTTATACAGTTTGTCCATGGTTTCTCGCATGGGGACAAGTAAACCAAGATCTTGTTTTAATTTTTTTATGCCGAGACTTGCCAGTGACTGCTAAAGTGACTCATCAGTGATGAGTTGTTCGGGAAAGAACGGCTCTTTCTGAACAGATCAGGAACCGAATCACATTGGTGAAAAAGAGCTGTTCATTTGGCTACCTAATTTGCATACTGGTAGGCTACTACTGCTTTTTGGTGATTATCTGCAGATGAATTGTGAAAACATTTGAAGAAGATGTTGAATCCTCTCTGCAGGAACAAATGAGAGAGAGCCTCATTCTAGTCCAAAATGTGTGTGTGGGGGGGCTCCCGATTAAGAAATCATGGGCCCCCGGGGCTTTGTTTTTTTTCCCATTCTGACTCACCTTTTGATGAAGATGTAAGCTCATGGTGATGGCAGATGTGCTACTTTGAAAAAACAGTGCTGCTGTTTGTTTCAATTGGTTTCCAAACTGTACGTTTTTCCCACAATTGTATTTTGAAACTTTCAAAAACGACAGCTGCAACCAACCATAGAAATATAATCTATAGACGGCAGTTCACATTCAAGACAAGACTGGCATCCATTGCAAGTGTACCCATGAGTTCAACAATCAAATTGACAGGGTAAGAGGTTCCAATACCCTTCTATGGACTATATTTCAATGGCCACAATGCAACAAGCTGTATATTTGATGCGCATGCTGCACAAACTGCAGCCTTCCCGGTAACTGCCAAAATGAAGGTAACACATACAGTGGCAAGAAAATGTATGTGAACCCTTTGGAATTACATGGATATGTGCATAAAATGATCGTCACATTTAATCTGATCTTCATCTAAGTCACAACAATAGACAAACACAGTGTGCTTAAACTGATAACACACACATTATTGTATTTTTCTTGTCTATATTGAATACACCATTTAAACATTGAAGGTGTAGGTTGGGAAAAGTATGTGAACCCCTGGGCTAATGACTTCTCCAAAAGCTAACTGGAGTCCAATCAATGAGACGAGACTGTTGGTTAGGGCTGCCTCGCCCCAAAAAATTTATTATAATGAATAAAAAAATGTAACTCGCAAAATTTGAGTTTGCTATTCACAAGAAGCATTGACTGATGTGAACCATACATCGCACAAAAGAGATCTCAGAAGACCTAAGACAAATAATTGTTGACTTGCATAAAGCTGGAAAGGGTTACAGAGTATCTCTAAAAGCCTTGATGTTCATCAGTCCACAGAAAGACAAATTGTCTATAAATGGAGAAAGTTCAGCACTGTTGCTACTCTCCCTAGGAGTGGCCGTCCTGCAAAGATGACTGCAAGAGGACAACGCAGAATGCTCAATGAGGTTAAGAAGAATCCTAGTGTCAGCTAAAGACTTACAGAAATCTCTGGAACATGCTAACATCTCTTGACGAGTCTACGATACGTAAAACACGAAACAAGAATAGTGTTCATGGGAAGACACCACAGAAGAAGCCACTGCTGTCCCAAAAAAACCTCATCCCAACTGTAAAGTATGGTGGAGGGAGCATCATGGTTTGGGGCTCCTTTGCTGCCTCAGGGCCTGGACAGCTTGCTATCTTCGACGGAAAAATGAATTCCCAAGTTTATCAAGATATTTTGCAGGAGATTATAGGCTATCTGTTCGCCAATTGAAACGCAATATAAGTTTGGTGATGCAACAGGACAACGACCCAAAACACAGAAGTAAGTCAACAACAGAATGGCTTCAACAGAAGAAAGTATGCCTCCTGGAGTGGCCCAGTCAGAGTCCTGACCTCAACCCGATTGAGATGCTGTAGCATGACCTCAAGAGAGCGGTTCACACCAGACATTTTTACAAATAAATAAATAAAATCGTCCGACTAATCGGTATCGGCTTCTTTTGGTCCTCCAATAATCGGTATCGGCATTGAAAAATCATAAAATCATCGGTCGACCTCTAATATATATATATTTGTAATAATGAATTACAACAACACTGAATGAACAATGAACCCTTTTATTCTAACTTAATATAATACATAAAGAAAAAATACATTTAGTCTCAAATCATTAAACATGTTCAATTTGGTTTAAATAATGCAAAAACAAAGTGTTGGAGAAGAAAGTAAAAGTGCAATATGTGCTATGTAAAAAAGCTAAAGTGTAAGTTCCTTGCTCAGAACATGAGAACATATGAAAGCTGGTGGTTCCTTTTAACATGAGTCTTCAATATTCCCAGTTAAGAAGTTTTAGGTTGTAGTTATTATAGGAATTATAAGACTATTTCTCTCTATACCATTTGTATTTCTTTAACCTTTGACTGTTGGATGTTCTTATAGGCACTTTAGTATTGCCAGCCTAATCTCGGGAGTTGATAGGCTTGAAGTCATAAACAGCGCTGTGCTTCAAGCATTGCTAAGAGCTGCTGGCAAACGCAGGAAAGTGCTGTTTGAATGAATGCTTACGAGCCTGCTGCTGCCTACCACCGCTGAGTCAGACTGCTTTATCAAATCATAGACTTAATTATAATAAACACACAGAAATACGAGCCTTTGGTCATTAATATGGTCGAATCAGTAAACTATCATTTCGAAAACAAACGGTTTATTCTTTCAGTGAAACACGGAACCATTCTGTATTTTGTCGAACGGGTGGCAACCCTAAGTCTAAATATTGCTGTTATATTGCACAACCTTCAATGTTATGTCATAATTATGTAAAATTCTGGAAAATTAATTACGGTCTTTGTTAGGAAGAAATACAGTTCTCAACGAGCCTGGCGGCCCAAACTGTTGCATATACCCGGACTCTGCTTGCACTGAACGTAAGAGAAGTGACACAATTTCCCTAGTTAATATTGCCTGCTAACATGCATTTATTTTAACTATATATGCACGTTTAAAAATATGTATATTTCTGTGTATTGATTTTAAGAAAGGCATTGATTTTTATGGCTAAGTATACTTGTGCTTTCTTCGCGAAAGCGCTTTTGTCAAATCATCACCCGTTTGGAGAAATGAAGTAGGCTGTGATTCGATGATAAATTAACAGGCACCGCATTGATTATGTGCAACGCAGGACAAGCTAGTTAAACTAGTAATATCATCTATCATGTGTAGTTAACTAGTGATTATGTGATTGCTTATAAAATATTGTTTATAAAATAAGTTTAATGCTAGCGAGCAATTTGCCTTGGCTCCTTGCAGCCACAAGGTCCTTTTGACGCTGCACTCGCGTAACAGGTGGTCAGCCTGCCACACAGTTTCCTCATGGAATGCAATGTAATCGGCCATAATCGGCATCCAAAAAGGTTGATTACCGTTTGTTATGAAAACTTGAAATTGGTCCCATAGCCGATTAATCGGTCGACCTCTAATTTAGACATGTTTTTTTTCTATAATTTTTTACTATTTTCTACATTGTAGAATAATAGTGAAGACATCAAAAAACTATAAATAACACATATGGAATCATGTAGTAACCCCCAAAAAAGTGTTAAACAAATCTAAATATATTTTATATTTGAGATTCTTCAAAGTAGCCACCCTTTGCCTTGATGACAGCATTGCACACTATTGGCAAAGCTTTCCCCAGTCTAACACGGAACCCAAACCGGCTGCACGCGTGCGCCATCGTGCATAAATGTATTTTGTCCCCCTAGACCAAATGCAATCACGACACGCCGGGTTAAAATATCAAAACAAACTCTGAACCAATGGCATTAATTTGGGGACAGGTCGAAAAGCATTAAACATGTATGCCAATTTATCTAGTTAGCTTGCACTTGCTAGCTAATTTGTACTATTTAGCTGGCTTGCTGTTGCTAGCTAATTTGCCCTGGGATATAAACATTGAGTTGTTAATTTACCTGAAATTCCCAAGGTCCTCTACTCCGACAATTAATCCACACATAAAACGGCCAACCGAATCGTTTCTAGTCATCTCTCCTCCTTCCAGGCTTTTTCTTCTTTGTACTTATATGGTGATTGGCATCTAAACTTTCATAGTATTACCACGATGACCGGCAAAACAGGTCGTCTTTCAATCACCCACGTGGTTATAACCAAAGAGGAGATGGCAAGTGGGTACCTGCTTCTATAAACCAATGAGGAGATGGGAGAGGCAGGACTTTCAGCGCGATCTGCATTAGAAATAGAAAGGAGCTCTATTTTAGCCCTTGGCATCGTAGACTCTTGTTGGCGCGCGCGAGCAGTGTGGGTGCAATAATTGAATAACATGGATTTCTAAATGTATTTTGCGACGCTCGCGCACACGACTTGTCCGATCTGGTCAGCATGTAAGACGTTGGGGTGAGGGATGGGCGCTAAGCTGATATACCACATAGAATTGTTCCGAGAGCCAATCCGTAACCCACCATATAAAAATAAATAATAATTATAACTTTATTAGCATTATTATTCGTCTATTATTACTATTCCCTGCGTTAATTCATTTGTTTGTATGTCTATTCGATATTTGGATAAAAGGAAACTATGCTGTGAATTAAAAATATTTGTATTTTCACAATGCGTTGAGTCACTCAAATTGCTTTGAGAAAAAGAGCCTTCTAATTAGCCTTCTTACCTAATAAAAGCCTATAGCCAAAATAACAAAACAATACATACACATTCAATATTGTTAAAATAATCAAATCGTTTAGGCTTAATTAAAACTTGAATAAACCATTCCCAAAGTCGAATATACCGCGCAGTCGGAAGTATTCAGACTTCTCGACTTTTTCCACATTTTGTTACGTTACAGCTAGGGATGCACGATATATCGGTGAACATATCGGAATCGGACGATATTAGCTAAAAATGCCAACATCGACCCGAAGTCTAGTATAACGCCGATGTGCAAAACCGATGTCAAAGCTGACGTGCATACCTATACAATGTAGGTACATGACGTAATGACGCCACATAAAATGTTGCGCTACACGTGCAACACAGCATTCCTAACCTAGCCCACAATGTCTGCAGTCAACAAGTCGAGCAGTCATTTGAAAAGAGTAAGAACATTTTAGCGAGACAACTCAAAGGTGAAATCCATTAACGCCAAGATAATGGAATTCATTGCCCTTGACAATCAACCGTTCTCTGTCATGGGAGACGTTGGCTTTCGGCAACTGGTCGAGCACCGGTATACGCCACCGGAGTTACACAGTAATAGCGGCACTGCTATTAGCTTCACGACTGACATTTGGACCAGCAATATTAGCCCCATGAGCATGCCGAGTCTGACAGCACAGTGGATTGTCGAGGATTTCGTACTGAGGAAAGTCGTATTGCGTTGCTCAAGAATGTGCTGGTTGTCATACCGCTGCTGCCATTTCAATGGCATTTGAGAACATGTTTGAAACATGAACACACTAGCTAGCTCCGTTCGAACAACTGACTCGAGAAATAAGCTCATCAACTGCGCCTGCAGCAGACGTGATACCCTCTGTCATGGCATTGAAACGCCTGCTCAACAAAACTACCGGCACAGGCTGCGAACAAGCGATTCGGTGGCATTCGCTCTTTACTGTGTTGCTACCATGCTCGATGCTATGTACAAGGACCGCTACATCGATGCAGACAAGAAACCGGGTTTACGTGAAATGTTATAGACACAGCTGGACAAGATGGAAACGGACACAGTGACAGTGCCCACCGAAGAAGAGTACCCACGACAGAAGAGGCCACCGGACAGACAGCTGAAACTTCACAGCTTGACATGTATGATGAAATCCTGGTTGAGAATGAAACGATTGAACAAATGACCATCAAACAGCACAGAAAGTAAGTGAAAGATATAGGTTTTGATTGTTTTACTGGTAATGGGGACATACGTAAATGCCAACAAAATAACTTTTTGGTCAGTGTGGTGTGTAACCTTTATTTAACTAGGCAAGTCAGTTAAGAACAAATTCTTATTTACAATGATGGCCTACCCCGGCCAAACCCAGACGACGCTGGGCCAATTGTGCGCTGCCCTATGGGACTCCCATCACGGCCAGATGTAATACAGCCTAGATTTGAACCAGGGACTGCAGTGACATCTCTTGCACTGAGATGCAGTGTCTTAGACCGCTGTCTGCATGTGTGTGTTTTAACTATTTAACTGTACTAGAATGCTTAAAAGGCCGCTAAAACTTTAAATATCGTTTTTTTGGCCAGGAAAATATCGGATATCAGTATCGGACAAAAAAATATATTGGTGCACCTAGTTACAGCCTTATTCAAAATGTATTAAATAGATGTTTTCCTCATCAATCAACACACAATACCCGATAATGACAAAGTCTAAATGTAATCAATTTCAGATTAAGGCTGTAACATAACAAAATGTGGAAAAAGTAAAGCGGTCTGAATACTTTCAGATTTTAATAGATTTTTTTTTACGGTTATGCCGATTATTTTATGTTCATAAAGGTCTTCATCCATAACTGTCCATTACACAGTTAGGTCTATACTGTAATTGTGCCAGCCCTAGTGACACGCTTGACACCCCCCTTACCATCGCCCCACCTCTCCTGTCCTCCAAAACTAATACCCTTATGACACCACCCCAACCCTACCACTCCTTCCTTCCGTTCCTTCCAAACTAATACCCCTGGTAACCTATCCACCCCAACCCCACTCAACTGTCCTTCCCTTCCTTCTAAACTAATACCCCTGTTAACCCTATCCACCCCAACCCTACCACTCATGTCCTTCCTTCTAAACTAATACCCCTGTTAACCCTATCCACCCCAACCCTACCACTCACGTCCTTCCTTCTAAACTAATACCCCTGTTAACCCTATCCACCCCAACCCTACCACTCATGTCCTTCCTTCTAAACTAATACCCCTGTTAACCCTATCCACCCCAACCCTACCACTCCTGTCCTTCCTTCTAAACTATTACCCCTGTTAACCCTATCCACCCCAACCCCACTCAACTGTCCTTCCCTTCCTTCTAAACTATTACCCCTGTTAAACCTATCCACCCCAAACCCACTCAACTGTCCTTCCCTTCCTTCTAAACTAATAACCCTGTTAACCCTATCCACCCCAACCCTACCACTCCTGTCCTTCCTTCCGAACTATTACCCCTGTTAACCCTATCCACCCCAACCCCACTCAACAGTCCTTCCCTTCCTTCTAAACTATTACCCCTGTTAAACCTATCCACCCCACCCCAACCCAACCCCACTCAACTGTCCTTCCCTTCCTTCCAAACTAATACCCCTGTGACTGTGACACCATCCACCCTGTCTCCCCACCCAGCTCATACCCCCGTGACTGGCTGCTCCACAAAGTCAGCTAACGCCCCCAGTCTGCCAAATCAGGGTCACCTCACCTCTCTTTACCCCCTGTTGTGACACTCTCACCAATGAATCCCCTCTCCCTCAAATATCATGCACCACATGCTACAACCCTGTAATAGTACAGGGCCACTCCTGTCTCAAACAAGCTGAAGCCCGAAAGGGGCTAATGCTCCTAGCCTGGGTGCCAGTCTGTTTCTGCCTTTGTCAACTTGTCAACCATTTATTTAGTAATGTGACAATTTGGCATGCTTGAATGCAAAACGGTCAGGTTCAAGGCCTAGGTTTGTATTTATTATGGATCCCCAATAGCTGCTTCCAAAACAGCAGCTACTCTTCCTGGGGTCCAGCAAAATTAAGGCAGTTTATACAATTTTAAAAACATTACAATACATTCACAGATTTCACAACAAATTGTGTGCCCTCAGGCCCCTACTCCACCACTACCGCATATCTACAGTACTAAACCATGTGTATGTATAGTGCATTTGTTATTGTGTGTGTATGTTATCGTGTGTGTGTGTATGCATGTGTCCGTGCCAATGTTTGTGTTGCATCACAAATTTGACTGCTTGCTTCAGTTACTTGATGTGGAATAGCGTTCCATGTAGTCATGGCTCTATGTAGTACTGTGCACCTTCCATAGTCTGTTCTGGACTTGGGGACTGTGAAGAGAACTCGAGGCATGTCTTGTGGGGAATGCATGGGTGTCCGAACTGTGTGCCAGTAGTTTAGACAGACCGCTCGGTGCATTCAACATGTCAATACCTCTCATAAATAAAAGTAGTGATGAAGTCAATCTCTCCTCCACTTTCAGCCAGGAGAGATTGACATGCATATTATTAATATTAGCTCTCTGTGTACATCCAAGGGCCAGCCGTGCTGCCCTCTTCTGAGCCTATTTTTTTGTGGCACCTGACCACATGACTAAGGGTCTGTCGGACCTTCCTTGTTGATAGTGTTGTTAAGAAGGTAGAGCATCTCTTTATTATGGACAGACTTCTCCCCACCTTAGCTACTGTTGTATCAATATGTTTAACTTATTCCTTGAAACCCACTCTGAAACTAACTGCAGCTCTTTGAGTGTTGCAGTCATTTCAGTCGCTGTAGTAGCTAACATGTATAGTGTTGAGTCATCCGCATACATAGACACTCTGGTATTACATGCAACTAAGCCAGTGGCATGTCGTTAGTAAAAATTAGAAGTAGAAAAAAGCAAGGGGCCTAAACAGCTACCCTGGGGAATTCCTGATTCTAACTGGATTATACACCCTCTGTGTTCTGTTAGACAAGTAACTCTTTATCCACATTATTGCAGGGGGTGTAAAACCATAACACATACAGTTGAAGTCAGAAGTTTACATACACCTGAACCAAATACATTTAAACTTCGTTTTCACAATTCCCGACATTTAATCCTAGTAAAAATTCCCTGTCTTAGGTCAATTAGGATCAACATTTTAATTTAAGAATGTGAAATGTCAGAATAACAGTAGAGAGAATTATTCATTTCAGCTTTTATTTCTTTCATCACATTCCCAGTGGGTCAGAAGTTTACATACACTCAATTAGTATTTGGTAGCATTGCCTTTACATTACTTTTCAGTTCTGCCCACACATTTTCTATGGGATTGAGGTCAGGGCTTTGTGATGGCCACTCCAAGACCTTGACTTTGTTGTCCTTAAGACATTTTGCCACAACTTTGGAAGTATGCTTGGGGTCATTGTCCATTTGGAAGACCAATTTGCTTTAACTTCCTGACTGATGTCTTGAGATGTTGCTTCAATATATCCACATCATATTCCTCCCTCATGATGCCATCTATTTTGTGAAGTGCACCAGTCCCTCCTGCAGCAAAGCACCCCCACAACATGATGCTGCCACCCCTGTGCTTCACGGTTGGGATGGTGTTCTTCGACTTGCAAGCCTCCCCCTTTTTCCTCCAAACATAACAATGGCCAAACAGTTCTATTTTTGTTTCATCAGACCAGAGGACATTTCTCCAAAAAGTACTATCTTTGTCCCCATGTGCAGTTGCAAACTGTAGTCTTGCTTTTTATGGCGATTTTGGAGCAGTGGCTTCTTCCTTGCTGAGTGGCATGTCAGGTTATGTCAATTAAAGTTCGACCGATTATGATTTTTCAACGCCGATACAGATTATAGGAGGACCAAAAAAAGCAGATACCGATTAATCAGACGATTTTTACATTTTTTTAAAATGTGTAATAATGACAATTACAACAATACTGAATTAACACTTATTTTAACTTAATATAATACATCAATAAAATCAATTTAGCCTCAAATAAAAAATGAAACATGTTCAATTTGGTTTAAATAATGCAAAAACAAAGTGTTGGAGAAGAAAGTAAAAGTGCAATATGCAAGAAAGCTAACGTTTAAGTTCCTTGCTCAGAACATGAGAACATATGAAAGCTGGTGGTTCCTTTTAACATGATTCTTCAATATTCCCAGGTAAGAAGTTTTAGGATGTAGTTATTATAGGAACTATAGGACTATTTCTCTCTATACAATTTGTATTTCATTAACATTTGACTATTGGATGTTCTTATAGGCACTTTAGTATTGCCAGTGTAACAGTATAGCTTCCGTCCCTCTCCTCGCTCCTCCCTGGGCTCGAACCAGGAACACAACGACAACAGTCACCCTCGAAGCAGCGTTACCCATCGCTCCACAAAAGCCGCGGCCCTTGCAGAGCAAGGGGAACAACCACTCCAAGTCTCAGAGCGAGTGACATTTGAAACGCTATTAGCGCGCAACCCGCTAACCATTTCACATCGGTTACACGAGCCTAATCTCGGGAGTTGATAGGCTTGAAGTCATAAACAGCCGCTGGCAAACGCACAAAAGTGCTGTTTAAATGAATGCTTACGAGCCTGCTGCTGCCTACCATCGCTCAGTCAGACTGCTCTATCAAATCATAGACTTAGTTATAAGATAATAACGCACAGAAATACGAGCCATAGGTCGTTAATATAATTACGTAAAATTCTGGCAAATTAGGCGGCCCAAACTGTTGCATATACACCGACTCTGCGTGCAATGAATGCAAGAGAAGTGACAATTTCACCTGGTTAATATTGCCTGCTAACCTGGATTTCTTTAGCTAAATATGCAGGTTTAAAAATATATACTTCTGTGTAAAGGCATTGATGTTTATGGTTAGGAACACATTGGAGCAACGATATGCACCGTATCGATTATATGCAACGCAGGACACGCTAGATAAACTAGTAATATCATCAACCATGTGTAGTTAACTAGTGATTATGATTGATTGAATGTTTTTTATAAGATAAGTTTAATGCTAGCTAGCAACTTAACTTGGCTTCTGCATTCGCGTAACAGGCAGTCTCCTCGTGGAGTGCAATGAGAGGCAGGTGGTTAGTGTGTTGGACTAGTTAACTGTAAGGTTGCAAGATTGAATGCCCCGAGCTGACAAGGTAAAAATCTACCGTTCTGCCCCTGAACGAGGCAGTTAACCCACCGTTCCTAGGCCGTCATTGACAATAAGAATGTGTTCTTAACTGGCTTGCTTAGTTAAATAAAGATTAAATAAAGGTGTCCAAAAAAAATAAATGTTAAAAAAATAAATAAATCGGGTGTCCAAAAATACCGATTTCCGATTGTTATGAAAACTTGAACTCGGCCCTAATTAATTGTCCATTCCGATTAATTGGTCGACCTCTAATGTCAATATAGGACTCGTTTAACTGTGGATATAGATACTTTTGTACCGGTTTCCTCCTTCATCTTCACAAGATCCTTTGCTGTTGTTCTGGAATTGATTTGCACTTTTGCACGAAAGTGCGTTCAACTCTAGGAGACAGAAACGCGTCTCCTTCCTGAGCGGTATGACGGATGCGTGGTCTGTGGTGTTTGTACCTGCGTACTATTGTTTGTACAGATGAACGTGGCATTTGGAAATTGCTCCCAAGGATGAATCAGACTTGTAGAGGTCTTGGCTGATTTCTTTTGATTTTCCCATGATGTCAAGCAAAGAGGCACTGAGTTTGAAGGTAGGCCTTGAAATACATCCTCCAATTCACTAAAATTATGTCAATTAGCCTATCAGAAGCTTCTAAAGCCATTACACCATTTACTGGAATTTCCCAAGCTGTTTAAAGGCACAGTCAACTTAGTGTATATAACACTTTTGACTCATTGGAATTGTGATACAGTGAATTATAAGTGAAATAATCTGTCTGTCAACAATTGTTGGAAAAATTATGCACAAAGTAGATGTCCTAACCGACTTGCCAAAACTATAGTTTGTTAACAAGAAATGTTTGGAGTGGTTGAAAAACGAGTTAATGACTCCAACTAAGTGTATGTAAACTTCTGACTTCAACTGTACGTTTTTCCAGCAGCAGACTATGATCGATAATGTCAAAAGCCTCACTGAAGTCTAACAAAACAGCCCCAAAATTATTTTATCATCAATTTCTCTCAGCCAATCATCAGTAATTTGTGTATGTGCTGTGCTTGTTGAGTGTTCTTCCCTATAAGCATGCTGAAATGCTGTTGTCAATTTGTTTACTGTGAAATAACATTGTATCTGGTCAAACACAATTTTTTCCAGAAGTTTACTAAGTGTTGGTAACAGGCTGATTGGTCGGCTACAGACACTACTGGCCTCCAAATGACTGGGCCTCTCCCTCCACAAAACTCAGTGGTCACCACCATTAGGCCTGCTGAGGCTGCTGCTGTCTTGCATAGGAATGTGTTATAGGCCCTGCGTATAGATTACACCTTCAGAGCTGGCCTAATCCATGCCATGCACACAGATACAGAGGCGTATACAAGCCAAACTCGCACACAGAGAGAATACCCGCGGACGAGCACACACACACACAAAGAAGCACGCTTGCACACACACATACAGGAAAAGGAGTGTGCTCTGTGTCTCTTGTGTAGCAGTGACGAGTGACGACATCCGATTCATGTTTCATTACAGCATGAAACTGTCAATCATAATAAGGCAACTACACAGACTACAGACATGATAAGAAATGGATTTGTGTCATGCTTAGAGAAAAACAATAACTGAGGCCAAAAGTAATGTGGAGGTATCTCAGACATAATGCATAATTTGTGTCAACATGATGATAGATCAGTAGGATACCTGTTTAATGTATGATGCATAATGAAACCTTTATTCATATTGCATATTGTTGAAGGATAACGATAACGATCTTGTGAATGATGAAAAGTCTTGACACCCCAGACAAGCTTGAAGGATGGGTTCTTTCCTGTCCCTGGTTGAGCCTGAATACTTGTCTTGCACTCTGACCTTTTGCTACTGTACCTGACGGCTGTACCAAAATATTTACAGCAGGCTTCCAAATTATGTAAAGTTCTGTGCACGAGATACGGCAGGCCGGATGCGTGTACAGTGTCGCTCGAGGCAGTAGGCCTACACCTGGCTCGTTCCCAGGGTTGGGATGTGAGCGAGTGCTACTGTCCCTTTAAGGAACTAAGACTGTGTCCTACCAGCTCATAGAGATAGATAGAGATCTAATCTTTGTATCTGTACCATTATGGTGGCATGGGCAGCACCATTGAGGCCATCTCCATTTTAAAAGATGTAAATGTTCTTATTTTGGGTTTGAAAAAAGCATAAAGCTAATATTGGTGATTTTACCACCACCTGCAGTGCTGGAGTCCTCAACCAAATCTTGTGTCATTCATCTATTGTGGCCACTAGATGACAGTGATATAGCTTAAAGCCATAGTCAACCCAATTTGAAGAAGACAATGCTCTGATCATTAGCGGATCTCTCTCCCGACCCATAGGAATAAACCACCCAGTTCATGGTGGAAACCCTCAATGGCAATGCCCATACTAAAATGGGTTATATCCATCTAGAGATCTCTATCCATCTCTATGTACTAGCTGCAGTTCCTGTGTTTCCTTCCTGCCTCACATAGATCACAGCGCACTTTAAAAAAACCTGTACCCCAAAGCTCGCACAGAGAGAGGGGGTGAGAGAGACAGTTACCCGAGAAGGGGTATATAGTTAACACGTTTCAATTCCTTCCATTTGCATGCACGTTAAATCGTTAACGTTTACAGAGGAGAGAACATTGTTTATTATGAGACAGGGTGAGAGAGGCAACAGCACAGTCTGCGGTCGATTTGTCGGAGGGCTATCGAACCTCTTTCTTTGCTGTGGAAGATGCGAGAGTTTGTGTCTCGGAAGTAGCCTACGGCAACAGTCTCCTCCGTTGCAAAAATACTGAATCCTATGAGTCGATTCCTAGCTAAATCGAAGCTTGACACACACAACTGGGAGTCGAGGAATCGATTCGACTCTCCACCTCTAGCTCTCAGTAGCCTGCGTCAGTCACCTAGCTAGCTAACATGCTATTATTATCAGTGCCGTTGCCTAGTAGTTGGTCAACTAGCTAGCTAACTGAATGTAAGAGTCAAGCTTCTTACATATGCCTTTCCCTTTGTCAGACACTCTCCAATTGTCTTTAAATTGGCACATGTTAAACTGACAATGTGAACTCATTTAAATATCGGCCGATAGCAGTTTGCTGGACAGGGCAAAGTCAATAATGGTCAAGACAGACTTACTTTCTTGCTTCGAGTCTCCGTGTGCATCTCGGTAGCTAGGGTGCAGAGGGGGGGGGGGTTGATCGGGTGGGGTGAATTTGAATAATAGTAATCTTTTTGGCAGTTTTCCACCTTTTTGAATCTATTTGCTATTTGGGAGAAAGTTGTATTGTTTGCCTCTTCGGGTATTCTTTTAGATCATATCCACGGCGTCGACTATTCCTCTTTCTTCACCAGTAAAGTCTCTCTCTCTCTCGGTGTGTTGTTGCCGTGTACAGGGTTGGGCGCTCTCTCTCTTCGTTTCTCCTCCGCCTCTCCCTGCTTGTGACCCCACCCTGCGTCTCCACCCCTCAACCCTGTCAATCAGAAGCTGAGCAGCCAGCCACAGGCCAGACCTACCCGAGCTTGCAGCAACGCCAAACTATCCCCCAAAAACCACACACTAAATGTGCATGCATTTCGCCGTCATAGCTTCTGTAAAGGCACACACACATCCATGTCAACCTAATGATGTAAAGTGAGTTGTAGTGGATGTCTATGGGGCAAATTGATATGTCACAGCTGAATATGGCAATGTCTCCTATTAACTAACTTGGAACATGTATTCAATGCAATTCAAGAAAGCCCGGTCCAAAAAGACATGAACTAATGTGTTATTACATTCTGAATATTATGTTTATGCTGGTGTAAAGGGAGGGGAGGATGGCTTTCAACCACACCCTCTGTTATGACGTAGAAAGGGTGTGGTCTCTGTCCTGACATCGGAAGGGAGTGGTTCCTAAAAACATTTTTTTTTAAGGGATAGCTTAGGTGCCCAAATTACTACTGTAGATTTATGATCAGTACAGTGCCAATATTATCTACAGCAGAAGATATTGACGAGTACGAAAAGAAATGTAAAAAATTGACATCTTTTCCTAAAAAAGATATACACTCTGGGAGCTCTTTCACAACTCTAGAAAATGTATTAAATAGGTGTCCTCCAATATTTTATAGCCTATTCATAAGATGATAAGGAAAATTTGACATTAAGGTGAATTATCACTTCACAACTATCAACTAGCATTTCACTACATCCCCAATAAATCTGCTAAACTTGCTTATGTGACCAGTACAATTTGATTTGATCTGAGTGTTGATCCAACAGAGATGTTTCAACCACATAGTCTATGGTTTCAGCTAAACAGCTAAATGCTATTACAATTATATTACTGTCAATGCTGACAGGTTTCCTTTTAGTGCAACAAATTGAAACATTTCAGGATCTGGCTTAACCTACCTTTGTAGACTTTCTACACTAAACCTAAGGCACAGCTATGTGGGAATGGCTTCTGTCCTCAAATGCTCTTCCATTAACTCCCTTTAAATGCTATTATTATAGATTAAACAATCATTCCCTCTGGAGTCTGTGAAATTGAGCTAGCACTCCATTTCCCAAAATTCCGCGCTGCGTCCCAAACTCCTCCTACAGGAGAACAAAACGGAAATATGCGACGGTAAACAACGTTCTCTGCTAACAAGCTCACATTACATTGATTTACTACAGTTTTATTGGCCTCATTTTGCTGTATAATATGCACGCATATATGAGGTGTTTATATAATCGTGTTGCCAAAAGCTGTCTGTCACTTGCATTACTAACATTGTGTAGCTGGAATGCGATGCACTAACGTTAGCTAGCTAACGTCAGCTACTCCAGTGATAGCTGCACCGTTAAAATTGGTTCCTAAAAACAGTTGTATATTTAATGAAAATGTATAGAGTAATGTGTATGACACTGTGTGTGTGTGTTACAGTAAGACCTGTCATTTGTGTGAGGAACGGGACAGAGACCGCTCCACAGTCTCGTCCTACATCAGCTAGACACGGACTTCAACATAGACAGGTGAGCCTCCACACACACACACACACAATTACAATAGCACCACCCACACAGTTTACATACAATAGCCTACACTCCTACTAAATAATAATAATTTGATTTGGATTTCTATAGCGCTTCTTTTTTTTTACCAACACAAGCTCAAAGTGCTTTACATGTAAGGAAGAAACTCACCTCATCCAACTGTTTATTTTCTTCTGCAGCATGACAATAGCAAGTTGCAACAGCCACACTATTTACATATTCTTATATGTCTGAACTGACATATAAGGGGAGGGTCTACATTCCCCTGTGCATTCCAGTACAGGTTCACCTAAGGACAGCCAGCCAATGATTTGTTAACGTCTAGACACATGAACTCGTCAATTTAGCTTAAACCCAAGCCGTTAATTAAACAATGTCTGAAAGTCAGAGAATAAGATAAGAATTCCTCAACTCTCGTGTTATACCTGATTGAGTCTTGAGTTTTACCTTTAAATGATCATGGCATAATAACTAAATGATTAATTATTACTGCTAAATGTCATTATGTACTTTCAGACCACATTTAGAGAGACTTTTAGACCTCTCATGTGTTGTCCCAGATGTGTTGCCAAGAGGAAGTGTTTTGCCCCTGTGGCGCTGTACAAGCCTTTGGGGAGCAGGATGCCTGGGTGAGGAGTATATCCCAGTTCCAGGCTCACCAGAACGGGGGGAGGGAGCTGGCCAGTCTTAGGGAGTTGGGGCTCTCAGACCTGGAGATGGAACTGTGGTTCCCCAGAGACCAGCCTTAAAACAATGAGATGGTGAATGTTATTTATTTTTATCATTTATGCCATTTACTACCAGGGACAGTACATTTGGACAGCCACATAGAAGGAAGAATAGGTCAAAATAGTGAAGAGAAGGTGATTGTTGCTCCCCAGACAGTGGGCAAACTGGTTGAAATGTCTCTACAACCAGATTGTAATAATGTCATTTTAACTAGTTTTGCCCACTGTTTTTGCCAGCTGCTGGATATACCGCTGGATGTAACGACGAGATGTTTTATGAATGGAGACAATGTGTGTGGTTGTGGTTATCAATTACACCTCCTGAGAAGGAATAAATGTTAGTGATATTGACTGATCAACTATGAGTGTGTTGTCAGACATGAAAAACATCCTGGTGGTGTAGCCTGTTATTGATTCTTTGACTCAGGCATCCATCCAAACTGGAAGAGATCAGGGTGTAACTTTCCTCAACTCTATTTACTTCAATACTCACCGATAAAAGGATGCTATTATTATTCCACCTGTATTACCGGTTAGACTCATTGAACAGTATGGTCAAGTAGGCAGCTGTGTGTGTGGTTCAGGGGTGTGTGCTTCAGGCAGCCATGTTGTGTGTTCTGCCCTACAGGGTCATGGGGTGGGTGTGTGTGCCCCCGGGGTGCGGCAGCAGCGTCTGCAGGTGATCCAGGACAAGATGGCGGCTCGGGCAGAGCTCCACATTGCTTCTCAGCCAGCTGACCCCTGTCCCGCAGAGAGATGGTCGAGTAGGCCCTGTTCCATGGTAATGACCACCCGGGCTTCCTCAGTGCACTCTATCACCAAGGTGGGGTGATGTTATACAATGCTAAGTGTCTGGTCGTTCACACTGCAACTTCCATAGACCAAGAGGTTAGAAAGCATGAACGAGTTAGAACGAAAAGGAGTTTTGGAGGAGTTTGAACAAGTCCTATGTGTGTTGGAAGTGTCTTTGAAAAGACACAATAGGAGTTGGGTGCTGGGCTTGAACCGGAAAATATAATATTTTAAGATGTTTTATTATTAATGACCTTGGCATCACTGTGTATTTTGTGTATATGTTGAATGTTTTCTTTAAAAGAAATAAAGGAATTCAGCTGTCCATCATCCTGTTTGTCATTTACAATATTGGAATCTGACAGTAAGCAATTACCCTGTATTGATGTGTAATATTGTTATTATTGTTGCAATATGTTTAGTTTTTAAATTACCCTGTAACTACCTAGTAAGTAGGCTACAAGCTGTCATGGAGTACTAACACTTACCTGCTCACGTTTTTGGTATTTCCCTTAGAGGAAGATACCCTGGCTGACCAGTAGGGGGCATCCTCCTCAGACCTCCTGGACACTGTACAGCAGGGGTGCCCAGACTTTAGTTACATAGGATCTACTTTTTCCACCCTGCTTCCTAACGCGGTCTACACCGCACCTTATATATTGGATGGTTTGCACTGAATGCTATCAGCTAGCTTAGCATGGTCTGGGTTGTAGCTACTGATTGCTAGCCTCAAGCAGGTGTCCAGGTGATCATCTGTTAGAGTGGACCGCTATTTTGACTTGATAATCTTCATGTCTTAAAATGCTGACTCACAAAGGTAGATAGATCCAAAAAATGCTGTCAAGTACATGGCAACTTTTCACATCTTTGGATATTTTTTCACCACGATAAGGTTCCAAAAGTGTTCCCCCAATGCCCTCGATTTGATTTTGAAGTCGCTTTGCAGAGTCAAAATTTCACTCTTGACAGCTGATGTCTCCATGTGAAACAATGATGCAATGTTTGTTGCAATTTCATCAACATCAACTTCCACACCAAACAGAAAGCACATAAATGTTGCCACAGGTTCCAGGATTGCAAAGTATTGAAAGCGTCGGTCAAAGTCTGCGATAATGTTGTGTACCTGTTGAACGTATCGACCAGTCACAAAGTGCAGGTGCCTTTCCCTGACTCGAGTTCTGACATATTTTTGAAATTCCTCAGTTCATGTCGCTGCAAGTGTCAGGACAGCAATTTTAATGTTTGATTAAAAGCTGTCACATGGCTAATTATTTAAAAAAATATTTTTGTATTTTCCTTGCAGCTTTAAATTGAGTTCATTCAGCCGAAAAGTTACATTGGTCAAAAAAGATACATCTAACAGCCACACTTTGCCTTCCAACTGCTCATATTCGGCATATTTTGAGGCCAGAAACTCCTTGATTTCAAATAACAGATCCTTAAATCTCTGCAGGAATGTACCTCTACTAAGCCTCCTTACATCTGTGTGTTGCAAGAGGCCTGTGTTCAGCTTCACTTTCTTCCAGTTGAGACGTGAAGAGGTCTGCAGACTTCTGGCCTGAATCAAATTCACGATTTTGAGCGCGATATCCATGACATCTTTCATATTCAGCATTTTACCACATAAGGCTTGTTGATGGATTATGCAGTGATAATTGAGGAAGTCTGGAAAGTCATCACTTTTGCAAAGTTGATGCAGCCAGTCATGCTGGTGCTCCATCTGTAGTTTGTGAATGGGTAACTGATTGCTGTTTAAAAAAAGTCCTTGAATGCCACAAAAATGTCCTCCCCTCGAGTTTTCATTTTAGCGATACGATTGTGAGCAGTTCCTCTTTGGCAGTCATATCTTCAAACACCATTCTGATGAAAATGCACAACTGAGATGTGTTGATCACATCTGTCGACTCGTCAAATTGAAGTGAAAAGAGCATTTATACTCGTGTCTTTTTTAAGATGGTCCCTCAAATCCTCATCCATCATTTCACAGTATTTCTGGATAGGTGAACATCCTTAATATTGGAAATATTTCTGATTTATTTTTGAGAACATCAAACAATGAGTCTTTTGCCTCTAAAAAGGCCTATTTGACTATTTCTCCATCCTGGAACGGTTTCTTGTGCTTTGCTAGTATGCAACTCACCCGGAATTATGAAATCGTGGCTGCCTTTGATTTTGAGCTGGGCCTTGTAAAGATCGATTGTTGGGCAGCTAGTTGAGACTTCAACTCTTACTTTTCTCTTACGTAGTTCACTTTTAGCTGGAAAGTCACTTTCATATTTCTTGTGAACAGTTTTGAAATGCCTCTCGACATTTCCCTTCTTATCAAGAGCTACGTTTGAATGGGAAATCAGTCACACACATTTTGAATTTGTTGTGGGGAAAAAATGATCTCACTGTGAAAGTGGTAGATTTTCGCTTTCTCGCTGCTTGGTCCAGCACTCATATTAAAAATGTAACTGCAACTTCATAGGAGAAAAGTAGTAAAAAAAAAAAACTACCACTGGAACAACAAAAAATATTGTGTTACAGGTCTGTTTCAGGTCTGGCAAGCATGGAAATGTAAATGTACTAACTGCAGACGGTTGCTATGGTAGCGACAGTTTGGAAAACAAATGTAGCAACTATAGTGCCAGGGGTTGGTCCAATTTTATGTCAATCGAGCAGTTTTTAAATATTGCAGCAATATTTGAGAAAGAAGCTAACCTGTATGCAATGCATACTGTGCTTCAGAACTGTGGACCTCATTATTTTTAAGCAGACTCGATGGTAACGCTGTGAATTGCCAAAATGTATATTTTTTTGTGCACATGTAACCGATGTGAAATGGCTGGCTAGTTAGCGGTGGAGCGCGCTAATAGCGTTTCAATTGGTGACGTCACTCGCTCTGAGACCTTGAAGTAGTGGTTCCCCTTGCTCTGCAAGGGCCGTGGCTTTTGTGGCGCGATGGGTGTAATATTCATATGTGTAAACATACTGAATTGTAATTGGATGCATTTTACCGCCATATCATACTGTGCAACGGAATGGATCGCATGCAGCGACCCAAGGAAACGACTCCGAAAAAGAGGGAAACGAGGCGGTGTTCTGGTCAGACTCCGAAAAAGGGCACATCGCGCACCACTCCCCAGCATTCTTCTTGCCAATGTCCAGTCTCTTGACAACAAGGTTGACGAAATCCGAGCAAGGGTAGCATTCCAGAGGGACATCAGAGACTGCAACGTTCTCTGCTTCACAGAAACATGGCTTACTGGGAAGACGCTATCCGATGCGGTGCAGCCAACGGGTTTCTCCACGCATCGCGCCGACAGAAACAAACATCTTTCTGGTAAGAAGAGTGGCGGGGGCGTATGCCTCATGACTAACGAGACATGGTGTGATGAAGGAAACATACAGGAACTCAAATCCTTCTGTTCACCTGATTTAGAATTCCTCACAATCAAATGTAGACCGCATTATCTTCCAAGAGAATTCTCCTCGATTATAATCACAGCCGTATATATCCCCCAAGCAGACACATCGATGGCTCTGAACAAACTTTATTTAACTCTTTGCAAACTGGAAACCATTTATCCGGAGGCTGCATTCATTGTAGCTGGGGATTTTAACAAAGCTAATCTGAAAACAAGACTCCCTAAATTTTACCAGCATATCGATTGCGCAACCAGGGGTGGTAAAACCTTGGATCATTGTTACTCTAACTTCCGCGACGCATATAAGGCCCTGCCCCGCCCCCTTCGGAAAAGCTGACCACGACTCCATTTTGCTGATCCCTGCCTACAGGCAGAAACTAAAACAAGAGGCTCCCACGCTGAGGTCTGTCCAACGCTGGTCAGACCAAGCTGACTCCACACTCCAAGACTGCTTCCATCACGTGGACTGGGACATGTTTCGTATTGCGTCAGATGGAAATATTGACGAATACGCTGATTCGGTGTGCGAGTTCATTAGAACGTGCATCGAAGATGTCGTTCCCATAGCAACGATAAAAACATTCCCAAACCAGAAACCGTGGATTGATGGCAGCATTCGCGTGAAATCAGGGCAAGGTGTCTGGTAATATGTCCGAATATAAACAATGCAGCTATTCCCTCCGCAAGGCTATTAAACAAGCTAAGCGTCAGTACAGAGACAAAGTGGAATCTCAATTCAATGGCTCAGACACAAGAGGCATGTGGCAGGGTCTACAGTCAATCACGGACTACAAGAAGAAACCCAGCCCAGTCACGGACCAGGATGTCTTGCTCCCAGGCAGACTAAATAACTTTTTTGCCCGCTTTGAGGACAATACAGTGCCACTGACACGGCCTGCAACGAAAACATGCGGTCTCTCCTTCACTGCAGCCGAGGTGAGTAAGACATTTAAACGTGTTAACCCTCGCAAGGCTGCAGGCCCAGACGGCATCCCCAGCCGCGCCCTCAGAGCATGCGCAGACCAGCTGGCCGGTGTGTTTACGGACATATTCAATCAATCCCTATACCAGTCTGCTGTTCCCACATGCTTCAAGAGGGCCACCATTGTTCCTGTTCCCAAGAAAGCTAAGGTAACTGAGCTAAACGACTACCGCCCCGTAGCACTCACTTCCGTCATCATGAAGTGCTTTGAGAGACTAGTCAAGGACCATATCACCTCCACCCTACCTGACACCCTAGACCCACTCCAATTTGCTTACCGCCCAAATAGGTCCACAGACGATGCAATCTCAACCACACTGCACACTGCCCTAACCCACCTGGACAAGAGGAATACCTATGTGAGAATGCTGTTCATCGACTACAGCTCGGCATTCAACACCATAGTACCCTCCAAGCTCGTCATCAAGCTCGAGACCCTGGGTCTCGACCCCGCCCTGTGCAACTGGGTACTGGACTTCCTGACGGGCCGCCCCCAGGTGGTGAGGGTAGGCAACAACATCTCCTCCCCGCTGATCCTCAACACGGGGGCCCCACAAGGGTGCGTTCTGAGCCCTCTCCTGTACTCCCTGTTCACCCACGACTGCGTGGCCATGCACGCCTCCAACTCAATCATCAAGTTTGCGGACGACACAACAGTGGTAGGCTTGATTACCAACAACGACGAGACGGCCTACAGGGAGGAGGTGAGGGCCCTCGGAGTGTGGTGTCAGGAAAATAACCTCACACTCAACGTCAACAAAACTAAGGAGATGATTGTGGACTTCAGGAAACAGCAGAGGGAACACCCCCTATCCACATCGATGGATCAGTAGTGGAGAGGGTAGCAAGTTTTAAGTTCCTCGGCATACACATCACAGACAAACTGAATTGGTCCACTCACTCTGACAGCGTCGTGAAGAAGGCGCAGCAGCGCCTCTTCAACCTCAGGAGGCTGAAGAAATTCGGCTTGTCACCAAAAGCACTCACAAACTTCTACAGATGCACAATCGAGAGCATCCTGGCGGGCTGTATCACCGCCTGGTACGGCAACTGCTCTGCCCTCAACCGTAAGGCTCTCCAGAGGGTAGTGAGGTCTGCACAACGCATCACCGGGGGGCAAACTACCTGCCCTCCAGGACACCTACACCACCCGATGTTACAGGAAGGCCATAAAGATCATCAAGGACATCAACCACCCGAACCACTGCCTGTTCACCCCACTATCATCCAGAAGGCGAGGTCAGTACAGGTGCATCAAAGCTGGGACCGAGAGACTGAAAAACAGCTTCTACCTCAAGGCCATCAGACTGTTAAACAGCCACCACTAACATTGAATGACTGCTGCCAACACACTGTCATTGACACTGACCCAACTCCAGCCACTTTAATAATGGGAATTGATGGGAAATGATGTAAATATATCACTAGCCACTTTAAACAATGCTACCTTATATAATGATACTTACCCTACATTATTCATCTCATATGCATATGTATATACTGTACTCTAGATCATCGACTGCATTCTTATGTCACTAGCCACTTTAACTATGCCACTTTGTTTACTTTGTCTACATACTCATCTCATATGTATATACTGTACTCGATACCATCTACTGTATGCTGCTCTGTACCATCACTCATTCATATATCCTTATGTACATATTCCTTATCCCCTTACACTGTGTATAAGACAGTAGTTTTGGAATTGTTAGTTAGATTACTTGTTGGTTATCACTGCATTGTCGGAACTAGAAGCACAAGCATTTCGCTACACTCGCATTAACATCTGCTAACCATGTGTATGTGACAAATAACATTTGATTTGATTTGATTTGCTATGATTGGTTAAGACCACCCAAATGGTTAGGTCATGGTCAGTTTGATCCTGGTTGGCGATAAGTGATCATGCCAGTTATAGCTAGCTAATAAAGAGCTACGTTAAGAAATATCCTGTAGTACTGCATTTTATTCTTTTGTACAAAGTGTGCAAAACAAGATAATGGGTAACGATGCTTCGGGGGTGGCTGTTGTTGATGTGTGCAGAGGGTCCCTGGTTCGAGCCCAGGTTGGGTCGAGGAGAGGGACAGAGGCTATACTGTTACACAAGTTAGATTTTGAAAACTTTTATGTGGTCTACTAGAAAGAAGTTTGCGGTCTACCGTGACCGACGTCCTGGATACCAATGCTGTACAGAGATGGCCCTAGTGATGGGAGAAAACAGACTGTATCAGAGAATTCTGAACTGAAAACCACAGGAGACTCATCTCTACCTCAGCCCAGACCTTAAACTGAGTTTGACCAATCACATACCTCACTGTAAATCTGTCATTGATCAAATCAAATCACATTTTTATTTGTCACATGCTTCGCTGACAACACGTGTAGACTAAAAGTGAAATGATTATTTACAGGTCAATTTCCAACAATGCAGAGTTAAATATAAGATTTTTTTTTTTTTAAAGTGATACGAGGAATAAATAGACCGTGGCTATATACAGGGAGTACCGGTACTGAGTTGATGTGCAGGGGTGCTCGCACACGCTTTTTCAGTTCTGCCCACACATTTTCTATAGGATCGAGGTCAGGACTTTGTTATGGTCACTCCAATACCTTGACTTTGTTGTCTTTAAGCCATTTTTGCCACAACTTTGGAAGTATGCTTGGGGTCATTGTCCATTTGGAAGACCTATTTGCGACCAAGCTTTAACTTCCTAACTGATGTCTTGAGATGTTGCTTCAATATATCCACATAATTCTCCTCCCTCATGATGCCATCTATTTTGTGAAGTGCACCAGTCCCTCCTGCAGCAAAGCACCCCCACAACATGATGCTGCCACCCCCGTTGTCATGCCCTGGCCTTAGTTATCTTTGTTTTCTTTATTATTTTGGTTAGGTCAGGGTGTGACATGGGGGATTTATGTGTTTTGTCTGGTCCTCCCCCTTTATCCTTCAACGGAAGAAAACCGTTACAGAACCACCCACCACAATAGGACCAAGCGGCGTGGTAACAGGCAGCAGCAGCAGGAGAGGCAGCAGCAGCAGGAGAGGCAGCACTATTTAGAGAAATGGACATGGGAGGAGATCCTAGACGGGAAAGGACCCTGGGCACAGCCAGGAGATTATCGCCGCACCAAAGAATCGTGGCGAATATATTGTTACCTACCCTGATCACCCGAGGGCGGCCCGTCAGGAAGTCCAGGATCCAGTGGCAGAGGGAGGTGTTCAGTCCCAGGGACCTTAGCTTAGTGATGAATTTCGAGGGGCACTATGGTGTTGAACACTGAGCTGTAGTCAATGAACAGCATTCTCACGTAGGTGTTCATTTTGTCCAGGTGTGAAAGGGCAATGTAGAGGTCCAGATTGTCTGGGATGATGGTGTTGATGTGAGCCATGACCAGCCTTTCAAAGCATTTCATGGCTACAGATGTGAGTGCAATGTGGCAATAGTCATTTAGACCGGTTACCTTGGCGTTCTTGGGCAAAGTAACTATGATGGTCTGCTTAAAACATATAGTTAATGCAAACTGGGTTAGGGACAGATTGAAAATGTCAGTGAAGACACTTGCCAGCTGGTCAGCGAATGCTCTGAATACACGTCCTGGTAATCCATCTGGCCCTGCGGCCTTGTGAATGTTAACCCGTTTAACTTCTAGTGATCCCTTCCCGCTCAGATCCCGGTAACTGGACTGATTTGACAACATCCAGTGAAATTGCAGCCCTCCAAATTCAAAAACAGAAATACTCATAATAAAAGTTCACAAAAAAATACATGTATAATACATCAAAATAAATAAATAGCTTCACTTCTTGTTAATCCAGCCACGGTGTCAGAGTTCAAAAAGGCTTCACGGCAAAAGCAAACCATGGGATTATCTGAGGACAGCACCCCATCAAACAAACACAGACAATCATATTTCATCCCGTTGGCACTTCTGTTGGCACTCCAAAATGGCCCAGAAACATCACAAATGGTCCTTTTGTTCGATAAATCCCTGGATGGATTGTACTCGGGGTTTCGCCTGCCAAAACAGTTCTGTTATACTCACAGACATTATTCAAACAGTTGTAGAAACTTCAGAGTGTTTTCTATCCGAATCTACTAATAATATGCATATCCTAGCTTCTGGGCCTGACTAGCAGGCAGTTTACTTTGGGCACACTTTTCATCCAGACGTGAAAATACCGCCCCCTATCCCTAAGAAGTTTTAAAGGTCTTACTCATGTTGGCTACGGAGAGCATGATCATACAGTTGTCCTGGACAGCTGATGCTCTCACGCATGGTTCAGAGTTGCTCTAAGCGAGTGTAGAAGACATTTAGCTTGTCAGGTACGCCCATGTCACTGTGGAGCTCATGGCTGGGTTTACCTTTGTAATTCGTGATAGTTTGCAAGCCCTGCCACATCCGCTGAGTGTCACAGCCGGTGTAGTAGGATTTGATCTTTGCCTGTTTGATGATTTGTAAGAGGGCATAGCAGGATTGAGAGGCCGGATCAAGGACTCAAGCGATTGGCAGCTCCAAAGAGGATCAACGTGAGTCAGCAAATCAGTAGCCTGTCTGGTGCGGCGAAGGCAGGGTCTGGTAATGGTCCAGAGATAGGTAGAGGATTTGTATTTATTATAGATCCCCATTACTCTTCCTGGGGTCCAGCAACATTTTAAGGCAGTTATACAATTTTAAAAACATTACAATACATTCACAGATTTCACAACACACTGTGTGCCCTCAGGCCCATACTCCATCACTGTCACATATCTACAACACAAAGTCCATGTGTACGTCTGTATAGTGCGTATGTTAGCTTGTGTGCATGTGTCTGTCCCTATGTTTGTGTTGCTTCACCGTTCTCGCTCTTCCATAAGGTGTATTCATATTTGTTTTAAATCAAATTTTACTGCTTGCATCAGTTACCTGATGTGGAATAGAGTTCCATGTAGTCATGGCTCTATGTAGTACTGTGCGCCTCCCATAGTCTGACCTATTGTGGCATGTCTTGTGGGGTGCCGCAGTAGTTCACACAGACAGCTTGTGCATTCAACATGTCAATACCTCTCATAAATACAAGTAGTGGTGAAGTCAATCTCTCCTCCACTTTGAGCCAGGAGAGATTGACATGCATATTATTGATGTTAGCTCTCTGTGTACATCCAAGGCCAGCGTGCTGTCCTGTTCTTAGCCAATTGCAATTTTCCTGAGTCCCTTTTTGTGGCACCTGACCACACCACTAAACAGTAGTCCAGGTGCGACAAAACTAGGGCCTGTAGGACCTGCCTTGTTGATAGTGCTGTTAAGAAGGTAGAGCAGCACTTTATTTTGGACAGACTTCTCCCCACCTTAGCTAATGTTGTATCAATGTATTTTGACCATGAAAGTTTACAATCCAGGGTTACTCCATGCATGCTTATTAGTAACTAAGATAAGTAATTTCATAAATGTGTCAAGTGCAGTGTCTGTTTGCTTCTCATTGCACTCCACGGACCAACAAATATTCTTTACATCAACAACATATGAATCACTACAAAACGTATTGTATGACCTCTTATATAAAATATTAGGCCCAGCCATTGGAACTTTGGTTTTCCTACATATGGCTACTATATTGTGATCACTACATCCGATGGATCTGGATACTGCTTTAAAGCGCATTTCTGCAGCATTAGTAAAGATGTGATCAATACATGTTGATGATCTCATTCCTGTGCTGTTTGTAACTACCCTGGAAGGTGGACTGATAACCTGAACCAGGTTGCAGGCACTGGTTACAGTTTGAAGTTTTTTCTTGAGTGGGCAGCCTGATGAACGCCAGTCAATATTTAAACCACCCAGATAATATACCTGTCTTGTTGATATCACATACAGTATCAAGCATTTCACACACGTTATCCAGATACTGACTTACCACTTGGTGGTCTATAGCAGCTTCTCACCAGAATGGACTTTAGGTGAGGCAGATGAACCTGTAGCCATATTTTTTCAACATTATTTCACATTCTCCAGATACTGACTGTTATCGCTTGGTGGTCTATAGCAGCTTCCCACCAGAATGGGCTTTAGGTGAGGCAGATGAACCTGTAGCCATATTACTTCAACAGTATTTAACATGAGATCCTCTCTAAATCTTTACAGGAATGTGGTTCTGAATATAAACAGCAACACCTCCACCATTGGCATTTCTGTCTTGTCTGTAAATGTTATAACCTTGTATTGCTACCACTGTATCATCAAAGGTATTATCTAAGTGAGTTTCAGAGATAGACCGAATATGAATGTCATCTGTTACTAGCAAATTATTCATTTGATGAACCTTGTTTCTTAAGATACATACAGTGGGGCAAAAAAGTATTTAGTCAGCCACCAATTGTGCAAGTTCTCCCACTTAAAAAGATGAGAGGCCTGTAATTTATCATAGGTACACTTCAACTATGACAGACAAAATGAGAATTTAAAAAATCCAGAAAATCACATTGTAGGATTTTTTTATGAATTTATTTGCAAATTGTGGAGGGAAATAAGTATTTGGTCAATAACAAAAGTTTATCTCAATACTTTGTTATATACCCTTTGTTGGCAATGATAGAGGTCAAACGTTTTCTGTAAGTCTTCACAAGGTTTTCACACACTGTTGCTGGTATTTTGGCCCATTCCTCCATGCAGATCTCCTCTAGAGCAGTGATGTTTTGGGGCTGTTACTAGGCAACACAGACTTTCAACTCCCTCCAAAGATTTTCTATGGGGTTGAGATCTGGAGACTGGCTAGGCCACTCCAGGACCTTGAAATGCTTCTTACGAAGCCACTCCTTCGTTGCCCAGGCGGTGTGTTTGGGATCATTGTCATGCTGAAAGACCCAGCCACGTTTCATCTTCAATGCCCTTGCTGATGGAAGGAGGTTTTCACTCAAAATCTCACGATACATGGCCCCATTCATTCTTTCCATTACACGGATCAGTCGTCCTGGTCCCTTTGCAGAAAAACAGCCCCAAAGCATGATGTTTCCCCCCCATGCTTCACAGTAGGTATGGTGTTCTTTGGATGCAACTCAGCATTCTTTGTCCTCCAAACACGACGAGTTGAGTTTTTATATTTTGGTTTCATCTGACTATATGACATTCTCCCAATCTTCTTCTGGATCTTCCAAATGCTCTCTAGTAAACTTCAGACGGGCCTGGACATGTACTGGCTTAAGCAGGGGGACACGTCTGGCACTGTAGGATTTGAGTCCCTGCGGCGTAGTGTGTTACTCTCTGCAGGTCATTCACTAGGTCCCCCCGTGTGGTTCTGGGATTTTTACTCACCGTTCTTGTGATCATTTTGACCCCACAGGGTGAGATCTTGCGTGGAGCCCCAGATCGAGGGAGATTATCAGTGGTCTTGTATGTCTTCCATTTCCTAATAATTGCTCACACAGTTGATTTCTTCAAACCAAGCTGCTTACCTATTACAGATTCAGTCTTCCCAGCCTGGTGCAGGTCTACAATTTTGTTTCTGGTGTCCTTTGACAGCTCTTTGGTCTTGGCCATAGTGGAGTTTGGAGTGTGACTGTTTGAGGTTGTGGACAGGTGTCTTTTATACTGATAACAAGTTCAAACAGGTGTCATTCCTCTGGTGAGTCACTAGACGTCCCTGTACCTCACTGCTCATTGTGAGTGGGTGCCATTCCTCTGGGTCCCTGTACCTCACTGCTCATTGTGAGTGGGTGTCATTCCTCTGGGTCCCTGTACCTCACTGCTCATTGTGAGTGGGTGTCATTCCTCTGGTGAGTCACTAGATGTCCCTGTACCTCACTGCTCATTGTGAGTGGGTGTCATTCCTCTGGTGAGTCACTAGACATCCCTGTACTTCACTGCTCATTGTGAGTGGGTGTCACTAGACGTCCCTGTACCTCACTGCTCATTGTGAGTGAGTATCATTCCTCTGGTGAGTCACTAGACGTCCCTGTACCTCACTCCTCATTTGAGTGGGTGTCATTCCTCTGGGTCCCTGTACCCCACTGCTCATTGTGAGTGGGTGTCATTCCTCTGGTGAGTCACTAGACGTCCCTGTACCTCACTGCTCATTGTGAGTGAGTATCATTCCTCTGGTGAGTCACTAGACGTCCCTGTACCTCACTGCTCATTGTGAGTGGGTGTCATTCCTCTGGGTCCCTGTACCCCACTGCTCATTGTGAGTGGGTGTCATTCCTCTGGTGAGTCACTAGACGTCCCTGTACCTCACTGCTCATTGTGAGTGGGTGTCATTCCTCTGGGCCCCTGTACCTCACTGCTCATTGTGAGTGGGTGTCATTCCTCTGGGTCCCTGTACCTCACTGCTCATTGTGAGTGGGTGTCATTCCTCTGGTGAGTCACTAGATGTCCCTGTACCTCACTGCTCATTGTGAGTGGGTGTCATTCCTCTGGTGAGTCACTAGATGTCCCTGTACCTCACTGCTCATTGTGAGTGGTTTTGCCTTGTACTCACTTTCCTGTTCGCCACGATCTGCCTTTGGAACCTGTTTTGGAACTGTAGAGGGCAGAGTAGCCACTTGAGAGAGTTGTAGAGGAGATCTTTCCATGATATTCTCCTCTCCTTTCCCATAGCGCAAGGAACCTTTTTCTTCTCATGTTGAAATGATAATGGTCAGATAAGGTACATATATGACTAGTACTCCTGACTGGTAGGCCATTTTTAAAACTCAGTGAAAAGATCAGATTTAAGTGAAGTTCGTACACAAAATGATCAAGTAGGATGATGAACTACCAGTCCCATGGACACAGATTAAATGGAGCGGGAATAAAATGAAATACATACTGTATGTATGGAGAGAATGTGTGTTAGGTTTGTTTTTCCCACCAGCAGAAGTGTGTGTTAAGCCGTGCACAATACTGCTCAATCAAGGTTAAAGTCCAGGAGTGTCAGGTTACAGCAGTCTTTTTAGGGGTCATTAAACACCACACACAGTTGCGTTGCTTTCCCACCAATACAAGGAAACAGCGGTCTTGTCTGTCTACTTGTGGACAACAGCCAAAGTGACCTGTTTTCAAATCATCTGTCAGATCACCTCAACCTCCCCAAGTACCTCACTCCTGTCACCAACACCGAAACTAACTACCTATCGATTAGAGGGGAGTTTGTCTTTGTTGCTTGTTTTGGGTTTATTTGCGCCCATCTTTCCTTCTTGTTTGTCTTTCATCATCGTTCATGGCTCATCTGTTTTGGAATGGGACGGGACATAAGTGTCCCTCTACAACAGAGATGCAGTAGATAACATTCAGGTGAATAAGCCGTCCTTGGGCTTCATCTGTAATAAACTGAAAATGATTGACGGTTCTAATGAATATCAAAATACATTTTATTTCGTTAAATCACTTGCATTTTTCTTTACTATTCTGACTGCAAAATATCTTTGGAAAATAGAAGTTCTGTTTAGAAAGTGTTGCAATCATTTGTAAACAGGTCTTAATATGAAGAAAAAAAACTATCAGTAGTATTAAATCATATGAAACATTCTGCAAAACAGAAGAAAGCATTTCAACTTTCACATGAATGATTATCAATCAAAAGAAACATGTAGAGATTAGCTAACATAGTAATTGATAATGAACATTTGTCAATGATTATAATTCACAAGAGTCTAGGGGGGGTGAGGTTCTACTAAGCTAACATATGGAATTGTTTTAAGATGGTCATACCATGGATCATTTTAGTTATTTGATTTTGAATTCTAGAACCCATTTAGGTATAAAAACATATTTATTTTATATATTTTATTATGAAACATTGAATTTGGCTTTACTGCTATTAGCCCATAGAAATGCATTGAATAACAGATTCATACATGGAAAAACAAAAAAAATATCAAAAGGACATTTGTTTTAAAGTGTCTGTCCTGCATCTGAGAGATATAAGACAGATCAGGAAATGATTATACATGCATATATTTTTTTGCAATATTTAAGACATTTTCTGGGGCACTAAACCACCATTACATACTTCCATTAATCTTTTCAACTGGTACCGGGCTACCTTCAGACGAGGCTTGTGGGGGTCGTAGAGCAAAAAAATAGAGATGGAGCGAACACCTCAGAGTAATCACATCAAGACAGATGTTCCTGCAATAAATCAATTTTCAATACTAAATCTATAAAAGGGTGTATAAAACATACTCAGTTCGTTCAGTCACTACAGTACTGTATGCATGGTCAAGCACTACAAGTCTCTCTGATTTCCATTGCGAGGAGCCAAAAGTCTTCCTATACGGTAGTGTGGAACTAAAAGTCCCCTGATCAGTTAATTGTAAAAGATAACACAGTCAGTTACCTTAGCAAGTTGTTGGGTTGGTCATGCTCTGCACCACATACTGTATAGAAGAGACAGCGTGATGTGTGTGTGAATGTTAACATTGGCCTGAACACGATCAGACGTACCCAGTGACATCGTAACCCACCGCAGGGTTGCGGCGTGGGTCTTTCTTGGCCCCCTGGGCGGGGGTGCTGGACTGGGTAGTAGTGCTGGTGTGACTCCTTGCCAGGGTCGCTGCCTTGGTGGCAGCGTTCACCCCCATCTGTAGCGTTGGGTTCCTATAGGTCTGTGAGCTGGTCCTGGCCCTCCCAGTGCCTACCCCCATGCCCGGGGCTGGGTAGGGGTACCCTCCGCCGTGCCTCCTCCCTCCACGGCGCCCCCCATCCGCCTTCTCACAGCAGGAGACACACAGCAGCCCCCCGCCCAGCATGGAGAGCAGGGCGGCGGCCAGCCCCACGTACAGACAGTCCCCCAGCTCGTACTTCAGGCTGCTGGGCAGGTTGGCTTGGTAGAAGGTCTGGACAACCTCGTGGGTGGTCCACGACACCGGGATCAGAGCCAGGAACCCCGCGGTGAGGAAGAGGCCTCCCCCAGTACCGGCCACTCGGCCTTTAGCCGCGGAGCCCTCCATGCAGATGGTACACTGCATGCCCACAGTGGAGATGACGACGGCCAGGACGGAAAAGACCACGGAGACCACCATCAGGGCCCGGGAGGCCTGGAGGTCTGAGGGTAAGGCCAGCATGGAGTTGTAGGTCTCACACTGGAAGGCTCCGGTGCTCTGGTAGACACACTCCATCCAGAGGCCCTTCATATTGGCCACGGCAGTGACGATGTTGGGCCCGATGTGGGCAGATGTCCGCCAATAGGGAAGCACTGTGGACACCAGGGTACCCAGCATGCCTAGCAGACCCATGAAGAAGCCCATCAGTTCTAGAGCAGCTGACGCCATGGTGGACTGATGATGATAATGATATACCCTCTTGCTGCTATTTCAGTTAACTCCCGCTCTCTGTCTTTTTAACTCATACACTCTCACTGGTCCTCCTTCCCCACACTAACACTACACTCTCTTCTACTACAAACACAATTGCTATAACGGTACTGTTGCCCGTTACAATCCTCTAAGCTCGCGGCTCTCTCTTTGACTGTAACTTGCCATAGAACCAGTTCCAATCCTGTGATAACTGCTTACTCACACCCAGCCCCTCTCTCTCTCTCTCTCTCTCTGACACACTGGTTAGCAAAGACTGACCTGCCGACTGACTGGTAACTTGATTGAATCCATGTTCCTCACCATAACACTCGGTAAGCCACTTTTCAAACCCTCCAGATGGATTGTTACTCTAGCTTGCTACGACTGTGATAATAATTCTGGCCACTTTGTCAGGAAAGAACAACACCTGACGAATGATGTTCTCTCTCTCAAGTCTCAATCCTGACTTTTGTCTTTTTTCCCCTCTCTCTTTCCTCCACTCTCTACTGCTCAGTATATTGCGCTTCTCTCTTTGTGTTTGTGAACCCACCATCACACTAACCTATCAGGTCCTTCACCTCTCCATGTACACAGACACTGGCATCCCCATTGGCACAGTGGGTTAAACATTCATTCAGCCATCAGTCATCTCTTTCCCAAAACAGACCTTTGGTACACGGTTCAGGCTACAACAAGGCCAGCTGATGGACAGGCCGGGCTAAAGAGAGCAGCATCTCTCCTGTATCTTCGCCAAACACTTCTATGGAACTGAGGGTAAATGAGGGAAATAAATATTAAGGAAGGGAGATCAAATTTAGCAATACTGAAAACTAAAACCCTAAAACAAATCCCGTAGCTGTACTGTTACATTATTGATTGAAACAACATCACACACAGACACACACACACGTACCGTCACAAAACCCCTGCGTCTGGCTGAGAGATGGTAATGTTATTCCTCAAATGGAGACAGACAAGTGTGTGTTCATACTAGGCCTAAGTGTATATGAAACCTGACGCTCTGCTCCTAATCTGTATTCATCTGTGCTCACATGTCACCAACAGCATAATGGGATTAGCATGTAATCCAGCCACTCTTTCAGTGGAGGGAGGGAGAGGTACAAGGTCCAAATGCACCAGAAACACTACATGATTATTAAGAGCAGTCTATATGGGCATACTGTACCAACCACAGAATTGGAATGAATGGGCATTCTGGCCATTCTACTGCCAATGCTTGTATATGGAGATTGCATGGATGTCTGCTCGATTTTATACACCTGTCAGCATCGGGTGTGGCTGAAATAGACGAATCCACTAATTTGAAGGGATGTCCACATACTTTTGTATATATAGTGCATGTAACACAGAGTGTGATTTTTACACTAGGTCAGTGTTAAAGGATTTACACTAGGTCTACAATTCAAAAGTCTGCAGACAGTCATTTCAAAGCAAAGCATTTACTATACAACATTACAATAAGCAGGGTAGAAAATGATTATAGCGCATGCTATCCATTCAACCATTCCAAAGCAGCTGTACTATTCAATAATTGTTTAACTGTGAAAGGTTTTGTCTCAATGTTTTTTACATCCAAGAGAAGTGGCCCAATCAAAACTCATTCCCTAAACCCTGTCCTATGCACTTGTGGAGATCTGAGAGGAATTGACAGGTGCGTCAACTGGTATAGCTTGACCTTGCCCCACTAGGTGGAATTTACACTATATTGTGTATACCAATCAAATTCTCTCAGATCCTCACAAAAGTGCATTGGGTTTAGGGGACGATTTTGGATTGCCTCAGTGAGGCTTCATTACAGCCGGCTGCCTTGAGTGGAATTGAAGGTAAAAAAATATATTTAAAAAATGTGTTGTCGTCTTCTACAGGTAAAATAAAGTGCTCTGGATATGATACAAAATATCCTGTAACAAACAATGCATTTTGGACAACTAACATTTATTTGGTATCACTTCATTTGAATAGTCTCCCAAGTAGATGGTTTGTAGATGTTCAATAACTGTCAACATTTCAACTAACCATCCATTAACCCTAACCCCAACCGTTATCCTAACTCTAAATTTAACGCTTACCCTAACCTTAACACATATCTAGGGTTGCAAAGGGTCGGGAACTTTCCGGTAAATTTCCGTAATTATTCCCGGAAATTCTCCATGGGAAAATGCCTGGGAATTTGGGGGGTTTTGCTTAAATTCATCAAAAAACTTTGTTTATAACAGTGAGCCTTTTTTTGTGGGATACACCTAAGTCTTGTAGCATATTTTGGTTAAACTATCCCCAATTCAATGGAATTGCAACCACCTGCATGCACAGTGCATTCTGAAGATCTTGCACACTAATGAGATGCTATTGAGCCCACAATACTACACTGTCTGAGTCAAGGACTACATTTTTTATTTATTTTTTTACCTTTATTTAACTAGGCAAGTCAGTTAAAGAACAAATTCTTATTTTCAATGACGGCCTAGGAACAGCCTAGAACGACAGATTTGTACCTTGTCAGCTCGGGGTTTGAACTTGCAACCTTCCGGTTACTAGTCCAACGCTCTAGGCTACCCTGCCGCCCCATGTTTTCTGGTAAGTTTTGATTACAATACTGGGTGGGGTGAATATATTTTATATCTGTACATGGAATTGAATTTGTTATTTCTTTACACATTTTTTTCTAATCTTTACAGTTAAATGCCACGGGCACATTTCACTGCAGCTAATGTAGAATGAAAAGCTGTGTACATCTGCAAATACTGTCCAAATCATATGTGAAGAATGCAACAAAGATGCAGAATCAAGTGGATAAAGTTCCCTCAGCGCTCACAACAAGCAACCTCTGACAAAGTCCCTCTACTTCTATTCGAGGTGAAAATGATGAATCAGACACCTTGTTGATAGCAACAGCTCACGGTTCTCCTGGAATCAGAAGTTCTTTTGACTCAATGGTGGAACATAGAGAAATGCTGATGAATGTCTTGCTCGAGCTGTGTATGCAACTGGTTCACCTCTGATGTTCACAGGCAGTGTGAATTGGAAGAGATTTCTGAATGTTCTTCACCCAGCATACACCCCTCCAACCAGACATGCTTTATCTACTCTTTTACTAGATACAGAGTTCAAGTGAAGGTCAAGCAAATCATAGAGAAAGCAGACTGTATTGCAATCACCTCTGATGGGTGGTTGAATATTCGTGGGCATGGAATAATTAACTACATCATCTCCACCCCTCAACCAGTATTCTACAAGAGCACAGACACAAGGGACAACAGAAACACCGGTCTCTAAATTGCAGATGAGCTGAAGGCAGTCATCAATGACCTTGGCCCACAGAAGGTATTTGCACTGGTGACAGACAATGCTGCAAACATGAAGGCTGCTTGGTCTAAAGTGGAGGAGTCCTACCCTCACATCACACCCATTGGCTGTGCTGCTCATGCATTGAATCTGCTCCTCAAAGACATCATGGCACTGAAAACAATGGATACACTCTATAAGAGAGCCAAGGAAATGGTTAGGTATGTGAAGTGTCAGTTATAGCAGCAATCTACATTGAAGCTGCCCAGCAACACCCATTGGGGTGGTGTTGTCATTATGTTTGACAGTCTCCTGGAGTGGAAGGAGTCTCTCCAAGAAATGGCCATATCACAGTCTGCCGATATGGACAACACCATCAAGAGGAACCTCCTGGATGATGTATTTTGGGAGAGAGTGGTAAGCAGCCTGAAACTCCTGAAACCTATAGCAGTAGCCATTGCGCGGATTGAGGGAGACAATGCCATCCTGTCGGATGTTCAGACTCTGCTTGCAGATCCGTACTGCCCTGCCCACTTCACTGTTGCTCCAAGCAGAGGAAACTGCAGTTCTGAATACATCAAAAAGCATGAAGACTTCTGCCTGAATCCCATACACGCCGGAGCGTACATGTTGGACCCCAAGTATGCTGGCAAGAGCATCCTGTCTGGTGTGGAGATCAACAAGGCCTATGGTGTCATCACTACCATGTCTCGCCACCTTGGCCTGGATTTATTACCTTTATTTAACTAGGCAAGTCAGTTAAGAACAAATTCTTATTTTCAATGACAGCCTAGGAACAGTGGGTTAACTGCCTTGTTCAGGGGCAGAACGACAGATTTGTACCTTGTCAGTTCGGGGATTCGATCTTGCAACCTTTCGGTTACTAGTCCAACGCTCTAACCACTAGGCAAGGTTCTTGGCAGTCTGGCGAAGTACACTTCCAAGCAAGGGCTTTGGCATGGAGATGCAATATGGCAGTTGTGCCAACATATCTCATCAGCCACCTGGTGAAAGGGACTTTGTGGATCTGAGGCTCTTTCCCCTGTTTCCTCCAAATTCCACCAACATCAGCCGCTTCAGAGCGCAACTGGTCCCCCAATATAAGGGGTGAAAAATTTGTGGCAATCCTGGCAAATAGTTTAGTTTCTAGACTATAATTTTACAGATGTATGTTGAAAAGGTTTTTGGGAGATGCGATGGATCATTCAATATTTCCTTTATTTTGTTGTTCAGTGAAATAATCCTATGTGAAGAGTCAACTAATTTAATTAACGTTCAATTCGTAACTAAATTGTTGTTTTTTTTCTATTGGAAGGCTTTTAAAATGTCCAATTATGTCTACTTATGATAAGGTAAAAGGTTAATGTTTCTGTCTCCATATGATATGGTAAATATATCCAATGCAAAAAATCATCTACATTTAAATGGTGTTAATATTAATTTGCATATATTTCTGTTAATTCCCATATATTCCCATATATTCCCGTTAATTCCCACGGAAAAAGTTTCCACCTCTGAATATTCCCCAAAATGTGCAACCCTGCCCATATCCTAAACCTAAACTTAACCCTTACCGTAAATCTAAACCATAATGCTAGCAAGCAGTTGCATATCAACAGATAGTTCTATTTGATTACACAAAGATGGTCAAACTATCCAAATAAATTGTGAATGTTTTTTTCAACATGGAAATATACAAAGGGTAAACAAAAGTTCTGCTCAGTTCATCTGCTTAGAAGAAAACTGCTCACATACAATATTTAACATACAAACAATATTTAACAATATTCAATGGAAGGAACATGGGGTTTGGTTTTTGAATTTCAAATACCCCGTCCCGACAGACTCACCTCATGTGCATTAGGAGACACAGGCCCTTTAAAGAAAGTGCATTGGACATCTTTATACAAGACAGACTTCAGTAACATAACAAAACATTCACAACCAAATGACATCTGAAGATTAAAAGGATTGGGGTAAAAAGTAAGTGCATTGGACATCCTTATATAAGACAGCCTTCAGTAATAACATAAAAAAATCTGTCATGGTTCCACCTGTCACCAGAGGGCGGCAGAGACCGTCCTAGAGACATTAACGACTCAGGTGTGTCCTATTTACTCATGATTTCCCTGTTAAAAGAGGTGTGTTTCCTGTTGTCCTTTGCAGAAGCTTGAATTGTTTACCCTGAGTGAGTTTGAGACTTAGTTTGTTGTTTTCCAAGTGTACTGTCATCCCGCGTCTACCGGTTCTCAGTAAAGTATTATGTTTATCCTTAACCACTTATTCCTCATCTGGTCTCTTCTCTACACCTGGGTCCAACCTCACCACATCACAGCAAGGTTCTGCCTCAACATGGACCCAGCCGAGATCACCCAGATCCAGAATGCTTTAACCCAACAGGGAGCACTGCTGGGGCGGCAGCAAGAACAACTCTCCCAAATATCAGAGACCCTCTGGGCACTTACCGATTCCCTCCAACCACGGCCCAACCCTAACCCAGGAGGAGCCAATGTCCAAGTCTCATCGCCCAGTGCTACAGATGTCGCCATAGTTCCTCCAGGGAACCTGCACCGGGAACCCAAGATCCCAGCCCACAAGCGTTATGACGGCCACCCAGGAGAATGCAAGGGGTTCCTCACTCAGTGCTCTCTGGTGTTCGAGCTACAGTCCTCCTCGTTCCACACCGATCTGGCCATGATCGCCTGCATCATCTCTCTACTCTCGGGCAAGGCCCTGGCGTGGGCACCTATTTGACACCACCCCCGTATCCCAGTTTCCGGAGCAACCCAAGCCCAGCATCTCCCGAGCCCAGCATTAAGGAGCCCATGCAACTATGACACACACGTCTGAGCCCACAGGAAAATAACAGGCGCATGCGTGACGGCTGCTGCCTCTACTGCAGAGGTCTCGGCCATCTCCGTTCTACATGACCAGAGTTGACGGGAAACGCCGGGTCTCACCAGGACAAGGGGAGACCCTGACGAGCTGTGCAGTTGCAACCCAGCAACCCCGTCAACATCTGACACTACCCACAACCCTCCATTTGAACAATTGTCAGCACCACATTCAGACCTTCGTGGACTCCAGGGCCACGGATAATTTCATTGACCAGTACTTCGCCAGGGAATTACAAATCCCCTGCATGAAATGTCCCATCCATCCCTCTTCAGATTCAAGCCCTCAATGGATGCCCCATCAGCTCCGGCCAGGGGGAATATCAGACCAAGCCCATTCTACTGCAGGTTGGGGTGAACCACTCACACGCTTAGTTTTCTTTTGATCACTGCTCCTGAGAACCCTCTTATCCTACGGTACCCCTGGCTAGTGCTACATTACCCACAATTCTCCTGGTCCATTGGACACTTACTAGACTGGGATAAGAACTGCTTACTAAATGCCGAAGACCCCCACCAAAGACTGCCTTCAACACCCAGAGTGGCCACTCAGGTATTTAATCATGCCCTTCGGATTATTGAACTCACTGGCAGTTTTCCAAGCATTGGTCAATGACGTGCTTAGGGATATGTTGAATCGGTTTCTCTTTGTTTACCTTCTCCAAGACCCTTCCGGAGCACATCCTGCACGTCCTGAGTTGCCTCCTGCAGAGTCAACTATACATCAGATTGTGAGTTACATATATCCCAAGTTTCTTTACTGGGCCACATCTCTACTGCTGGCATCCAAATGGACCCAGTAAAGGTGAGGGTGGTCACCGACTGGCCCCGTCCCACTTCACTCAAACAAGTCCAACGGTTCCTTGGGTTTGCCCATTTTTTTTTACAGGGGTTTAATACGCAACTTTGGTGCGGTGGCAGCGCCTCTCATAGCCCTAACCCGCAATTCCCAGAACTGCTTTTGCTGGACCCCCGAGGCTGACAGGGCATTGGGGAGCTCAAGGGACATTTCTCCTCCGGACCCATCCTCGTCCATCCTGATCCTACCCGTCCCTTTGTGGTAGAGGTGGACGCCTCAGACACCGGAGCAGGGGTGGCCCTTTCACAGCGGCACAAGGGGGACAAGAAACTGCACCCATGTGCCTTTCTCTCCAAGCAGTTCTCACAAGCGGAAGGCAAATAATAATTTTGCACGCCCAATTTTTCAGTTTTTGATTTGTTAAAAAAGTTTGAAATATCCAATAAATGTCGTTCCACTTCATGATTGTGTCCCACTTGTTGTTTATTCTTCACAAAAAAAGACAGTTTTATATCTTTATGTTTGAAGCCTGAAATGTGGCAAAAGGTCGCAAAGTTCAAGGGGGCTGAATACTTTCGCAAGGCACTGTAAGTGGGCCCTTGAGGGGTGTAGACACTGGTTGGAGGGGGCACCTCATCCTTTTGTGATCTGAACAGACCATAAGAACTTGGTCTCCATTCAAGAAGCCAAGAGGTTGAACGCTTGCCAGGCTAGGTGGGTTCTGTTCTTCAACAGGTTCAACTTCACACAAGGCTATCCAAGAATCAGAAAGCAGACGCCCTGTCCCGCCAACACGATGTCTCTAATGAGGAGAGGGACTCCGAGCTCATCATCCCCAGCTCCCGCATTGTGGCCCCCGTGATATGGAGTATTGAGACCACTGTCCGACAAGCCCAGACCCGAGAACATGACCCCGGCAGGTGTCCACAAACAGACTATGTTCCACTGTCAGCCCATTCCAGAGTACTACAATGGGGACACTCCTATAAATGAACTGGGCATCCAGGAGTTAATCGGACACTGGACTTCCTGATGCGGAAATTCTGGTGGCCCAACATGATTGAGGATGTGAGATCGATCCTTCGTTATGGCCTGCTCCACCCGTGCCCAAAGCAACAGCGACCGGCTGGGTTGCTCTAACCTCTGCCCATCCCCAGCCGCCCCTGGTCCCACCAGTCTGTAGACTTTACCACAGGGTTACCCCCCTCCCAAGGGCTTTTCACTATCCTAGTGTTGCCATCTTCCATAGTTTGAAGACCATGCCTTTTGTACTGGTAAATGGAAACTGGTAAAAAAAAAAAAAAATACCCAAAAGATGGACTGCAAGGCTCTTTTAAGTTAAATAAATAAATAAATGACTATAGTAAGTGCTAAGTCATCCAGAACGCCGCAGCCCGTCTGGTGTTCAACCTTCCCAAGTTCTCTCACGTCACCCCGCTCCTCCGCTCTCTCCACTGGCTTCCAGTTGAAGCTCGCATCCGCTACAAGACCATGGTGCTTGCCTACGGAGCTGTGAGGGGAACGGCACCTCAGTACCTCCAGGCTCTGATCAGGCCCTACACCCAAACAACTGCGTTCATCCACCTCTGGCCTGCTCGCCTCCCTACCACTGAGGAAGTACAGTTCCCGCTCAGCCCAGTCAAAACTGTTCGCTGCTCTGGCCCCCCAATGGTGGAACAAACTCCCTCACGACGCCAGGACAGCGGAGTCAATCACCACCTTCCGGAGACACCTGAAACCCCACCTCTTTAAGGAATACCTAGGATAGGATGAAGTAATCCCTCTCACCCCCCTTAAAAGATTTAGATGCACTACTGTTCCACTGGATGTCATAAGGTGAATGCACCAATTTGTAAGTCGCTCTGGATAAGAGCGTCTGCTAAATGACTTAAATGTAAATGTAATGCTTAGCTGCCAAATAAAGTAACAGGGTTGAAGTTAACTTAAATAAGTGAAAGATCTGCTGATTTCAGAAATGTTAATTTCTGCTAACATTTCTGTAAAACTGCATTCGAAAATCAAGATGTGTCAATTTGTTTGTCTACATGTCATTTTAAATACAATGTAGATATTGGAGTAAATCTATTCTGGGTTAAGACAAGTAATATGAGTAAGGGCAAATATCATAAGCTTGCAAAATGAGTTTGAATAAGACATAAGATTAACACTGCATTTATAAGGGTTGGTTTTACTATATCTAACTAGGCAAGTCAGTTAAGAACACATTCTTATTTTCAATGACGGCCTAGGAACGGTGGGTTAACTGCCTCGTTCAGGGGCAGAAAGACAGATTTTCACCTTGTCAGCTCGGGGGACCCAATCTTGCAACCTTACAGTTAACTAGTCCAATGCAATAACGACCTGCCTCTCTCGTTGCACTCCACAAGGAGACTGCCTGTTACGCAAATGCAGTAAGCCAAGGTAAGTTGCTAGCTAGCATTAAACTTATAAAAAAATCAATCATAATCACTAGTTAACTACACATGGTTGATGATATTATCTAGCGTGTCGTGTGTTGCATATAATCTGACTGAGCATACAAGTATAAGTATCTGACTGAGCGGTTGTAGGCAGAAGCAGGCGCGTAAACATTCATTCAAACAGCACTTTCGTACGTTCTTCGTTGTGCGTCAAGCATTGCCCTGTTTATGACTTAAAACCTATTAACTCCCAAGATGAGGCTGGTGTGACTGAAGGGAAATGGCTGGCTAGTTAGCGCGCGCTAATAGCGTTTCAAACTTCACTCGCTCTGAGCCTTGGGGTGGTTGTTTCCCTTGCTCTGCATGGGTAACACTTCGATGTGGTGGCTGTTGTCGTTGTGTTGCTGGTTCGAGCCCAGGGAGGAGCGAGGAGAGGGACGGAAGCTATACTGTTACACTGGCAATACTAAAGTGCCTATAAGAACATCCAATAGTCAAAGGTTAATGAATTACAAATGGTATAGAGGGAAATAGTCCTATAATTCCGATAATAACTACAACCTAAAACTTCTTAACTGGGAATATTGAAGACTCATGTTAAAAGGAACCACCAGCTTTCATATGTTCTCATGTTCTGAGCAAGGAACTGAAACGTTAGCTTTCTTATATAGCACATATTGCACTTTTACGTCCTTCTCCAACACTTTGTTTTTGCATTATTTAAACCAAATTGAACAGGTTTCATTATCTACTTGAGGCTAAATGGATTTTATTGATGTATTAAATTAAGTGTTAATTCAGTATTGTTGTAATTGTCATTATTACAAATACATGTTTTTTAAATTATTATTTAAATCGGCGAATTAATCGGTATCGGCTTTTTTGGTCCTCCAATAATCAGTATCGGCATTAAAATCATAAACGGTCGACCTCTAGTCAGAACAATTTACTACCTTTAAAGGGACCAAGCCATCTCCCCACATTGCGTAATAACTCTACCCACAAGTATGTTTCTGGGCATGACCTTTGACCTGTTAAGCTCAACTATTACAGTGCTGCCTGGAGACAAAGCCACATTTTTTAGGAAGGTTACCCCAAACTAAGTGTTCAGTCTTGGGCGAAAGAGTCACAGCTTGAGTGAGCCTCACTGTCCCAATCTTGCCATCAACTTGCTGTCCCTTCTATCTTGTGACACTTGTCATCGTCTGCAGGAACTGCTCACCCTCTGGTGAGCAAGGCCATCCATGTTGTTGACGAGCTTCCAGTATTCGTCAGTGCCCTTCATCTCATGCAATAGATGCTTAATGACATTCGATCCCAGTAATGAGATCATCACGCTGTCCAGGAACATCTAGGGTGGGCACTTTAACATCAATCCCATAGATTTGCATCTCCAAGTCATAGAAACACTTTGAGGTCTTCTTCAGGAGGCTGATAATGCTTAGGAAGGGCACCTGCTTCCAAAAGCCTCTGCTCCACATGTTCACTCAATGTACAGGCCATAGACCCAGTGTCAAGCATGCCCTAAACTGCACTTTCCCATGTACAGACAGAGGTGTAAAACAAATCTGAAAAAGCCACAACCGCTTGTGAACCTAACATAACAATTCTCTCCTTTCGCGTCAGAGCACAAAATCTCATGTTTTCTCGAGATCATCTGACTCTTTCTGGAGGGCAGACAGTTGAACACCCACATTTCCCCCTTCACCTGTGGGTGAAGATCCGCCGTGGCGGAGATCTTTGTGGGCTATACTCGGCCTTGTCTCAGGATGGTAAGTTGGTGGTTGAAGATATCCCTCTAGTGGTGTGGGGGCTGTGCTTTGGCAAAGTGGGTGGGGTTATATCCTTCCTGTTTGGCCCTGTCCGGGGGTGTCCTCGGATGGAGCCACAGTGTCTCCTGACCCCTCCTGTCTCAGCCTCCAGTATTTATGCTGCAGTAGTTTGTGTTGGGGGGCTAGGGTCAGTTTGTTATATCTGGAGTACTTCTCCTGTCCTATTCAGTGTCCTGTGTGAATTTAAGTGTGCTCTCTCTAATTCTCTCTTTCTTTCTCTCTCTCTCTCGGAGGACCTGAGCCCTAGGACCATGCCTCAGGACTACCTGACATGATGACTCCTTGCTGTCCCCAGTCCACCTGGCCTTGCTGCTGCTCCAGTTTCAACTGTTCTGCCTTATTATTATTTGACCATGCTCGTCATTTATGAACATTTGAACATCTTGGCCATGTTCTGTTATAATCTCCACCCGGCACAGCCAGAAGAGGACTGGCCACCCCACATAGCCTGGTTCCTCTCTAGGTTTCTGCCTAGGTTTTGGCCTTTCTAGGGAATTTTTCATAGCCACCGTGCTTCTACACCTGCATTGCTTGCTGTTTGGGGTTTTAGGCTGGGTTTCTGTACAGTACTTTGAGATATCAGCTGATGTACGAAGGGCTATATAAATAAATTTGACTTGGTGTGTCAGTTTAACGGTTGCTGCTGTGGTGAGTTTCTCTGATGTTGTGGTGGGTGTCTCTCACCACCGGGATTGGCATAGCGTTCCCGCTGTTTTGGACAATTTGACTTCCAATGATCTGGGGGAAAGCACCAGAGGCACAGGTTCTCATGTCTACAGTGCATCACAGTGGAGTGATCTGTTGAGCCACAAACCCTGCATTCCCTACGCCTGAAGGGTTGGGCGGGGAAAGATGGTGCCTTGACCTGTGTCTGTGAAACCATCACGTGTGGTATGCTCTTCTCTAAGGTATGTTCAAGCAGGTGAATGAGTCTCTCGATACTTGCACTCTGCCCATCTTGTTTGGAGAATAATGTGAGAGAAGTGTCACTGCACGCACCAGCATTGACCCCGCCTTCAAACTGAGTTATCTGGGGATGTACTGTTACTTGCTTTGAGGATACAGAGGTAGACACATGGTGGCCTTTCTGCTGCGTTCATGTTCATGGATTCTCTCCTGTAATTCACTCTCAGTCCATTTCTCAGCAGACTTGTATTGGAATACTTCTGCCAGTTTGGGGTCAGAGCAGTATGTTACAAACATCCTGGCGACATCTGAGTTGGGGTCAATCTTCTTACCTTGTCTCTTAAGGCCCTTGTCAGCAACATCTACGGCCTTGTTCAATCGAACCCAATACTCCATATAACAGCCTCTCCGGATACAGGTTTAGTATTGTAAAAATCAGCCAAAGGCATGTATGAATAGGCCAATTCGCTGAAATTCTGTTTCAGAATGTCAAATACAATCTCTGGCTTCTCTGTAGGATCAACAGTTGTCTCATTGCATAAATGTATCTTTACCATGTCTCTTGCTTTGCCAGATAATCGACTAATCATCCCTTCCTCCTCAAGTACATTCTCATCAACTCCTCCCATTCATGAATGGAGCATTTGTCTGTACCATCTCCTCTATATGTAGGAGGTTCCTTCATGTCTGATTGCATGATGAACTTAATTTTTACTGAGGTCTACATATCCTACTGACTCTGAATAATGATCACTTATCTTCTCTGTACTTACGGGTGGCTCATAAGTACTGGACCTGCCACTCTGTAGTTCTTCCCTAATGGAGCTCCCTATTTCCCAGGCTGGCTGAGTGACCAGCTCAGCTAGACCATCTACAGGGGTGTTTGGATTAACACTAGATGAAGGGCTATCATCCCTATTTTTTTTGTGGAGCACAACACGGGGGAGCCTACTGCACCTACACGCTTTACAGGGGTTTGATCAGAGTATGAGAAAAACCTCCCCCTTCCAGCAGTAAATTTGGGTTCATCATCACCATTATAAAATGCCATGCCACTAAAAGTTAGGTTAAAATGTCTGTTGATGAACACACTTCTATGTTAGTTAACCATAAGCAGCGCTCTCAATACATCGTTTTCAGAAAAAGTCAGGAAAGAAAATATACTGCAGTTCCGCTTTTGCCACAAGGCGGCAAGAGTACCTCAATGATGTAAACAGAGTCTTAAGAGCAGCAGCGCCGCGGTGATTGAGCTGACGTCGACCAACGATGAATCCGGGTCTAGAATGCACCAATGTAACCGGTGCTGTACTGCACCGCTGTTACTCTGGGTTGTGTGTGGTTGATTGAGACTATAGACGGGGACTTTGGAGATCAGGGAGTTTTAACAAAGCAGAATTCACTCTGCATCCAAAAGAAAATAAACCATTTGTAGAGCACATATGTTCCGCGAATCGTCGCCTCTTTCTACAACAGATGCACAATAGGAGGGACTGGGATCATTCGAGGAGCTAGCCATCATTCACACATACAATGGCCTGCTGATACCTTAGCTAGCTATTAACCACATGTTGAATTCAGAATGTTGATATCATCCTAAAAAGTACAACTACATCTTAACTATTACCATCCACTTATGAGTAACCTCTAAATAGACAACATTATTCATGAATAAAACACTGTGTATGACTTTGTGCTTAAAATAATCAAACTTTTCTGAAGACAGAAAAAGCGGGCCAACCTCTCAAAGTGCATGAAAATGTTTTGAGCACGCAGGGCAACACGTAAGTACACACTCCCCTTCTCCCAGGATGCAGGCATGCATAATAACAAATCAACACGACATATGAACCTAGTGAAATTCACTTTAACTGTTACACAAGATTCCTGTCGGTGGGGGAAATATTTGGCACGTAGTCTGAATGTAGATGGTCATTTACGTGGAACCCTGAAATAAACGTACGTTTTTGTATTTGGTACAATTTACCTAGCTAAACAAATCCTCAGAAGCAGCCAAGTCATTGGAGTTGTTTGCTTAATCTCCTATATTTAGCTACCATTACGGAGATGCATGGTCCCAGTTTCCCCATCTCATCTTCTCGCCGAATGGCCTGAAGCCATAAGGCTCTTCTTTTTGGATATCCTGTGATAAGGAACGCGTGCGAACCGGAGACCTGGGTTTTTAGAACTATTACTGGTGCAATATGTGACACAGCATCTGTTCGGCATAATTTTTGCCGAAACGGTCAAGAAAAGTGATCAAAGTTAGCGACGTGATAATTCGCTGCACAGAAAATGCTTTGTTTTACCCCAAAAAGGGGCACAGACCTGACGACGCATTTTGTTTATATTTTTGTCCCCCCCAAGCTATGAATTACTTAAATGTTGTCCGTATCTTGTAGTTTGAATATGATTTTGCCCCATAGAAAATGTATTTGGGACATGGAAAGTTCGTTTTTTTTAAATAAATGTGAGCATTTTGTTTATATTTTTTGGACGTATTACTGGCTTACCTCAACTAACCTGTACCCCCGCGCACTGACTCGGTACCGGTACCCCCTGTATATATCCTCGTTATTGTTATGTTACTTTTTATAATTTTTTACTATAGTTGATTTGGTCAATATTTTCTTAACTCTTCTTGAACTACACTGCTGGTTGCTAAATTGTAATTACTTCGCCACCATTGGCCTATTTATTGCCTTACCTCCTTACTTCATTTCCACACACACTGCATACAGATTTTTTTATTGTGTTATTGACTGTACGTCTGTTTATCCCATGTGTAACTCTGTGTTGCACTGCTTTGCTTTATCTTGGCCAGGTCGCAGTTGTAAATAGAACTTGTTCTCAACTAGCCTTCCTGGTTAAATAAAGGTGAAATACCATTTTTAAAAAAGGGCTTTTAAGTAAGCATTTCATGGTAAGGTCTACACTTGTTGTATTCGGGGGCATGTGACAAAGTTTGATATGATTTGTCTGTGTCGTGGGTGGATCTTTGAAGCATGTTGCCAATCAAGGGTGTTATCTCTGGGGTGGTGCTAGAAGTAAATGCAAAGGATATAAGTGAAGAATTGGATCAAGTGGTTAGGACAGAATGACTGAACCGCATGGTAGACATATTGTTTTTTGATGAATAGTCTCTCCCTTCTCAAGTGTATTTGGGTTAAATGAGATCCCCTGTGATAGCCTTCATGCCCAAACCCATGTATTGTGATACATTTAACACCAAATAATTTACATGTATGTAGAAGGGAGGAGTATTTTATGCAAGGTGAGCCTAAATGCTGCAATTGTGGTGGTGAACATGCACCCGAATTCTTGAAATGTCCTGTTAGGATGAAGGAGACAAGAATAAGGGCTGTCCAGAGTGTCTCCTATCCGGAGGCGTTGAGAAGAGTGGAAGAAGAAAGGTGTGAAGCTGAAGAAGTAATGGTAGTAGGAGTAGAGATGATGTTCCTTGTCAACACAGGGATCCGGACATGTTGCATGTTAGAAGGTGGACTTTTTGTTACTTTGGTTATCAACTGCACAGCACAAACGTAGAGTCATACTCCGGCGCCGACAGAGATGGCCGCCTCCCTTCGCGTTCCTAGGAAACTATGCAGTTTTTTGTTTTTTTACGTGTTATTTCTTACATTAGTACCCCAGGTCATCTTAGGTTTCATTACATACAGTCGAGAAGAACTACTGAATATAAGATCAGCGTCAACTCACCATCAATACGACCAAGAATATGTTTTTCGCGACGCGGATCCTGTGTTCTGCCTTACAAACAGGACAACGGAATGGATCGCATGCAGCGACCCAAAAAAACGACTCCGAAAAAGAGGGAAACGAGGCGGTCTTCTGGTCAGACTCCGGAGACGGGCACACCGTGCACCACTCCCTAGCATTCTTCTTGCCAATGTCCAGTCTCTTGACAACAAGGTTGATGAAATCCGAGCAAGGGTAGCATTCCAGAGGGACATCAAAGACTGTAACGTTCTGTGCTTCACGGAAACATGGCTCACTGGAGAGACGCTATCCGAAGTGGTGCAGCCAACGGGTTTCTCCATGCATCGCGCCGACAGAAACAAACACCTTTCTGGTAAAAAGAGGGGCGGGGGCGTATGCCTTATGGCTAACGAGACATGGTGTGATGAAAGAAACATACAGGAACTCAAATCCTTCTGTTCACCTGATTTAGAATTCCTCACAATCAAATGTAGACCGCATTATCTACCAAGAGAATTCTCTTCGATTATAATCACAGCCGTATATATCCCCCCCAAACAGACACATCGATGGCTCTGAACAAACTTTATTTAACTCTTTGCAAACTGGAAACCATTTATCCGGAGGCTGCATTCATTGTAGCTGGGGATTTTAACAAGGCTAATCTGAAAACAAGACTCCCTAAATTTTATCAGCATATCGATTGCGCAACCAGGGGTGGAAAAACCTTGGATCATTGTTACTCTAACTTCCGCGACGCATATAAGGCCCTGCCCCGCCCCCCTTTCGGAAAAGCTGACCACGACTCCATTTTGTTGATCCCTGCCTACAGACAGAAACTAAAACAAGATGCTCCCACGCTGAGGTTTGTCCAACGCTGGTCCGACCAAGCTGACTCCACACTCCAAGACTGCTTCCATCACGTGGACTGGGATATGTTTCGTATTGCGTCAGAAAACAACATTGACGAATACGCTGATTCGGTGTGCGAGTTCATTAGAACGTGCGTTGAAGATGTCGTTCCCATAGCAACGATTAAAACATTCCCTAACCAAAAACCGTGGATTGATGGCAGCATTCGCGTGAAACTGAAAGCGCGAACCACTGCTTTTAATCAGGGCAAGGTGTCTGGTAACATGACCGAATACAAACAGTGCAGCTATTCCCTCCGCAAGGCTATCAAACAAGCTAAGCGTCAGTACAGAGACAAAGTAGAATCTCAATTCAACGGCTCAGACACAAGAGGCATGTGGCAGGGTCTACAGTCAATCACGGACTACAGGAAGAAATCCAGCCCAGTCACGGACCAGGATGTCTTGCTCCCAGGCAGACTAAATAACTTTTTTGCCCGCTTTGAGGACAATACAGTGCCAGCTACACGGCCCGCAACGAAAACATGCGGTCTGCTAAATGACTTAAATGTAAATGTAAATGTCTCTCCTTCACTGCAGCCGAGGTGAGTATGACATTTAAACGTGTTAACCCTCGCAAGGCTGCAGGCCCAGACGGCATCCCCAGCCGCGCCCTCAGAGCATGCGCAGACCAGCTGGCCGGTGTGTTTACGGACATATTCAATCAATCCCTATACCAGTCTGCTGTTCCCACATGCTTCAAGAGGGCCACCATTGTTCCTGTTCCCAAGAAAGCTAAGGTAACTGAGCTAAACGACTACCGCCCCGTAGCACTCACTTCCGTCATCATGAAGTGCTTTGAGAGACTAGTCAAGGACCATATCACCTCCACCCTACCTGACACCCTAGACCCACTCCAATTTGCTTACCGCCCAAATAGGTCCACAGACGATGCAATCTCAACCACACTGCACACTGCCCTAACCCATCTGGACAAGAGGAATACCTATGTGAGAATGCTGTTCATCGACTACAGCTCGGCATTCAACACCATAGTACCCTCCAAGCTCGTCATCAAGCTCGAGACCCTGGGTCTCGACCCCGCCCTGTGCAACTGGGTACTGGACTTCCTGACGGGCCGCCCCCAGGTGGTGAGGGTAGGCAACATAATCTCCTCCCCGCTGATCCTCAACACTGGGGCCCCACAAGGGTGCGTTCTGAGCCCTCTCCTGTACTCCCTGTTCACCCACGACTGCGTGGCCACGCACGCCTCCAACTCAATCATCAAGTTTGCGGACGACACAACAGTGGTAGGCTTGATTACCAACAACGACGAGACGGCCTACAGGGAGGAGGTGAGGGCCCTCGGAGTGTGGTGTCAGGAAAATAACCTCACACTCAACGTCAACAAAACTAAGGAGATGATTGTGGACTTCAGGAAACAGCAGAGGGAACACCCCCCTATCCACATCGATGGAACAGTAGTGGAGAGGGTAGCAAGTTTTAAGTTCCTCGGCATACACATCACAGACAAACTGAATTGGTCCACTCACACAGACAGCATCGTGAAGAAGGCGCAGCAGCGCCTCTTCAACCTCAGGAGGCTGAAGAAATTCGGCTTGTCACCAAAAGCATTCACAAACTTCTACAGATGCACAATCGAGAGCATCCTGGCGGGCTGTATCACCGCCTGGTACGGCAACTGCTCCGCCCTCAACCGTAAGGCTCTCCAGAGGGTAGTGAGGTCTGCACAACGCATCACCGGGGCAAACTACCTGCCCTCCAGGACACCTACACCACCCGATGTTACAGGAAGGCCATAAAGATCATCAAGGACATCAACCACCCGAGCCACTGCCTGTTCACCCCGCTATCATCCAGAAGGCGAGGTCAGTACAGGTGCATCAAAGCTGGGACCGAGAGACTGAAAAACAGCTATCTCAAGGCCATCAGACTGTTAAAAAGCCACCACTAACATTGAGTGGCTGCTGCCAACACACTGACACTGACTCAACTCCAGCCACTTTAATAATGGGAATTGATGGGAAATGATGTAAATATATCACTAGCCACTTTAAACAATGCTACCTTATATAATGTTACTTACCCTACATTATTCATCTCATATGCATACGTATATACTGTACTCTATATCATCGACTGCATCCTTATGTAATACATGTATCACTAGCCACTTTAACTATGCCACTTCGTTTACATACTCATCTCATATGTATATACTGTACTCGATACCATCTACTGTATCTTGCCTATGCTGCTCTGTACCATCACTCATTCATATATCCTTATGTACATATTCTTTATCCCCTTACACTGTGTATAAGACAGTAGTTTAGGAATTGTTAGTTAGATTACTTGTTGGTTATTACTGCATTGTCGGAACTAGAAGCACAAGCATTTCGCTACACTCGCATTAACATCTGCTAACCATGTGTATGTGACAAATAAAATTTTATTTGATTTAGAATACGTTTGGGATTTCCCCTGTTTTAGTTAGATGGTTCCTCATTTGGCCCATTAATAAAGGCACAATCCTTAGCTGTAACAATGCTCTGATGGGTGTCAAAAGATGACACATTGCCCTCATGAAAATGTCTATTCTATTAGCTTATCTGATATGTTATTGACATTAAACAATAATTGCAGGTATAAGCCTACATGCAATAGCTTAAACATTCAAAATGGAAGGACATGGAACAGAGGTGAGTTGAAATTCACACATTGGGGTTGATGAGCTGAGGATTAATTTGTAGGATACATTCAGGATTTCTCATGTAGAATGGTTACTTGCCCTGTAAGTAGCCCATATGCAAGTAGAAACTAAATCAAAGTGGTTCAGATTTTTTTATAATACAGGTTAAAAAAAACAGTGACACGTTGCTGTACTAAGACAAATATTTAGGAATGGTGACATCAAGATTGATCTAATCGACTGATGTGGTTCTATCATAATAATGTTTGGGCTATTGCCATAAGTACTAAAGATATTTCCCCCTTATAGACTGATGTTGAAATGAGAACTACAATGATTTCAGTGCAGTATTGTGACAATGGGTGACTTTTCAAAGTAAATATTTTTGGAGTGTTTCTTGTATTTTCGGATCGTTTGTTCATAGATTAACATCCCAATATTTTACATAACACTTTTTATTTAACGAGGCAAGTCAGTTAAGAACAAATTCTTATTTACAATGGCGGCCTACCCCGGCCAAACCCTCCCCCAACCGAGATGACCCCGGGCCAATTGTGCGCCGCCAAAATATATATATATATATATATATATATACAGTACCAGTCAAAAGTTAGGGGACACCTACTCATTCAAGGGTTTTTCTTTACTTTTTACTATTTTATACATTGTAGAATAATAGTGAAGACATCAAAACTATGAAATAACACATAAGGAATCATGTTGTAACCAAAAAAATGTTAAATAAAATCTAAATATATTTTATATGAGATTCTTCCAAGTAGCCACACTTTGCCTTGATGACAGCTTTGCACACTCTTGGCATTCTCTCAGCCAGCTTCATGAGGAATGCTTTTCCAACAATATGCTGAGCACTTGTTGGCTGCTTTTCCTTCACTCTACGGTCCAACTCATCCCAAACCATCTCGATTGGTTTGAGGTCGGGTGATTGTGGAGGCCAGCTCATCTGATGCAGCACTGCATCACTATCCTTGGTCAAATAGCCCTTACACAGCCTGGAGGTGTGTTGGGCCATTGTCCTGTTGAAAATGATAGTCCTGCTAAGCGCAAACCAGATTGGATGACGTATTGCTGCAGAATACTGTGGTAACCATGCTGGTTAAGTGTGCCTTGAATTTGAAATAAGTCACCAACAGTGTCACCAGCAAAGCACCCCCATACCATCACACCTCCTCCGTGCTTCATGATGGGAATCACACATTCTGAGATCATCTATTCACCTAGTCTGCGTCTCACAAAGACACGGCAGTTGGTACCAAAAATTCAGACTCATCAAACTAAAGGACAGATTTCCACCGGTCTAATGTCCATTGCTCGTGTTTCTTGGCCCAAGCAAGTGTCTTCTTCTTATTAGTGTCCTTTAGTAGTGGTTTATTTGCAGCAATTCAACCATGAAGGCCTGATTCACGCAGTCTCCTCTGGACAGTTGATGTTGAGATGTGTCTGTTCTTTGAATTCTGTGAAGCATTTATTTGGACTGCAATCTTAAGTGCAGTTAACTCTAATTAATTTATCCCCTGCAGCAGCACCAATTTGTAAGTCGCTCTGGATAAGAGCGTCTGCTAAATGACTTAAATGTAAATATAAATGTAGAGTTAACTCTGGGTCTTCCTTTCCTGTGACGGTTCTCATTAGAGCCAGTTTCATCATAGCGCTTGATGGTTCTTGCGACTGCACTTAAATAAAGTTTCAAAGTTCTTGCAATTTTCCATATTGACTGACGTTCATGTCTTAAAGTAATGATGAACTGTCATTTCTCTTTGCTTATTTGAGCTGTTCTTGCCATAATATGGACTTGGTCTTTTACCAAATAGGGCTGAATTCTGTATAACACCCCTACCTTGTCACAACACAACTGATTAGCTCAAAGGCATTAAGAAATTCCACAAATGTACTTTTAACAAGGCACACCTGTTAATTGAAATGCATTCCAGGTGACTACCTGATGAAGCTAGTTGAGAGAATGGCAAGCGTGTGCAAAGCTGTCAGAGGCAAAAGGTTGATATTTTGATTGAACACTTGTTTACTACATACTTCCACATGTGTTATTTAATAGGCTTGTTGTCTTCACTGTTATTCCTCAATGTAACGTAATGTGGAAAATGTCTAGGGGTCTCAATGCTTTCAGAATGCACTGTATATATATGCCGTTTGGTAGATGCCTTGACTTAGTCATGAGTGCATCCATTTTAAATATGGGTGTTTCAATGTGCAGGTATTGTCTATATTTCCGTTTGTAGATAAAAACCAAAATGTTTACTGTTGTTCCAAAGTACAGGAATGACTACTTATCTAATGCTATTCAACCATTACATTACTGCTACAGGTGGAGGGGGGGATACTAAAATATGTTGTTTTCCCAGAAGCAGTACTACGACAGCCAATGTTGTACATGCTTCCTGGATAAGTGGCACAAAAAAAATGCATAGCCCATCAAAGCCTTGTGAGAAAAGTTCAGAGACCAAGACAAGTCAAAATCAGGGAAGTCCTACCGTTGGGAGTGATGTGAGTCACCTTAACATCCAATTAGACAAGGAAGCCATATCACTTATGAACTGTACCCGTGACAGATCGACTATACTGCTGAAGGTGCAAGAAACATTTCAGTAAAGACAGTGCCTTCTCCGCAACCCGGAGACATCGACTGTCCTTACTATATTCCTGAGGCTTTTGGACACAAAAGGACTGGTAATGTCTTATTGAATTATGTACACCAATTGCTTGTAACATAGTAGTGCATGGTTTATTTAATTAAAATGTACTTATAGGGATGCACAATGTTTTTCAGATACTGCAGGTCTTCAGGATGCTCTTTAGCCCAGAAACATCAGTTTCAGTGATACGAGAGAACCTGACAAGCATACCCTTGCCGCAGTGGTTGCTGAAATCTACAAGAAACCAGCATGATGACTGTCTAGGTCAGCCGGTGCAAAGACCGGGTCCGGGGGCCACTCAAATCACATAAAGAATTTGCAATAGTAAAGTTTTGAAAAACGTATTTGTTATTCAAATTAAAGCCCAATGAATACTCGCCTTTGTGTAATATATTAACTCCCACCGCTTGTGGGACATTTATTTTGAAGGCACGTATAAATAACTGCACGAGGACAGACCGTGACTGACAGGCTGACACACACGTCACAGTTACAAATAGTCCCTAGTGGCGCAGTGGTCTAAGGTACTGCATCGCAGTGCTAGCTGTGCCACTAGAGATTCTGGGTTCGAGTCCAGGCTCTGTCACAGTCAGCTGTGACCAGGAGACCAAACGGGTGGTGCACAATTGGCCTAGTGTCATCTGGGTTAGGGCAGGGTTTGACCGGCAGGGATGTCTTGTGCACTAGCGACTCCTGTGGTGGGCCGGTCATCAGGTGTACGGAATTTCCTCCAAAACATTGGTGCGGCTGGCTTCCTGGTTAAGTGGGCATTGTAAGGAAGCAGTGCGCCTTGGTTGGGTTTAGGAGGACGCATTGCTCTCGACCTTCGCCTCTCCCGAGTCCGTACGGGAGTTGTAGCGATGAGACAAGACAGTAAATAACAATTGGATACCATGAAAATTGGGGAGAAAAAAATATTAAAATACAATATACAGTTGGGAGAACAAGTATTTGATACACTGCAGATTTTGCAGGTTTTCCTACTTACAAAGCATGTAGAGGTCTGTAATTTTTATCATAGGTACACTTTAACTGTGAGAGACAATCTAAAACAAAAATCCAGAAAATCACATCGTATGATTAAGTAATTAATTAGCATTTTATTGCATGACATAAGTATTTGATACATCAGAAAAGCAGAACTTAATATTTGGTACACATTGGTGCGGCTGGCTTCTGGGTTGGATGCGCACTGTGTTAAGAAGCAGTGAGGCTTGGTTGGGTTTCGGAGGACGCATGGCTCTCGACCTTCGCCTCTCCCGAGTCCGTACGGGAGTTGTAGCGATGAGACAAGACAGTAACTAACAATTGGATACCACGAAATTGGGGAGAAAAAGGGGGTAAATTAAATAAAAATAAAAGTTTAAACAATCTCTATTTTAGGTCAGTTAAGATCGTCACTCTATTTTAAGAATGTGAAATGTCAGGATAATAGTAGAGGGAATTATTTATTTCAGCTTTTATCTCTTTCATCACATTCCCAGTGGGTCAGATGTTTACATACACTCAATTAGTATTTGGCAGCATTGCCTTTAAATTGTTTCATTGGGTCAAACGCTGTTGGTAACCTTCCACAAGCTTCCCACAATAAGTTGAGTGAATTTTGGCTCATTCCTCCTGACAGAGCTGGTGTAACTGAGTCAGGTTTGTAGGCCTCCTTGCTCCCACCCGCTTTTTAAGTTCTGCCCACACATTTTCTATAGGATTGAGGTCAGGGCTTTGTTATGGCCACTCCAATACCTTGACTTTGTTGTCCTTAAGACATTTTGCCACAACTTTGGAAGTATGCTTGGGGTCATTGTACATTTGGAAGACCCATTTGCGACCAAGCTTCAACTTCCTGACTGATGTCTTGAGATGTTGCTTCAATATATCCACATAATTTTCCTACCTCATGATGCCATCTATTTTGTGAAGTGCACCAGTCGCTCCTGCAGCAAAGCACCCCCACAACATGATGCTGCCACCCCCGTGCTTCACGGTTGGGATGGTGTTCTTCGGCTTGCAAGCCTCCCCTTTCTCCTCCAAACATAACGACGGTCATTATGGCCAAAAGTTATGTTTCATCAGAGGACATTTCTCCAAAAAGTATGATCTTGGTCCCCATTTGCAGTTGCAAACCGTAGTCTCTTTTTTATGGCGGTTTTGGAGCAGTGGCTTCTGTCTTGCTGAGCGGCCTTTCAGGTTATGTCGATATGGGATTTGTTTTACTGTGAATATAGATACTTTTGTACCGGTTTCCTCCAGCATCTTCACAAGGTCCTTTGCTATTCTGGGATTGATTTGCACTTTTTGCACCCAAGTACGTTCATCTCTAGGAGACAGAACGCGTCTCCTTCCTGAGCGGTATGATGGCTGCGTGGTGTTTATACTTGCTTACTATTGTTTGTACAGATGAATGTGGTACCTTCAGGTGTTTGGAAATTGCTCCCAACGATGAACTAGACTTGTGGAGGTATACAATTTCTTTTGAGGTCTTGATTTATTTTGATTTTCCCATGATGTCAAGCAAAGAGGCACTGAGTTTGAAGTTAGTCCTTAAAATCCATCCACAGGTACACCTCCAATGGACTCAAATGATGTCAAATAGCCTGTCAGAGGCTTCTAAAGTCATGACATCATTTTCTGGAATTGTCCAAGCTGTTTAAAGGCACAGTCAACTTAGTGTATGTAAACTTCTGACCCACTGGAATTGTGATACAGTGAATTATAAGTGAAATAATCTGTCTATAAGCAATTGTTGGAAAAATTAGATGTCTTAACAGACTTTCCAAAACTATAGTTTGTTAACAAGAAATGTGTGGAGTGGTTGAAAATCAAGTTTGTATGTATGTAAACCTCAACTGTGTGTATATATAGTAGCTCGCTAGAAATGGCAAAAAAGTGTACTTCAAAGAAAAGGAAAGTAGACTGATTGTAGGGTGTTCCAGCAAGAGTGGACATGGACATATTTTTTTTATTGAAGAATCAGGGAAAGCTATGTGCTTAGTGTGCAAAGAGAGCATCGCTGGCTTGAAAGGCTACAACTTGTCCTGACACTTACAGATGAAGCTTGCAGAGAAATATAGGAATAGGGCTTGTGAGGGCAAGTGCATGGAAAGAGTTGCTTTCTCAGTTGTAAAAGCAGCAAGGACTTCACAAGACTGCATTCAGCGAACAGAATTGCAAGAACTAGCTATGTACAGTCCCACAAAATTGCTAAACAAAGCAAGACATTCGCTGAGGACGAATTCATTAAATACTTTGCCCCGACAAGAAAGAGCCGTTTGTCATTGTTTCCCTGTCAAGACGAAAAGTGACACGGCGTGTTGACGACATCTCAGAGAATATGGAACAACAGTTGAAAAACAAGTTAAAGGACTTCACCTATTTCTCCTTGGCCCTGGAAGAGCGCAGTGAAGCACGTGACACAGCACAATTTTTTTTTTTTTTAAACGTCATCAACAAAAACAAACAGGCCACTAACAAAGTCAACTACCCACAACTGAGGTGGAAAAACAGGCTGCCTAAGTATGATTCCCAATCAGAGACAATGATAGACAGCTGTCCCTGATTGAGAACCATACCCGGCCAAAACATAGAAACACAGAACATAGAGTTTCCCACCTGAGTCACACCTTGACCAACCAAACATAGAGAATAAAAAGATCTCTACGTTCAGGGTGTGACATTGTTGATATTCTTACGAGGCATAACCCCAGACTTTGAAATTACAGAAGAGCTTGCTTCAGTGCAGACAATGAAGAGCACAACCACAGGGAAATATTTATTGGGGGAGGTCAATAAATGTGTGGCAAAGCTGGGACTGCATTTTGAAAAGTTATCCAGTGTGACCACTGATGGGTGCCCAAAATTGACAGGAAAAAATGTTGGCCTTTTGAAAAGGATACAAGATCAAGTAGCTGAGCTGAACCCAGATCAGAAAATGTTTTTCTGAAAATAAATGTGTTCTGAAAATGAGCCATGTTGTGGATACAGTCACTAAAGTGGTAAACGTCATAAGAGCAAAATCTTTAAACCACGGGCAGTTTGTCTCACTGTTGAAAGAGACAGAGTCGGGTTATGCAGATCTCGCCTACCACACAAACGTGAGATGGCTGAGTTTGGGGAAGATGCTTAAAAAGGCGTGGGACCCGAAGTCAGAGATTGCTGAGTTTTTGCAAATGAAAGGAAAATACTGTAAGTGGATTTCCCTCAGCTGCAAGATGAAGAATGGTTGGCTGATTTTGCCGACTGAGGGAAAATTACTCCTCCAGACCTGCCAAGTAGAAGCCAACAATCTCACCCACCTTCCGACACTACTGGTCTGTTCCCTATCAGATGACCAGCGGGAGAAATATACATCGCTGCTTTGTGCTTTGAACGGTGAGTTTTCTCGTAGTTTTGAGGATTACAAAGTCTGGAAAATGTCTTTCTGTTGGTTGCCTCTCCTTTCACCTTCAATGTGGATAACAATCACACTGACTTGCTACTTGAGCTGATCGATCTTCAGTCTGATGCAGTGATTGGATAACTATTCAAAACAATGTCACTGACGAGGTTCTATGCATCTCTAGATGAACAAAACTTTCCAAAGATTAGGAGTCATGCTCAGAAGATGTTTGTACTGTTTGGGTCAACCTATGTATGTGAACAGACATTTTCAGTGATGAAATATAACAAGTCAAGGCACAGATCATCTCTTACTGACTCTCACCTCTCAGCAATCCTGCGCATAGCGACATCAGAAACTGTACCTGACTTCACTGTTCTAGTCAATGCCCATCAGAGACTTCCCTCCTCACACTGATTGAGTAGTTGAAATGTAATGTTGAGCTCTCGCTCTCTGTCTTGTGTTATTGTGCAGACCCTTTAACAAGAGTTCTGTCCGTGGTGCTGAATGCACAGTGTACTTTTCCCTCCGTGTAGTTCATTGCATGTTTAATAATGAAAATACCTACCAAAAGGAAGACATGGATGTGGTTTATTTCTGTGCATGTTAAAAAAGTAAAATAATCAGCATATCTGGATGTGATTTACAGTAGATATATCTGTCAACACAGTCATACACATGATGTATAATCCTGTAATATGATTCTGGCCCGTGATGCCAAAAATATATTCTCATGTGGCCGTCCATGGAAAATAATTTCCCAGGCCTGGTCTAGGTAAACAGGGAGGGATTTGGCATGTTTTGTGTTAATATGCCATGTTTCATTTGATTGCAAGGTGAATGTTTTTCTTTGTTTCGTCATGTTTCCCATGTTTCACTCCTCCCTCTGCATCTCCTTTCTCCTCAACCTGCAGGACGGAAGGGGCCACAAAAGATCCATGTTCAATGGACTGTCTGGTGGTGTTTTAAAAGGTATTGTGCAGGCCTGTGTGATTTCTGTGATTCCACAGGGTCCGTCTACATGTTCAGTATGTGTACACTTTCATGTCCAGTGAAAAGCCATCCACTTAGTCCTTCTTTCCTTTTCCACATCTTGTCGGAGCCTGACCTAGCATCTCAACGAGATCGAGAGACCACGTCAACCTTACCTACTCACCACCGGAACAACGAAGCAGACAATCAACCTTTTTCATCTGCATGGACAAAAAACTCATCCAATGCCAGGCACACCTCTCTAGAAACGCTTGATGAACTCTTTAAGGCCCATTTTGTGTTCAGCGCACAATACGACGAGTCCCTCCGTGCCATGTAATCCTTCCTCCAAGACAACAGTGTTTGAAATTGGTGTTGGCAGCACCAGAGAGCTCCAAGGTAAATGAACTGAGAGTTAAACTGACAATATATAGATGCTACATTTACCAGTCATTGAATGACACACCTTGCACGTTGATTCATCACCTCAAGCTTTTGCATGGTTTACATCAAGGTAAAAATATCATTTTGACATGTGCAGAGGATGATGTTCATTGCAATTTAAAAGTTAAGTAGGTTTCAGAAAGCATCTAAGGAATTTCCATAGTGGTGAGTAAGCCCAGTTAGCTGATATTGATACACCACCAACTCGACCAATAGTGATAGTTGATCAAGTTCCTTTGCAAATGTGTGCCCCTGATGCAGCCCAATCAGATTCAAGTGAACAACCATAGAGCTCTCAAATGTCAAAAGACCAGGCTCAGGAGATGTGTGCCCCTGATGTAGCCCAATCAGATTCGAGTGAAGAACCATAGAGCTCTCAAGTAGTTGAAAGCATGGATGAATATGTGAAGTCTTAAGGGTAAACTCTGAGAGTAGTCCTCCCTGACAACCCAAGTGGAGCTGTAGAAGGTGTTTTTGACAATGTACATATGCCTTTCAGTGACCTGAATACTGACGCTGTGTAAGTGGAAGACATACTAATGTGAGAAATGGGGAGTTGTTGAACCTATTGGAATACCTTTAGGAGGGTCATCACTAGTTACCACAGCCAAAAAATCAGGATCTCCTACTCGACCAATCAGATATGATAACACGTACGCCGGTTTAGATGATGGAGTATGATGATGCGTATGCCGACCGGCTTGCAGGGGAGAGACATGCACATTTTTTTCTTACTAGCTCTGACTTTGATGACTGCTACTTTATTGAGGGAGAATGTACTTCTAATTTATCTGATTGCTACTTTATTGAGGGAAAATGTTATGTGGTTGTCCCACCTAGCTATCTTAAAACATTTTACTGCAGTGGACTAAAGCAGGGTCACACAGAGTGTTTCTTGGTACAAATCTACTTTGAAACCAAAGTACACACCACACACACACACGTGGTTATGGGCTTAAATGTCAGATATAAAGTTGAAATGTATACAATTTTGAGTTATCCCAATATTACACTTGCACTGGGGTGCAAAAGAGCAAGAGGGTAAGTAAAAATATGGGGATGAGGTAGTCGGGTGTGCTATTTACAGATTGGCTGTGCAGTGATCGGTAAGCTGCTCTGACAGCTGATGCTTAAAGAGATGGAGATAAGAGACTCCAGCTTCAGAATTGTTTTGCTATTCGTTCCAGTCATTGGCAGCAGAGAACTGGAAGGAAAGGCGGCCAAAGTAAGTGTTGGCTTTGGGGATGACCAGTACAATATACCTGCTGGAGCGCGTGTTACATGTGGGTGTAGCTATGGTGACCAGTGAGCTGAGATATGGCATGGCTTTACCTAGCAAAGACTTATAGATGACCTGGAGCCAGGGGGTGTGGCGACGGATATGTAGTGAGGGCCAGCCAACGAGAGCATAGAGGTCCCAGTGGTGGGTATTATATGCGGCTTTGATGACAAAACAGATGGCACTGTGATAGACTACATCCAGTTTGCTGATTCGAGTGTTGAGGGCTATTTTGTAAATGACATCGCCGAAGTCAAGGATCGGTAGATGTAACAGTTTCCATCTCTGTACAAAGGCACGGTCGTCAACGTATGGAAGATGGCAGCAATTTAATAATAATAATATACGTTAATAATAATAATAGACTTAAACTATGTCATTTCTAGACACCCAAAGCACTTTCAGTGTAAGGGGAAACTCACCACCCTAACCCCACTTACATATGTCAAGTGTCAATGTGCAGCGGTTAGGACGGAGTCAGGCGCAGGACACAGAACTGAGTAAAAGACGTACTTTACTCGAAAAGATACAACGAATATTTCCACGCAGGGAAAACACACCAGCTCACAGAAGTCTTGAACACTAAACAAAGAACAAACACGCACAAAACCATGTGGGAACCAGAGGCTTAAATAGAGAATAAATTCTAACGTAATGGGAACCAGGTGTGTACAATCCAGACAAAACAAATGGAAAAAGAAACGTTGATCGGTGGCAGCTAGAAAGCCGGTGACGACGACCGCCGAACGCCGCCCGAACAAGGAGAGGCACCAACATCGGCGGAAGTCGTGACAACATACTCATTATTCATATTTCTTTTATTGGCCCATCCAAAAGTTACTTACATTTGTTTGTTTTTTTACAGATATTTATTACATATACAGTGGCTTCAGAAAGTTTTCACACCCCTTGACGTTTTCCACATTTTGTTGTGCTACAGCCTGAAAGAAAAATGTATACAATTTAGATTTTAGTTTTTTTTAAACATTTTTACAAATGAATAAAAAAGGAAAAGCCTTCAATAAGTATTCAACCCATTTGTGATGACAAGCCTAAATAAGTTCAGGAGTAAAAATGTGCTTAGCAAGTCACATAAGTTGCATGGACTCACTCTGTGTGCAATAATAGTGTTTAACATAACGTTGGAATGACTGCCTCATCTCTGTACCCCACACATACAATTATCTGTAAGGTCCCTCAGTCGAACAGTGAATTTCAAACACAGATTCAACCATAAAGACCAGGGAGGTTTTCTAATGCCTCGCAAAGAAGGGCACCAATTGGTAGATGGGTAAAAATAGAAAAATGAGACTGAATATCCCTTTGAGCATGGTGACGTTATTAATTACACTTTGGATGGTGTATCAATACACCCAGTCACTATGAAGATACGGGCGTCCGTCCTAACTCAGTTGCCGGAGAGGAATGATAACGATCAGGTAATTCACCATAAGGCCAATAGTAACTTTAAACATTTCTGTTTTTACGTTGTCATTATGGGGTATTGTGTGTAGATTGATGAGCAATTTTTTAAAAATCCATTTTAAAATAAGGCTATAACATAGCAAAATGTGGAAAAAGTCAAGGGGTCTGAATATTTTCCAAATGCACTGTACATAGGCAGGGATAAAGTGACTAGGCGACAGGATAGTAACTGCAGTGTATGTTATGCGTCAAAAGAGTTTGAGCAAAAAGGGTCAATGCAGATAGTCCGGTTACATATTGGTTAAGTATTTAACTGACTATTTAGCAGAGTTATAGTTTGGGGGTAGAAGCTGTTCAGGGTCCTGTTGGTTCCAGACTTGGTGCATCGGTGCTGCTTGCCGTACGGTAGCAAAGAGAACAGTCCGACTTGGATGGCTCAAACCATTTACTGTAATGGTTTGAAATGCAATTCATGAATGAAGTCGCCAGAGGGTGCTTTAGTCTATCTCACAGTATGAGACAGGAGGACTGAATATTCACAACGCAGTATACAGTACTTCTATCTTTAGAGTGAACTTTGCGTAAAGATTGCTCCAATTGTTTCTCATGTTAGTGTGACCCTAGTAGAGGGTCACTTGGTGTCCAGTATGTGTGTAACCACAGTGTGTCCCTGCCGCTGGCCCTCCTGACCACGCCTCACCCCTCTGGCCTCATTATGGGAGGTGCTGGGGTGTCAGGTCAGCCCTCACCCCCTCTCCTCACACCTCCAATGGCACACTCTAGGGCCCAGTGCCCCCTCTCCCTCTCCCCCTCTCCTCTCCACCTTGTTAGAGCCAGTCTCACCCTGAGAGGAAACACACCGCCTCTCCCAAAACTGAGACCTGTTCTCACACCACCACCTATAGACTACTACATTCTTACACCACCTGTACACACAGGCATGATGACACACACAGTCCCAGAAACACACTCTGAACTACTGACCCTGCTCTGACCTATAACACACAAGAATGAAATTACAGAGGTAACATTGATAATACAGGTATAAAAACAACTTAGCTGTTCACTGACTGTCCAGAAGCATTTCGGAAACCATCGTTCCATTTTGATGAAGACATCTTGGCAACCTATAGAAATATAATACAGATACAACTCCTCAGAAACATGTTTGAAAATCATCAGAGACCAACACCAGAAGGATAAGGGTGTAATTCCAAAATGAATCCTATATAATAAAAAAATACATTTGGATATCCCTGGGAATGAAATGAAATGTTTTTTTACAGCCACATCCCTCTTTCCCTCTCACTGCCCAGTGATGACATGAGAATCCAAGTAGCTGAATGTTAGGGGTATAAGAGTGTGGGCTATGTCGTATTGTATGTGTTGACTTTCATTGTTTCTCTACCAAATGAATACGGGTCAATACAGGGTCAGTGCAGTGGCTAGAAGTGTGTAGCTGAGCTTGTTCAGGCATGTGTGTGAGTGCCTGCAGGTCACAGTGAGAGTGTGTAGACTAGGTGCTGATGTGGGAACTCTGGGACATTGTAGCGTGTTTCTCCTGCATGAGACTGGCTCTAACAAGGTGCTAGGAGAAAGAGGGGGGGGGGGGGGGGCTCTGGATCCTGGAGTGTGCTTGTGGTGGTGTGAGGGGAGGGAGTGAAGGCTGACCTGACACCCCAACACCTCCCCAAATGAGGCCAGAGGTGTGAGGTGTGGTCAGGAGGGCTAGAGGCAAAGTCAATCTGTGGTTACACACATACAGTACATTGTGGACACACAGTGACCGTCAATGGGGTATCATTACTTTTCATCATAGTGATATCTCTGTAATATTATAGTGTAATGTAATGCAGTGTGCTGTTGAACTACTTTAATGGACTGTAAACATTTCTTAACTTTTGGGTAAATGCTCATTTTGGTCTCTTTGTTTTTATTTATTTGAATACATTTATTTTATTTTAATTACATTTTTATGTAACCTTTATTTAACTAGGCAAGTCAGTTAAGAACAAATTCTTATTTTACAATGATGGCCTACCCCGGCCAAACCTTCCCCTAACCCTATGGAACTCCCGATCATGGCCAGTTGTGATACATTTATACTTATACTGTAAGCCTACATCGACTGTCTCTGAATATAACAGACTGTGGACCTAATGTGTCACTCAACACTGTATCTACTGTAAAACTTCAATTAATAGCCCGGGCGTTTAATCACTGAACACAAGCTTGAAACAGGCTTCTATTTGAGCCAGGCATTTATTTCCTTAATTCACACAGCTTTTGCTCATTTGCATAGTTAAATGTTTAATTTCAGCATTCACTTCCAGTATTTGAATACATTTCTTAATTTCCTGCACCATTGCGTTATCATTAACTCACTGTGTCACAGTGACTGTGCATGTTCGGCAGTTCTTCCTTTCACCACTATAGGGCGATCGTCCAATTTCTTGGGGGGGTGCTAAAGCTAACATATGGAATTATTTTAAGAAGGTCATAACACCATTTAGCTATTTGATTTAGAATTGTTGCACCCCTTTAGGTATAACTTTTGTTAGGTATAATAATGTTAGCCCATAGAAACGCATTGAATAAATGAATAAATGGCAAAAAATAAATCACGAATAAGGTTTTGAAGTGTCTGTCCTATATCTAGGATATATAAAAAAGCTCAAATATTTTAGTTTTTTTGGATACATATTTAACCCCTTATTTTTGTTAGAATCATCTACCTCCATGCATCCATTCATTTGTCTGAGTTAGCTTCAGATGAGTCCCACGACACTTGTTTTCTGGATGTCTCATGGTCTGACAAACAACGCTGTAGCTCGCCCAACTTCCCCCGAAGGCCCACATAGGCAGATGGTGGCTATTTGAGACGCAGCCCAAGCAAAATGATATCTCTAGCTTAAACTGGGGATTTTATTTGATTCTGTCACTTAGATTGACGGACTCTTAAGGATTTTAAGGGAGTTATCTACAGGGAGGAAAAACTTGTGACAGGAATCCCAGGCGTGTTTAGTGCCCATCGCTTGACCTGCATGTTGGATGGAAGAAAGAAAGCAAGAAAGTTATGTGAAGCTGGGGTATATGAAGTACGCAGTAAGAGCTTTTGTCCCCAAGCTTTCAAGGATTTGGCCACGTTTCAAGTGTGTTCAGACGGGTGGAGTATACAGAAGATCGGAGTGAAGAATGGCCGCGTTGCATTTGTGGTGGGGATCATGACCCAGAGTTCATGGAGCACCCTGTAAGGGTGAAGGAGGTTAAGGTGGCAAAAGTTACGGCGGTCTATCGGATCTCCTATGCGGAGGCCATCAAAATATTTGAGAGAGCAAGTGAAGTTGAAGAAATTGTAGTGGTATCACCAATGCCCAAGGTGAATAGGCCTATTGGTCAACCAAGAGAAGCAGTATGTAAAGAAAGTGTATTTTGTTGCGTTCTTTGCAACTGTGATAAACTGTACAGCTAAAGTGGTGTGGAGTGGTGTAGAGTGGTGGGGTCATTTCCGGTCACAACTTGCAGACTTGTTTACGTGTTGCTGTGCGTTTTGTTGCCAACCTTACTTTGCTACCTGACAACTTTACGGTTTTTACTTTTTAATTACTGTTTATATTTTTTGTGTTTCCCTCACTCAACTTTTTTTCATTCAACTTTTTCACTCTTGACGCTTTATCTGGACATGGTTCGTCAGGACCTCCAACAGCCGAAGCTAAGTAGTAACATTAACATGATGCCTTCTATTGCAGTCGCTGTACTCATAATATACAGGAGAACGATCACCTTATGGCGAGGATACCTGTGCTGCAAGCCCAGCTTCAGACGCAATTGTTAGGCAAGGGTAATTTCAGTGTAGGAAAGGATGAAACAGCGTCTGTGCCACCAGTAAGTACAGATAGTAGTATAAAAACCCTCGCACGGTCCCCGCAGCCGGACAACTTTCTCATCGCTTCTGGAGGGAAATGCTGAAGGAATGCTCAACCTGTGTCGCTCATTCAGCCGACAGAAACTTTCAACCGGTTCTCCCCATTAAGTAACGAGTCAGAGTCCAAGCCTTCTCTGGTCTCTACTCCTCCCGTTATGAGGTCTGAGACGCCGAAGCCTCCCACCATTAGCTCTCACAAATTGAAAAGCCTAGTCATTGGCGACTCCATTAACCGCAGTATTAGACTTAAAACGAATCATCCAGTGATCATACACTGTTTACCAGGGGCAGAGCTACCGACGTTATGGCTAATCTGAAGATGGTGCTGGCTGAGGCTAAAACTGGCGAGTATAGGGATATTATTTTCCACGTCGGCACCAACGATGTTAGGATGAAACAGTCAGAGGTCACCAAGTGCAACATAGCTTCAGTGTATAAATCAGCTAGAAAGATGTGTCGGCATCGAGTAATTGTCTCTGGCCCCCTCCCAGTTAGGGGGAGTGATGAGCTCTACAGCAGAGTCTCACAACTCAATCGCAGGTTGAAAACTGTTTTCTGCCCCACCCAAAAGATAGAATTTGTAGATAATTGGCCCTCTTTCTGGGACTCACCCACAAACAGGACCAAGCCTGGCCTGTGAAGGAGTGATGGACTCCATCCTAGCTGGAGGGGTGCTCTCATCTTATTTATGAACATAGACATGGCTCTAACTCCCCTAGTTCCACAATGAAATAGGGTGCAGGCCAGGCAGCAGGCTGTTAGCCAGCCTGCCAGCTTAGTGGAATCTGCAACTAGCATAGTCATTGTAGGCAGCTCAGCTATCCTCATTGAGACCGTGTCTGTGCCTCAACCTAGGTTGGGCAAAACTAAACATGGCGGTGTTCGCCTTAGCAATCTCACTGGAGTAAAGACCTCCTCCATTCCTGCCATTACTGAAAGAGATTGTGATACCTCACATCTCAAAATAGGGCTACTTAATGTTAGATCCCTCACTTCCAAGGCAGTTATAGTCAATGAACTAATCACTGATCATAATCTTGGTGTAATTGGCCTGACTGAAACATGGATAAATCCTGAGGAATTTACCGTGTTAAATGAGGCCTCACCTCCTGGTTACACTAGTGACCATTCCCCCGCGCATCCCGCAATGGTGAAGGTGTTGCTAAAAAAAATATACTATACTACTATCTATACTTACTGGTGGTACAAACGCTGTTTCATCCTTTCCTACACTTATATTACCCTTCGTCTTTTGAGCTTCTAGTCATGAAATGTCTGCAGCCTACTCAATCACTTTTTATAGCTACTGTTTACAGGCCTCCTGGGCCATATACAGCGTTCCTCACTGAGTTCCCTGAATTCCTATCGGACCTTGTAGTCATAGCATATAATATTCACATTTTTGGTGATTTTAATATTCACATGGAAAAGTCCACAGACCCATTCCAAAAGGCTTTCGGAGCCATCATCGACTCAGTGGGTTTTGTCCAACATGTCTCTGGACCTACTCACTGTCAGTCATACTCTGGTCCTAGTTTTGTCCCATGGAATAAATGTTGTGGATCTTAATGTTTTTCCTCATAATCCTGGACTATCGGACCACCATTTTATTATGTTTGCAATCGCAACAAATAATCTGCTCAGACCCCAATCAAGGAGCATCAAAAGTTGTGCTATAAATTCTCATACAACCAAAAGATTCCTTGATGCCCTTCCAGACTCCCTCTGCCTACCCAAAGACGTCAGAGAAAAAAAATCAGTTAACCACCTAACTGAGGTACTCAATTTAACCTTGCGCAATACCCTTGACGCAGTTGCACCCCTAAAAACTAAAAACATTTGTCATAAGAAACTCTGAAGCTCTGAAGCAAGCTTCCAGAAAATTGGAACGGAAATGGCGCCACACCAAACTGGAAGTCTTCCGACTAGCTTGGAAAGATGGTACCGTGCAGTATCGAAGAGACATCACTGCTGCTCGATCATCCTATTTTTCCAACTTAATTGAGGAAAATAAGAACAATACGAAATGTATTTTTGATACGGTCGCAAAGCTAACTAAAAAGCAGCATTCCCCAAGTGAGGATGGCTTTCACTTCAGCAGTAATAAATTCATGAACTTCTTTGAGGAAAAGATCATGATCATTAGAAAGCAAATTACTGACTCCTCTTTAAATCTGCATATTTCTCCAAAGCTCAGTTGTCCTAAGTCTGCACAACTCTGCCAGGACATAGGATCAAGAGAGACACTCAAGTGTTTTAGGTCTATATCTCTTGACACAATGATGAAAATAATCATGGCCTCTAAACCTTCAAGCTGCATACTGGACCCTATTCCAACTAAACTACTGAAAGAGATGCTTCCTGTGCTTGGCCCTCCAATGTTGAACATAATAAACGGCTCTCTATCAGCCGGATGTGTACCATTGCTTGCTGTTTGGGGTTTTAGGCTACGTTTCTGTACACCACTTTGAGATATCAGCTGATGTACGAAGTGCTATATAAATAAATTTGATTTGATTTGAATGACAACAAGCTCAGTCTGATGATGCTGTGACACACCGCCCCAGACCATGACGGACCATCCAACTCCAAATCGATCCCACTCCAGAGTACAGGCCTCGGTGTAACGCTCATTCCTTCGACGATACACGCGAATCTGCCCATCACCCCTGGTGAGACCAAATCATGAATCTCGTCAGTGAAGAGCACTTTTTGACAATCCTGTCTGGTCCAGCGACGGTGTGTTTGTGCCCATAGGCGACGTTGTTGCTGGTGATATCTGGTGAGGACCTGCCTTTACAACAGGCCTACAAGCCCTCAGTCCAGCCTCTCTCAGCCTATTACGGACAGTCTGAGCACTGATGGAGGAATTGTGCGTTCCTGCTGTAACTCGGGCAGTTGTTGTTGCCATCCTGTACCTGTCCTGCAGGTGTGATGTTTGGATGTACCGATCCTGTGCAGGTGTTTTTACACATGGTCTGCCACTGCGATGACGATCAGCTGTCCGTCCTGTCTACCTGTAGCAGTGTGTTAGGCGTCTCACAGTCCGGACATTGCCATTTATTGCCCGGCCACATCTGCAGTTCTCATGCCTCCTTGCAGCATGCCTAAGGCACGTTCATGCAGATGAGCAGGGATGCTGGGCATTTTTTGTGTGTTTTTCAGAGTCAGTAGAAAGGCCTCTTTAGTGTCCTACGTTTTCATAACTGTGACCTTAATTGCCTACCGTCTGTAAGCTGTTAGTGTCTTAACAGGTGCATGTTCATTTATTGTTTATGGTTCATTGAACAAGCATGGGAAACAGTGTTTAAACCCTTTACAATGAAGATCTGTGATGTTATTTGGATTTTTACGAATTATCTTTGAAAGACAGGGTCCTGAAAAAGGGACGTTTCTTTTTTTGCTGAGTATATATCCCATATTTTTGCTCAAAACCAACAGAAAACAACTCCCATTTCACAAATTGATCACCCTAAATGATTCGCTACTTAAATGCGTAGTTTTCTCCAATTTAAACCTGGTCTTTATTGTCTGTCTATTGTACAAGAGAAAACAGCCACTCTTGTTTTATATAGCCTTTTTTTATAATATTTTTCTTATTTTTAAAACCGTATATATACTGAACAAAAATATAAATGCAACATGCAACAGTGTCAAAGATTTTACTGAGTTACAGTTCATAGAAGGAAATCAATCAATTGAAATAAATAAATGATGGCCTAATCTATGGATTTCACATGACTGGCCCACCCACTTGGGAACCAGGCCCACCCACTGGGGAACCAGGTCCAGCCAATCAGAATAATTCTTCCCCACAAAAGGGCTTTATTACAGACAGAAATTCTCCTCAGTTTCATCAGCTGTCCGGGTGGCTTGTCTCAGATGTGTAGGTCCTGGGCTGGTGTGGTGACATGTGGTCTGTGGTTGGAAGGCTGGTTGGACGTACTGCCAAATTCTCTCAAATAATTTTGGAAGTGGTTTATGGTAAAGAAATGAACACTCAATTATTTGGCAACAGCTCGGGTGAATATTCCTGCAGTCAGCATGCCAATTGCATGCTCCCTCATCTTGAGACATCTGTGGCACTGTGTTGCGTGACAAAACTGCACATTTTTGAGTTGCCTGTTATTGTCCCCAGCACAAGGTGCACCTGTGTAACGATTATGCTGTTTAATCATCTTCTGGATATGCCACACCTGTCACATGGATGGATTATCTTTGCAAAGGAGAAATGCTCACTAACAGGGATGTAAACAAATTTGTGCACAACATTTGAGAGAAATAAGCTTATTTCAGCTCATGAAACATGGGACCAACACTTTACCTGTTATATTTTTGTTCAGTGTATATAGCTGTCTAAAACTCAAGAAGTTTTGAAAAACAGAGGTAAAATGTTGATCTTTGTACCTTTCTAACTCCCATCCTCTTGGGATGAGCCCAACCAAAACAGAACTCATCTCCAATATGACAAAACCTGCAGTCAAAACAAAATGTGTGCCAGGGCTATACACTGGCTAAACACAAAACACAAAACTTTTTGGACTGCCCACCCTTGAAAAACAATCTGCAACCAAGTTGTCCTTAATGCAGACATGTCTGATTTGAAGGGGAAACTCCTGCAATATGAGACCCCAGCTAAGGAGTCAGCTATTGTGGTCTTTTGCATGAAAACAAGAGGATTAGGATCAGTATAGACCACAAGATGGGTAGAGACCAACACATAATAAAACACTATCTGAGGAAGAATAATGGCTCTCTGCTATTTTCTTAGACATAGCGCACGCTGGGAACACTCGGGTACTTTTCCGATAACCCATTTGGTTCCCCCACTCTGGGTTCGCTACAAACAACAGGATTTGGCACAACCTTCCCGACAGTCAAATTGTTGCCCAAAAGGAATGAGACCACATTCACAAGTAGGATAGGCCTCACTCCTATGACAACAGAACCATAAACAAGATCAGACTCAAGTTCCACATTAAACAAAGGAACTTCCATGCACCCCATCTCCACACCTTGAACTAACACGCTGTAACCAGTTGCTGAAGTGTCAGACAAAGGCAAAACCCCCTCCCAAATGAAGCACTGGAATGCCCCAATGTCTCGCAGTATCTTCACAGGCTGCTTAATAGCGTCAACACTCTGCAGAGAAACCTGGTCTCAGAGCATTTCGTATTATTCTGTACGTAAATCTGACTTAGTATGATATGTTACGTTTTGTATGGTATGTATTCATTTGTGGCTGTCCATCATCCATATTGTATGATATGTTACAATTCATACAAAATATTACGAATTTGCAAACATACAATATGTTACGTATTTTCATAATATATGAAATGTTACAAATTTCAATTGGTTGTAGCTAACGTTAGCTAGCTGGCTAACGTTAACTAGGTTAGGGTTACGATTAAGGTTAGGGTTAAGTTTAGGAGTTAGGTTAAAGGGTTAAGGGAAGGGTTAGCTAAAAGGGTTAAGGGTAAAGTCAGGGGAAGAGGAAGGCTCCGTGGGATCCTAACATGCTAATTTTGTCGACACAACAGTGGTAGCTTACCAACAACGACGGCGGCTCCAGGACTGGGAACCGTCGCTGGAGGCTGTCGGAAAATTGAATCGTCTCTGATTGAGGCTCCGGGCCATGGATCGTCTCTGGAGGCTCCGGGACCATGGATCACACTGACAGCGTCTCTGGAGAAATCTCGGCTTGTCACCAAAAGCTCCGGGCCATGGATCGTCTCTGGAGGCTCCGGGCCATGGATCATCACTGGAGTGGCTGCTGCCAGGCTCCCAGGGCCATGGATCATCACTGGAGGCTCCGGGCCATGGATCATCACTGGAGGCTCCGGGCCATGGATCATCACTGGAGGCTCCGGGCCATGGATCATCACTGGAGGCTATGGGCTGCCTCTGCGGATTTGGAAGGCCATAAAGATCATCAAGGACATCAACCACCCGAACGTCGTGGCCGCAATCCCCCGTAATGGGAATTGATGGGAAATGTATCGTCATTGTTGTTCCCTCGCTGCCTCCGTCTGCTCCCATTGCAGGCGATCCTTTCCGGCCATGATTTCCTCCCACATCCAGGATTCCTTCCCGTCAAATATCGAATCAAATCAAAATCAAATCAAACATATTTATATAGCCCTTCGTACATCAGCTGATATAAAAAGTGCTGTACAGAAACCCAGCCTAAAACCCCAAACAGCAAGCAATGCAGGTGTTGAAGCTCGTGGGCTAGGAAAAACTCCCTAGAAAGGCCAAAACCTAGGAAGAAACCTACAGAGGAACCAGGCTATGAGGGGTGGCCAGTCCTCTTCTGGCTGTGCCGGGTGGAGATTATAACTGAACACGGCCAAGATGTTCATATGTTCATAAATGACCAGCATGATCAAATAATAGGTCTGGGACAGGTAGCACGTCCGGTGAACAGGTCAGGATTCCATAGCCGCAGGCAGAACAGTTGAAACTGGAGCAGCAGCACGGTCAGGTGGACTGGGGACAGCAAGGAGTCATCATGCCAGGCAGTCCTGAGGCCTGGTCCTAGGGCTCAGGTCCTCCGAGAGAGAGAAAGAAAGAAAGAGAGAAAGAGAGAATTAGAGAGAGCATACTTAAATTCATACAGGACACCGGATAAGACAGGAGAAGTACTCCAGATATAACAAACTGACCCTAGCCCCCTGACACATAAACTACTGCAGCATAAATACTGGAGGCTGAGACAGGAGGGGTCAGGAGACACTGTGGCATATATCCTCCCACATCCAGGATGTCCACTCCTCCTGGGCACGCTGCTTGGTCCGTTGTTTGTGGGATCTTCTGTCACGTTCGTTGTTTGAAAGATTGTACCAAGGTGCAGCGTGGAAAGCGTTCATCATATTTATTCATGTGAACCAGCAAACTAAAACAAATAAAAAATAACAAAACGAAACGTCCAGCTATGTAGGGCTCAAAAGCAACAATAAAAAATCAAGATCCCACAAACAACAGATGGGAAAGGCTGCCTAAATATGATCCCCAATGATAAACAGCTGCCTCTGATTGGGAACCATACCAGGCCAACATAGATATATACAAACTAGAGTACCCACCCTAGTCACACCCTGACCTAACCAAAATAGAGAATAAAAAGTCTCTCTAAGGTCAGGGCGTGACAGGTTCCAACCGCTGTGTCTTTTTGAGATGCAGAGTAGGTGAACGGATGATCTCCGCATGTGTGATTCCCACCGTGAAGCATGGAGGAGGAGGTGTGATTGTGTGGGGGTGCTTTGCTGGTGACACTGCCAGTGATTTATTTAGAATTTAAGGCACACTTAACCAGCATGGCTACACAAGCATTCTGCAGCGATACATCATCCCTTCTGGTTTGCGCTTAGTCCCACTATCATTTGATTTTCAACAGGACAATGACCTAAAACACACCTCCAGGCTGTGTAACGGCTATTTGACCAAGAAGGAGAGTGATGGAGTGCTGCATCAGATGAGCTGGCCTCTACTATCACCTGACCTCAACCCAATTGAGAGGGTTTGGGATGAGTTGGATTGGAGAGTGAAGGAAAAGCAGCCAACAAGTGCTCAGCCTATGTGGAAACTCCTTCAATAATGTTGGAAAAGCATTCCAGGTGAAGCTGGTTGAGAAAATGCCAAGAGTGTGCAAAGCTGTCATCAAGGCAAAGGGTGGCCACTTTGAAGAACTTAATACTTTTTTGGTTACTACATGATTCCATATGTGTTATTTCATAGTTTTGATGTTTTCACTATTATTCTACAATGTAGAAAATACTACAAATAAAGAAAAACCCTTGAATGAGTAGATGTGTCCAAACTTTTGTCTGGTACTGTACATAATATGCGCACACATGCATAAGGACACACACACACACACACACACACACACACACACACATAGACACAGACACACTTTCACACTCACCACATACGTTGCTGCTGCTACTGCTCCACATACACTGCTGCTACAGCTCAGTCTATTACCTATCCTGTTGCCTTGTCACTTTACCCCTATGTAAACGCTGTACAAAACAGGACTGTCTCTTTTTTTCCCCCCTTTCCCCCCTAATATCGTGGTATCCAATTTGAAGTTACAGTCTTGTCTCATCGCTGCAACTCCCGTACGGACTCGGGAGGCGAAGGTCGAGAGCCGCGCGTCTTCTGAAACACAACCCAACCAAGCCGCACTGCTTCTTGACACAATTCCCACTTAACCTGGAAGCCAGCCGCACCAATGTGTTGGAGGAAACACTGTACACCTGGCTACCTTGTCAGCGTGCACTGCACCTGGCCCGCCACAGGAGTCGCTAGTGCGCGATGGGACAAGGACGTCCTTGCCGGCCAAAACCCTCCCCTAACCCGGACGACGCTGGGCCAATTGTGCGCCACCTCATGGGTCTCCCGGTCGCAGCCGGCTGTGACATAGCCTGGACTCGAATCCAGAATCTCTAGTGGCATAGCCAGCACTGCTAGCACAGCTAGCACAGGATGCTAGGAGAGAGAGGAGGGGAGGGGGGCACTGGGCCCTGGAGAGGGGGGAATTGGGCCCTGGAGTGTGCCTGTGGAGCTGTAAGTGCAGGGAAGCGAGGGCTGACCTGACACCCCAACATCTCCCGTAATGAGGCCAGAGGGGTGAGGCGTGGTCAGGAGGGCTAGAGGCAGGGACACACTGTGGTTACACACATACACCAGGTTTCAGGTCAATTCAGACAAATCAGGAGATTGAAAATTGACAGTTATTTTCAGTGTGGACTTTTCAAAACATTAATTGAATTTTATTTCATATGGTCTTTTTAAATAATTGATTGAGTTTTAATCGAATTTCAATTCATGCCCTGAAATGAATGAATTTAAATAGAATTGACCTGGGCTGTACATGTAAAGTAATTACTTACAATCTGCCTATGTAACTCACTAGCATATTAGACTGCTCCATAAAAGCAGATCAGTGTTGGTGAGCACACTTTCCACATTACTCTCACTATATCTGAAGCAATAGAGCTCAAACTACCCACTTTCTCTCCATGCCAAGCCAACCCAGACACCAAGACATCCCTGAACTCATTCTAGCCAAGGCTACAGGCCTACAAGGCCGACTTCACAGCAATCTGACGTGTTTTTATTTAGCCTGACCGCCCCAAAGTCCCCAAAAGGGACTGAGAGGATTATGTAAGTATCCTAAGCTTTGTTTAGCTCAAAAATGTTATCACCACCACCACAATTATTTTAAGTTTTGCCTAGATAAGGGTCATATTGACCTTGTGAAAGGAACATATGTACATAAGACAAAAGAGCAGTTGGTCGCCAATTACTGGCATTCCACACCATGGGGGAGAGAGAGGATTTTGGGGAGGAGAAGGGAGGGGGTTCTCTGTGCCTCTACTATCTATCAGCAAATGTGAAAACAGTGGGACACACACACACACACACACACACAGATGAGCAAAGTAAACAAGCTGTGCCATTCCTTGTTGTTGTTGTAAGGCTCTATTTTAGAGATCAGATATCCGGACAGCTTTTGTCTAAATGCTAGTACTATTTGTTGAAGTCAGGTGACTTGACCATAGCCTGCTCTGGTGATGACCTTCCAGCCTTCTAGAACACATTATAATCTTCTTAGAATAGAAAGAGACAATAAATGATCTGGAATACTTCCGGATGACTGTTGGTTTTGTTGGACAGCTCTCTATTCCACATCAGTCGGCCATAGTCTGTCTTTTCTGGTCAAGACCTTAGTCATCCTCTGAGCATCGTCATAGAATAGAATAGAAAGATCAACTAAATGATCCAGAATACTTTTGTGTGGCCCTTTGGAGCCTGTTGGATGAGTCTCTTTCCTTTGCTCTTGTATTCATCTGCTGACTGTCGTCAGTGAGAAAAGACAATCCCTTTCCTTGTAATGGATATTACTAATCATATCTTGTCACAACGTATTTGTAAACCATGGGCAAATGGGTTACCATGATAAGCATGCAATTATTATTTTCTGAAATGTCTATTGAAGTTTCATTTAGTTTCTCCCCTAGATGTTAGGTCCTTGCTATCCGGGTTCCTTGGGATGTCCCATTGAAGTTGAAATGTAAAATGGTTAAGGTAAGGGTTTAGGTTAGGAAATAGTTATGATTATGGTTAGGATTAGGGTAAGGGTTTAGGGTAGGGAGGTCCCAATGTGAAGAAAAAAAACAGGGGTTTCATTCATGTTTAAATCCTAGATTTTGGACAGAATTAGCCTTTCATTTCTCAAGCATTGCCTGAAGTGCAATCATGTCACTGTTTTCTGCGTTTTTAACGTGAATTCGTATGTAATCATTGTAATGTAATTAACGCAACCAGTCCAACGATGTTGGTGCATGCTGCAAGTTGAAAAGATAGTGTCCTCCTGATAATTATCGACAGGTTACGCTGATAGCGCGTTCGAGTGTTCTGAGTAATCGTATAAGTCCGCATGTCCCTATCCATTTGTTCCGTTTGCGCCAGTTTGCTGTCTCGGCGGGAGCTGCTGGGCTCCAGGTTTGCTTTTCCAGAGGAAACCGTAACGCGGCTATTAGAACCATTAGGACCATTAGAACACGGTGGTGAGGATTCTCACACCTGGATAGGCTATGACACGTGCGCTCTGGATAACACTATTGGCTTTGAATAGGGCTAGTGACTACTTTGACATTTACAGGGAAAATGTTTGATAACGACAAAAGCCCTAATATATACAAATGACATTTTAACTTAAAATTTCACAATTCCTGACATTTAATCTTAATACATATTTCCTGTTTTAGGTCAGTTAGGATCACCACGTTATTTTTAGAATGTGAAATGTCAGAATAATAGTAGAGAGAATGATTTATTTCAGCTTTCATTTCTTTCATCACATTCCCAGTGGGTCAGAAGTTTACATACACTCAATTAGTATTTGGTAGCATTTCCTACACATTGTTTCACTTGGGTCAAATGTTTCCGGTAGCCTTCCACAAGCTTCCCACAATAAGTTGGGTGAATTTTGGCTCCTTCCTCCTGACAGAGCTGGTGTAACTGAGTCAGGTTTGTTGGCCTCCTTGCTAACACACACTTTTTCAGTTCTGCCCACAAATATTCTATAGGATGGAGGTCAGGGCTTTGTGATGGCCACTCCAATACCTTGCCTTTGATGTCCTTAAGCCATTTTGCCACAACATTGGAAGTAAGCTTGGGGAGATTGTCCATTTGGAAGACCCATTTGCGACCAAGCTTTAACTTCCTGACTGATGTCTTGAGATGTTGCTTCAATATATCCACATAATTTTCCTCCTCATGATGCCATCTATTTTGTGAAGTGCACTAGTCGCTCCTCCAGCAAAGCACCCCCACAACATAATGCTGCCACCCCCGTGCTTCACGGTTGGGATGGTGTTCTTCGGCTTGCAAGCCTCCCCTTTTCCCTCCAAACATAACGATGGTCATTTGGGCCAAACAGTTCTATTTTTGTTTCATCAGACCAGAGGACATTTCTCCAAAAAGTACGATCTTTGTCCCCATGTGCAGTTGCAAAACGTAGTCTGTCTTTTTTTATGGCGGTTTTGGAGCAGTGGCTTCTTCCTTGCTGAGCGGCCTTTCAGGTTATGTCGATATAGGACTCATTTTACTGTGGATATAGATACTTTTGTACCTGTTTCCTCCAGCATCTTCACAAGGTCCTTTGCTGTTGTTCTGGGATTGATTTGCACTTTTTGCACAAAAGTGTGTTCATCTCTAGGAGACAAAACGCGTCTCCTGCCTGAGCGGTATGATGGCTGCGTGGTCCCATGGTGTTTATACTTGCGTGTTATTGTTTGTATTGATGAACGTGGTACCTTCAGCCATTTGGAAATTGCTCCCAAGGATGAACCAGACTATCTATCATTTTTTTCTAAGGTCTTGGCTGATTTCTTTTGATTTTCCCATGGCGTCAAGCAAAGAGACACAGTTTGAAAGTAGGCCTTTGAAATACATCCACAGGTACACCTCCAATTGACTCAAATTATGTAAATTAGCCTATCAGAAGCTTCTAAAGCCATGACATAATTTTCTGGAATTTTTCAAGCTGTTTAGGCACGGTCAACTTAGTCTATGTAAACTTCTGACCCGCTGGAATTGTGATACAGTGAATTATAAGTGAAATAATCTGTCTGTAAACAATTGTTGGAAAAATGACTTATGTCATGCACAAAGTAGATGTCCTAACCGACTTGCCAAAACTATAGATTGTTAACAAGAAATGTGTGGAGTGGTTGAAAAACGAGTTTTAATGACTCCAACCTAAGTGTATGTAAACTTCATATATATATACAATACCATTCAAAAGTATGGACACCTACTCATTCAAGGGTTTTTCTTTATTTTTTATATTTTCTACATTGTAGAATAATAGTGAATACATCAAAACTGTGAAATAACACATATGGAAAAATGTAAATAAAAATCTAATCAAATGTTATTTGTCACATGCACCGAATACAACACTGTAGACCTTACAGTGAAACGCTTACTTAACCAATAATGCAGTTTTAAGAAAAAAAGGTTTAAAAAAAAAAATATATATATATATATATAAGTAAAAATTAATAAATAAAATCAGGAACCGGTTCGTCGAGGTTACTGAGGTAATATGTTTATGTAGGTAGAGGTAAAGTTACTATGCATGGATAATAAACAAAGAGTAGCAGCAGTGTAAAAATATGGGTTAATAGTCCGGGGAGCCATTTGATTAGCTCTTCAGGATTCTTATGGCTTGGGGTTAGAAGCTGTTAAGAAGCCTTCTGGACCTAGACTTGGTGCTCCGGTACCGCTTGCCGTGCGGTAGCACAGATAACAGTCTATAATTAGGGTGGCTGGAGTCTTTGGCAATTTTTTGGGCCTTCCTCTGACACCGCCTGGTATAGAGGTCCTGGATGGCAGGAAGCTTGGCCCCAGTGATGTACTGGGCCGTACGACTACCCTCGGTAGTGCCTTGCGGTTGGAGGTCGAGCAGTTGCCATACCAGGCGGTGATGCAACCAGTCAGGATGCTCTCGATGGTGCAGCTGTAGAACTTTTTGAGAATCCATGACAAATCCTTTCAGTCTCCTGAGGGGAAATAGGCACTGTCGTGCCCCCTTGGTGTGTTTGGACCATGATAGTTTGTTGGTGATGTGGACACCAAGGAACTTGAAGCTCGCAACCTAATCCACGAAAGACCAGTTGATGAGAATGGGGGGGGGGGTGCTCATCCTCCTTTTTCTGTAGTTTACAATTATCTCCTTTGCCTTGATCACATTGAGAGAGTGTTTGTTACCCTGGCACCACAATGATAGGTCTCTGACCTCCTCCCTATAGGCTGTCTCATCATTGTCCGTGATCAGGCCAACCACTGTTGTGTCGTCAGCAAACTTATTGATGGTGTTGGAGTCGTGCTTGTACAGGAGGGGACTGAGCACGCACCCCTTAGGGGCCCCCATGTTGAGAATCAGCGTAGCAGATGTGTTGTTACCTACCCTTACCACCTGGGGGCAGCCTGACAGGAAGTCCAGGATCCAGTTGCAGAGGGGGGTGTTAAGTCCCAGGGTCCTTAGCTCAGTGATGAGCTTCGAGGGCACTATGGTGTTGAACACTGAGCTGTAGTCAATGAATAGCATTCTCACGTAGGTGTTCCTTTTGGCTAGGTGGGAAAGGGCAGTGTGGAGTGCAATAAAGATCCCATCATCTGTGGATCTGTTTGGGTGGTATGCAAATTGGAGTGGGTCTAGGGTTTCTGGGATAATGGTGTTGATGTGAGCCATGACCAGCCATTCAAAGCACTTCATGGCTACAGATGTGAGTGCTACGCGTCGGTAGTCATTTAGGCAGTTTACCTTGGTGTCCTTGGGCACAGGCACTATGGTGGTCTGCTTGAAACATGTTGGTATTAAAGATTTGGTCAAGGACAGGTTGAAAATGTCAGTGAAGACACTTGCCAGTTGGTCAGCGCATGCTCGGAGTACATGTCCTGGTAATCTGTTTGGCCCTGCGGCCTTGTGAATGTTGACCTGTTTAAAGGTCTTACTCACATTGGCTACAGGGAACGTGATCACATCGTCCGGAACAGCTGATGCTCTCATGTATGCTTCAGTGTTGCTTGCCTCGAAGCGAGCATAGTCACTGGACAGCTCCCGGCTGTGCTTCCCTTTGTAGTCGGTAATAGTTAGCTAGCTGTTGACAAATAGACACAGACCCCTTGTCTTACTGGAGGCAGCTGTTCTATCTTGCCGATGGACCGAAAACACAGCCAACTGTATGTTATCCATGTCGTTGTTCAGCCACGATTCGGTGAAACATAAGATATTACAGTTTTTTATGTTCCGTTGGTAGGATAGTCTTGTTCGGAGCTCATCCATTTTGTTATCCAATGATTGCACGTTGGCTAATAGGACTGATGGTAGAGGGGGATTACTCACTCTGCGTCGTATCCTTACAAGGCAGCCTGACCTACGTTCCGATATCTCCATCTCTTCTTCATGTGAATGACGAGGATTTTGACCTTGTCAGGTGTCTGAAGTAAATCGTTTGCGTCCATCTCGTTAAAGAAAAAAATTATTGTCCAGTACGAGGTGAGTAATCGCTGTCCTGATACCCAGAAGCTATTTTCGGTCGTAAGAGACGGTGGCAGAAACATTATGTACAAAATAACACGAAAAAACACACACAGTAGCACAATTGGTAAGGAGCCCGTACAACGGCAGCCATCTCCGGCGCATTCTCAAGAAATTGTTAAACAAATAAAAATATATTTTAGATTTTTGATTCTTCAAAGTAGCCACCCTTTGCCTTGATGCATTGCACACTCTTGGCATTCTCTCAACCAGCTTCACCTGGAATTATTTTCCAACAGTCTTGAAGGAGTTCCCACATATGCTGAGCACTTGTTGGCTGCTTTTCCTTCACTCTGCGGTCCAACTCATCCCAAACCCTCTCAATTGGGTTGAGGTCAGGTGATTGTGGAGGCCAAGTCATCTGATGCAGCACTCCATCACTCTCCTTCTTGGTCAAACAGCCCTTACACATCCTGGAGATGTGTTTTGGGTCATTGTCCTGTTGAAAAACAAATTATAGTCTCACTAAGCGCAAACCAGAAGGGATGGCGTATCGCTGCAGAATGCTTTGGTAGCCATGCTGGTTAAGTGTGCCTTGGATTCTAAATAAATCACTGACAGTGTCACCAGCAAAGCACCCCCACACCCTCACATTTCCTCCTCCATGCTTCACTGTGGGAACCACACATGCGGAGAACATCTGCATCTCACAAAGACACAGCGGTTGGAACCAAAAATCTCAAAAAGACACAGCGGTTGGAACCAAAAATCTCAAATTTGGACTCATCAGCAGTTAACTCTAATGAACTTATCCTCTGCAGCTGAGGTAACTCTGGGTATTCGTTTCCTGTGGCAGTCCTCATGAGAGCTAGTTTCATCATAGCGCTTGATGGTTTTTTGCGACTGCACTTGAAGAAACTTTCAATATTCCTGATTGGCTGAACGTCATGTCTTATTGTAATGATGGGCTGTCATTTCTCTTTGCTTATTTGAGCTGTTCTTGTCATAATATGGACTTAGCCCTATTTGGTAAAAGACCATCTTCTGTAAACCATCCCTACCTTGTCATAACACAACTGATTGGCTCAAATGCATTAAGAAGGAAAGCAATTCCACAAATGTACTTTTAACAAGGCACACCTGTTAATGCATTCCAGGTGACTACCCCATGAAGCTGGTTGAGAGAATGTCAAGAGTGTGCAAAGCTGTCATCAAGGCAAAGGGGGGCTGCTTTGAAGAATCTCAAATATAAAATATATTTTGATTTGTTTAACACTTTTTTTGGTTACTACATAATTCCATATGTGTTATTTCATAGTTTTGATCTCTTCACTATTATTCTACAATGTAGAAAATAGTCCAAATAAAGAAAAACCCTGGGATGAGTAGGTGTCCAAACGTTTGACTGGTACTGTATAGAAATAAAGTACAGGCTCTGTCATATCAGAGTCCATGTCACATTTGAAACTGTGTGGTGTTGTTGATGTCCTTCAAGACAAGTGTTGGATAATTATAAACTGTAGATTATCCTGATAACAGATTAGTTGTAAGCTAAACATGGTTGACGACCTCTGCCTATATGATTTAGGCTACAGGGATTTAGCTAATATAGACTAAATATAGTTTCAGACTAAAAGTAACAATACCAAAACTAAGACTGCATAAGAATGCGGTATATGAGTGCATTTGGGAATTCAGACATTTCGCCTGCTCTGTCCATTGGTGTTAGAATTGTCTCTGCTTTGGCGGGCCTATCCTTCTTTACCCAATTCGATGGTTGCTCAAACTCTGTTCTTCGTTAATTGGTAAACAATAGGATGACTCCCCCTTATTTGTCCCCCGCTGTCTTTCTCACAGATGGTGTCTCTCTTTCCTCCTCTGTGTTTTTCCAATAACCCTGCCGTAACAGATTTCTCACCCTCTCGCTGCGGGCCACTGTTTGGACAACTGGAGAACTCTTCACAACAAATTGCCCTGACCCACAATCATTTGCCAGACAGGCTCGCCCCCACTGAGGTTGATCTCACCCCCCTACCAATGGTCATTTGGCAGGTCAACTCCTCCCACACCCCCTCCAGATCTAGAGGTCTTTATAAACCGCGGGCGTAGTGGCCAGTTGGACATCCATCTATACTTCTTCTCAGTGTAGCCGTTCCACGGGACAGAAGCGCACTAATAGAGGCTCGCCGCCTATTTAAGCCATAGCAGAGCAGATATCGCCGCGTTTACCGCAAAGGGAATATCGTTATTCAGTATAGTATACAAGGGATACCAGCTACAGAAATGAGTACCGCATGTCTGATCGTCAAACAGACGCCCTTCGTTGTTGCTCCGCGCCCGGTAGGGATGGACCCTCGTCCGCAGACAAATGACAGGTAAAAGCTCCAAATAAAATCACAGAATATTCCAGGAATAATATATAGCACTTTTGATGGTGATATCATGTAATAATGTCTTTATTTAATAAGTGTAGATCTATATTGACGCGTAAAATGTGCTTTATTATGGCACCACCCAATAGCCTTTTCAGTCATTTTCCAAAAGGAGTCTATTATTTTACATTGAATACTATTATTTTTATGTGGAGGCAATAATATTATCTAACTTAAGCGTGTACAGTAGGGTGAATTCATACCAGCATGCACATGTAATTATTCAGAGCACGTTTTCCTTCCGTATGTTAATGATCTCTGTTTGATTGACACTACAACCATCCTGCACTGTCTTTCTCTCTGCAGATATGATTCACTATGGAGACCTTGGCTCACAACCAAGAAGGATATGCAAAGGGAATGCCAGAGAAGCAGACAGTCATGTGTAAGTTTATATTAGCCCTAATAATAAGCTCCTGTCTGGTCTTTTCTGTTGTGTTGCAGTTCTTTATTAGGTTTGTTCAATATGGGCTACTTAGCCCACCTCAAATGTAGGTCACCAGTTTTATAAACAGGAAAATATGAAAGTCGAGAAAAGAAGTGAAAGCATTTAATTTCACATAGAATGTAAGATAGTGCCTGTGTATTTGTGTATAATGTTGATTGAAGCGAGAGAGGAGCTGCAGGATAGCATTTAAGGGCCAGGCAGGAGACAGACAGTCCTGTAAAGGAATGGAGGGAGAGAGGGAGGGCAGTAATTACCATTAGCAGTACTGTTGCAGAGCAGAAGGTGTGAGTGCTTAGCTGTTTTCCTGTCACTGAGCCAATCAACTGAGGCTCAGAGGGTGAGAAGGCATGTCTGTTGTACCCTGTCAGACTGACCCGCAGCACCATATGGCCCTACTGACAGGTTGCGTCCCAAATGGCACCCTATTCCCTATTTAGTGCATTTCTTTTGACCAGGGCCAATAGGGCTCTGGTCAGAAAGTAGTTCACTATATCTGAAATAGGGTGCCACTTGGGATGCAACCTGGCTCTATCCTGAGCTGAGCTGGCCCCACACCTCACACCGACACCAAAGGCGACAGCCAGAGAGTAGTGCCCTCCAGATATCCTACTAGCTTAGCACATTCCTGCTGTTTTCCAGAAAAACACTAAACTGGACACCTCAGGGAGGGTTGTCATGATAGAGCGAGAGGGAGAGAGAAGTTCAGGTACTTCACACACAGCAAACACCTCATGTGACTTCCCTAGTTTGGCACCCAACTCCAGCTGGCAGTAACTTGTGTGGTGTGGTTGGCACTGGTGTTGGGTTTTGCTAGGACAGGATGTCAGGTCAAGATAGGTGTTTGTGGATTTGTGTTTCTGTCTGGCAGTATGGTGAACTAATGCAGGACAGGAGGAGGTCTAGGTGGTGGTTATGATAGCAGGGCATTTGGTGTTTGTGGATTTGTGTTTTGACAGGACAGTGCGGTAGATAACGCCTAATTCTCTCTCTCTCTCTCTCTCTCTCTCTCTCTCTCTCTCTGTGTATTTACAGCCTTACTCCAGACCTACAGACTCCACCCCTGCAGCTCCAGGTCTCTTCCCATTCTATGGGAAGTCCCAGTCCTTCCAGCACCCTGTCAGGTCAGTACCAAGTCCCAATAGGCTACACTCCTGCTCCATTTTAGTTTTAATGTGTGGATACAGATAATATATCTGTATCATTTAGGGCCAAATTATAATTTGAGATATATGCGTTATTAATATCTCATTCTCACCACAGCATGATTTAGGATTTAAGAATTGCCTTTGCGGATCTCAAGTTAGGATTTGGCCTTTAGTACGTGTCTGTTTTCAGTCTGAAGCTATTCCAAGGGTTCGGTGTGTTAACATTTCTTCTACCACTACGGTCTACTTGTGTGTGTTTTAATTCTCAGACTAATGGGAAAGGTATCCGTTTTGTTAACCTTTCATTATTCTTCCCACCACCGCAGACTTTTCTGGCCCAAGTCCAAGTCGTTTGACTACCTGTACAGCGACGGAGAGGCTCTCCTGAGGAACTTCCCTGTCCAGGCCACCATCAGCTTCTACGAGGAGTCAGACAGCGAGGATGACGAGGAGGACGAGGAGTGGGAAGAAGAAATGTACAGCGAGGAAAAGGAGTACCTCAAGCGTCAGTCCCATTACACCAGCTACAACTGAAGTCTAGAGGGTTTCCAATTGGAACAGATGGAACATGGTGATATTCCATATCTCTTTGTGGTACCACAGAAAATGATGTCTGGAAGGAGACACCTCTGGCGCGACACCTCTGGCGAGACACCTGGAAGAACCTATATAACTGGAGCTGTCTTCACAGTCAGAAACCATTCTTATTCTATGAATGGAATAACCACTGTCAGTCAGAGTCATAGACTTGTCCTACAGGAGCACAGAGCGATCCAACAAACCATTTATGTCACATATTCAGTAGTACACAGCATGCCGAGCACAGAGAAGGGATTGTAATGTCTTAAGTATTCTAGATTGTTTATCTTACCTCCATGAAAGCAAAGAAGCTTAAGATAAATGTGAATTGTGGAGCCTGTTTCAACTGGTATCTTGTATTGCCACTATGTTGGCATAGGCTCTGTCAAGCAAAGAGTTACATGTATTTCTGTAGCAATACATAGTAATGGAAAGTTGCAAAAAGTATTGTATGCAGTCTTGCTCTAGTACCATATATTAGTCTTCCTCTGGGGCAGTGGAATGTATGCTAGGGATTGTATAACTACATACATTAAATCCCACATTGGGATAGTTTATCTCAGGGTCTGTACCTGGTTTGTGTATAAAAAGGTATCTATTTGCGTTTTATTTATCTAATTTATGATGTACAATTGTATATAGATACATACAGTATATGTTTATATATTTCCTATTTTTCAACTTTTTTGTATATTGTCGTCGAAAACACTGTCTAAACAACAGCGGTTAAAATAAAAACCTATTTTGGGAAAAGCAGATTATTTCATCTTGTTATTTTCCTATTGATTACATGATTAGAGAGAAAAACATTGTTTATGCTCAAAATGGCACCCCAATCCCTTTATAGTGCACTACTTTTGACCAGGGCTCAAAGAGCTCTATTCAAAAGTAGTCCACTATAGAATAGTGTGCCATTTGGAGCACACACATTATCACTGCAGGTCTGCTGCTGTTGTTGTGAGGGGGATCAGATTCTACTCTCCGTTTTCCCCCTGTTATCTCTCCTCTCCTTTGATCTGTCTATATCTGCTAGTTCTGTGGGACTGGGAAGAGTGGAAGTTCACTACAGTCTCAGAACAAAAGGGTCCAAAAGGGCTCTTCAGCTGTCCCCATAGCAGAACCCTTTTTGGTTCCAGGACGAACCCTTTATAAATTCTTTTCCAAAGAGGATTCCACATGGAACCCAACAGTTCTACCTGGAATCAAAAAGGGTTCTCTTATGTAGACAGCTGAAGAACCTTTTTGGAACCCTTTTTTCTAAGAGTGTAGTACACTATATAGGGTGTCATTTGGGACACATACTCTTCAGTGTCTCAGGTCGAGGTTGAACTGGTGGAAAGCAGAGAGAGGGCATCCAGGGTTGTGGTCAGAGATTAGGCTCTCTGGGGTCACAGTTCACAGGACGCATTTGCTGTTGTCAGTTTTACCACTTAAGGCCTGACCTGTCACATGACAACCCCTAGCCTCGTCGAAAACAAGGTTTCCCTAATCGGAAAGCCTGGTGAAGTATATGGCAGAAAGAAACTACAACGGGGTGGAAAACAGTGACGCCTCGCATCATGTCAAACCAATCAAATGCCTTGCTTGGGCAGAGCTCAAAAGGTGCTCACTACACTGAAAATTAAGCTTCTTAAATGGTTCTTCCTCAGCTCTTAAGTGTGAGGTTCTTGACATGGCATCTATGGTTCTTCAGAATTCTTAAAGGTTCTTGAAATGTACAGTGGGGAGAACAAGTATTTGATACACTACCGATTTTGCAGGTTTTCCTACTTACAAAGCATGTAGAGGTCTGTAATTTTTATCATAGGCACACTTCAACTGTGAGAGACGGAATCTAAAACAAAAATCCAGAAAATCCCATTGTATGATTTTTAAGTAATTCATTTGCATTTTATTGCATGACATAAGTATTTGATACATCAGAAAAGCAGAACTTAATATTTGGTACAGAAACCTTTGTTTGCAATTACTGAGATCATACGTTTCCTGTAGTTATTGACCAGGTTTGCACACACTGCAGCAGGGATTTTGGCCCACTCCTCCATACAGACCATCTCCAGATCCTTCAGGTTTCGGGGCTGTCGCTGGGCAATACGGACTTTCAGCTCCCTCCAAAGATTTTCTATTGGGTTCAGGTCTGGAGACTGGTAGGCCACTCCAGGACCTTGAGATGCTTCTTACGGAGCCACTCCTTATTTGCCCCGGCTGTGTGTTTCGGGTCATTGTCATGCTGGAAGACCCAGCCACGACCCATCTTCAATGCTCTTACTGAGGGAAGGAGGTTGTTGGCCACGATCTCACGAATGATGTTTCCACCTCCATGCTTCATGGTTGGGATGGTGTTCTTGGGGTTGTACTCATCCTTCTTCTTCCTCCAAAAAGGGCGAGTGGAGTTTAGACCAAAAGGCTCTATTTTTGTCTCATCAGACTACATGACCTTCTCCTATTCCTCCTCTGGTTCATCCAGATGGTCATTGGCAAAATTCAGACGGGCCTGGACATGTGCTGGCTTGAGCAGGGGGACCTTGCGTGCGCTGTAGGATTTTAATCCATGACGGCGTAGTGTGTTACTAATGGTTTTCTTTGAGACTGTGGTCCCAGCTCTCTTCAGGTCATTGACCAGGTCCTGCCGTGTAGTTCTGGGCTGATCCCTCACCTTCCTTATGATCATTGATGCCCCACGAGGTGGGATCTTGCATGTAGCCCCAGACCGCGGGTGATTGACCGTCATCTTGAACTTCTTCCATTTTCTAATAATTGCGCCAACAGTTGTTGCCTTCTCACCAAGCTGCTTGCCTATTGTCCTGTAGCCCATCCCAGCCTTGTGCAGGTCTACAATATTATCCCTGATGTCCTTACACAGCTCTCTGGTCTTGGCCATTGTGGAGAGGTTGGAGTCTGTTTGATTGAGTGTGTGGACAGGTGTCTTTTATACAGGTAATGAGTTCAAACAGGTGCAGTTAACACAGGTAATGAGTGGAGAACAGGAGGGCTTCTTAAAGAAAAACTAACAGGTCTGTGAGAGCCGGAATTCTTACTGGTTGGTAGGTGATCAAATACTTATGTCATGCAATAAAATGTAAATTAATTACTTAAAAATCATACAATGTGATTTTCTGGATTTTTGTTTTAGATTCCATCTCTCACAGTTGAAGTGTACCTATGATTAAAAAAATTACAGACCTCTACATGCTTTGTAAGTAGGAAAACCTGCAAAATCCGCAGTGTATCAAATACTTGTTCTCCCCACTGTATGTAATCCTGCAGATGTGTCCCTTTCACAGCACACAGCAAATTGGCCAGTGTTAACTAGTGTTGATTTTACCGTGTAACATTCCAAGTTTTGATTCAGGAGGTAAATTAAGACTAAAGAGTTCAATTAACATTCTGTGGTGTAAAATAATCAAAGTGTTGATGTTAATAACCAGAGTTGAACCAAAACCACGCCCATCATTATCAGTATTTCTCAGCATGCTCTGTTGCAGGTTGATTTTTAGAATAGTTTGTTTCAATATATATGTTTTTGCATGTGCATTGATTAATCAAATCAAATCAAATGGATTAATATAGCCCTTCGTACATCAGCTGATATCTCAAAGTGCTGTACAGAAACCCATCATAAAACCCCAAACAGCAAGCTATGTAGTTGTAGAAACACGGTGGCTAGGAAAAACTCCCTAGAAAGGCCAAAACCTAGGAAGAAACCTAGAGAGGAACCAGGCTATGAGGGGTGGCCAGTCCTCTTCTGGCTGTGCCGGATTATAACAGAACATGGCCAAGATGTTCAAATGTTTAGAAATGACCAGCATGGTCAAATAATAATAATCACAGTAGTTGTCGAGGGTGGAGCAAGTCAGCACCTCAGGAGTAAATGTCAGTTGGCTTTTCATAGCCGATCATTCAGAGTATCTCTACTGCTCCTGCTGTCTCTAGAGAGTTGAAAACAGCAGGTCTGGGACCTTATACTACTCAAATATAAATAACATACATTTTTCTAAACTATTCCAATCTGTTACCTGGATGTATTGCACCCGTTACTGAAATAGTTGTTCCAGTTTAGATATTCTCATATCTTAGTCTTCCCAGCCCTGGCAGTCATTCTGAATGCAGGTTGCAGGTGACTAAATATTCAAAATGTTGGATTTCTCCACTCAGGCTGGATTCCAATAGGAATTACACATCACTTTGCAAAAAGCATAATGTGCTTTTCAGGACCGGTGTGGCCTGTAAACTATGATTTATTTGAGGCCACTGTATAAAACTAAGTCCTAAAAAAAGAATGCCTTGTAAAATATGTATATTTTTAAATAATAAAATTGGAATGCCAACATGGTGAGGACCAGAGGAGTAAAATTGAGTGGATAAAACTATCATGTCTCTGTCACTAGCAAACACAGTCAAGGGTGGTACTGGTAACTCTAATATTCACTCAAAAGGCACCCTGGGACATATGCAAATAAGGCTTAAAACCTTATAGGCAGGGCTATTCAAATCCGGTCCTGGAGGGCCAAAACATTTCTGGTTTTGGATTTTTGTATGGTTCTTCAAAGAACCATCCCATTTATGGTTCTTCAGAGACCCTAAAATGGTTGCCCTTTGGCATTGCTCTCAAGAACCTTATTTGGTCCCAACTTGCACCCTTACTTTTAAGAATGCAGATTAGTGCCGTAGGAGCCACAGTGTGTGAGGATGGCCGGGCGTCCCTTTTAGGGGCATGTGCTGGAGGGTTCTTGAAATGTAACATACAGGATTTAAAAATAAATACAAGCCGCTAGAAGCCAGTGGGCCATTCTAGCTGTTTCGGCTAATACAAAATAGATTTTTCATAAAATGTATTTCATACATTTTAGAATAACGCTGTAATGTAACAAAATGTGTAAAAAGTCAAGGGGTCTGAATACTTTCCCAATGCACTATATATAATGAAGGTAGACTAATTACTTTTTGAATAACATTTATTATCATTTTCAGCATCATGCGAGACAAATGATTTTGTTTACCAAAATAATCTATTATTCATTAAACAATTATCATCTTGTCACCATCTCTTTTGAAGCCTACAGATGAGCTATTAAAAGGCCTATAACTAGGGTTCCTTTTTTACGTTTTCGACCGTTCAATTGAACGGAAACGGTGTTGTACTGAACGACCTGTTGAAAAACGGGGAGGGGTTGTGGGTTGGGGAACGCTGTCAGCATGGCCACTGTCCTTTAAATAAGTCACTCGTTGCTTCAAGCCACACCTTGCCACGGCCACCAAACGGGAGCAAACGTACCTCAAAGTTTGTTCAAGAATGTGCAACAACGGTTTGGGGAAACGTGTCGTTCGGTACAAACTGTTCCGCAACATAGTAAACGTTAAATCGAACTGAACGCACCTATAAAAAGCCAACTGCGTAGAAAATGAATGGGGGAATTCTGGGAGGTGAAGTATTTTGGTGTAAGGTGTGGTTTAGAGCAGGCGGCGGTGCTTTCCAGAAGGCTTTCATAAATACCCTGAACAAGAGTGAAAGCACGGATAAACAGCAAAACATTGATTGGTTAAACACACACATCATATTCTACCAGCCCCACACAAGACGAATTAGATGAAGCTGGGGGCGCTTTTTTTCAACAACTCCATCACCCGAATGTCTCCGTATTCATAGAGGGTTGTCTCCCAATTCCTAGGAGTCATTTCATTGGACAAGGCCGGGGATTCCTCTTCTGCCATTGCATGGGCGATATTTCGGTCATAGTGTGGTACTGTCTCATGTGGTGGGGTTCTCACTTATTAGAAAGGTAAGTGCTATTCCGAATCATTGGGACTTCCACTCCCTATACCCTAACCCTAATTTCAACCCCCACCCTTACCCTAACCCTAGAATTAACCATAATCCTTACCAGTTAGGGTGAACCTCATCAGATTTCAAATTCAATGGGGTGACGTCAGAGTTGTACATCCCACGGATCCCGTATAGCAATGACGCGGATGGCTATTGAAAGCCCTTTGCTGTAGCTGGAGAGTGGAAGGTAGGGTTTCTTCTTCGGTTAATTTCTAAAGTAGTTATGTTATAGACGGACACTTATGACGGACAGTGTTTAATTTGAGTAGGCTAGAGAAAAATAAATTTTATGATCAGAGATCGTCGTATAATTGTAGAGAGAGAGAATGAGAGTAAAGCGACAGCCAGACAGTCAGCAATGGTCTGCCTTTCCAGAAAAATGACTGTAACTCAACAAGGGTCTTTATAAATGTTTCATTTTATATTATGGCAGCAAGAACGGAGGGATCTTTGGCTAAGGTCACGACAATCACACATTTTTCAAGTCATTTTTTTCCCTTCAAATGTCATTCTTTAGATTATTTACATTCTTGTTGAATATTATATCACCATATTTTTCCCTTTAAGTGTAATTTCAAATAGGGCATGAAATTATTCTTCCAAAATATACCCCCCCCCCCCCCATTTTACACGGTAGCCTACTATTTGAGATTGTGGATGTGCAAACTGAGGCCGGGGTGTGCTTGTAAGCATCTGTGTTGTTGGTCTACAGGAGGCTGGAGAGAGTTGATGTATAGGGCTCGTTTATCTGTATGGCAGATGGTTCGCGCGATCTACCGTGCGTGCTGCTTGCGCTCATATATCTCCGTTTTCTACAGCAGATTACATTTTAATATTCCATCTCCACACGCGCCTTCTCGAAATGATTTAATTTTGGCAGCATCCAGGATGGGGTTGGGGGGGGTACGTTGCTCTCACGCGACTCCTAGGCTACAACATGGTGATCAATTTATAAAGCATATACATCCCTATTATAGAGAGCATGTTCCTCCACCATGCATTATTGAAACTCGGTGTCTTTGCCAGAAAGACATGCAAGAACCATTTTATGGGTGGGCTACTGTATGACATCATGCCCAGCGCCCTGATTTAAGTAGATATACAGCTGGACCCATCATGGATTGAAGAGGTGGAGGTGGAGGGGGATGACATTCCTAAAAAGCAACTGTTCGCAATCGCAAACATTTTATCATGAGGCATTTGCAACGTTATTATTTCTCAATACAATACTTTATGATTTTGTAAGGCATGTAATATCAAGATCATAGTAGTAGCCTGTTGTTATTTTATCATAAACATTGGGAAAATGGCTGAATTTCTTATTGCAATTTATCAGGGTACACTGCGGCCTGACTTTGTGCTCCTCTTTCCTCTTCTCTCCTCCCACAGGTTAGAAAGTCTTGGTCTGAGTAGCAGGGTGGTAGGATGGCGGAAGGTAAGAACATAGCATGGCCTGCTCCTCTGGATCTCTTATGGCTAATCTGTTCATTGTAACAACTGTATTATAACCTGTATCATAACAGTGTTAGAACTGTACTATAACTATACTAAAACAGTATTGCATTATTGTATACGGGATTTGTAGATGTACAGTGCAGTCAGAAAGTTTTCAGACCCCTAGACTTCTTCCACATTTTGTTACATTAAAGCCTTGTTCTAAAATGGATTACATTTGTTTTTTCCCTCTTCAATCTACACACAATACCCCATAATGATGAAGCAAAAACACGTCAACAGTGAAGAGGCGACTCCGGGATGCTGGCCTTCTAGGCAGAGTTGCAAAGAAAAAGCCATATCTCAGACTGGATAATAAAGAGAAAAGATTAAGATGGGAAAAAGAACACAGACACTGGACAGAGGAACTCTGTCTTGGAGGCCAGCATCCCGGAGTTGCCTCTTCACTGTTGACGTTGAGACTGGTGTTTTGTGGGTACTATTTAATGAAGCTGCCAGTTGAGGACTTGTGAGGCGTCTGTTTCTCAAACTAGACACTCTAATGTACTTGTCCTCTCTTGTCCGCTCAGTTGTGCACTGGGGCCTCCCACTCCTCTTTCTATTCTGGTTAGAGCCAGTTTGCACTGTTCTACATAGCGTTGTACCAGATCTTCAGTTTCTTGGCAATTTCTCGCATGGAACAGCCTTCATTTCTCAGAAAGAGAACAGACTGATGAGTTTCAGAAGAAAGTTATTTGTTTCTGGCCATTTTGAGCCTGTAATCGAACCCATAAATGCTGATGCTCCAGATACTCAACTAGTCTAAAGAAGGCCAGTTTTATTGCTTTTTTAATCAGAACAAACATTTTCAGCTGTGCTAACATAATTGCAAAAGGGTTTTCTAATGACCAATTAGCCTTTTAAAATGATAAACTTGGATTAGCTAACACAACGTGCCATTGGAACAAAGGAGTGATGGTTGCTGATAATTGGCCTCTGTACACCTATGTAGATATTCCATGAAAAAATCAGCCGTTTCCAGCAACAATAGTCATTTACAACATTGGCAATGTCAACACTGTATTTCTGATCAATTTAATGTTATTTTAATGGCAAAAAAATGTGCTTTTCTTTCAAAAACAAGGACATTTCTAAGTGCCCCCAAACTTTTGAACGGTAGTGTAAGCATTCAGTCCCTTTACTCAGTACTTTATTGAAGCACCTTTAGCAGCGATTACAGCCATGAGTCGTCTTGTTATGACGATACAAGCTTGGCACACCTGCATTTGGGGAGTTTCTCCCATTCTTCTCTGCAGATCCTCTCAAGCTCTGTCAGGTTGGATGGGGAGCGTCGCTATTTTCAGGTCTTTCCAGAGATGTTCGATCGGGTTCAAGTCCGGGCTCTGGCGGGGCCACTCAAGGACATTCAGAGACTTGTCCCGAAGCCACTCCTGCGTTGTCCTGGCTGTGTGCTTAGGGTTGTTGACCTGTTGGAAGGTGAATCTTCGCCCCAGTCTGAGGTCCTGAGCGCTCTGGAGCAGGTTTTCATCAAGGATCTCTCTGTACTCTGCTTTGTTCATCTTTCCCTTGATCCTGACCAGTCTCCCAGTCCCTGCCGCTGAAAAACATCCCCACAGCATGATGCTGCCACGTAATTTAGTATAGTGATGGCGGCAGGTTTCCTCCAGACGTGACACTTGGCATTCAGGCCAAAGAGTTTAATCTTGGTTTCATCAGATCCGAGAATCTTGTTTTTCATTTTTCATGGTCTGAGAGACTTTAGGTGCCTTTTGGCAAACCAAGCAGGCTGTCATGGGCCTTTTAGGGCCACTCTACCATAAAGGCCTGATTGGTGGAGTGCTGCAGAGATGGTTGTCCTTCTGGAATGTTCTCCCAGCTCCACAGGGGAACTCTGGAGCTCTGTCAGAGTTGCCATCAGGTTATTGGTCACCTCACTGACAAAGGGCCTTCTCCCCCAATTATTCAGTTTGGCTGGGTGGCCAGCTCTAGGAAGAGTCTTGGTGGTTCCAAACTTCTTCCATTAAAGACTGATAGAGGCCACTGTGTTCTTGGGCACCTTCAATACTGCAGACATTTTTTCGTACCCTTCCCCAGATCTGTGCCTAAACACAATCCTGTCTCGGAGGTCTACCGACAATTTCTTTGACTTCATGGCTTGGTTTTTGCTCTGACATGCACTGTCAACTGTGGGACCTTATATAGACATGTGTGTGCCTTTGCAAATCATGTCCAATCAATTGAATTTACCACAGTTGGACTCCAATCAAGTTGTAGAAACATCTCAAGGATGATCCAGGGAAACAGGATGCACCTGAACTAAATTTTGAGTCTCATAGCAAAGGGTCTGAATACTTATGTAAATAGGGAAAAATGTCAATTATAAAAATATCTAAAAAAACATTTTTCACTTTGTCATTTTAGGGTATTGTGTGTAGATTGATGAGCATTTAATTTTTTAAAATCCATTTTAGATTAAGTATGTAATTTAACAAAATGTGGGAAATTGAAGGGGTCTGAATACTTTCCGATGCGTTGTATCAGTTGTTCCCTCTGTGTGCCTCCCTAATGGCACCCTAGCCCCTGTATAGTGCTCTACTTTTGACCAAGCCCCATAGGGAATGGGTTGCCGTTTGGGACACAGCCTCTGACTGCTCCCCATTGGAAAGGGAACACTGTGTGTGTGTGTGTGTGTGTGTGTGTGTGTGTGTGTGTGTGTGTGTGTATTCAACAGAATGTGTGAATACATAAGAATAGATAACCAAGGTCAATCAGCCACAGGTCACCTTCTCGAAGCTGCAGCTCTCCTCCACGCAGAGGGAGTGTGTGTGTTTGAGTGTGTGTTTGTGTCATGCTCTTTCATGTTCTCCTCGCCGTGAGTCAGTTGCATTCCTAGATGGGAAGGATGCTCACAAACACACACACGCTCACTCTCCAATCTTTCTCTTTGTAGCGTTCCTAGATGGGAAGGATGCTCACTCTCTCCTCAAGCGCTTCCCCCGAGCCAACAGTTTCCTGGAGGAGTTCAGACAGGGTAACATCGAACGGGAGTGTGTGGAGGAGAGCTGCAGCTTCGAGGAGGCCAATGAAGTGTTCGAGAACAAAGAGAGAACAGTAAATTATATCACACTCCTCTTTAGATACACAGATTTATTGATTACCGGGCTGAATCATTGAGTTCTGGTTATTGAGTTTTGGTTATACATGTATGTGCCCATACAGTATGTGTGTTATAACACACGTCTCTCCTCTCCTCGTCTTCCCCCTCTCTCCTCACTTCTGTCCTCTTCTGTCCTCTTTTCTGTCCTCTCTACTCCTCTTCTACACCCGTCTCCTCTTCTCCTTGCCTTCCCTATCCTTTTCTCCTCCCCTTTCCTCGCAGGTTGGCGGTTATTGTCATGAATCTGAGCAAATAATTACAGTTGAAGTCAGAAGTTCACATACACTTTAGCCAAATACATTTAAACTCAGTTTTTCACAATTCCTGACATTTAATCCTAGTACAAATAAGTTGGCTGAATTTTGGCCCATTCCACCTGACAGAGCTGGTGTAACTGAGTCAGGTTTGTAGGCCTCCTTGCTAACACACGCTTTTTCAGTTCTGCCCACAAATTTTCTATGGGATTGAGGTCAGGGCTTTGTGATGGCCACTCCAATACCTTGACTTTGATGTCCTTAAGCCATTTTGCCAAAACTTTGGAAGTATGCTTGGGGTCATTGTCCATTTGGAAGACCCATTTGCGACCCGGCTTTAACTTCCTGACTGATGTCTTGAGATGTTGCTTCAATATATCCATATCATTTTCCTGCTTCATGATGCCATCTATTTTGTAAGTGCACCAGTCCCTCCTGCAGCCAAGCACCCCCACAACATGATGCTGCCACCCCCGTGCTTCACGGTTGGGATGGTGTTCTTCAGCTTGCAAGCCTCCCCCTTTTTCCTCCAAACATAACGATGGTCATTATGGCCAAACAGTGCTGTTTTTGTTTCATCAGACCAGAGGACATTTCTCCAAAAAGTATGATCTTAGTCCCCATGTGCAGTTGCAAACCGCAGTCTGGCTTTTTCGTGGAGGCTTTGGAGCAGTGGCTTCTTCCTTGCTGAGCAGACTTTCAGGTTATGTTGATGTGGGACTTGTTTTACTGTGGATATAGATACTTTTGTACCTGTTTCCTCCAGCATCTTCACAAGGTCCTTTGCTGTTGTTCTGGGATTGATTTGCACTTTTCGCACCAAAGTACGTTCATCTCTAGGAGACAGAGCGCGTTTTCTTCCTGAGCGGTATGACGGCTGCGTTGTCCCATGGTGTTTAAACTTGCGTACTATTGTTTGTACAGATGAACGTGGTACCTTCAGCGTTTGGAGATTGCTTCCAAGGATGAACCAGACTTGTGGAGGTCTACAATTGTTTTTCTGAGGTCTTGGCTGATTTCTTTTGATTTTCCCATGATGTCAAGCAAAGAGTTTCAAGGTAGGCCTTGAAATGCATCAGCAGGTACACCTCCAATTGACTAAAATTATGTCAATTAGCCCATCAGAAGCTTCTAAAGCCAGGACATCATTTTCTGGAATTTTCCAAGCTGTTTAAAGGCACAGTCAACTTAGTGTATGTCAACTTCTGACCCACTGGAAATGTGATACAGTAAATTATAAGTGAAATAATCTGTCTGTAAACAATTGTTGGAAAAATTACTTGTGTCATACACAAAGTAGATGTCCTAACCGACTTGCCAAAACTATAGTTTGTTAAACAGGAATTTGTGGAGTGGTTGAAAAACGAGTTTTAATGTCCCCAACCTAAGTGTATGTAAACTTCCGACTTCAATTGTATTATTTCTTAACTGTTTCCACAGCCTTTCTTTAGTTTGCTCAACTTTTTGGTCCAACTGTTAAGTGATCAAATAATTATTGTTGGCACAAACTTAACTCCAATACAGTACCAGCAGCGTATGTGATAAGTCAAAAGAGACGAGTGCAAAAAGGGTACATTTAGAATTCCGGGTAGTTATTGGTTAACTATTTAACTAACAACTTATTGGTTCACAGAATTCCATTCTTCCAGCTACGCCACCATGTCTGTGTCAATAACTGATTTCACTTCTATATACCTCTTCTCACAGGACTAGTATTACTGTGGAACATCAGTTATGTAATTATTACCCCAGCATGTCTGTTTTTCCTGTGGATGAATCAGACAGGACTAGTATTCCTATAAAACACAGGTTATGTAATTATTACCACAGCTTGTCTGTTTTCCCAGTGGATGATTCAGACAGGACTAGTATTACTATAGAACATTGGTTATGTCATTATTACCACAGCATGTCTGTTTTTCCAGTGGATGATTCAGACAGGACTGGTATAACTATAGAACATCGGTTATGTCAAATTTATTTTTCAAATCAAATTGATTTATATAGCCCTTCGTACATCAGCTGATATCTCAAAGTGCTGTACAGAAACCCAGCCTAAAACCCCAAACAGCAAGCAATGCAGGTGTAGAAGCACGGTGGCTAGGAAAAACTCCCTAGAAAGGCCAAAACCTAGGAAGAAACCTAGAGAGGAACCAGGCTATGTGGGGTGGCCAGTCCTCTTCTGGCTGTGCCGGGTGGAGATCATAACAGAACATGGCCAAGATGTTCAAATGTTCATAAATGACCAGCATGGTCCAATAATAATAAGGCAGAACAGTTGAAACTGGAGCAGCAGCACGGCCAGGTGGACTGGGGACAGCAAGGAGTCATCATGTCAGGTAGTCCTGAGGCATGGTCCTAGGACTGGTCCATGGTCCTTAAATTCACACAGGACACCGAATAGGACAGGAGAAGTACTCCAGATATAACAAACTGACCCTAGCCCCCCGACACATAAACTACTGCAGCATAAATACTGGAGGCTGAGACAGGAGGGGCCAGGAGACACTGTGGCCCCATCCGAGGACACCCCCGGACAGGGCAAAACAGGAAGGATATAACCCCACCCACTTTGCCAAAGCACAGCCCCCACACCACTAGAGGGCTATCTTCAACCACCAACTTACCATCCTGAGACAAGGCTGAGTATAGCCCACAAAGATCTCCGCCACGGCACAACCCAAGGGGGTTATGTAATTGTTTTTCCAGTGGATGATTCAGATAGAACTAGTGTTACTATAGAACATCGGTTATGTAATTATTACTCCAGCATGTCTGTTTTTCCAGTGGATGATTCGTACAGGACTGGTATTACTATATTAAATCGGTTATGTAATTATTACCCCAGTATGTCTGCTTTTCTAGGGAATGATTCAGACAAGACCAGTATTACTATAGAACATCGGTTATATAATTATTACCCCAGCATGTCTGTTTTTCCAGTGGATGATTCATACAGGAATATTATTACTGTGGAACACCGGTTATGTAATTATTACCCCAGCATGTCTGTTTTTCCAGTGGATGATTCATACAGGAATGGTATTACTTTAGAACATCTGTTATGTAATTATTATCCCACCATGTCTGTTTTTCCAGTGGATGATTCGTAAAGGACTAGTATTACTATAGAACATGGGTTATGTAATTATTACCCGAATATTTCTGTTTTTCCAGTGGATGATTCAGACAGGACTAGTATTACTATAGAACATTGGTTATGTAATTATTACCCCAGCATGTCTGTTTTTCCAGTGGATGATTCGTACAGAACATGTATAACTACAGAACATCGGCTGTGTAAATATTACCCCATTTTGTCTGTTTTTCCAGTGGATGATTCAGACAAGACTAGTATTAATATAGAACATCGGTTACGTAATTATTACCCCATTATGTCTGTTTTTCCAGTGGATGATTCAGACAGGACTAGTATTACTATAGAACATCGGTTATATAATTATTACCCCAGCATGTCTTTTTTTCCAGTGGATGATTCAGACAGGACTAGTATTACAATAGAACATTGGTTATGTAATTATTATCCCAGCATGTCTGTTTTTCCATTGGATGATTCAGACAGGACTAGTATTACTATAGAACATTGGTTATGTAATTATTTCCCCAGCATGTCTGTTTTTCCAGTGGATGATTCAGACAGGACTAGTATTACTATAGAACATTGGTTATGTAATTATTACCCCAGCATGTCTGTTTTTACAGTGGATGATTCAGACAGGACTAGTAATACTATATAACATCGATTATGTAATTATTACCCCAGCATGTCTGTTTTTACAGTGCATGATTCAGGCAGGACTAGTGTTACTATAGAACATCGGTTATGTAATTATTACCCCATTTTGCCTTTTTTTCCAGTGGATGATTCAGACAGGACTAGTGTTACTATAGAACATCGGTTATGTAATTTTACCACAGCATGTCTTTTTTTCCAGTGGATGATTCGTACAGGACTAGTATTTCTATAGAACATCGGTTATGTAATTATTTCCCCAGCATGTCTGTTTTTCCAGTGGATGATTCATACAGGAATGGTATTACTATAGTACATTGGTTATGTAATTTTACCCCAGCATGTCTGTTTTTCCAGTGGATGATTCATATAGGAATGGTATTACTATAGTACATTGATTATGTCATTTTACCCCAGCATGTCTGTTTTTCCAGTGGATGATTCATACAGGAATGGTATTACTATATTACATTGGGTATGTAATTATTACCCCAGCACTTATTTTCTTCCAGTGGATGATTCGTACAGGACTAGTATTACTATAGAACATCGGTTATGTAATTATCTCCCCAGCATGTCTGTTTTTCCAGTGGATGATTCAGACAGGACTAGTGTTACTATAGAACATTGGTTATGTAATTATTACCCCAGCATGTCTGTTTTTCCAGTGGATGAGTCAGACAGGACTAGTATTACTATAGAACATTGGTTATGTAATTATTACCCCAGCATGTCTGTTTTTCCAGTGGATGAGTCAGACAGGACTAGTATTACTATAGAACATTGGTTATGTAATTATTACCCCAGCATGTCTGTTTTTCCAGTGGATGATTCGTACGGGATTAGTTTGACCAAACTGCCCCTGTATTTTTTTTTTCCTTATTCAAAATTGACCGTGATGACGGATTTAAGATATTTCAAATGTTTATGGATTGCCTAGTATTGGCCTGATGGCTTTCAGTTTTGAGAAAGACATAATGCATATCAATAAGAACCATGAACTGTAACCTATGCAGACATTTAAATACTTGACGTATTTGGCAATTTATCAATTCATTTGCACAATATCGTCCACTTCATCTTTTAAAAGAGAAGTTTGGCACCAGGAAAATTGATATGTGACAAAGCTTATCATTCATTTGTAGGCAATGTGCATATCACTTTGTTTTAAGCGTCAATTTTTCCCCATATTTTTACCCAAACTGAGTGCAGCACCCGTTAAACTCTGTAATATCCCTCAAAACACAGGGATGACGATTTGCACTGGCTAAGTATTATCAGAGGACCTGGGAGTTTGCCGGAAAAACAGTAGGTTTTTAGGGCTGGGATAATAACGTTCCTGCCAAGTAAAAACAACTGACATGGCAGATTCGGACAGGACTAAAATGATGGATGTGGTGATTTGTGCTCGTGCACATAATTACATTACCTGAGCTCCCACAGTAAAACGTATCCCATCCCAATAGGGCTTTAAGGTTATACTTTGCACTTAAAATGTAAATCTCAGAGCTAAGGTATTTGTTTAAGTGCAATGTGTAGCCATACAGGTGAAATCAGTTATTGACACAGACATGGTGGTGTCGCAGGAAGATTGGAATGCTTTGAACCAATAGGTTGTCAGTTCAAATCCCAGGTGTAGACATGTTGGACATGAATTACTGTATTAATGAATATGTGCAATGTAATTATGTACTGTATGTGAACTATGTACATGTAAGTTTGAAGAAGTTGTATGTGAAAATCACTGCGTTTAACTAGTTCCACAACCTTTTTTAGGTAAGATGTCCCAAAAATAATTTGTAGTTGAATGAACATATGAGACACTTTGAGCAAACACATTTTAATTTGACAGAATTTTTGGCAAATGTTATCACATTTTTTAAAGTTCAGGTAACACTGACCAAAAAGTTGAGTAAACAAAAAAAACACTTACTTAATAATATTTAGTTGAAACAATTGTTGTTGTTTTTTTACAGTGTAGATGGGCCAGCTGCAAAGTCAAAATTGACAAATCGTCAAAATTCATGAAAACAAAAATTCGCTTTTTGGTCTTAATAAATGCCAACCTGCCTCTACTCTCCACCAGATGGAGTTCTGGAAGACTCGCAGTGTGTACACAGTGAGCAGCCACGAGCAGACCAGGGACGGACGTTCAGAGGGCCACCTCTACATGGTGGTTCCCCTGCTGGGTGTGGCTCTCCTCCTCCTCATCGCCCTCTTCCTCATCTGGAGGTGCCAGCTGCAGAAGGCCACACGGCGGCGGCCCGCCTACACCCAGAACCGCTACATGAACAACCGCAACACCCGCAGCCTGCCGCGCATCCTGGTCCACCGGGACACGCCATCCCACTCCGAGACCCCCTTATCCAGGCCCACGGTGGTGGTGAGTGGGGTGGAGAGAATAGTAGGAGGAAGTGGAGGAGGGTCGCTGGTTTGCGCTGCAAACGTTCCCCAAGAACCTCACTCCCACCCTCAGAACACTCGCTCAGCCCTGTACGTCCAGGATCCGTCTGTGTCAGTAGCGTCGCGTCTCTCCGGTGCCACACCTCCTCCTTCCTATGAGGAGGTGACAGGACACCTGGAGAGCAGCAGCGACGAGGTGTCGGCGCCGTACAGCGACCCTCCGCCCAAATATGAGGAGATTATCAAGGAGAAATAAGCAGAGGGAGGGAGAGAGGGATGGAAGGAGGGAGGGAGGCTGGTCCGGGGGCCATACTGTCAGATCCATCCCTCCCTCCATTGTCCTTGTCTCTAGTCTGAGGGGCTGGCAAACTGCTAGCTATCCGTGGGAAAGAATGCACTGTGGTATCTAATATCGTGAAGCACTTGTTGTATCTATCGCTGACTGACTACTGTACAAGGTTTGGAACGACGATGATTTGTGCTACACTGTGTTTTCTATCTTGCCAATGCCTGGGGTTTGGCGGTCTGTTTTGATTTTGCGTTGTTGTTATGCATCAGTGTTTCTCACTGTACTCTGAATGTGGTGGTCATTGTTTACTAGTGCGTATGACTCTGCAGTGAAGCGCTATATCCATAATAACTGTATATTTATACTGTATACTTTTCCACCTTTCTCTCATCACACCAGCTAGTCACTTGGAGAAATACAATCGCTGAGTCTACACTGCCTTCCCCCCTAAACACTGAAGAAACAACACCTTTCCCGGACACCCTGAGGCACCTTTAAATGTGTCAGCCATCTCAAATGGTGCCCTATTCCCTACATAGTGTACTCACTACTTTTGACCAGGGCCATTTGGGACGTGGTTGTGAGAGGAATGGAACATTGCCAAGTCACCCTCCATCCCCTGAGAGGAAGAGACTACTGTGTGGATGAAGGTAGTGAGGATGTTTCCAAGCCCTCAGTAGTACTTCTTCCTCTCCAGAGTTGTGCCGTGACTCATGATAAAGGAGAGTTGATTTGCCAAATGTGCACTGCTGATTACGTGTACTGCTTTCTGAACACACAAAATGAAAAGAAAAAGTATATTCTTTCATTTATTGAAAGTAGTATGGTTTAACAAACAGAAACAGTAGCCAGTGCTTGTGGACTATGGGACTATAGGACTATCTTATTATGAAGAGGATGCAGCCAGACACAGCGGATGAGTTGGGATCTTCAGTGTTTCTCCTCTTTGTCTGAATCCAACGCCAAGGCCGTCTTTCTCCACATACATCCTCTGGTCATGGAAGGGCCTTGAATTAAGAGGAAACGGATGCACTCCAAGTGTATGGTGGGAAGAACACGCATACTATCTCAAAATGTATCAGGTATTTGAGTTTTTGGCTAATTAGAAAATAATTGAATGACCTGATAATTAATTTCAGTCCTTTATTAAGCTTACCAGTAAATATACTATCTTACACACACAAACAAAGACACACAGGTACGCACGCACGCACAAAGACACACACACACACACACACACACACACAGGTACGCACGCACGCACAAAGACACACACACACACACACACACAGGTACGCACGAATGCACACACACACACACACACACACCCAACACACACACACACATGTACGCATGCACGCACGCACACACACACACACACACCCAACACACACACACACGGGTACGCAGGCACGCACGCACACACACACACACACACACACACACACACACACACACACAAAAACACACACAGAGGAAGCACAATCAGTAGCTCTGACAACATTCCAGTCAACCCTCAGCCTATCCCTCTCAAAGCTGCAGTGAACTTTACAATGCTGGCTTCAGTACTGCTGTGCTATAACTGTTTACAATTGCTACTTTTTAAAATCTTGTTTGAATAGATGCGTAAGAAATCTCTAGACTAGTGAGCCATGGTCGGGTATATCACCATCATGACTGCTGAATGGTACAAATGCTCTTCTTTTCTTTAGTCTCTTCTTGTTTTGTTGTTGCTTTTTCACTTGTGTCTCGTTTTGTTGGTGTTCAAACCTTGTTGAACCAGACATCCACCAACCAGGACATGCAACAGAAGTAGTGTTTCAGAATCAGCTCAGGTTGCCAGCAGTAACAGTCTCTATGTTATATACTAACCACTGCCAATGGCTGGACCAAATGGGATCACAAGATAACTCTGACTTGTACTGCAATACCTGGAGTACCTGTTTTTTACACAGGGGAGAGAGAAAAGGAGCGACCAAGGGCAGAGAGAGAGAGATAGGGAGCGGGAGATGCCCTCTGGCCTGTCTGGGGCCTTCTCAAGGTTAGCAATGTAAGTGTCTGGCCTGGGCTTAGTCTGCTCTGCAGTTTTCCAAGGAAGGAGGGATGACAAAACACTAGGGCTTCTGCAGGGAAGGGAAGGAGGGATGGACACAGGGCTACTGCAATGGTCCTTCCCTTTCTAGAGGAGCTAGATGCTGGCTGCTTCTGATGATGTGAGCACTGTCTGTCTGCTTCTGATGATGCAAGCGTTGTCTGTTTCTGTCTGCTGACTAGTTCCTAGTGTCCCCGGGCTCTCAAGGCTCTTTATACTGACATCTATTCTACAGTTTGTGCTGATTCATATTCATGGAATGAACAATGTGCGAGAGTGTGTGTGCGTGTATGTGTGTGTGAGATCCTGTATTTGTGCCCAAACTCTCCTTAAAAATTCACTTCACTAAAGATTGAAATACTCCACAAAAACAATTGTTTATGTTCTTTACTATATCTATATATTCATGCATGTACATGTAAATATACAGTGCGTTCGGAAAGTATTCAGACCCCTTGACTTTTTCCACATTTTGTTATGTTACAGCCTTATTCTAAAATTGATTAAATACTGTTTTCCCCTCAGAAGTCTACACACAATAACCCATAATGACATGTTTTTCGAATATTTAGCAAATGTATAACCCCCCCCCCAAAAACATACCTTATTTACATGAGTATTCAGACCCTTTGCAATGAGAATCGAAATAGAGCTCAGGTGCATCCTGTTTCTACTGATCATCCTTGAGATGTTTCTACAACTTGATTGGAATCCACCTGTGGTAAATACAATTGATTGGACATGATTTGGAAAGGCACACACCTGTCTATATAAGGTCCCACAGTTGACAGTGCATGTCAGAGCAAAAACCAAGCCATGAGGTCGAAGGAATTGTCCGTAGAGATCCGAGACAGGATTATGTAGAGGCACAGATTTGGGGTTGGCGTACCAAAAAATGTCTGCAGTATTGAAGGTCCCAAAGAACACAGTGGCCTCCATCATTCTTAAATAGAAGACTTTTGGAACCACCAAGACTCTTCCTAGAGCTGGCCGCCCAGCCAAACTGAGCAATCGGGGGCGAAGGGCCTTGGTCAGTGAGGTGACCAATAACCAGATGGTCACTCTGACAGAGCTCTAGAGTTCCTCTGTGGAGATTGGAGAACCTTCCAGAAGGACAACCATCTCTGCAGCACTCCCCCAATCAGGCCTTTATGGTAGAGTTGCCAGATGGAAGCGACTCCTCAGTAAAAGGCACATGCCAGCACATCTGGAGCTTGCCAAAAGCCACCTAAAGACTCCCAGACCATGAGAAACTAGATTATTTGGCCTAAATGCCTAAAGGAAACCTGGCACCATCCCTACGGTGAAGTATGGTGGTGGCATTATCGTGGTGGCATTATCATGCTGTGGGGATGTTTTTCAACAGCGGGGACTGAGAGACGAGTCAGGATCGAGGGAAAGATGAACGGAGCAAAGCACAGAGAGATCCTTGATGAAAACCTGCTCCAGAGCGCTCAGGACCTCAGACTGGGGTGAAGGTTCACCTACCAACAAGATAACGACCCCAAGCACAAAGCCTGCGTATGAGTGGCTTTGGGACAAGTCTCTGAATGTCCTTGAGTGGCCAAGTCAGAGCTCAGACTTGAACCTGATCAAACATTTCTGGAGAGACCTGAAAATAGCTGTGCAGCAACGCTCCCCATCCAACCTGACAGAGATTGAGAAGATCTGCAGAGAAGAATGGGAGAAACTCCCCAATTACAGGTGTGCCAAGCTTGTAGCATCATACCCAAGAAGAATTGAGGTTGTAATTGCTGCTAAAGGTTCTTCAACAAAGTACTGAGTAAAAGGTCTGAATACTTATGTAAATGTCATATTTCAGTTTTTTATTATTAATACATTTGAATTAAACCTGTTTTTGCTTTGTCATTATGGATTATTGTGTGTAGATTGATGAGGGAAAAAACTATTTAATCAATTTTAGAATAAGGCTGTAACCTAACAAAATGTGGAAGAAGTCAAGGGGTCTGAATTCTTTCCGAATGCACTGTAGATATATATATCGCACACTACTGTTGATGTTTTCTAATAGTTTTTAATGGGTGCATGAATATCTGATCATTTTTGTCAAAGACTTGGGTTCAACACTATGGCTACATCCCAAATGGCACTCTGTTCCCTATGAAGTGCACTTCTTTTGACCAGAGGCCTATGTGCCCTGGTCAAAAGTAGTGCACTATATAGGGAATAGGGTGCCATCTGGGACGAAGCCTATATCACTAGTCTAGAAGTGACTGTGCTTGTGATGCTGTTCAATGTTTAGAAAGACGGACCTTGAAGCCTCACAAATAGGGGCCAGAAGTTGAACCTGTTTAGAAAAACCCTTGGCTCTATTCATGATCACGCCTCAAGAAAGAACTGTGAGCACAATGAGATGGACTTATATGATTGGTTTACAGTGGTGCTACATTAGCCTGAATGCTGATCTGTTTGTGCTATCTTGCCAACTCCTGTCACTCATTGTCATGCCTAACATTGACTTCAAAATGGCAGCAATGGAGTTGGCAAGAGCACAAACAGATCCGGGATCAGGCCAATGCTACAGGGAGTTCATTACGAAGAACACTGCTTGCTGCTCTCCACTGTTACATAAATCAGTCAACAACAGGTATAGGATCAGAAAACTGCAATTCTAACCTTTACCAGTAGCGGGATGAAAAACATCTGACCCTGTATCAGTGTATAACAGCTGTTTCTACCTACGGTGCATAAATGAGGGTTACAAGTGAGAGTAGCTTAGATAGGTCTCCTAGACCACTGAACCTTGGACAATCCAGGCCTCATCAACATTCAGTTAGTTCAGATACAGTTACATAAGCCACAGCCTGGCCTCCCACTCTGTTAAAGTTGATTTCACCCAGTTATCATGAAGAAACCACTGAAATGTTAGAAATGTCCAAATACTCATTCTCTTGTTACTGGATGTCCATTAAATGGGTTCAGCCAGACAAATGCTTTATTAATACTCACGTGTCTTTGACCAAAGTACCATACAGTCTGTCTCTGGGTCACTGGCCCTATGCTCTGGTCCAGGGCATTACATGTGGCCTTCTTCAACAAGGCTTGCCGCATGTAACACCATGGACCAGAGCAACTGTGGTCTATGCTTCCTCCTGGTTCTGTCTGGTTGTGGATATACTGGGCTTTCTGGGTCTCAAATGTCACCCTATTCCCTATATGGTGCACTTCTTTGGACCAGGACCCATAGGGATCTGGCAATAAATAGTGGACCATGTAGGGAATAGGGGGCCATTTGGGGACGCAGGCCTGCATGTGGGTCAGTGTGAGAGTCGGAGGAGAGGGTGATGTGAAGGGGGCTGGGTGTCTCTCATCTTATGACAGACCCAGTGGAATTGGTGGTGGTCCTAATGGAATACAATAGAGTTAAAATAGGTTGCTGTTAACCCAATTTCAAACACAAACCATGTGGTTGTACTGCTGCCTATCACTTTCTATGTATTATAAAGAGGGTGGGGGATGCAACAAACATACATTCAGTCAGCTACTGTCATATTTTGGTATAGTTAAGTTGACAACAATGTATACAATATTACAATGTAAACAATATTACATATCTTCAACTGTCTTTTCATGTTTCAATTGGGGTGAAACGTGGAATATACACAGAGTGTACAAAACATTAGGAACACCTTCCTAATATTGAGTTGCACTCCCCTTTGCCCTCAGAACAACCTCAATTCGTCGGGCGTGGACTCTGCAAGGTGTCGAAAGCGTTCCACAGGGATGCTGACCCATGGTGACTCCAACATGTTGTGTCAAGTTGGTCGGTTACACACAGGAAGCTGTTGAGCATGAAAAACCCTGCAGCATAGCAGTTCTTCACACACCGAAACCTTTGTGCCTCGCACCTACTGTCATACCCCGCTATAAAGGACGTGAATGTTTAGTCTTGTCCATTCACCCTCTGAATGACACACACATACAATCCATGTCTCAACTGTCTCAAGGTTTAAAATCCTTCTTTAACCCGTCTCTTCTTTATCTACACTGATTGAAGTGGATTTAACAAGTGTCATAAATAAGGGATCATAGCTTTCACCTTTATTCACCTGTCATGGAAAGAGCAGTTGTTCCTAAAGTTTTGTACACTCATTGTAAATATCATGCAATTTCAAAGTGAGGTCAGAAAAGTATGTTTTTTTTAGACATATTTTTAGCGACCAGAAAACAGCCAAATATGAGGTTTTTCCCAGATGTCTCCATTACCTTGTTGTAACCAGGTTATCTTTATAAGCAGAAAACCAGTTTACAATGCCAAATGTTGCCCCCTGGGTAAGTAGGCTAATGTATCTACGTCAGATTGTGGATGCTGGGGGCTGGGGGGGGGGGGGGGCTGTCCCAAATAGGTCCCAAATGGGTGACATGTGGCTCAGTATGGCACGTCCCATGGGAGACCAGTATGAAGAATGTCTGCACTCACTACTGTAAGTCACTCTGCATAAGAGCGTCTGATAAATGACTAACATGTAAATGTATTCCCTTTAAAGTGCACTACTTTTGAAAAAGTACTGGCACCCTATGGGACCTGGTCAAATGTAGGTCTAGTGCACTAAATGTGGAATAGGGTGCCATTTAGGACATATCCCTCTGTCACTAAATCCTCTTTGTCACAGTGGATGGATAACATCATCACTCGATAGTCACACACACCACATACCGTACTAAGTGCCAATTTCTCTCTTTCTCTTGTTGGTAAAGCACTGATGCTAAATTACTTTGTGAATATATTAAAGTGCATTTATCCATACTTGCTTTCTCTCTCTGTGCCTCTGTTGTGTCTGTGATTGGTTTTGTATGAGTCAGGTGATCAGATTATTTGATTAGGAGATGTCTTAGCAATGAGATAAAAATGTGTAATCTACATGGCACATTGAAGGAAGTGTGGCTAGGTAGCCTGGTTAAGGCTGACTGAAAGCTGTACTCATCATTGGGCGCACTGTTCAGTCTGGTTAAAGCAGTGTATTTTTTTTATTTTACCTTTATTTAACTAGGCAAGTCAGTTAAGAACAAATTCTTATTTTCAATGACAGCCTAGGAACAGTGGGTTAACTGCCTGTTCAGGGGCAGAACGACAGATTTGTACCTTGTCAGTTCAGGGGTTTGAACTTGCAACCTTGCGGTTGCTAGTCCAACGCTCTAACCACTAGGCTACCCTGCCGCCCCATTAGCCTGAATGCTGATCTGTTTGTGCTATCTTGCCAACTCCTGTCACTCATTGTCATGCCTAACATTGACTTCAAAATGACAGCAATGGAGTTGGCAAGAGCACAAACAGATCTGGGATCAGGCCAATGCTACAGGGAGTTCATTACGAAGAACACTGCTTGCTGCTCTCCACTGTTACATAAATCAGTCAACAACAGGTATAGGATCAGAAAACTGCAATTCTAACCTTTACCAGTAGCGGGATGAAAAACATCTGACCCTGTATCAGTGTATAACAGCTGTTTCTACCTACGGTGCATAAATGAGGGTTACAAGTGAGAGTAGCTTAGATAGGTCTCCTGTGACCAAAGGGCCGGTGCTGGAAGGCTGTAACTGCACTTTGGCTCCATCTGGTTGGCAAACAGAGGAGTGGGTCACTGCGATGGATCAAAGAGTGAATGAACATTTCAAGGTAATGAAGCTTGGGAAGCATGAGAAGGTCAAATCCCTTTTATTAAATATTCCTAAAAATCAAGGGGTTTATTTAATGAATTGTATGACAGGAAAACATACATACTGTGGTTTCAAGTTAAAGGGGCAATCCGCAGTTGAAACAATAACAAAGCGCCACTGTTTTGGTAAAAAGCTGACGGATGAGGCGGAGGAGAAACGTAACTACTCTCAAATTCAAAGAAAGTGCTATGAATGCAAGGACTGACGTTCCATGATATTAAAACGATAGTTTTAACCGTGTTTTGAGGCTATAGAGTGTTTACATTTGCTTTGTTTTACGAGCATTGGAGTCAAACAAACGTCTAAATGCCTCGAACCCCATCAGAAGCCGAAGTATAAGTAATATTCTTCAAGAATCAATGGGTGCATATCCTTCACTTATTTGTAAGGTAAAAAAGTATGTACCAACTGCAGATTGTCCCTTTAAAACATTCACATACCTGTGTTTTAGTTTAGTTCATTCTTTCAGCATTATTACAAGTTCTTAAAAACAGTTTTCATTAAAAACGGAATAAATGTTTCTGTTACAAGAAAAAAACATCAATAGCTGGAGATTTTAATGGGCTCCACTGCGCATCTGAGGCCACAGGTGAGATGGTACATGAGGATGTGTCTGAATGCCTTGTCTCTCAGGCCGTAGATCAGAGGACTCAGACACCTGGGCAGGATAATCAGGATGATAAACACAATATACTCAATCTGTGTGGCTTTGTCCATTGCTCTGGATTTCAAGGCTGACACTATAGTAGGAACCAGGGTGGAGGAGAGACTCAGGCCTAGCTGGATCAGGTGCAGGAGAACCGTGTTACGAGCCTTGCTGTTTATGTCCTTGTCTGCGGAGGCCGACTTGGCTACCATCATCATAGCGATGTAGGAGTATATGATGATCAAACCGACGGTCGTGAAGACGATGCTGATGAACACGTTGTCTACCTGGTTGTGAATCTTCAGGTGGAAAAGCTCGCTGGTAGAGCAGAATTGCTGCATGGACTGGTCCAGGGGCATGGACTCGAGAACCAGCAGCATGACAAGCTTAATGATAGTGTTTAGGGAACACAGGATCCACACCACAGCAATGACCACGCCTGTAGTCCTGGGGGTGACAATGGAGGCATGCCTCAGAGGATAACAGATAGCCACGTACCTGGAAAGGATCATTTTTATTGAGTACCAAATATAGGCCCTGGTCAAAAGTAGTACACTATTTAACCTTTATTTAACCCTTGAGGTTAGAAACCTCTTTTGCCTGGGGACTAAATAGGGGAAAGGGTATAAGCAAACATACCTCTCTAGCGACATCACAGACAGGTTGAGAGGGGAAACAGCGCTGGTGAAAATGGCCACCAACACAATCACAACACATATATATCGGATCACAAACAACCCAGCGACGGCTAATATGTACAGCAGTTGGCTGGTCAGCAGTAGGATGGTGTCGGCGAAGAGGAGGTTACCTACCGGAAATGAACACGTTAAACATTTGTTGGGAATACAATAATTACACAATAACAGATTGTATTTTAACACAACTTGAATTGTAATGCATTCTACCCCATATTTGCTTTCACAAATACACGAAAAGCTAGTTTGGAGTGCATTTAGAGCTTCTAAAGACCTCAATACCAAATGAATTGGGAACAGGTTATCGTGTAACAAGCCACAGGCCATGGAAGATTTCAAATGGAATGTATGACCTGATTGGGCTTAGCAGTACTGCTGAAGCATCTGCACACTTCTACAGAGGCGGCTTAGGTTCAGATCTGGCCTACTGCCCCTTGACACAACCTGTGTCTTTCCCCACTGTCATCCTCTCTCAACATCTGTTCAATACTCTTGTATAAAACTTCCGGTAGCCAGGTTTACCAAACAAGATGTAGCGTGAGGTCTCTCTGAACATGGGCTTGCTCTTCAGACTGTACAGCATGATAGTGTTGATGTAGAGGAAGAGGAGACATGGAGACACAGACAGGAAGCCCATGAACGTCCTTATGGGCACTGCCAACCTCTGATTGGTCAACGAAACGTTGTTGGACAGGAGCTGGAATGGGGGTGTTGTATTGGACATGTTTCAGACGCATCTGTAGAGACAAAAATACTTTAAACAAAAATATTTATATTACATGTACAGTGAGGTCTGTACAAATATTTGGACAGTGACACATTTTTTTGTTTGTTTTGGCTTTGTACTCTAGCACTTGGTAGCGCAGCGGTCTAAGGCACTGCATCTCAGTGCTAGAGGTGTCACCACAGACCCTGGTTTGATTCCAGGCTGTCCCATAGGGTGGCGCACAATTGGCCCAGCATCATCTGGGTTTGGCTAGTTTAGGCCGTCATTGTAAATAAGAATTTGTTCTTAACTGACCTGCCTAGTTAAGTAAAGGATAAATAAAAAGTCCATATCAGATGAACCTTTCAGAAATTACAGTAATTTTTGAACATAGTCTCCTCCCTTTTAAGGAACCAAAAGAATTGGGACCATTTCACTTATACGTGTATTAAAGTTGTCAAAATGTTGTTTTTGGTCCCATATTCCTAGCACGCAATGACTAAATCAAGCTTGTGACTCTACAAACTTATTGGATGCATTTGCAGTTGGTTGTGTATCAGATGATCTATGTCCAATAGAAATTAAATGGCAAACAATGTATTGTGTTATTTTGGAGTCACTTTTACCGTAAATATGAATAGAATATGTTTCTGTACAATTCGACATTATGAACATGAATGAAAATACTCTCAAATTAAGCTGACAGTCTGCGCTTATAGTCATTGTATAATGTCAAAGTGCTGGAGTACAGAGCCAAAACAAAAACATCATTGTCACAGTCCAAATGCTCTTGGACTTCACTGTATCTGTAATACAGTATATTGCTTATACAGTCTGGAACGGTGGTGTTGTATTGGATATGTCTCTGTCGCATCATTCTGTAGAGACAAACATACAGCCATTATTGTAATATATCTATAATATATTTCCTTCAGCCCTGGACAGGTCTGTAATGGTGGTGTTGTATTGGACATGTCTCTGTCGAATACATTAGGACAAACATGCATTCATTATACCTCTATGAGAAACATTGACAGGTTGGTCCCAGATCTCTTTGTGCTATATAACCAAATCCTAAGGTCGTTGTCAATTTCAAACAACAGCTCTGGGAGCAGACTAGCCTATTGCCTGCCCTGTACAGACCCCCATAGGATCAAATCAAACATGCAATATGATAACAATCAAACTCAATTCAAACTGCTATAAATGCAATGCTTATTATGCTAATTGAAAAGCAAAAACAATTGAACACAGCAAAGACAAAGAATAAAATAAAAATATTACAGAATCCCACAACTGTTTCCTTCTGTAGCTTTTCAGTCACAATTCAGTTCACATTGAAGGCAGAGGAATCACCCACAGGAGATCTCCTGAAGTAATTTCAAAGCAGAAATACTCACTGTCAGTTCAGTCACCGTCTGAGGCTCTGTAGGTCTGTGCCCAAGGTGTGTGGGGTTCACCTCTTGTCCACCTCTTATAAGATATATATCGACAGCTCACTCTACATCACACCATCACATGTGCCGGTCCTGTAGCCAATAACAGAATAGCATGAGGTCTAATCGACCAATGTCTTTATTAAATGTGGACTCTAAAATAGTCGCTAAATTATTGGTGAATCATCAAGAAACGGTTGCATGCTGTAGTCTGGTCCTGTGGTGGTGCTGCCAGTCCAGCCAATCAGGATCAGGATCCAGAGAGGAACACAAACTGTTAGCCTACTGTAGTGCAGGGCAATTATTTCCATGGAGGGCTTCATTAGAATATATTTTTGCCATCGTGGGCCAGAATCATATTACAGGATTATACATCATGTGTATGACTGTGTTGACAGATATATCTACTGTAAATCACATCCAGATATGCTGCTTATTTTACTTTTTTAACATGCACAGAAATAAACCACGTCCATGTTCTCCTTTTGGTAGGTATTTTCATTATTAAACGTGCAATGAACTACACGGAGGGAAAAGTACACTGTGCATTCAGCACCACGGACAGAACCCTTGTTAAAGGGTCTGCACAATAACACAAGAAAGAGAGAGAGCTCAACATTACATTTCAACTACTCAATCAGTGTGAGGAGTGAAGTCTCTGATGGGCATTAACTAGAGCAGTGAAGTCAGGTATAGTTTCTGACGTCGCTATGCGCAGGATTGCTGAGAGGTGAGAGTCAGTAAGAGATGATCTGTGCCTTGACTTGTTATATTTCATCACTGAAAATGTCTGTTCACATACATAGGTTGACCCAAACAGTACAAACATCTTCTGAGCATGACTCCTAATCTTTGGAAAGTTTTGTTCATCGAGAGATTTTTATTTATTTATTTTATTTCACCATTATTTAACCAGGTAGGCAAGTTGAGAACAAGTTCTCATTTACAATTGTGACCTGGCCAAGATAAAGCAAAGCAGTTCGACACATACAACAACACAGAGTTACACATGGAGTAAAACAAACATACAGTCAATAATACAGTAGAAAAATAAGTCTATATACGATGTGAGCAAAGAATGGTAGATGGTAGATTTGGTAGATTTGCAGTGGAAGAATGTGCAAAGTAGAAATAAAAATAATGGAGTGCAAAGGAGGAAAATAAATAAATACAGTAGGGGAAGATGTTTGGGCTAAATTATAGATGGTGTTACGATCAACTAGGAGTGGTGGGTGGAATCAGGCGCAGAGAGCAGGGTTCAGTCTTTCCTTCACATTTATTCCCCAGCGCAACAAAAACAGTCACGCCAACACACAGGGCGTATATAAATTGCCAGTACTAACAGGACAAAATAGTCCGGAGAATAAATACATGAATAACTCACACCATCAAACCCAGAGTAACACAAACAAGCCCGCACAAATACCCAGCGGGCCTAGTGCCCTTAAATACCCTACAAACAAACCTTAATACAAAACAGGTGTACCCAATTACCCAAAACAAACGGAAAGGGAATCGATGGCAGCTAATATGCCGGCGACGACGACCGCCTAGCACCGCCCGAACAGGAAGAGGCACCATCTTCGGCAAGGTTCGTGACAGTACCCCCCCCCCGCGGCTCCCGCGCGCTCGACCCGCCTCGAGGACGACCCGGAGGACGCAGGGGCGATCTGGGTGGAGGCGATGGAAATCCCTCAAGAGGGAAGGATCTAAAATGTCCCTCCCCGGTACCCAGCACCTCTCCTCCGGACCGTACCCCTCCCAGTCCACGAGGTACTGCAGGCCCCTCACCCGGCGTCTGGAGTCCAGAATAGCTCGTACTGTGTACGCCGGGGACCCCTCGATGTCCAGAGGGGGTGGAGGGACCTCCGGTACCTCACTGTCTTGTAGGGGACCAGCTACCACCGGCCTGAGGAGAGACACATGAAACGAGGGGTTAATACGATAATAAGAGGGAAGTTGCAATCTATAACACACCTCGTTTATCCTCCTCAGGACTTTAAATGGCCCTACACACTGCGGCCCCAGCTTCCGGCAGGGCAGGCGGAGGGGCAGGTTTCGGGTCGAGAGCCAGACCCTGTCCCCTGGTGCGAACACCGGGGCCTCGCTGCGGTGGCGGTCAGCGTCTCTCTTCTGCCGTTCACTGGCCTGCCTGAGAGAATCCTGGACTGCCCGCCAGGTCTCTCTAGAGCGCTGTACCCACTCCTCCACCGCAGGAGCCTCGGTCTGACTCTGATGCCACGGAGCCAAGACCGGCTGGTAGGCCAGTACGCATTCGAATGGCGACATATTCGTGGACGAATGCCGAAGAGAGTTCTGGGCTAATTCTGCCCACGGGACGTACCTCGCCCATTCTCCTGGCCGGTCCTGGCAATACGACCTCAGAAACCTGCCCACCTCCTGGTTTACTCTTTCCACCTGCCCATTACTTTCGGGGTGATAACCAGAGGTAAGGCTGACCGAGATCCCCAGACGCTCCATAAACGCCTTCCAAACCCGAGACGTGAACTGGGGACCCCGATCGGAGACGATATCCTCTGGAACCCCATAGTGCCGGAAGACGTGGGTAAATAGAGCCTCTGCAGTCTGTAGGGCCGTAGGGAGACCAGGCAATGGGAGGAGACGGCAGGACTTAGAGAACCGATCCACAACAACCAGAACGGTAGTGTTCCCCTGAGATGGGGGAAGATCAGTAAGGAAATCTACCGAGAGATGGGACCATGGCCGTTGTGGAACCGGGAGGGGCTGTAACTTCCCTCTAGGAAGGTGCCTAGGAGCCTTACTCTGGGCGCATACCGAACAGGAAGAGACATAGAGCCTTGCATCCCTAGCTAAGGTGGGCCACCAGTATTTCCCCCTAAGACCCCGCACTGTCCTATCAATCCCCGGATGACCCGCAGACGGTAGTGTGTGGGCCCACCGAATCAACTTATCACGGACACCAAGCGGTACGTAACTTCTACCAGTCGGACACTGTGTAGGCGCAGGTTCAACCCTCAACGCCCGCTCGATGTCCGCGTCCACCTCCCATACCACTGGGGCCACCAGCCGAGAGGCTGGAAGGATGGGAGTGGGTTCGATGGACCTGTCCTCGGTGTCATAGAGACGGGACAGCGCGTCGGCCTTAGTGTTGAGGGAACCTGGTCTGTAGGAGATCGTAAATCTGAAACGTGTAAAGAACATGGCCCACCTAGCCTGACGCGGATTCAGTCTCCTCGCTGCTCGAATATACTCCAGATTACGGTGGTCAGTCCAGATGAGAAAAGGGTGTTTAGCCCCCTCTAGCCAGTGTCTCCACACCTTCAGGGCTTTTACCATAGCTAGTAACTCCCGGTCCCCCACATCATAGTTCCGCTCCGCCGGACCCAGCTTCTTAGAAAAAAAGCGCAGGGACGGAGCTTCGGTGGCGTGCACGAGCGCTGAGACAGCACGGCTCCAACCCCAGCCTCTGATGCATCCACCTCCACTATGAATGCTAACGAAGGGTCCGGATGCGCCAACACGGGAGCCCCAGTGAACAGTGCCTTCAACTGGTTGAAGGCTCCATCAGCCTCTGCTGACCACCGCAAACGCACCGGCCCCCCCTTCAGCAGTGAGGTAATGGGCGCAGCTACTTGGCCAAAACCCCGGATAAACCTCCGGTAGTAATTGGCAAACCCTAAAAACCGCTGCACCTCCTTTACCGTGGTCGGAGTCGGCCAATTACACACGGCGTTAATGCGGTCACACTCCATCATCATCCCCGAGCTGGAAATGCGATAACCCAGGAAGGAAACGGCTGGTTTGGAGAACACACATTTCTCAGCCTTGACGTATAGGTCATGCTCCAGCAGTCGCCCAAGAACCCTGCGCACCAGGGAAACATGCGCGGCGCGTGTGGTAGAATAAATCAAGATGTCATCAATATAGACTACCACACCCTGCCCGTGCAAGTCCCTGAAAATCTCATCTACAAAGGATTGGAAGACGGCTGGAGCATTCTTCAACCCATACGGCATGACGAGGTACTCATAGTGGCCTGATGTGGTACTAAACGCTGTTTTCCACTCGTCTCCTCCCCGAATACGCACCAGATTATACGCGCTCCTGAGGTCCAGTTTTGTGAAGAAACGCGCTCCGTGGAATGATTCCACCGCCGTAGCGATGAGAGGTAGCGGATAACTAAAACCCACTGTGATCGAATTGAGACCTCGATAATCAATGCACGGACGCAGACCTCCCTCCTTTTTCCTCACAAAAAAGAAACTCGAGGAGACGGGTGACATGGAGGGCCGAATGTACCCCTGTCTCAGAGCTTCCGTGACATATGTTTCCATAGCCAGCATCTCCTCCTGTGACAGCGGGTACACATGACTCCGGGGAAGTGCAGCGTTCTCCTGGAGGTTTATCACGCAATCCCACCATCGATGGGGTTGTAATTTGGTCGCCCTCTTCTTACTAAAAGCGATAGCCAAATCGGCATATTCTGGGGGAATGCGCATGGTGGAAACCTGGTCTGGACTCCACCGTCGTGGCACCTATGGAAACTCCTATACACCTCTCTGAACACTCGTCTGACCACCCCTTAAGAGCCCCCTGTTTCCAGGAAATAAGGGGATTGTGAATAGCCAGCCAGGGAACCCCCAACACCACCGGAAACCCAGGTGAATCAGTAAGGTAGAAACTGATCCTCTCCTTATGATTCCCCTGCGTTACCATGTCCAGCGGAATCGTGGCCTCTCTGACCAGCCCTGACCCTAACGGTCGGCTATCTAAGGAGTGCACGGGGACAGGTGGGTCTATCTGCACTAACGGAATACCCAATTTACGGGCGAGTCCATGATCCATAAAACTCCCAGCTGCGCCTGAATCGACTAGCGCCTTATGCTGAAGAGAGGGGGAAACGCAGGGAAAAAAGTTAACAAAAACATGTGACCAACAGGGAGCTCTGGGTGAGTTTGGTGCTTACTCACCTGGGGTGGCCGAGGAGTGTTCCGCCTACCCTCTCGACTCCCAGAGGGACTCCTCCAACACCGGTCCGAAGTGTGTCCTCTCCGTCCACAATAGGAGCAGGAGGAGCCCCCTCTGATCCCCCTAGATGCAGCTCCTCCCAACTCCATCGGAGTCGGCAAGGTTCGTGACAGATGGGCTATGTACAGGTGCAGTAATCTGTGAGCTGCTCTGAAAGCTGGTGCTTAAAGCTAGTGAGGGAGATAAGTGTTTCCTGTTTCAGAGATTTTTGGAGTTCGTTCCAGTCATTGGCAGCAGAGAATTGGAAGGAGAGGCGGCCAAAGGAAGAATTGGTTTTGGGGGTGACCAGAGAGATATACCTGCTGGAGCGTGTGCTACAGGTGGGTGCTGCTATGGTGACCAGCGAGCTGAGATAAGGGGGACTTTACCTAGCAGGGTTTTGTAGATGACCTGGAGCCGGTGGGTTTGGCAACGAGTATGAAGCGAGGGCCAGTCAACGAGAGCGTACAGGTAGCAGTGGTGGGTAGTATATGGGGCTTTGGTGACAAAACTGATGGCACTGTGATAGACTGCATCCAATTTATTGAGTAGGGTATTGGAGGCTATTTTGTAAATGACATCGCCGAAGTCGAGGATCGGTAGGATGGTCAGTGTTACGAGGGTATGTTTGGCAGCATGAGTGAAGGATGCTTTGTTGCGAAATAGGAAGCCAATTCTAGATTTAACTTTGGATTGGAGATGTTTGATGTGAGTCTAGAAGGAGAGTTTACAGTCTAACCAGACAACTAGTTATGTGTAGTTGTCCACATATTCTAAGTCAGAACCGTCCGGAGTAGTGATGCTGGACGGGCGGGCAGGTGCAGGCAGCGATCGGTTGAAGTGCATGCATTTAGTTTTACTTATATTTAAGAGCAGTTGGAGGCCACGGAAGGAGAGTTGTATGGCATTGAAGCTCGTCTGGAGGTTAGTTAACACAGTGTCCAAAGAAGGGCCAGAAGTATACAGAATGGTGTTGTCTGCGTAGAGGTGGATCAGAGAATCACCAGCAGCAAGAGCGTCATCATTGATGTATCACGAGAAGAGAGTCAGCCCAAGAATTGAACCCTGTGGCACAAGTAGTTGGTGCACCAGGCAAGGCAATCATTTGAGAAACCAAGGCTATCGAGTCTGCCGATGAGGATGTGGTGATTGACAGAGTCGAAAGCCTTGGCCAGGTCAATGAATACGGCTGCACAGTATTGTTTCTTATCGATGGCGGTTAAGATATCGTTTAGGACCCTGAGCGTGGCTGAGGTGCACCGATGACCAGCTCTGAAACTAGATTGCATAGCGGAGAAGGTGCGGTGGGATTTGAAATGGTTGGTAATCTGTTTGTTGACTTGGCTTTCGAAGACCTTAGAAAGACATGGTAGGATAGATATAGGTCTGTAGCAGTTTGGGCCTTGAGTGTTCCCCCCCCCTTTGAAGAGGGGGATGACCGCAGCTGCTTTCCAATGTTTGGGAATCTCAGACGACACAAAAGAGAGGTTGAACAGGCTAGTAATAGGGGTTGCAACAATTTCGGCAGATCATTTTAGAAAGAAAGGGTCCAGAATGTCTAGCCCGGCTGATTTGTAGGGGTCAAGAATTTGCAGCTCTTTCAGAACATCAGCTGACTGGATTTGGGAGAAGGATAAATGGGGAAGGCTTGGGCGAGTTGCTGTGGGAAGTACAGTGCAGTTGACCGGGGTAGGGGTAGCCAGGTGGAAAGCATGGCCAGCCGTAGAAAAATGCTTATTGAAATGTTCAATTATAGTGGATTTATCGGTGGTGACAGAGTTTCCTATCCTCAGTGCAGTGGGCATCTGGGAGGAGGTGTTCTTATTCTCCATTGACTTTACAGTGTCCCAGAACTTTTTTGAGTTTGTGTTGCAGGAAGCAAATTTCTGCCTGTGTATAATGGTTTCTAACTTCCCTGAAAAGTTGCATATCACGGGGGCTGTTCGATGCTAATGCAGAACGTCATAGGATGTTCTTGTGTTGGCTAAGGGCAGTCAGGTCTGGAGAGAACCAAGGGCTATATCTGTTCCTGGTTCTAAATTTCTTGAATGGGGCATGCTTATTTAAGATGGTGAGGAAGGCATTTAAAAAAAAATCAGGCTGACGGGATGAGGTCAATATCCTTCCAGGATACCCGGGCCAGGTCGATTAGAAAGGCCTGCTCGCTGAAGTGTTTCAGGGAGTGTTTGACAGTGATGAGTGGAGGTCGCTTGACCGCTGACCCATTACGGATGCAGGCAATGAGGCAGTGATCGCTGAGATCTTGGTTGAAAACAGCAGAGGTGTATTTAGAGGGCAATTTGGTTAGGATGATATCTATGAGGGTGCCCGTGTTAACGACTTTGGGGTGGTACCTGGTAGGTTCATTGATAATTTGTGTGAGATTGAAGGCATCAATCTTAGATTGTAGGATCGCTGGGGTGTAAAGCATCCAGTTTAGGTCACCTAGCAGCACAAGCTCTGAAGATAGATGTTGGGGAAATTAGTTCACATATGGTGTCCAGAGCACAGCTGGCGGCAGCGGGTGGTCTATAGCAGAGACTATAGAGACTTGTTTTTAGAGAGTTGGATTTTTAAAAGTAGAAGTTAAAATTGTTTGGGTACAGACCTGGATGGTAGGACAGAACTCTGCAGTAGATTGCAACACCGCCCCCTTTGGCCGTTCTATCTTGTCTGAAAATGTTGTAGTTAGGGATGGAGATTTCCTAAACCAGGATTCAGACACATCTAGAACATCCGGGTTGGCAGAGTGTGCTAAAGCAGTGAATAAAACAAACTTAGGGAGGAGGCTTCTAATGTTAACATGAATGAAACCAAGGCTATTACGGTTACAGAAGTCATCAAAAGAGAGCGCCTGGGGAATCGAAGTGGAGCTAGGCACTACAGGGCCTGGATTCACCTCTACATCACCAAAGGAACAGCGGAGGAGTAGGATAAGGGTACGGCTAAAAGCTATGAGATTTGGTCATCTAGGACGTCCGGAACAGAGAGTAAAAAGAGGTTTCTGGGGGCGATAAAATAGCACGGTATAATGTACAGACAAAGGTATGGTAGGATGTGAATACAGTGGAGGTAAACCTAGTCATTGAGTGATGATGAAAGAGATATTGTCTCTAGATACATCATTGAAACCAGGTGATGTCATTGCATGTGTGGGTGGTAGAACTGAAAGGTTGTATAAGGTATAGTGAGCAGGACTAGAGGCTCTACAGTGAAATAAGCCAATAAACACTAACCAGAACAGCAATGGACAAGGCATATTGACATTAAGGAGAGGCATGCTTAGTCGAGTCATCATAAGGTCCAGTGAGTAGTGAGGTTGGTTGGGGTCACGGCGATTCAGACAGCTAGCCGGGCCATCGGTAGCAAGCTAACAGAAGATGGAGGTCTGTTTTTAGCCACCTGCGTTCCTCGTCAGTGACATTGTTTTTAATAGTTCTCCAATCACTGCATCAGACTGAAGATCGATAAGCTTAAGTTGCAAGTCAGTTATCCACATTGAAGGTGAAAGAAGAGGAAACCAAGGGCAGGCGGCTTGCGTTGAGATGGATAGTTAAGGAGAATAAAGAATGTGTTGTGACTGAGGTCCCACTCAAGTTGTACAACTGATGTACAACTCATTAGGCACAATGGTTGTTATACAACAAAGAGTTTTCTGCAGCGCACATCATTTATTATTATATCACTAAAATATAATTTGTATATCCCAGTATGGTACTCCCAAATGGGTACTGTAGCATCATACGAGAAACTGTCTTTCCGACTTATCAACCATGTGGAGAAATATGATTTGTAATGGGGTAAATATCTAGTGGTTCATGAGACCTCAGTGAAAATGGGTTGTTAAATTTAAGCCATAAGCGTAGCCCTCTTCATGTGTTTTATTACCTTGGTTGATGTATTTATCCTATTCTCTCTGCCCAGTGTGATGTGATTAGCTAGTGATTTTAGTTGAGTCCCGTTTTCTATATTGTTTAGTTTGTTGTCATACTTTTTCTTTTCTTTTTCTCACAGAAAACCAGTTTTATTGGTGTTTGTTGGGTCTTGTTACTTTGTATTTGTTGTATTCTGTTGTTTCTGTATACAGCATTGAAAATGCCTGTCTCTCCATATTAGAAGTCTGCATCAGTCAGGCCCTCAATTCTCCCCATAGTGAAACCCTGACCACCAGTTAACACAACAACCACAACAGACACTCATTATGTCCATGTTTACTCAGAATGTTAATGATGGCACAAATAAAATAGAGGTTTATTTATCATATTAAATATTAATATGACTTCATTAAGGAGGGTGACCAGGGGATTGAAGCAGCATCCCTCCATCCCTCTATGTCCCCATCCCTCCATCTCTCTATCCCTCAATCCCTCATGAAACAGACAGTCCCTTGTTCCTTTATTACAGTTCGATTATTTTTAATACGATGATTAGACTTTTAATAATCCTTTGTGCCATCATTAACGCTACCAGACAGTAAATATTGACATCATTCATGCCTGTTGTTATGGTTGTTGTGTTGCGTGTCTGGGAGTCAGGGTTTCTCTACGGAGGGGAGCAGCTTGCGTTTGATACTTTTCAAAAGCCTTTGGGATTGTCATTGCTTAGATCATTTGTGTCCAGCCTCTTTACCACTGAGGTTTTGGACATGCAGATGCCTAAATGTTCTCATCATAAAGGTTTAAACTTTGTTATGTGTCGTAGTTAGATTTCAATATGTACATGTCTATTCATTTTCAGTAGTTAAGAAGTGTGATTGCTTTGGATTGTTGTGGATGTGTTAGGGATAACACAGGTTTTGATGTATGGTTCCAAGCTGTGTGTAGGCCTACTGTATTATCATGCAACAAAGCCACAGAGGCACCAAGGAGTAGCTACACAAGTTTAATGAGTTTCACCAATTAAAATGTTATTACACAAACATGGAAATAGGAAAGGTTGGGCATTGTTTATTCACCTTCAACTTTCTGTGAAAAGGAAGACAGAAAGCGAAGAAGGGATCAACATCATCCTTTTCACTCGAAACCACATGAATGTTTGAAAGAATACAACAGACTCTGTCAAAAGTCAAAGGTATTGCACTATGTAGGGAATAAGATGCCATTTTGGATGCATCAGACCTATAGACTGTACTTTTCCTCCGGCGTTGCGACCCTTGGCCCCGAGCTTGTTGACTTAGGTCTCAGCGATGTAAGCGTGCTCCTCTGCCTCCTCCAGCTCATCTCATGCTGCACCTTCTTAAACTTAGAAACGTCCTGGTTGGCTGCTTCCTCCTGTAAAGTGAAAATACAGAGGGAGAGAAGGAGAGAATATGAGAGGAAGAGGAGAGACGGAAAGAGGAAAATAATAACATCAGCATTCAACGTTCCTTTATGCAGAGAAATGTACTATTCAAGCAGCTCTCCTTGAATAGTGGTATAAAGTTAAGAATAGAAGGCCCTAGTCAAAAGTAGTGCACTATATTGGGAATAGGGTGCCATGGTACCATTTCAGTTGCAGCCTCAGAGTATTTGACTCCATGTCTAGTGTGACTCATCACTTCCTCAGCCTGATTCTTGCCGGTCTTCAGTTTAAGCTGCAACTTGTCCACCAAGTCCTGCAGTCCGTTATTATTCTCCTCAATCTGTGTGTGGGACTCGGGAGAACATCAGGGAGTCAAAGCCTGAGTGTGTGTGCAGGTGTGGAATGAGTCCCCCCCCAAAAAATTACAGCTACACACAGTGCCTTCAGAAAGTATTCATACGCCTTCACTTATTCCACATTTAGTTGTGTTACAACCTGAATTTAAAATGTATTAAATAAGAAGTAAGGAGATTTTTTTTTAAATCCTCACCAATCTACAGTACACCCAATACTCCATAACGCCAGAAATATTTGCAAATGTATTGAACATGAAATACAGAAATATCTCATTTACATACAGGTAAGTGTTCACACCCATGAGTCAATACATGTTAGAATCACTTTTGGAAGCGATTTCTGTCAGTCTTTCTGGGTAGATCTCTAAGAGCTTTGCACATCTGGAATGTCAATATTTGCACATTATTGTTCTGTCAAATTGGTTGTTGATCATTGCTAAACAACCATTTTCAAGTCTTGCCATAGATTTTCAAGCAAATATAAGTCAAAACCATAACTTGACCACTCAGGAAAATGTACTGTGTTCTTGGTAAGCAACTCTAGTGTAGATTTGGCCTTGTGTTTTAGGTTATTGTTCTGATGAAAGGTGAATTAATCTCTTTGTCTGGTGGAAAGCAGACTGAACTAGGCTTTCCTCTAGGATTTTGCCTGTGCTTTGCTCCATTCCGTTTATTTTTTATCGTGAAAAACTCACCAGTCCTTAATGATTACAAGCATACCCATAACATTATGTAGCCACAACTACAGACGTGGCCCAAAGAAATTGAGAATGACACAAGTATTAATTTTCACAAAGTTTGCTGCTTCGGTGTCTTTATACGTTTTTGTCAGATGTTACTATGGAATACTGAAGTATAATTACAAGCATTTCATAAGTGTCTGTCACGACTTCCTTTCTTGTTCGGACAGCGTTCGGCTGTCGCCGTCACCGGTCTTCTAACCATCATCGATCCACTTTTAATTTTCCATTTGTGTTGTCTTGTTTTCCTACACACCTGGTTCTCATTTCACACATTAAGTGTTGTGTATTTAACCCTCTGTTCCCCCCATGTCTTTGTGTGGTATTGTTTATTGTAAGTGCTTGTTCACATGTTGACTGGTGCGTGACGGGTTTTGTATACATGTCTTGTTATTCTTTATGCCGTTGTTTTGTTCTATTAAACTGCTACGGCTATTATCTAGTTCTGCGTCTGACTTCCCTGCCACCGGTTACGCACCCCTTACAGAATTCCACACCCCACCATGGAGCCAGCAGGAGCAGGTACCCCGGTTAGAGGAGTAGAGGAGCGCGTCAGAGAACATGCAGCGATGCTACAATATCTCGGCGTAACGATGGACCGCGTCGTCCAGACCATGGACCGCTGGGAGAGACAGGGAGTCCCTTCAGTGCCTCCACCAGCACACCCGAGCTTCTCACTACTAGTCCCTCCTGTACCCGGTCCAAGTGGGAGGCGTCTCGCCCTTCCCGGGGAGTATGATGGGAGGGCGGCACGGTACCCGGCTCCCTTGGGAAGGGAGATGGTGTCCGCCCTCGTCTCGTGCCTCTCAGGGAGAGCTCAGGAGTGGGCTAACGCCGTGTGGGAGGAAGGAGATGCGGCATTGGACGACTTCACAGAGTTCACCCGCCGTTCACCCGCCGCCCGAGGGTAGAGCGACGGGTGAATGTGTTTTCCACCTGAGGCAGGGGACGAGGAGCACCCAGGAGTTCGCCCTGGAATTTCGGACCCTGGCCGCAGGAGTGGGATGGAAAGACAGGGCCCTTATCGACCACTACCTGCAGGAGGATGTCCGTCTGGAGTTGGCCTGCAGGGATACCACCCTCATCTTCGACCAGCTGGTGGACCTGTCCATTCGGTTGGATAACCTGCTGGTCTCCAGCGGACGTCCAGAGAGGGCTCTGACAATTCCCTCTCCAGCACCACCGCTGCCTATGGAGCTGGGAGGTGCTGCGCTAAGGGAGGCCGGAGGAGGGGCTTTCACGTGTACCGTCTGTGGCCGCAGAGGTCACACTGCTGGTCGGTGCCGGGTTGGTTCCTCTAGGGTCGAGGCAGCAGGCAGGGCACTCTGGCGTCACCCCAGGTGAGCATGCACTACTCTCATCCAGAGCCCTCTGTTGTACACCTGTTTGTGCATGTTTACTTTCCTGAGTTTTCCCCGCATTCCCAGCATAAGGCGCTCGTCAATTCAGGCGCGGCTGGGAATTTTATTGACAGAGCATTCGCCCATATTTAGGGATCCCTACTGTTCCAGTGGTTAGGCCTTTCCCAGTTCACGCTCTGGACAGTCGACCAATAGGGTCCGGAATAATTAGGGAGGCTACCATCCCCCTGGGCATGGTGACGCAGGGGGGTCACGAGGAGAGAATCAGTCTCTTCCTCATTGACTCTCCTGCATTTCCCGTGGTCCTAGACTATCCCTGGTTAGCTCTTCATGACCTCACTATATCATGGCAACAGAGGGCTCTCACGGGGTGGCCGCGAGAGTGCTCAAGGAGGTGTTTAGGGGTTTCCGTTGGTGCGACAACAGTGGAAAGTCCAGACCAGGTCTCCACCGTGGACATTCCCTCCGAATATGCCGATTTGGCTCTCGCCTTCTCCAAAAAGAAGGCGACTCAATTACCACCCCATCGACGGGTGATTGTGAGATAAATCGCCTGGTAGACGCTGCACTTCCCAGGAGTCACGTGTATCCCCTGTCACAGGCGGAGACAGCGGCTATGGAAACATATGTCTCCGAATCCCTGCGTCAGGGGTACATTCGGTCCTTCACTTCACCCGCCTCCTCAAGCTTCTTTACAGTGAAGAAGAAGGAGGGAGGTCTTCGCCCGTGTATTGACTACTGAGGCCTAAATCAGATCACGGTGAGGTACAGTTACCCGCTACCTCTTATCGCCATGGCGATTGAGTCAATCCACGGGGCGCACTTCTTCACCAAACTAGATCTCAGGAGCACTTACAACCTGGTGCGTATCAGGGAGGGAGACGAGTGGAAGACGACGTTCGACCTCAGGGCATTATGAGTACCTCATCATGCCATATGGGTTGATGAATGCTCCATCAGTCTTCCAAGCCTTTGTAGACAACATTTTCAGGGACCTGCATGGGCAGGGTATTGTGGTATTTATTGCTGACATTCTGATATACTACGCTAAACGTGCCGAGCATCTGTCTGAGAAATGCCTGTTCCTCCAACAGTCTGTCTCCTTCCTAGGTTACCGCATTTCCAACTCAGGGGTGGACATGGAGAGTGACCTCATTTCAGCCGTGAGTAATTGGCCGACTCCCACCACGGTAAAGGAGGTGCAGCGGTTTCTAGGGTTTGCCAATTACTACTGGAGATTTATCTGGGGTTTTGGTCAGGTAGCGGCTCCCATTACCTCACTGCTGAAGGGGGGACAGGTGCATTTGCAGTGGTCGGCTGAGGCGGACAGGGCTTTTGGTCACCAGAGGGCTCTGTTTAACTCAGCTCCCGTGCTGTCCCATCCGGATCCCTCTTTGGCGTTCACAGTGGAGGTGGACAGGTCCGAGGCTGGGATAGGAGCCATGCTCTCTCAGAGCTCGGGTACGCCACCAAAGCTCCGCCCCTGTGCCTTCTTCTCGAGGAAGCTCAGCCCGGCAGAGCGAAACTATGACGGTGGGAAACGGGAGCTGTTGGCTGTCGTTAAGGCTCTGAAGGCGTGGAGACATTGGCTTGAGGGGGATAAACACCCTTTTCTCATCTGGACTGACCACCGCAATCTTGAGTACATCTGGGCAGTGAGGAGACTGAACCCTCGCCAGGCAAGGTGGGCCATGTTTTTCACCCGTTTTGTTTTCACACTTTCTTACAGACCAGGTTCCCAGAACGTGAAGGCAGACACACTGTCCCGGCTGTATGACACAGAGGAGCGGACCATGGATACCACCCCCATACTCCATGCCTCCTGCCTGGTGGCACCGTTAGTGTGGGAGCTGGATGCGGACATTGTGCAGGCGTTACGTGCAGAGCCAGCTCCCCTCCAGTGTCCCGCTGGAGCCTTACACTGTTCGTGATCGGTTGATCTATTGGGCCCACACGTCACCTTCCTCTGGTCATCCAGGCATCGGTCGGACAGTGAGTCTGAGTGGGAAGTACTGGTGGCCTACTTTGGCCAAGGTCGAGAGGGTTTATGTTTCCTCTTGGTCGGTGTGCGCCCAGTGTAAGGCTCCTAGATACCTGCCCAGAGGTAAGCTACACCCCTTACCCATTCCACAACGGCCATGGTCGCACCTGTCGATCAATTTCCTGACTGATTTCCCCCCATCACAGGGAAACACCATGATCCTGGTTGTTGTGGATCGATTCTCTAAGTCCTGCCGTCTCCTTCCTCTGCCCGGTCTCCCTACAGCCCTACAGACTGCGGAGGCCTTGTTAACGCACGTCTTCCGGCACTACAGGATGCCTGAGGATATAGTGTCTGATCGGGGTCCCCAGTTCACTTCGAGGGTCTGGAGGGCGTTCATGGAACGTCTGGGGGTCTCGGTCAGCCTTACCTCAGGTTTTCAACAGAGTAACAGGCAGGTGGAGAGAGTTAACCAGGATGTGGGTAGGTTTCTTAGGTCTTATTGCCAGGACCGGCCGGGGGGGGTGGGCGGCGTTTGTGCCCTTGGCAGAGATGGCCCAGAATTCGCTCCGCCACTCCTCCACTTACCTCTCCCCCTTCCAGTGCGTACTGGGGTATCAGCCGGTTCTGGCTCTGGCATCAGAGTCAGACCGAGGCTCCTGCGGTGGACGACTGGTTCGGTGCGGAGGAGACATGGGATGCCGCTCATGTTCACCTTCAGTGCGCCATGCTGCGCCAGAAAGTCAGCGCAGACCGTCACCGCAGTGAGGCCCCTGTGTTCGCACCGGGGGACTGGGTCTGGCTCTCGACCCGAGACCTGACCCTCCGCCTGCCCTGCCGGAAGCAGGGTCCGCGGTTTGTGGAGCCATTTAAAGTCCTGAGGTGACTGAACGAGGTGAGTTACAGGTTACAGCTTCCCCCCGATTACCGTATTAACTCCTCGTTCCATGTGTCTCTCCTCAGGCCGGTGGTGGCTGGCCTGCTCCAGGAGTCTGAGGTGCAGGAGGTTCCTCCGCCCCCTCCGGACATCGAGGGGGCCCCGGCGTACTTCGTTCGATCCATACTGAATTCGAGCCGTCGGGCGAGGGGCCTTAAGTTTACTCGTGGACTGGGAAGGGTACTGTTCGGAGGAGAGATGCTGGGTTCCGGTGGAGGACGTGTTGGACCCTTCTATGCTGTGGGAGTTCCACCGTCTCCGTCCGGATCGCCCTGCGCCTCGCCCCCGGGTCGTCCTCGAAGGCAGGTGTCCGCGCGCTGCTGGAGCTGCGGTTCCTCTCCTTGTTCGGGCGGCGTTCGGTGGTCGGTGTCACCGGTCTTCTAGATGGGTGCTAGCCGTCATCTAGCCATCATTGACTGGGTGTATTGATACACCATCCAAAGTGTATTTTATAACTTCACCATGCTCAAAGGGAGATTCAATGTCTTTTTTTTTACGCATCTACCATTTGCGATGCATTGGAAAACCTCCCTAGTCTTTGTGGTTAAATCTGTGTTTGAAATTTACTGCACGACTGAGGGACCTCACAGATAATTTTATGTGTGGGGTACATAAATTAGGTAGTCATTCAAAAATCCTGTTAACCCCTTAAGGTCGATGTCCGCGAAGTTCATCTGTAGCGTCCAAAAGGTTTGACCTACAATCGGTTATTCAATGCGTTTGTATGGGCTAATAGCAGTAAGCCCACATTTGTTTACTAAATTATACTTCAAGGGGTCTTAAAATTCCTTGGTTTGACCTTCTTAAAACAATTCCATATAGCGTAGCAGAGCCCTCCCCTCTCTCCCAAATTAGACAGGACTTTCCTGATCTTTCTTATATCTCTGAGATATAGGACAGACAGTTCAGAACAAATTTCCTGTTGTTCCATGTAGTGAATCTGTTATTCAATGTGTTTGTATGTGCTAATAGCGGTATGCCCCCCCCAACAAAATGTCATCAAATATTTTTGGGATACTTCAAGGCTTTTTCAAAATCAAAATCATATAGCTCAGTATAGCTTAGTAGAACCCTCTCCCGGCTTAGGCAGGGCTTAGACTCTAATGGGTTAAAAACTATTACTGCACACAGAGTGAGTCCATGCTACTAATTAGGTGACTTGTTATTAACTCAATGTTTACTTTTGCACTTATTTAGGCTTGCCATAACAAAGCGGTTGAATACTTATTGACTCAAAACATTTAAACTTTTAATTTCTAAACATTTCTAAAAAAATAATTCAACTTTGATATTATGGAGTTTTGTGTGTAGGCCGATGACACAAAATTTCAATTGAATCGATTGTAAATTCAGGCTGTAACAAAACAAAATGTGGAAAAGGTCAAGGGGTGGGAATACTTTCTGAAGGCACTGGAAGTACATTCCTCAAGGGGTGGGAATACTTTCTGAAGGCACTGGAAGTACATTCCTCAAGGGGTGGGAATACTTTCTGAAGGCACTGTAAGTACATTCCCCAAGGGGTGGGAATCCTTTCTGAAGGTACTGGAAGTACATTCCTCAAGGGGTGGGAATCCTTTCTGGAGGCACTGGAAGTACATTCCTCAAGGGGTGGGAATCCTTTCTGGAGGCACTGGAAGTACATTCCTCAAGGGGTGGGAATCCTTTCTGAAGGCACTGGAAGTACATTCCTCAAGAGGTGGGAATACTTTCTGGAGGCACTGGAAGTACATTTCTCAAGGGGTGGGAATCCTTTCTGAAGGCACTGGAAGTACATTCCTCAAGAGGTGGGAATCCTTTCTGAAGGCACTGGAAGTACATTCCTCAAGGGGTGGGAATCCTTTCTGAAGGCACTGGAAGTACATTCCTCAAGGGGTGGGAATCCTTTCTGAAGGCACTGGAAGTACATTCCTCAAGAGGTGGGAATACTTTCTGAAGGCACTGGAAGTACATTCCTCTAAGGCACTGGAAGTACATTCCTCTAGGGGTGGGAATCCTTTCTGAAGGCACTGGATGTACATTCCTCAAGGGCTAACACATGTAATCAAATGAATTGATTAAAGATGCACAATATATTTGCTTGACATTAACCATTATGACCAAGAAAGTGGTAGACACTTTTTTATTATTAAGTATTGGAGCACCCATCTAGTAATGGTTATCTGTTTCAGCCCAACTTTTTGATATATTTAAAATTCAGAATACTAGTTGCTGTCCTTGTTAATTTATTTTGATGTATTTATTTTTTATTTTTGTTGTAGTTATATACTGAACAAAAATATAAACGCAACATGTAAAGTGTTAGTCCCATGTTTCATGAGCTGAAATAAAAGACAAATTAAAAGACACCCAACATGTTCTAATAATTTGTGAACAATTTATCAAGACCAGTCCCCATGCTTGTCTCAGATTAGCACGAAACGGTGCTGAAATAGTTGACCACGCGTGGGTAGGCTATTGCTTCAAATCCTATTGCTTCTATCTTCAAATACCACAATGTCACAAATAATTGAACACACACAATTCTTAAAACTCTGAGAAGGATAATAGGAGGTGATCTGCACTGCATATTAAACTGACATTCTTATTGCATTATTCCACGCGTATAATTTTTGTATGACTGATGCCTTTAGTGAAAGGTCTAATGCTTTAATATTTAATCATTTCTGCCCTCCGAATTCATATTCATCATATAAATAGGCCCATGTGCACCTTGATATTGGGGGTGCGCCATGCGGCCGTGTCTAACGGGGAAAGGGGGTGCGCCATGCGGCCGCACAGGTCGAGAGACAAATTTGAGGTGACAGACAGTGACACATGGACAGACGGTGACATTCAATACCGCCTTGCAAAACTCTTGCCTGCATTGCGCTGATATAGGGTGTAATCATTAGTCCAACAGTTGAAAACAAGAGTTTCTGTTGAATATATTCAGGTATGTTTCTCCCCATTTTGTTCATTTTGTGTCCGATTAAGAAATGTTTTTCAACAGAATTGGTGGAATGAATACACCCCTGATCACTCGTAAACAGTTCACTTTCATAGCAGCCACATTGTATTCCTTCACGAATCTATGTGTTCTCCTCCTCTCTCCTCTTCCCTTCGCTTGTGGACTTCAATGCACAACACATCAGCTGTATGTGACCAGGTGAAAAAACCTTTCCAAGCCAAACCACTACACACAGCCTACATCGTTTTCATCATATTAGCTCAAATAACGTCATAGTCAGCATAGCTAATAGAACTAACAAGTTAGTTAACCCGATACAATCATGCAGTAACGTTACAGTGAAAGTCAGTAAGCAGTTACACCGGCAGGCCCCGGTGGCAATAAATGAGTGACGCCAAAAGCTTACCTTGACTTGGAAGAGTTCCAGTGTTGTGTTGGAAAGTCATAGCCAGCTAGCTAACATAGCATCCCTCTGTTAGAGCAAAGTGTTTCAGTAGGCTAAACTAGCTAGCTGCATTTGCTAGCTACAATAAGCAACGCTTTGAACACACCGACAGCGTCATTGCATTTTGGAACAGCAGAATTACATTAATTTCCAATGAAACGCTGTGTTTGCCTTGCAGCATTGCGTTGCAGTGTGTTCGTTGTGGTGCAAAAGTTGGGTTTATTGAACATATGCGTCAAACTGTATGCGTAGATGGCTTGACAGAAATGGTAGCAGAAGGTGAATGTTGAACTTTTGTTGCATTCATATCCAGATAATGCTGCATACTATTTTGCGCAATGACGCTGTCGGTGAATTCGAAGCGTAAGTGAAACTGAGAGTGAACAAAAAATGATGAACTCTCTCTCTCTATTTCTCTCTTGCTTCTCATTCATTTTGGAATAAATTAATTTGTTCAACTATTGAATTTCTCTTTGAGTCAACTACTCACCAGATTTTACACACTGCAGTGCTAGCTAGCTGTAGATTATACTTTCAGTACTAGATTAATTCTCTGATCCTTTGATTTGGTTGACAACATGTCAGTTCATGCTAAAAGAGCTCTAATAGGCTGGAGGACGTCCAGAAGTTGTCATAATTACTGTGTAAGTGTATGGAAGGGGGTGAGAACCATGAGCCTCCTCTAAGTTCTTAAGTTTTGTATTGAAGTCAATGTTCCCAAAGGAGGACGGAAGCAAGCTGTCCTCCGGCTACCCCATGGTGCTACCCTACAGAGTGCTGTTTATTTAAATGTTTCACCTTTATTTAAATAGGTGAGTCAAATAAGAACATATTGTTATTTACAATGACAGCCTACCCCAGCCATATCCTAACCCGGACGACGCTGGGCCAATTGTGCACTGCCCTATGAGACTTTAAATCATGGCCGGTTGTGATACAGCCTGGAATCAAACCAAGGTCTATAGTGACACCTCTAACACTGACATGCATTGCCTTAGACCGCTGCACCACTGTAGACCTTCTTTGAAAATAGTGTAACTTTTTTTGTTACTTTTTAAACATTTTACAATTGAAATGTTTATGAAATTCACTGAGGAGGATGGTCCTCCCCCTCCACTGCATGCTACTAGCCTCTGCTATGAATATGTATAGCCATCTCGAGACATAAAGTGTTTTTTTCTTGAAGTTGCCAGGATGTCATGTGTCCTACTTTTTTTTAACCTTAATTTAACTAGGGAAGTCATTTAAGAACACATTCTTATTTACAATGACGGCCTATACCGGTCAAACCCGGACAACGCTGTGCCAATTGCGCGCAGCCCTATGGGACTCCCAGTCACGACCAGTTGTGATATATGTATATAATTTATTCTTCACATGTAAAAAAAGTACATTTGTATTTTCCAACGGGCTATTCATTTGTGTGAAGTTTTTTTCTCGCCTGAGTAGGCTCGTTTCACTGCCAAAAATCAAATAAAATCATCTTGTTTTCAGCGAATTAACGCAATGTAAAATACAGCTAGCCTAGTCAAATAATTAACATCCAATCACATTAACAGTTACTCTCTCATGGGAAACCTTCACTCTACCATACCCTTGTCTGTACATTATGCCCTGAATCTATCCTACCACGGCCAGAAATCTGCTCCTTTTATTCTCTATCCCCAACGCACTAGACGAACAGTTTTGATGGCCTTTAGCCCTACCCTCATCCCACTCCTCGGGTGATGTGGAGGTTAACACAGGTCCTGCGTGTCCCCAGGCGCTCTCATTTGTTGACTTCTGTAACCGTAAAAGCCTTGGTTTCATGCATGTTAACATCAGAAGCCTCCTCCCTAAATTTGTTTTACTCTTTGCTTTAGCACACTCCGCCAACCCTGATGTCCTTGCCGTGTCTGAATCCTGGCTTAGGAAGGCCACCTAAAATCTGAGATTTCCATCCCAAACTATAACATTTTCAGCGCCATTTCAGACAGCAGCATACCACCCTGCATACCACTGCTGGCTTGCTTCTGAAGCTAAACAGGGTTGGTCCTGGTCAGTCCCTGGATGGGAGACCAGATGCTGCTGGAAGTGGTGTTGGAGGGCCAGTAGGAGGCACTCTTTCCTCTGGTCTAAAAAAAATATATATATCCCAATTCCCCAGGGAAGTGATTGGGGACACTTCCCTGTATAGGGTGCCGTCTTTTGGATGGAATGTTAAGTGGGTGACCTTAAAGGTTATTAAAGAGTAGGGATGTTAACACCGGTGTCCTGGCTAAATTCCCAATCTGGCCCTCAAACCATTAAGGTCACCTAATAATCCCCATTTTACAATTGGGTCATTCATCCCCTGACACTATTCCCCAGGTCGTTGCTGTAAATGAGAATGTGTTCTTAGTCAACTTACCTGGTAAAATAATGGATAAATTAACAATATGTGACTTGATCGCACCCCCCCCCCATCTATCTTCAGAGTTTGTTCTGTTAGGTGACCTAAACTGGGATATGCTTAACACCCTGGCCGTCCTACAATCTAAGATAGATGCTCTCAATCTCACACAAATTATCAAGGAACCCACCAGGTACAATCCTAAATCTGTAAACATGGGCACCCTCACAGATATTATCCTGACCAACTTGCCCTCCAAATACACCGCTGCTGTCTTCAATCAGGATCATTGCCTGGGTCCGAGGTCAAAAGACCACACCTCATCACTGTCAAATGCTCACTAAAAAAACTTCTGCGAGCAGGCCTTTCAAATCGATCTGGCCCGGGTTTCCTGGAAGGATATTGACCCCATCCCGTCAGTAGAGGATGCCTGGTCATTCTTTAAAAATAAATAAGCATGCCCCATTCAAAAAAAAATTGAACTAAGAACAAATATAGCCCTTGGTTCACTCCAGACCTGACTGCCCTCGAGTAGCACAAACACATCCTGTGGCGGACTGCACTAGCATCAAATAGATATGAAACTTTTCAGGGAAGTCAGGAACCAATACACGCAGTCAGTCAGGAAAGCTAATGCTGGCTTTACTAGTCTGTTCAACATCTCTTTCGTATCGTCCGAGATCATTAAAGATTGGAAAGCTGACGCGGTCATCCCCCTCTTCAAAGGGGGTGACACTCTAGACCCAAACTGTTACAGACCTATATCCATCCTGCTCTGCCTTTCCAAAGTCTTCGAAAGCCAAGTTAATAAACAGATCACTGACCATTTCGAAACCCACCGTATCTTCTCCGTTGTGCAATCCAATTTCCGAGCTGGTCATGGGTGCACCTCAGCCACGTTCAAGGTACTAAACAATATCATAACTGCCATCAATAAAAGACAGTACTGTGCAGCCGTATTCATCGACCTGGTCAAGGCTTTCGACTCTGTCAATCACCGTATTCTTATCGGCAGACTCAACAGCCTTGGTTTCTCAAATGACTCAAATGCCTCACCTGGTTCACCAACTACTTCTCAGATAGAGTTCAGTGTGCCAAATCGGAGGGCCTGTTGTCCAGACCTCTGGCAGTCTCTATGGGGGTACCACAAGGTTCAATTCTCGGGCCGACTCTTTTCTCTGTATATATCAACGATGTCGCTCTTGCTGCGGGTGACTCCCTGATCCACATCTACGCAGACGACACCATTCTGTATACATCTGGCCCTTCTTTGGACACTGTGTTAACAAACCTCCAAACGAGCTTCAATGCCATACAACACTCCTTCCGTGGCCTCCAACTGCTTTTAAATGCTAGTAAAACTAAGTGCCTCCTTCACTCACGCCACCAGACATACCCTCATAAAACTGACTATACTACCGATCCTCGACTTCGGCGATGTCATTTGCAAAATATTTTCCAACACTCTACTCAGAAAATTGGATGCAGTCTATCACAGTGCCATCCGTTTTGTCACCAAAGCCCCATATACCACCCACCAATGTGACCTGTATACTCTCGTCGGCTGGCCCTCGCCGACGGCTGCCCCCCCCCCACTGGCTCCAGGTCATCTATAAGTCTTTGCTATGTAAAGCTTTGTCTTTTCTCAGCTCACTGGTCATGATAACAACACCCACCCGTAGCACGCGCTCCAGCTGGTATATCTCACTGGTCATCCCCAAAGCAAATACCTCCTTAGGCCGCCTTTCTTTCCAGTTGCCAATGACTAGAATGAATTGCAAAAGTTGCTGAAATTGGAGTCTTATATTTCCCTCACTAACTTTAAACATCAGCTATCTGAGCAGCTAACCAATCGCTGCAGCTGTACATAGCCCATCTGTAAATGGCCCATCCAATCTACCTACCTCATCCCCATATTGTTTTTTTGTTTACTTTTCTGCTCTTTTGCACACCAGTATTTCTACTTGCACATCATCATCTGCACATCTATCACTCCAGTGCTAATTTGCTAAATTGTAATTACTTTGCTACTATGGCCTATTTATTGCCTTACCTCCTCACCCCATTTGCACACACTGTATATAGACATATTTTAGTTTTCTATTGTGTTATTGACTGTACGCTTGTTTATTCCATGGGTTGTTGTTTGTGTCGCACTTCTTTGCTTTATCTTGGCCAGTTCGCAGTTCTAAATGAGAACTTGTTCTCAACTGGCCTACCTGGTTAAATAAAGGTTAAATATACAGTGCCTTGCGAAAGTATTCGGCCCCCTTGAACTTTGCGACCTTTTGCCACATTTCAGGCTTCAAACATAAAGATATAAAACTGTATTTTTTTGTGAAGAATCAACAACAAGTGGGACACAATCATGAAGTGGAACGACATTTATTGGATATTTCAAACTTTTTTAACAAATCAAAAACTGAAAAATTGGGCGTGCAAAATTATTCAGCCCCCTTAAATTAATACTTTGTAGCGCCACCTTTTGCTGCGATTACAGCTGTAATTCGCTTGGGGTATGTCTCTATCAGTTTTGCACATCGAGAGACTGAATTTTTTTCCCATTCCTCCTTGCAAAACAGCTCGAGCTCAGTGAGGTTGGATGGAGAGCATTTGTGAACAGCAGTTTTCAGTTCTTTCCACAGATTCTCGATTGGATTCAGGTCTGGACTTTGACTTGGCCATTCTAACACCTGGATATGTTTATTTTTGAACCATTCCATTGTAGATTTTGCTTTATGTTTTGGATCATTGTCTTGTTGGAAGACAAATCTCCGTCCCAGTCTCAGGTCTTTTGCAGACTCCATCAGGTTTTCTTCCAGAATGGTCCTGTATTTAGCTCCATCCATCTTCCCATCAATTTTAACCATCTTCCCTGTCCCTGCTGAAGAAAAGCAGGCCCAAACCATGATGCTGCCACCACCATGTTTGACAGTGGGGATGGTGTGTTCAGGGTGATGAGCTGTGTTGCTTTTACGCCAAACATAACGTTTTGGATTGTTGCCAAAAAGTTCAATTTTGGTTTCATCTGACCAGAGCACCTTCTTCCACATGTTTGGTGTGTCTCCCAGGTGGCTTGTGGCAAACTTTAAACAACACTTTTTATGGATATCTGTAAGAAATGGCTTTCTTCTTGCCACTCTTCCATAAAGGCCAGATTTGTGCAATATACGACTGATTGTTGTCCTATGGACAGAGTCTCCCACCTCAGCTGTGGATCTCTGCAGTTCATCCAGAGTGATCATGGGCCTCTTGGCTGCATCTCTGATCAGTCTTCTCCTTGTATGAGCTGAAAGGTTAGAGGAAGGCCAGGTCTTGGTAGATTTGCAGTGGTCTGATACTCCTTCCATTTCAATATTATCGCTTGTACAGTGCTCCTTGGGATGTTTAAAGCTTGGGAAATCTTTTTGTATCCAAATCCGGCTTTAAACTTCTTCACAACAGTATCTCGGACCTGCCTGGTGTGTTCCTTGTTCTTCAAGATGCTCTCTGCGCTTTTAACGGACCTCTGAGACTATCACAGTGCAGGTGCATTTATACGGAGACTTGATTACACACAGGTGGATTGTATTTATCATCATTAGTCATTTAGGTCAACATTGGATCATTCAGAGATCCTCACTGAACTTCTGGAGAGAGTTTGCTGCACTGAAAGTAAAGGGGCTGAATAATTTTGCACGCCCAATTTTTCAGTTTTTGATTTGTTAAAAAAGTTTGAAATATCCAATAAATGTCGTTCCACTTCATGATTGTGTCCCACTTGTTGTTGATTCTTCACAAAAAAATACAGTTTTATATCTTTATGTTTGAAGCCTGAAATGTGGCAAAAGGTCGCAAAGTTCAAGGGGGCCGAATACTTTCGCAAGGCACTGTATATATTTTTTAATAAACTCATGCTCAGACATTTAGAAACGAAACATGACAATTTGAAAAATAAGCTTTGTGACATTGAATGGACTTTGGTGGTCAAGATGTGTTGGTATCTGTACTGATGGAGCAAAAGCCATGACGGGGGGACATAGTGGAGTGGTAACGTGCGTGCAACTACTTGGGTACACTGCAGCATCCACCGTTTATATAGTGTCAAAAGACACAGGTGTCTGTAATCATGGCCAAGAGTGGCCTAATATCATTGGTTAATAATCAAATATTAAAATATCATACAAAGAACAGCATACAAACAACAAATGGATAGCATACGATCATAGATTAATTTGACTACACAAGCTTACAAACAATTACAATGGCAAAGTCACAATAATCACAAGAATGGCTTCAGATCAAAGTCTACGCAGTAACGCTTTTACAACATATAGAAGTGCGCTGGTTATCAAGGGGCAAAGTATTGACACGTTTTTAAAAATTGAGACACGAGCTTAAAGTTTACTTTCCTGACCATAATTGTCACTTGTCTGACTACTGCATGATGAGTTTGTCACACGACTGGCCTATCTGGGTGATGCTTTTTCTCGCCTGAATGATCTGAATCTAGGATTACAGGGACTCTTCAGCTATATTTAATGTGCGGGACAAAATTATGGCTGTGATTAAGAAATTGGAATTATTTTATGTCTGCATTAATAAGGACAACACACAGGTCTTTCCATCATTGTATGAGTTTTTGTGTGCAAATGAACTGAAGCTTACGGACAATGTCAAATCTGATATAGCGAAGTACCTGAGTGAGCTGGGTGCGCAATTACGCAGGTACTTTCCCGAAACAGACGACACAAACTACTGGATTCATTATCCCTTTCATGCCCTGCCCCCAGTCCACTTAACAATATCTGAACAAGAGAGCCTCATCGAAATTGCAACAAGCGGTTCTGTGAAAATTGAATTGAATCAGAAGCCACTGCCAGATTTCTGGACAGGGCTGCCCTCAGAGTTTCTTGCCTTGACAAATCGCACTGTTAAGACACTGATGCCCTTTGCAACCACGTACCTACGTGAGGGTGGATTCTCGGCCCTCACTAGCATGAAAACTAAATACAGGCACAGACTGTATGTGAAAAGTGATTTAAGACTTTTTTCAATTCCCAGGAGCCAGGTTTTGACAAAAACTCACACTCATTCTTATGTTTAATAAATGTTTCATATAATGTGTCTGTGGCAGCCTTACAATGATGGCAAAAAAAACTAAAATTGAGAGTATGCTGACCCTGGTGCTAGGGGGTACGCAGCTGGAGGTTGAATGTTTGAAGGGGTACGGTACTATAAAAAGTTTGGAACTACTGATCTACATAAATAAACTCATTGCTTGTTGGGCGAAACAAGGAAATAACGCCGCCTGCTGGAGGGAGACAGATTTTCCACCGAGTTGTGCCTTTCCTTTCCTCTGGTTTAAATTACACCAGTTTAGCTGGACCTTCTTCCGGGTGCACCTCATACTATTTTTCGCCTACAGCTGATTCAACCAGCTAACGGAATACTAAACTTTCAGCACAGTATACTCACACCACTGTTAACGATTACTTTACACTAACTAGCTACAGATCTCAATTTGAACGACCTATTTGAGAACTGGTAGCTTGTTACCTCTTGACTTTAGCCTGCTAGCTAACGTTAGCCATAATGGTCGTCTGGTGGATGAGACCGGGTGGAAGGCTATGAAATCCAGCTCCCAGTCGGGATAGCTTGGGGGGAAAGCCAGGTAGGCTACCGTATGTTGCTATACTAGTTATATTTGGTTGATTTATTATTGTGGTTCATTTCAAAATGCATGCCAGAGCAGCTAACTAGCGAATATTCTGTCATGTTAACCTAACGTTAGCTAGCTAACTGGTTTGGCCATAATTAGCCGCGCCGATGCTCGGCCATAGTAGTTAGCTGGTTATTGAAATACAGCAAATAACGTTATGTAGCTTTTATTACTCTACTAGCCAGCTGTCCATGCATCCATGTTAAAAATAAAGTAGCCAAACAGTTGTCAATGAAGGAGCTCGGCTAACGTTAGCTGTTCCATTTGTTTGGGTGGTGTTTTGTTGGCAGGATGCTACAGGGACTGTACGGAAGTCTGGATCGGGACAAGCCGCTGATCCGGCTTCCTTTCACGGACTTTGCGGTTGGGACTGTCTTGCTGGCTCTAACCGGTCTAATAGCCTGCATCGTCATTTCTCTGATGTTCCATTTCGATGAGTCTACCTATACCCACTGTCAGGTGAGTAGTTCACCTCACTCTCGGTCTGTCCATTGACACTTCCTTTCAAGGTTTTTGACTAGGGAGGTTTTCCTATTTGTTTCATTAGTCCATTGTTGTTATTGTTCCAAAATGTATTACATGTCAGCATTCAAGATATATGTATTTTCAAAATACATGCATTTAGCATCATACTGGCTGTATTTTGAAAGTTCAATATCTTGAATGCTGACATGTAATACATGTTGGGACAATAACAACAATGGACTAATGAAACAAATACCAAAATATACTTTTTGGGTGGAATTTTCCTTTAAATAAGGGCCTATGATGCACTTTGATAAATGCAGTATTCGCTTAGCTATATGCAGAATGTTCTACACTACACATGCTACACTACTGGTAATACTGACAATGTGTGTGTATCGCTTAAATAAATACAGCATTGTAGAACGTGCTACACTACATATACAAATAACACTCCATTGACTGACCTCTCCTCCTGCTGCACCTCCTCACCACCAGGTGCCCAACTACCTCCCCTCCATCAGTGCGTCTATCAGTCTGGTCCCAGAGCGCTATATATGGAGGTTCTGTATCGGCCTGCACTCGGCCCCTCGTTTCCTGGTGGCTGCGGCCTACTTCAGCTTCTACCGCGGACGGTTTGCTAAGAGCTTCCCTGACATGGGCCTTAGCGTCCTGGCTCTCATAGCTGCCCTGGCAGAGAACGTAGGCCTGCTGTTGCTCACCTATGTGTCCTCTACTGAGACCTACAGTGAGTACCGGTAGATGCACACGTGCACAAGCATGCATCAAACATATACACACACTGCTTTGCATTCCAAGTTAGGACATGGGCTAATGCATCGTACACATGCATTCATACACCCTGCATTAGTGTCCACTTCATTTTTAGCGTAAGTGACAGATGTGTTGTTATCCACTGTATTATGTGCTGGTGTTTTAGAGTTACATTCACTGCCGGGTTTGTGTTCGGCAGGTGTTCACAAGAATGGTTTTATCACGTTCGCCGCCTGCTCTCTTCTTCACATGCTCATTACCTGCAGACTGTGGCATGTGATTAAGAGGTACAGTCTCAGCCCCGAGGTAGAGTACACACCCTCATTCCCTCACCTTACCGTGCATGTTTCTTATTTGTGCTGTGTGCCTTCGTATTGCCATTCCTCTTCAGTCCTTGAGTACTTGTGTTATCCCACTTTTTAAGACTCGGTCATAAATGTCTCAACATCCTACTAAAAAAAAGCTGCTGTTCATTCCTGTACTTGGAACAGGACCCTTTCTTAATTTTTATATGGGATTTTCAGACTTTATTGAACAGATAGTGAAAGAAGGATGACAGTGGGGTAAGATATATATGAGAGAGAGAGAGAGAGAGAGATTACGATTACATTACATTACTGTAGACGTGTGCCAGAGGCTGGGTCATTAATGCTACAGCAGCCATGCCAGAGAACAGGACCCTTTCTCACCACCCCGTGACAGTGTTGAGCTACTGTTACCAGGGACCCTATTAATAAAGAGTCTAGGATCAATTATGCCTTTTTGATCATAATTAATATAATTGGACAGAGAGACCTGATCCTAGATTAGCATTGCTGCTTTGAGATGCTTTTTGAATACCAGAGAGCTTATTATGGCCCTGGCTCATTATGGACACACACTAATCTCTGATAGCCTTTCAACACACATTGAGCCACAGTTTCAACACCAGCAAACAGGTGTGGAAATTAATTTATAACCACACACAGAACTATGATGGTGTCACCCGAGGTGTACAGTTGAAGTCGGAAGTTGACATACACAGCCAAATACATTTAAACTCAGTCTTTCACAATTCCTGACATTTAATCCTAGTAAAAATTCCCTGTCTTAGGTCAGATCACCACTTTATTTTATGAATGTGAAATGTCAGAATAATAGTAGAGATTTATTTCAGCTTTTATTTCTTTCATCACATTCCCAGTGGGTCAGAAGTTGAATTACCCTCAATTAGTATTTTGTAGCATTGCCTTTATTAAATTGTTTCACTTGGGTCAAATGTTTCGGGTAGCCTTCCACAAGCTTTCCACAATAAGTTGGGTGAATTTTGGCCCATTCCTCCTGACAGAGCTGGTGCAGGGGTGGCAGGGTAACCTAGTGGTTAGAGCGTTGCACTAGTAACCGGAAGGTTGCAAGTTCAAACCCCCGAGCTGACAAGGTACAGATCTGCTGTTCTGCCCCTGAACAGGCAAGGTAACCCACTGTTCCTAGGCCGTCATTGAAAGTAAGAATTTGTTCTTAACTGATTTGCCTAGTTAAATAAAGGTAAAATACAAAAACTGAGTCAGGTTTGTAGGCCTCCTTGTTCGCACACGCTTTTTCAGTTCTGCCCACACATTTTCTATAGGATTGAGGTCAGGGCTTTGTGATGGCCACTCCAATACCTTGACTTTGTTGTCCTTATGCCATTTTTCCACAACTTTGGAAGCATGCTTGGGGTCATTGTCCATTTGGAAGACCCAGTTGCGACCAAGCTTCAACTTCCTGACTGATGTCTTGAGATGTTTCTTGAATATATCCACATAATTTTCTTACCTCATGATGCCATCTATTTTGTGAAGTGCACCAGTCCCTCCTGCAGCTAAGCACCCCCACAACATGATGCTGCCACCCCCGTGCTTCAAGGTTGGGATGTTGATCTTTGGCTTGCAAGCCTCCCCCTTTTTCCTCCAAACATAATGATGGTCATTATGGCCAAACAGTTATATTTTTGTTTCATCAGACCAGAGGACATTTCTCTAAAAAGCACGATCTTTGTCCCCATGTGCAGTTGCAAACTGTAGTCTGGCTTTTTATGGAGGTTTTGGAGCAGTGGCTTCTTCCTTGCTGAGCGGCCTTTCAGGTTATGTCGATATAGGACTCGTTTTACTGTGGATATAGATACTTTGTACATGTTTCCTCCAGCATCTTCACAAGGGCCTTTGCTGTTCTGGGATTGATTTGCCCTTTTCACACCAAAGTACATTCCTCTCTAGGAGACAGAACGCGTCTCCTTCCGGAGCGGTATGACGGCTGCGTTGTCCTATGGTGTTTAAACTGGCGTACTATTGTTTGTACAGATGAACGTGGTACCTTCAGGCGTTTGGAAATTGCTCCCAAGGATGAACCAGACTTGTGGAGGTCTACAATTTTTTTTCTGAGGTCTTTGCTGATTTCTTTTGATTTTTCCCATGATGTCAAGCAAAGCGGCACTGAGTTTGAAGGTAGGCCTTAAAATACATCTACAGGTACACCTCCAATTGACTCAAATGATGTCAATTAGCCTATCTGAATCTTTTAAAGCCATGATGTCATTTTCTGGAATTTTCCAAGCTGTTTGAAGGCACAGTCAACTTAGTGTATGTAAACTTCTGACCCACTGGATTTGTGAAACAGTGAATTATAAGTGAAATAATCTGTCTGTAAACAATTGTTGGAAAAATGAATTGTCATGCACAAAGTAGATGTCCTAGCTGACTTGCCAAAACTATAGTTTGTTAACAAGATATTTGTGGAGTGGTTGAAAAACGAGTTCCAATGACTCCAACCTAAATGTATGTAAACTTCCGACTTCAACTGTATGTGTTTGAGTCCACAGCTCATGTATTGTTAGTGTGTGGCTTGGTCTGTTCAAAGCAGGGGAAGTGGGTTACACACACGGGGACCAACCCAACTACCCTCACCAGCCTGAGGCACTCTGAACTCACTATTGCAACACCACCTGTTATAGCTACATTTTAACCGCTCTGTTTGTCTCCATCTCTTTCTCTCCCTCTCTGTCTCAATCTCTCTCTGTCTGTTGGTGGCTCTCCTCCTCTTTCTGTCTCTCCCAGGAGATCACGTCGTTTCGTTGGAAGGTGCGTCTCTTTCTCTTCAATGTCAGCTTTTGTTTGGTCGCCGCCTACTTTTACAGACGCCACAACAAGTACTGCGAACCCATAAGTGAGTTTTTGGGACCTGTATTGGAACCCTATTCCCTATGTAGTGTACTACTTTTGAACAGATCCCCACCCATTCTTTTTTATTATGCCCCTCTTTCCTCTCTGCTCAGTCAATCAAGGTCCTGATAATGTCATGTTTTGTAATATATATCACCCTGTAGTAGAGGAAGTTTGAGTAGAAGTTGTCTGTGTGTTTAGGGCTTTGTTTCTCCATTTCCCTCATATCTTTGTCAACCCCGGCGTTACCAGTAATGATAACACCAATACTCCAGTTTGAAACCTCCGCTCCTTTCACCTCCACCCCAGCTGGGTTCTCGCTCCCGTCTCTTCCAGTGTACACATTCTCTCGACTCTTTTGTAACATGCTATGTATATCATATGTCTGAATGTACACTAAAAGGATGTGGACACCTGCTCGTCTAACATCTCATTCCAAAATAATGGACATTAATATGGAGTTGGTCCCCCCTTTGCTGCAATAACAGTCTCTCTTCTGGGAAGGCTTTCTACATTGTTGTGGGGACTTGCTTCCATTCAGCCACAAGAGTATTAGTGAGGTCTGGTCGTGATGTTGGGCGATTAGGCCTGGCTCCAGCCAATGCTTGGCGTTGCACATGGTGATCTTAGCCTTGTGTGCGGCTGCTCAGCCATGGAAACCCAGAACAGTTCTTGTGCTGACGTTGCTTCCAGAGGCGGTTTGGAACTCTGTAGTGAGTGTTGTGACCGAATATATATTTACGCGCTTCAGCATTCGGCGGTCCCATTCTGTGAGCTTGTTTGTCCTACCACTTCGCGGCTGAGCCGTTGTTCCTCCTAGACGTTTTCCACTTCACAATATCAACACTTAAAGTTGACTGGGGCATCTCTAGCAGGGCAGAAATTTGATGAACTGACTTGATGGAAAGGTGGCATCCTATGACCGTGCCACATTGAAAGTAACTGAGCTCTCCAGTAAGGCCATTCTATTGCCAATGTTTGTCTCTGGAGATTGCATGACTGTATGCTCAATATTTGTACACCTGTCAGCAACGGGTGTGGCTGAAATGGCCAAATCCACTAATATGTAGCGGTGTCCACATACTTTTGTATATACAGTGTATCTCTCTCCTTCACTGAGACAAGTGACTGATAACTGACTGATGTCTCATCTCATTTACTCCCTCCCTCTCTATTTCCCCCTCTCCCTTTCCCTCCAGTCTACACTCTGTTTGCTCTATGTGAGTACCTGGTGGTGCTCTCCAACATGGCCTTCCACATGACGGCATTCTGGGACTTTGGAAACAAGGAAGTGATGGTCACCACTCCAGCAGAGGACAAACGCTATTGAAGACTGAGCGTGACAGAGGACACACCCCTACTCTTGTTAATTTTTACCCTGTTATTTAGAACCTGACAAGTATAAAAGCACAAAGCAAGTTTATTCATCCAAAGGTTCAGACAGCTGAACAGACAAAGACATATTCACACAAACTGGTATTTAACCCTTTCTCTTATGCTGAGCCCACTCCTTACACATCTGAACAGCCAATACACCTCTTTTGCTATACAGAAGATTAGTGATATCTGTTCTTCCTCACTTCATCTAACCTGACCTCGGCCCAAATTCCCCGCTCTTCCCCAACTCACGGCTGTCCTTGTACCAGACTGTGACCCTTCTCCTTTCCATAGGATACCTGATGTCTAACAATAACATGTTCTGACGGAACGTAAACATTCTACAATCCCCTCCCTCCCTCAGTAACATGAATAAGGATATTTAGAACTCATCAGTTCCCCCTTTGAACATTAACTCCATGCTGTTCAACATTATATAAACTTGGAAATGACTTAAATAAATAAACAAACAATGATAATAAAACATGACCAAAAAATAAAACATGATTACCATTCACAGTTTATTATTATGTTTTACAAATCCAAGACTTGTGGCCTCTGTTCTATAATCACACTTTTGACTTTCCCCATTTCAGCTTCTGGTTCCTAAGAGAGTGATGGCACAAGACATGAAAGCAAAAAGAAACAAGACATAACAGTATTAACGTGTTAAGCTATGCATAATTATATATGCAAAGACAAAACCAAAGTTTGCTAACATGACAATTCCAACTCTCTCTTTGCCTGACTATGCTTTCAGGATACATTTCTTCTGTGTTCCACAAAAATGAAGGTCCTAAAAAAAAACTCATGCTTTCACCCAGTCTTCCCTGACCACAGGCTCCAAGAGATGTTCCCAAGCCATGTAATTTTCACTTTGTTCCCCATCTCCTTCTTCCTCCAATAGCCACTCAATATACACGTGCGGTGGCTTTAATCAACTTTACCTCATCTTGAGGTAACTCAACACGGTATATATGTTTCACATCAATGCCATCGGAAGATGATATCCCAACAGTGCTACCAAGATAACCCCTGCAACTACTAACACTGCCCTCAGAAGATTATATCCCAACAGTGCTACCAAGGTAACCCCTGCTACTACTAACAATGCCCTCAGAAGATGATATCCCAACAGTGCTACCAAAGTAACCCCTGCTACAACGAACACTGCCCTCAGAATATGTATCCCAACAGTGCTACCAAGGTTACCACTGCTACGAATAACACTGCCCTCAGAAGATGATGTCCCAACAGTGCTACCATGGTAACCCCTGCTACAACGAACACTGCCCTCAGAATATGTATCCCAACAGTGCTACCAAGGTTACCACTGCTACGAATAACACTGCCCTCAGAAGATGATATCCCAACAGTGCTACCAAGGTAACTCCTGCAACTACTAACACTGCCCTCAGAAGATGATATCCTGACAGTGCTACCAAAGTAACCCCTGCTACAACGAACACTGCCCTCAGAATATGTATCCCAACAGTGCTACCAAGGTTACCACTGCTACGAATAACACTGCCCTCAGAAGATGATGTCCCAACAGTGCTACCATGGTAACCCCTGCTACAACGAACACTGCCCTCAGAATATGTATCCCAACAGTGCTACCAAGGTTACCACTGCTACGAATAACACTGCCCTCAGAAGATGATATCCCAACAGTGCTACCAAGGTAACTCCTGCAACTACTAACACTGCCCTCAGAAGATGATATCCTGACAGTGCTACCAAGGTAACCCCTGCAACTACTAACACTGCCCTCAGAAGATGATATCCCAACAGTGCTACAGCGACTTCTGTGAGAATAGCTATAGCTTGGAATCTGTCTCCTATTATCTTCATAGTTTACTGATAGCTCCCAACTCATATCCGGTTCCATAGGCACCAACATCCCCAATGATATCTGTTCTGCTACAGTCAGTACCTGTGTATAATACTATAACACAGGGGTGTTGGTAGACACAATGTATGTAATCTAATTTATGTCCCTTTTACTGTCCTGAATGCCTCTGCTGATCCTACAGCTATTGTATGCAGTAATCATGTGCCTGTTATACTGTTAGCACTGTCGGTGTGCCCTAGGAGGATGTCCACCGTGTGCAGCTCACCCTGCACTAACATGAGCATATCTACTGCTGCTAAGCTTCCCAGTAAAGCAATACAAATAAGTAAGCATCCCAGAAGAAAAGTGCTCAAAATAGCCCATGTTAACATATGTAGCTTGAACTTCAAAATTTGCTCGTAACAGACGACATTCATATTCTGTCTATCTCTGAAACTCACTTAGATAATACCTTTGATGATACAGTGGTAGCAATACAAGGTTATAACATTTATAGATGAGACAGAAATGCCAATGGTGGAGGTGTTGCTGTTTATATTCAGAACCACATTCCTGTAAAGATTAGAGAGGATCTCATGTTAAATACTGTTGAAGTAATATGGCTACAGGTTCATCTGCCTCACCTAAAGCCCATTCTGGTGGGAAGCTACTATACACCATCCAGACCATATCCAGGTCCATCAGATGTGTTATGGATTCACACCACTTGCTATATTGTGGATGAAGAGTTACCTGTCCAACAGAACAGAGGGTGTTCTTTAAGGGAAGCGCCTCCAACATTATCCAGGTAGAATCAGGAATTCCCCAGGGTGGCTGTCTCGGCATCTGATTAAAGCCAATGTGTCTGTGTTTGCTTAACAAAGAGTTGTAGTTAGTTTCAGAGTGGGTGGCAAGAAATGAGTCAGTCCTAAATATTTCTAAAAGTATTGTATTTGGGACAAATCTTTCACTAAACCTCAACTAAATCTTGTAATAATTAATGTGGAAATTGAGCAAATTGAGGTGACAACTGCTTGGAGTGACCCTGGATTTAAAACTGTCATGGTCAAACATATTGACAACACCATAAACATGGCAGGTCCTACAGGCCCTAGTTTTGTCGCACCTGGACTACTGTTCAGTCGTTTCGTCCCAAAAAAAACACAAAAAAAGTACTGCAATTGCAATTGGCTCTGCACATATTCCAAGATTTCGTAGCAGTCGGATTTCGTAGCAGTCGGACGAAAATCACATTGTATGATTTTTAAGTAATTAATTAGCATTTTATTGCATGACATAAGTATTTGATACATCAGAAAAGCAGAACTTAATATTTGGTACAGAAACCTTTGTTTGCAATTACAGAGATCACATGTTTCCTGTAGTTCTTGACCAGGTTTGCACACACTGCAGCAGGGATTTTGGTCCACTCCTCCATACAGACCTTCTCCAGATCCTTCAGGTTTCAGGGCTATCACTGGGCAATACGGACTTTCAGCTCCCTCCAAAGATTTTCTATTGGGTTTTCAATTTTCTTTTGGGTCTATTGGGTATTGCTTCTTACGGAGCCACTCCTTAGTTGCCCTGGCTGTGTGTTTCGGGTCGTTGTCATGCTGGAAGACCCAGCCACGTCCCATCTTCAATGCTCTTACTGAGGGAAGGAGATTGTTGGCCAAGATCTCGCGATACATGGCCCCATCCGTCCTTCCCTCAATATGGTGCAGTCGTCCTGTCCCCTTTACAGAAAAGCATCCCCAAATAATGATGTTTCCACCTCCGTGCTTCACGGTTGGGATGGTGTTCTTGGGGTTGTACTCATCCTTCTTCCTCCAAACACGGCGAGTGGAGTTTAGACCAAAAAGCTCTATTTTTGTCTCATCAGACCACATGGCCATCTCCCATTCCTCCTCTGGCTCATCCAGATGGTCATTGGCAAACTTCAGACGGGCCTGGACATGCGCTGACTTGAGCTGGGGGACCTTGCGTGCGCTGCAGGATTTTAATCCATGGCGGCGTAGTGTGTTACTAATGGTTTTCTTTGAGACTGTGGTCCCAGCTCTCTTCAGGTCATTGACCAGGTCCTGCCGTGTAGTTCTGGGCTGATCCCTCACCTTTTGTTATTGACTTTTGTTATTGACCAAATACTTATTTTCCACCATAATTTGCAAATTAATTAATTAAAAATCCTACAATGTGATTTTCTGGATTTTTTTTCTCATTTTGTCTGTCATAGTTGAAGTGTACCTATGATGAAAGTTACAGGCCTCTCATCTTTCTAAGTGGGAGAACGTGCACAATGTCTAGCAATGATCAACAACCAACTTGACAGAGCATGAAGAACTTTTTAAGTAATAATGTGTAAGTATTGCACAATCCAGGTGTGCAAAACTCTTAGAGACTTTCCCAGAAAGACTCACAGCTGTAATCGCTGCCAAAGGTGACTCTAACGTGTTGACTTGGGTCTGAATACTTATGTAAATGAGAGATTTCTGAATGAATTTGTCAAATTAGCAAAAAACTTCTATGAACATGTTTTCACTTTTGTGGGTTATTGTTTGTAAAATGGATGAGGGAAACATTTACATTACATTTACATTTAAGTCATTTAGCAGACGCTCTTATCCAGAGCGACTTACAAATTGGTGCTTTCACCTTATGACATCCAGTGGAACAGCCACTTTACAATAGTGCATCTAGGTCTTTTAAGGGGGGGGGGGGGGGGGGAGAAGGATTACTTTATCCTATCCTATCCTAGGAAACAAATGAATCCATTCTGAATTCTGGCTGTAACACACAACAGTGTGGAATAAGTCCAGGGGTATGAATACTTTCGGAAGGCACAGTATCTCAGTCATATTATGGGACCATTTTGTACTGTATGCTATGATTATGTGTACTGTTTGAATGGTGTAGATTGAGTGTGTTATTACTGTGTGTGGGTCGGGGGTTAGAGAGCGGGATACGCCATCTCATGGATTATTCTATGCCACTTTATACAGTATAATGTTTACATACTCTACATTACTCATTTCATATGTATATACTGTGCTCTATACCATCTACTGCATCTTGCCTTTCTGCCATCGCTCATCCATATATTTTTATGTACATATTCTTATTAATCCCTTTAAACTTGTGTGTAGAAGGTAGTTGTTTTAAAATTGTTAGGTTAGATTACTTGTTAGATATTACTGCATGGTTGGAACTAGAAGCACAAGCATTTTGCTACACTCGCATTAACATCTGCTAACCATGTAAGATAAGACTTGATTTACTCAAACAGTTGCCTGCTGTCGCCAACAGTCAATGCCCCTTTAACCACGGTGTGTTTGCGTGAGTGTGTGTACACCTGTGAATGTCACCAGCGCAGTAACCGTGTGCGTGAGTGTGTTACAGAGACGAGGGTGACTCAGCATACGGTTGGTTGCCTGGGACAAAGAAGCATTATGATTGAACCTGTAAGAGGTGGAGGGAAATACTGACAGTTGATTTGACTTTCAAATCAGACTGGCTATAGGAAGAGGAGGCAGGTAGCAGGATTGGCCTGGGTTGGTTATACAGTCAAACTACCGATCCCCCTGTCAATGTAGTCTTTTATTGATTGTGATTTAACAAGCAAAACTGATCCTAAATCAGCACTCCGACTCTGAAAATCTTGATACGTACGACCCCTGGTCTGTGGTTGACGTACAGTGAGCTCCAAAAGTATTGGGACAGTGACAATTTATTTGTTGTTTTGGATCTCAGTACTCCAGCCCTTTGATACAATGACTGAGGTTAAAGTGCAGACTGTCAGCTTTAATTTGAGGGTATTTTCATCCATATCAGGTGAACCGTTTAGAAATTACAGTACTTCTTTGTACATAGTCCCCCCCCTCTCCCCATTTTTAGGGGACCAAAAGTATTGGGACAACATCACGTGTGTATTAAATTAGACAAAAGTGTAGTATTTTGTCCCATATTCCAAGCACGAAAAGTGCCTCTACAAACTTGGATGCATTTGCTGATTGTTTTGGTAGTTTCAGATAACGTTGTGCCTAATAGAAATTAATGGTCAATAATGTATTGTGTCATTTTGGAGTCACTTTTATTGTAAATCAGAAGGGTTTCAAAACACTTCAACAATAATGTGGACGCTACCATGATTACAGATGATCCTGAATTTATAGTGAATAATGATGAGTGAGAAAGTTACAGTAAATTTCACCATGAGGCCAATGGTGGCTTTATAAAAGTTTAATGGCTGTGATAGGAGAAAACTGAGGATGGATCAACAACATTGTAGTTACTCCACAATACCAACCTAAATGACAGAGTGAAAAGAAGGAAGCCTTTACAGATTACAAATATTCAAAAACATGCATCCTGTTTGCAATAAAGCACTAGTAAAACTGCAAAAAATGTGGCATAAATATCATACCTCTCCAAAAATGCTAACCTCCCATGTTATTGTAATGGTGAAATGTTGGCATGTCTTGGGGGTATGATATAAAATGCTAACCTCCCCTGTTATTATAACTATGAGATGTTGGCATGTCTTGGGGGTAGAATATAAAATGCTAACCTCCCCTGTTATTATAACTATGAGATGTTGGCATGTCTTGGGGGTAGAATATAAAATGCTAACCTCCCCTGTTATTATAATGGTGAGATGTTGGCATGTCTTGGGGGTATGATATAAAATGCTAACCTCCCCTGTTATTATAATAGTGAGATGTTGGCAGGTCTTGGGGGTATGATATAAAATGCTAACCTCCCCTATTATTATAATGGTGAGATGTTAGCATGTCTTGGGGGTATAATATAAAATGCTAACCTCCCCTGTTATTGAAATGGTGAGATGTTGGCATGTCTTGGGGGTATGATATAAAATGCTAACCTCCCCTGTTATTATAACTATGAGATGTTGGCATGTCTTGGGGGTAGAATATAAAATGCTAACCTCCCCTGTTATTATAACTATGAGATGTTGGCATGTCTTGGGGGTAGAATATAAAATGCTAACCTCCCCTGTTATTATAATGGTGAGATGTTGGCATGTCTTGGGGGTATGATATAAAATGCTAACCTCCCCTGTTATTATAATAGTGAGATGTTGGCAGGTCTTGGGGGTATGATATAAAATGCTAACCTCCCCTATTATTATAATGGTGAGATGTTAGCATGTCTTGGGGGTATAATATAAAATGCTAACCTCCCCTGTTATTGAAATGGTGAGATGTTGGCATGTCTTGGGGGTATGATATAAAATGCTAACCTCCCCTGGCTTTTATGAAGCTAGCCAACTTCAGTTAGCTTCACATTCCATATCAGGCTCGTACTACGACGGTGATTGGTGGGTATTGCTCGTCCGCCTGCCTCTAACGCTGCACTTTAACCTCAGTCATTGTATCATTTAGCTCTGGCGTACAGATACTTTTGGAGCTTGTTTAATCTCGGACACCCAGAAATACAATCTTGTGTAATTAATTGCATCAGATGCTTGTTTCAATTTTGGAAGGAAACGTGTTAGTTCAATGTCTCCCCAACTCTAAACGGAAACTGACAGTGAGTTTCGCGTAAGTCTATGGGCCAAATGTCCCAAGATGCGAGCGCCTGTGAAATTGTGATTTGTCCAAATGATCAGTGTCAAAAAATCGGTATAGTTTTTGCATCCCACTCTGTCGCCAGATGCTACTGCTGTTTATGTTATGTGCATATGTCCATGAGAGATTAGGGTTGTTAGAGTAGGTAAAGTAAGACTGGACAGGTTGGGCCTTAAACTGAAGGGTTTGGAGTAAAAAGTAGAGAGACACACACACTCACTAAAAATTACTTTAAAAAATCCAACCATAGAAGATGAATTAGAATATATCTTTCTGACTCCAATATTGTAAAAGACAGGATGGCGGTCAGGATTGTAACATGATTTTATTCTCAGTTTATATCAAATTAAGACAGTCTGAATGTTAAATTTTCTCAGTTTACACAATGCCTGGCATTTGACTTTTTTAACATTGCATGGTCACTGAAATATTTAAATATATATATATATATATATATATATATATATTCAATCATGTTAAACACATATTACATTACAGGTTTGATAAATATTATACATAAATGACTTTCAAGCACAGCCCTTGTGGAATATAATGGGGAGGGGAGGAGAAGGAAGTAACGTTAAGAGGTGAGGGGAGGCATGGGGTTGGAGAACAGGGGAAAGGAACAGGGAGTGGAGGCAGAGGGTAGGAGAACAGGGGAAAGGAGAGGTGGGGAGAGAGGAGGAAAGGAACAGGGAGTGGAGGCCGAGGGTAGGAGAACAGGGGAAAGGAAAGGTGGGGAGAGAGGAGGAAAGGAACAGGGAGTGGAGGCAGAGGGTAGGAGAACAGGGGAAAGGAGAGGTGGGGAGAGAGGAGGAAAGGAACAGGGAGTGGAGGCAGAGGGTAGGAGAACAGGGGAAAGGAGAGGTGGGGAGAGAGGAGGAAAGGAACAGGGAGTGGAGGCAGAGGGTAGGAGAACAGGGGAAAGGAGAGGTGGGGAAAGAGGAGGATGGGAACGGAGTGGAGGCAGAGGGTAGGAGATGTGGGGAAAGAGGAGAGAGGGTGAAATGAACAGGGAGTGGAGGCAGAGGGTAGGAGAACAGGGGAAAGAGGAGGATAGGAACGGAGTGGAGGCAGAGGGTAGGAGATGTGGGGAAAGAGGAGAGAGGGTGAAAGGAACAGGGAGTGGAGGCAGATGGTAGGAGAATAGGGGAAAGGAGAGGTGAGGGAGGGAGGGGAGAAGAGCGGATGAAAAGGAGGGGGGGGGGGGCAAGGGTGGTCTAAAGATTCTACTGTTGGAATGGTCTGGAAGGTATACAGGCAGACAGGAAGTGAGGGGGGAAGTGGAAATGGCTCCCTGTCTCATTGTGAACCTCAGTAGAAGGATTACTTCCTGTAGCAAAGAGACTGGACTCAAGCTGTGTCTAACCTGAAGGCTAACTCAGGGCTAACTCCATTTATCCTGAATGAAGTGTCTGAGCCATGAGGACCAATGAAATCAGATACCCTCCCTCTCGCAAAGATTGGGTCATTATCCCCTTCATTTGAGGAAGACGATTGGTTAAATATATTAATAAAATGTTTTTTTTGTGTGTAAATATATATATTTGTAACACCTATCACATGACACATTTAGTAATGACAGTACTTGCTTTCCAAACGGTATGTTTTTTTGTGCAATTGTATTTTGAAATTTGCGAAAGGCAACCAACCATAATCCATAGATGGCAGTTCCCATTCAAGTGAAAACTGGCAGCCGTTGCTAGTGTATGTAGCCTCTGTGGAGTCCCCAACAACTGGAGGTTCTGGTTTTCAGGGGAAATGGAAAGAGAGCCTGTGGTGCGACTTCTGCTTTCAGACATTAACAGCATGACACCCCATCTTAACACCTCCTCCATATTTACTGGATTGGTTGAACATTGCAGAAAATGACCTTTTTTTCTTCTCGTCGAGGCCAGTATGTAGGGGATCTAGTTTCAGGTGTTTCTTTTATGCCTGCTTACGTTAGGTTACCGTGAGTGTAACAGTCAAATTGCCAGGTTTAGAGGTTCCAAAACCCTGCTATGGATTATATGTCTGTGGCCAAGACGCAACAAGCGGTTCTACAGATAGGTGCTCGTGCATTGATGAGCACACAAAAGCACAACAAAAGTAGAATTAACGATAAATAATCAAATAAAGATGGCACTTCTACATTTCGGCACAAATTATAGTGTGGCACTGACTCGCCCATAGATTGATGTTTCAGCATTGTCTCAATGACCAGTTTGGCATTCGACTAGCCATGTGCGACATGCACGCGCAGTAACCAGCCTGCTAGAGTTAGCGGCAGGCGGACGAGCAATATCCACCGTAGTAGTACGAGCCTGATGTGGAATGTGAAGCTAATTGAAGTAGGCTAGCTTCATAAAACCCTGACCTGGAATGTGAAGCTAATTGAAGTAGGCTAGCTTCATAAAACCCTGACCTGGAATGTGAAGCTAATTGAAGTAGGCTAGCTTCATAAAACCCCGATCTGGAATGTGAAGCTAATTGAAGTAGGCTAGCTTCATAAAACCCTGATCTGGAATGTGAAGATAATTGAAGTAGGCTAGCTTCATAAAACCCTGATCTGGAATGTGAAGCTAATTGAAGTAGGCTAGCTTCATAAAACCCTGACCTGGAATGTGAAGCTAATTGAAGTAGGCGCTTCATAAAAGCCTGATCTGGAATGTGAAGCTAACTGAAGCTGGCTAGCTTTATAAAAGCCTGATCTGGAATGTGAAGCTAACTGAAGCTGGCTAGCGTTATAAAAGCCTGAGTAGATCTAGCTTGCTTCGTAGTATACAACTCAGGAGGGGATATGATATAAGGGAAGATATGAAGGAAGATCAGCGGTCGTGGAAAAAAGGTTTCACAACTTTTGGGACACAACCTCTCAGCTCCCCAGCTTCATCTGCGACCTCTAACCTCTGGCCTGAACAGAGGCAGCCAGTGTCAACACACAGGGCACATTTTTGATTTACAAACAAACAAATATTAAAGGCTCTTTTCTAGGAATTGAAAGAGGCATGGCTCATCATGATATTTCTCAATATGCTTTACATATGCTTTAGTTGGGTTTCTACTGAGCTCTAAAGCTGGAATAAGAGGAAAAGAGTTGAGGGTCAGGGAGTGGGAAGAGAAAGTAGACGCCACCATCACAGACCAATCAGTCTCTGGTAAAGCCGTTGAGTGACACTGCTCTGGCCTATCAGAACTGCCCAAGTGTCCATGATAACAGATCACTGTAATTCGTCATTTGCAGAGTGCAGTTGCCCCTCCCTCTTCCCAATAGTAAGGCTCGTCGGTCACTGGGGGAAAAGAGAATACTGTTCTCCTGTCATATTTACATGTAACTGAATTATTCTACCATAGTCATGTACATTCCTATTATTTCCATTGTTGCAGTAAGTTTTTCAGTTTCAACTGCCCACCCCCTTCTGTCTCTTCATCTAGCTAACCACCCTTCTTTCCCCGTCTTGACCTCTTGCTGGTGGTGTGCTGGGGGCCGAGGAAGGCTCGGATGGCCTCAGCGAACATCAGTCTTTTTACCCCTCCTTTACTCTTCCTCTCTATCTCCCCAACCCCCCCCCCTCTCTCCTTCCCCTCCTCTCTCTCTCTCTCTCTCTCTCTCTCTCTCTCTCTCTACAGTAGCCTACAGGACCTCTTGCTGGTGGTGTGCTGGGGGTTGAGGAAGGCTCGGACGGCCTCAGCGAACACCTCTTTGATCCCATCCTGGTTGAGGGCGGAACACTCCAGGTAGCGGGCGGCTTGGATCTGACGGGCCAGTCCCGCCCCCTGGTGATGAGTGACAGGAGATTGGCTCTGCTCCTTCAGCTTGCGCTGGGTCTCCTCATCGTTACGCAAGTCGCTCTTAGTGCCTACCAGGAGGACAGGCACACCGGGGCAGTGGTGGGACACCTGTGGGTACACACACATACATGTGTAAACACACACACACACACAATGTAACAAACCCACAGACAAACACACACACACTGACCTCTGGGTGCCACTTGTGTTTGACGTTCTCATAGGAAGCGGGGCTGGAGATGGAGAAGCAGATGATGAAGATGTTGGTCTGAGGGTAGGACAGGGTCCTCAGACGGTCGTACTCCTCCTGACCTGCCGTGTCCCACAGGTTCAGACTGATGGAGCGCCCGTCTACTGTCACCTAAAACACACACACAGGGGTAAGACACAGACACACAGGGGTAAGAACACACACACACACAGAAACACAGGGGTAAGACACAAACACACACAGGGGTAAGAACACACACAGAAACACAGGGGTAAGTAAACACACACAGACACACAGGGTAAGAACACACACACAGGGGTAAGAACACACACAGAAACACAGGGGTAAGTAAACACACACAGACACACAGGGTAAGAACACACACACAGGGGTAAGAACACACACAGAAACACAGGGGTAAGTAAACACACACAGACACACAGGGTAAGAACACACACACATGGGTAAGAACACACACAGAAACACAGGGGTAAGTAAACACACACAGACACACAGGGTAAGAACACACACACACACAGAAACACAGGGGTAAGAACACACACACAGAGAAACACAGGGGTAAACACACACACGCACACAGAAACACAGGGGTAAATACACACACAAACACAGGGGTAAACACACATACACACAGAAACACAGGGGTAAGAACACACACACGGGTAAGAACATACACACACATGGGTAAGAACACACACACACCCTTGTAAGAACACACACACACAGGGGTAAGAAAACACACACAGAAACACAGGGTAAGAACACACAGGTGTATTATACACACACAGGGATGTAAATGCACACAGAAGGAAGTAAATAGACACACACACATGGAACACATGCAGGCAGGTATAAACACACACACCTACACGTGTAAAAACACATACATACAGTGGGGCAAAAAAGTATTTAGCCACCAATAGTCAGCCACCAATTGTGCAAGTTCTCCCACTTAAAAAGACGAGAGAGGCCTGTAATTTTCATCATAGGTACACTTCAACTATGACAGACAAAATGAGAAAAGAAAATCCAGAAAATCTCATTGTAGGATTTTTTAATGAATTTATTTGCAAATTATGGTGGAAAATAAGTATTTGGTCAATAACAAAAGTTTATCTCAATACTTTGTTATATACCCTTTGTTGGCAATGACAGAGGTCAAACGTTTTCTGTAAGTCAAGGTTTTCACACACTGTTGCTGGTATTTTGGCCCATTCCTCCATGCAGATCTCCTCTAGAGCAGTGATGTTTTGGGGCTGTTGCTGGGCAACACGGACTTTCAACTCCCTTCAAAGATTTTCTATGGGGTTGAGATCTGGAGACTGGTTAGGCCACTCCAGGACCTTGAAATGCTTCTTACGAACACACTCCTTCGTTGCCCGGGCGGTGTGTTTGGGATCATTGTCATGCTGAAAGACCCAGCCGCGTTTCATCTTCAATGCCCTTGCTGATGGAAGGAGGTTTTCACTA